>NC_063185.1:15138310-15788310 GCF_023159225.1 Perognathus longimembris pacificus
GACCCGGGTCCGGCCAGAGCCTGCCATTCCGGCCGGGAATCGGTTGGTACGCGGGGACGGGGACCCTCAACTTTCCGGGTTCCCCAGTTCACCGCTTGAGGTCAGCAGCCACCCGTGCCAGGCCCAACCAGGAATTCATCGATTCCCGGATGGATGGATGGATGGATGGATGGATGGATGGATGGATGGATGGATGGATGGAGACCACCCCAGCCCCATCACCCTGACCAACAGGAAGTTCTTTTCGGCCTCAGGCATTTAAGGACCCGCGAAGGCGATGCCGAATGAGGGACTCACAACCCTGACTCACAGACAGACAGCCCGCCGGCTGTGATTGGTAGAGGCGATCCAAGGTGGCCTGCCGCTGGGTGGAGGCGGCAGACTTAAATGGAAAATAGGCCACCCGGGTTAGAAACGGTGTTCCAGGGAGCTAGAAAGAAGGAAATGGATCAGGAGGGCTGGGATGTAGCTCAGTGGCAGAGCGCTTGCCTCGCAAGTGCAACATCCTGAGTTCGATCCCCAGTACCAAAAAAAAAAAAAAAAAAAAAAAGACAAAAATATACAGTTTTCAAAACGATCAGTCAGTGCTAAGAGTGCTAACTAAGCCCACTTGCTTAGCATGCGGCAGGCCCTGGTTTGATTCTCAGCACCAACTAAATAGATCCTGGGGAACCTGGGATAGCCACTCCAGGCCCTGCTCCATTTACTAGAGACTCCCAGACTCCCAACTGTATGTACACGAAGGAAGGCGCAACTCACTCCCAGAAAAGAGTGGAGAGGGGAAGCTACTGAGGCAACTTGAGTATCCAGTGAGGAAGAGTTTGGGAGGACAAGAGCTCCAGGAAAGAGCAGGACAGTTACACACACACACACACACACACACACACAAAACGGGCCCCAGGAATCTTAGAATTGTCTGGGCCAATGTGTCCTAGTTGTGAGGCTAGCAACAAATGTCCAAAGTCCTCCTTGTCCCTCCAGTTCCATCCCAACTCCTTTCCAAGACTTGGCGGTTCCCTTCCCCTCCTCCCAACCTCTCCCCTTGAGCCCCTTCCCTAGCTGTCCTGAGTGCCACTTGGGTCAGGTTCTAAGTCACTTTGTGATCTTGAGTAAAAAGAAAATTTTTTTTTTCCAGATCCTCAACTGCGAAGTGTTGTAAATTCCAAATGGAACACATAAAGAACAAACACCCAATAAACAGAGAGAGCCTGGGAGCCCTGGGGTTAGAACTAATTTGGAGTCACCCAAAGGTGACTCAGAGTGAGTCATCACTGAATTCCCAGCCACACCCCCTGAGGAAGAGAGGGAGGCAGGCAGCCTTTGCAATCGGATATAATCCTCACTCCCTCAGCCACACCCCCACCCGCTTCTCCACAGTTTATTGGGCTGGGTAAGCACCTCACTCAAGCCTGCCCAATCAGGTCCTCCCTTGCAAATTTGAACTAAGAAACCGTTTCAGTGAGAATGCAGGGAAAGCCTTGTGCCTTCCCAAGTCCCCCTGGCATCTTGGGGGCTGGCTGGCAGCTCTGTTGGTCTTGACCAGCCAAAGCAGGCATTTCATGGAGCCAAGAAAGGACTGCCCTCAGGAGACCGTGGCTCTGGGCCTATTTCCTGAGTGACCCCTTTCTTCCTGTGTTTGGGTTTCCCTGTGTCATTTCAATAATCCAGCTTTTGTTTGTCCCAGCTCAGAAGAGTCCCTGAGAAGGACTCAAGTCGAGATGAATCTTGAGTTTTTCTTTTCACAAGCTTGGTGTGCGGGCGCTCACACCCACATGTAGACAGACTGGCCTGCAAGTTGAACACGGGGCCTCTAACTCTCACTTGGATTTTTGTTTTGTTTTCTCAAAGCTGGCACTTTACTACATGAGCCACAGCTCCACGTCTAGCTATTTGGTGGTTACTTAGGGATAAGAGTCTGGTGGATTTTCCTGCCCAGGCTGTTTTGGGAGCTGTGATTCTCAGATCTCAGCATCCTGAGTGTTGGGAAAATAGAGGAGAATGGAAAAGGAATAAGTTGGACTCACCATCAACAGGCGAGGACTGTTGAGGAACAGCGAGGAGCACAGACCTTCCCGAGGGTTTGGAGGTTGTGCAAGGGGTTGAATTTGGGACCAGGCTTATAAGGGGTCTGAGCAAGGAGGCAGAGGTTACTGAAAGCACACTGGGTCTAGGAAGCTGATGGCTTGTCCTTGGACCCATAATGGATTGTTTACAGATGGACTTAGGTGAATTGCCTTGCCTGCCCATTAAGGCAGGTCAGCTCAAACCTGGAATTTTGCCTGGTGTCTGTATGACCCCGGGGCAATAGGGTGGGGGGTGGGGGGTCAATCCTTCACTGAGTAGCTAGGATAATAGGAATGACCCACCAATGCCCAGCAGCGCATAGCATGACTTCTAACTATATAAATGTTGGTTTGCTCCTGAAGAATTGAGTGAGGCATGAGGGTAGCAGACTGGCTCTGACTTGTCCATCCTACTACCTCCCCGGGGCTGTCACAATGGCAACACCTGGAAAGGAAATGATGAGTGACTCAGGGTAAGGCTGACCTGGAGTGCCTCCGCTCCCCTCCCCTCCCCTCCCCTCCCTGAGGATTGCACACCTTGGGAGCATACCAGAATCCAGTCCAGTCCACAGTCAATTCCCCCTTGAAGATTGAGCTCACCCCCCTGTGCAGGCTGAGTACTGTTTAATCTGCTTGTGCAAGGAAGAATTTAACCTTGCCCAAACAGAGGCCCAGCCTTTGGCCTCTGGAAGGTAAACTCTAATCCTTGCAGGATCCAGCAAGTATCTTCATTTTGGATGCAAGCCATCCCTACCACAAACTAACAAAATGATTTAAGGGGGGAGCAGAGCATGTCAGATAAACCAACAGAGTGATTTATCATGTAGGCTTTAATCACATTGGCTATGAATATAGGCATGGGCAGCTAATCCTTGATAAGACTGGAGACTGAGGTAGCCACACAAGTGACCAATGGCAGCTAACCATGAGCCCCCAATATAGACTATAGATACCAAGGCTGAGAAGGTTGCTCCTCTGGTTGCCAAGGCTCCCTATGTGTGGTCTCACATCATTGCTGTGGGGAGGAGATTTCAGCCTTGACCCTTTCAGGTGAAGACAGCTAAGCAGCTCTGTGGAGGACCCTTCCAGCTTCTCTTCTCTTGGCTGATTTCACCTGTGTCCTTTCGCTGACATAAATAGTGCCCACAGTAATCTCAGAGAGCTCAGTGCTTCCTGCTAGGGAGTTACCACATGGCAGGGAGGGGGCTCAGTTCCCTGAGATTTACAATTAATAGGGACACTGAAGCTAGCCTGGATAGAGTCCCTGAAACTTGCCTTGGACTCAGGGCCTGAGCACTGTCCCTGGCTTCTTTTTGCTCAAGGCTAGCACTCTGCCACTTGAGCCACAGCACCACTTCTGGCCATTTTCTATATATGTGGTGCTGGGGAATCGAACCCAGGGCTTCACGTATATGAGGCAAGCACTCTTTTTTTTTTTTTTTTTTTTTTGGCCAGTCCTGGGGCTTGGACTCAGGGCCTGAGCACTGTCCCTGGCTTCTTTTTGCTCAAGGCTAGCACTGTACCACTTGAGCCACAGCGCCACTTCTGGCCATTTTCTGTATATGTGGTGCTGGGAAATTGAACCCAGGGCCTCATGTATATGAGGCAGGCACTCTTTGACACTAGGCCATATCCCCAGCCCCGAGGCAAGCACTCTTGCCACTACGCTGTTTTCCCAGCCCCTCCCTGAAACTCTTATCTCTAACCACCAGAAAACTGGAAGTGGAGCTGTGGCTCAAGTGGTAGAGCACCAGCCTTGAAGCTAAGGGACAGCACCTAAACCTTGACTTGAGGCCCCAGTACCAATACAGACACACACACACACACACACACACACACACACACACACACACACACACCACTGCCTTGTATGTGTGCACAACACACATGTGCACATACTCTGACCAAGAAGGCCTGAACTCTGGTTTCTCCAGGCACAGATCTTCAGCTTCTGGCTCTCCAAAAGCTACCTTCAGAAGCTATGGACTGCTTCCTACCTCGCTACCACCACCACCACCCCTTCTGACCTGGCTGGAGGGGAGTTCAGACAGACAGTCAGACAGACAACAAATCAGCAGCCAACTTGGCCTCTAGGCTCCAAGTATCTCAGCCTTTATCCCCACCCCACCTATTTGTGCTCACTGGCTCCACTCTGGTATTTCCTGCTGGAGGAAGGATGTTTGGGGGGTCCCTCTTTGCTCTCTCATCTCCCAGCTGCTTGAGGAAGAAGCTGTGGAGGCCCGACTCAGCCCTCCTGGCCACAGCCAGCAGCCCCAGTTCAAAAGTCTCAGATTCAAATCTAAACTTAGCGACTCTGCTGCCCTGAAGTGACAAAAACAAATTCTACCAAGATGGTTACATAAGAAGAAGGCTGAGCCACTTCTTGCTGCTTCTGGCTGCATACCTGCTCCCCCTTAATTTTGCCAAAGGCTCCACACAGGAACCCCAAACACAAACTTCACTATTACATACACACACACACACACACAGAGTAAATCTGAATAGATAGAGAATCTGACTTTGCTTCCACCAAAACACAGGCAATTCTTGGGTAAGCCTGCCCACCTCCAGGGACAGACTTGAGTGCCCCAGGAGCTCCCCCAAGATAAAGCAGATGGACAGATCTTATTTCCTAGGGCTTGCAGAATATTTGTTTTCAAAGCCTTCTAGGGGAAAAAAAATCAATCTAAAGCCACCCAAATCTTAAGAGACACAAAGTATCCTTAGAGGGACAAAAATCAGCCCAAGAAAATCCCAACTTGGACATAGGGTAATAGAAAGATGTGAAGATTGTCCAAATGAGGTACAACAGAGAGTCATCTAGAAACTGGAGAGCCTGCAGGGGGGAGGGGAGGTCAACCCTCAGGGTTTTCCATTCATATTTGCAGGATGCAGCTGGAGCCTGCACTCTGCCCAAGCACCTTGAGTGATCTTGGAATAATAGCAGGCCAAGGATAAAAGGATTTGGTCTTATATAGTCACAGGAAAAGGAAGGAATTTCAGGTGGAGGCTAAGTTAAACAGCACTCCCTGTTTTGGGATGGGGAGGGGGTTGTTTGTTTGTTTTTGGTTGAGGAGGGTTGTCAGGGATGGGGCATGACATCAGGGCCTGGGTATTGGTGTCTCCTTGCTCTTTTTGCTCAAGGCTAACATTCTACCACTTTGAACCACAGCTCCACTTCAGTTTCCTGGAGATTAATTGGAGATATGAGTCTTACAGACTTTCCTGCCCTATCTGGCTTCAAACCCTGATCCTTAGCTCTCAGCTTCCTGAGTAGCTAGTGCCCGCTGGTTGCTGATACAGGGGCTTGAACTCAGGGCCTGGGCACTGTCCCTTGCCTTTTCACTCAAAACTGGCCCTCTACCCCTTGAGCCACAGCTCCACCTCACAGAAAATGTTTACTTACCCCTGCATCAGAGTACATTTTTTTATGCTGGGCCTTGATCTCAGGGCCCCTTCGTGTTCTTGCTTAGCTTTTTCCACTCAAGGTTGATACTCTACCACCTGAACCGCAGCTTTACTTCCAGCTTGGTGCTGGTTACTTGGAGATAAGAGTCTCACAGACTTTTCTGCCCAGGTTGGATTTGTAACATGTTCCTCAAATCTCAGCCTCCTGAGTAGCTAGGATGACAGGCATCAGCCTGTACTGTACTGCTATCACAGTAAGTTGGAATGAACAGAACTTACTCCATCCCAGTTAAGGTGGCAAGGAAGTCCAATACAAAGGTGCTAGCTTCTGGGGAGGGCTGCCATACTGTGTTACCCATAGTGAGAGCCACACACACCATGAGGTGCCAGACTTTGAAGTCAGGCCCCACCACGTGAACCCCATTTTAGAATCGAACCCTGAGCCAATCAGATTTGTACCTGTGTGCTAATCTTGCTTGCACAGCTGATTGTTGTAACCTTGTTCTTTGCCTTTATAAGCCCTGTGTAATCACAGCTCGGGGCTTCCTCCTAACCTCCGCTGTGTCGGTGGGTAGGACGAGGCCCGAGATGGCAGCTCGTTAAATAAACCCTTGCCTTGCTTTTGCATTTCGGAGTGTCTGAATCTCGGTGGTCTTCTTGGGGGTGGTCTTGCAACTTGGCACAACATTTGGGGGCTCGTCCGGGATAGCCCCAGAGACCCCGAGATCCCAGACTCCGAAGGTAAGAAAACAGCGCTGTTCATTTGTCTGTCTGTTTTGCTTTTGCTTATACTTGTAGGGCGCGAGTCAGTTTGGTTTTTGGCCGGAACTGACCAGGAGGGCCTCCTAAACGAGACTCAACCCCCCACCTTGTACTTGGGTCTGCTCCTTCTGCTTATCTGGCAGGAGGTTGTGGGCCAACTTGGGTCCACTCCTCCCGTACCCTTGTAGGAGGTTGTGGGCCAACTTGGGAGATCTCCAACATGTAACTCGGGTCCACTCCTTCTGCACCCTTGCAGGAGGTTGTGGGCCAACTCGGGTCCACTCCTTCTTGCAGGAGGTTGTGGGCCAACTCGGGTCCATTCCTTCTGCACCCTTGTAGGAGGTTGTGGGCCAGCTTGGGAGATCTCCAACTCGTAGCTTTTCTTAGGCCTGTGTGTTTTCCTCCTTTTGTATTATCTTGAGGACCTCCATCTAGCCCCCTAGACTTGATCCTAGCTCACTGGAGGGAGGTTAAGGAGATAGCTCAGAACCAAGGTGTGGCCCTTAAAAAGGAAAAGTGGATCACCCTGTGCAAGTCAGAATGGTCCACCTTTGAGGAAATTGAGGGAGCTTTGACATAGGGAGGAAGCACGGAGGAGGAAATGTTTCCCGCTCCATACTCCCCATCCCAGTTAACTCTACAAGAGGAGGACTCTGAGGAAAATGTTTCAGCTGTGCCCTCCGCTCCGGAGGGTCCTGCCCAGTCAACTCAACGGCGCCGACAGCCCAGGACACGGACGCATCAGCCCCAAGTCCAAGTCCTGACCCGCAGCCGCCGACAGGGTGAACATAGGGCCAGCCCAAGCCACCCACAGGTGGCAGGGAGTGACCTCACCATGCTGCGCTGTCATCTCTGTGTTGTTTGTAAGTCTAACAGTCTCTTTTGTGTCAAACCTGCATAGCTCATTGGAAAGATGTACAGGCGATGGTTCACAATCAGAGTGTGAGTGTCCACAGAAAGAACTCTGGGGGGACCCCCACCCAGCCTTCTTAAGCAGAAAATTATTTGGTACGCTAAAAATGTTTAATTAAAAAAATCAGAGCTAAGTATCAGAAATTTGGATTTAAAAGGATATATATTAAACTAATGGCATAGAAGTAAACTCTCATTAACTCTATGTATGTAGGAAGAAATGGCAAAATGGGCCAATGTTTCTCACTAATATATTGGAAAGCTGAATGGATAAGTATTTCTAATTGTAATTCTTGCATTAAGGAAAAATTGTCATTTGAGTTCAAAGGTCTTCATGCCATGCAGTAACTGGGACTGGAAAAAAAAAAAAAGAGGCTCTTTTGAAACAAGCAGTCTGTAGGCAAAGGGCGGCACCTGGTTTCAGAATGTCTGTGAGCTTCAGTTTTTCCAATGCAGATAAAAGCTAAAGTGTTGTGTTAGTGTTAGAAAGGCTTTGGAAATCAAGAATACATTTCTAGATAAGAAGTTTGGAAGTAAAATTGTCCTAAATAATTATTGCAAAGTGAGAAAGGGAGAATTATGGCTACCAAAATGTTTAATTGCCATTCCAGCTTCTTTGTAGGTTTTTTGTAACAGTTTCCAGCAGGCCCACAGAAGCACAGGTGATTCCTACAAGTTTGTCAAGATCTAATACTGACCCTTAATAAGTTCCAGGTAAGAGAGCATGCTTAAAAATTCTGTGTGGACCACCTTGTTGCTTATAATTGGAGTAAAGTGGCCCCTTATAAGACTCATTGATCTGAATCTGCGGTTCGAAGCCAGCCCGGGCAAAGAAAGGTCCCTGTGAGAGACTTGTCTGTAATCAGCCAGCAGAGTGCTGGGAACGGAGTGGTGTGGAGCTCAAAAGTGGTACGGTGCTAGTCTTGAGCTGGAGAGCTGAGGGACAGCACTCAGGCCCTGAGTCCAAGTCAAAAGTCACTCCTCCTGGGACAAAAGTGATGGAGCATCCAGAGGCAGTAAGCCACTGCTTGGATGGCAGAGATGGTGTCAGATCCTAGAGTCACTACTGTTGGCCTTTCAAAAGTTAAAGCCGGGAAGTCCTAGAAGAATAGTTCATAAGCATGCCTTTCCAATGCCCATGTCTGTCTACTGGGCAGGAATTTGCCAGTCATCTGTGATAGTGGTTAGTAAGGGTAAGTTTGTCAAATGAGAGGATAGATTAAAATCTCACCCCCCGCATTTACTCAAAGCCCTGACTGGCAGTAAGAATTTTAAGCTGATACATCTGTTTAGGAAAGAAAGCTTGTAGACCTGAGATTGTGTTGTGTCCTTATTGAGATCTGTTAAAGGCCTGTCAGCTTGCCAATGCCCCCAATCAACAGATTAACCACGGTGGAAGGGACACTAGACGGCATCGCCACTTGGGTTCATTGCTTCCACGCCAGGCCAGCTGACCCCTTTGCCCTGGATGACAACTACCGTGATGGAACATGGGAGGTCTCCAAGCACCCAACTCAGCCGCTTCGCCTTCGCCTCAAGAAAAGAAAGTTAGACTGAATATTGTTATAATTTTCTTTTTGCCTTCTTTCCTTACTACCCTGGATAAGTGTTGATGTCATTTTGGCAGCTCACTCCAAAGTGAGGTGACCCCCTTATTTTAGGTAGTTTTGGGCTTGCTCAGGAGTACGGCTATAGCCACCCGACCCTTAGAGCACAGTTGAGAAGTTTATGTATTATTTTGTTGCTTACATTTGGATACTAAACACTATAGAGCTAATGGTAAGTCTGTATAGCTGAAAGTTAATTTTCAGTTTGCAGTAATCCTGCAGTCCCTTGGAAAAGTAGACTAAGGCTATAGGTTCCTGGCTAGGTAAGGTCAACGCCCCTGAGTCAGCCTGAAGAAGTTACAGAAGATGGATGATCTTCACCCATCAGCCCCCCTTTAAAATCAAGGGACCAGAGTTGTTTTGGGGAAGATGAGGCAGGATAAACTAGAGGCATGCAAAACAGAAGTACAGAGACTATTCTTGTAAGAAATGGTGACAGGCCCTTTGGTTACTACATTGGGCCCTACTGGCCCATGCCTTACCTCTATATCATCCCCTAGACATGCAAGCCATTGAAATGGACAGAATGGAGCCATGATTGGCTCCCAAGGTACCAAAAAGAAAAAGGG
Organism: Perognathus longimembris pacificus; assembly: GCF_023159225.1. Taxonomy (NCBI): domain Eukaryota; kingdom Metazoa; phylum Chordata; class Mammalia; order Rodentia; family Heteromyidae; genus Perognathus; species Perognathus longimembris. The sequence goes on from NC_063185.1 coordinate 15,147,632, forward strand.
GGAAATGAGGTGCCAGACTTTGAAGTCAGGCCCCACCACGTGAACCCCATTTTAGAATCGAACCCTGAGCCAATCAGATTTGTACCTGTGTGCTAATCTTGCTTGCACAGCTGATTGTTGTAACCTTGTTCTTTGCCTTTATAAGCCCTGTGTAATCACAGCTCGGGGCTTCCTCCTAACCTCCGCTGTGTCGGTGGGTAGGACGAGGCCCGAGTTGGCAGCTCGTTAAATAAACCCTTGCCTTGCTTTTGCATTTCGGAGTGTCTGAATCTCGGTGGTCTTCTTGGGGGTGGTCTTGCAACTTGGCACAACAACCAGAAAGGTAAGGACAAGGCAAGAGAGAGAAAGGAATTCTGCATACAATAGGGAGGACAGAGCCTATGTAGCTGGATGCTAGTGGCTCACTCCTGCAATCCTACCTACTCAGGAGGCTGAGATCTGAGGATCATGGTTTGAAGCCAGCCTAAGTAGGAAAGTCTGTGAGACTTTTATCTCCAACTAATAACCAGAAAGTAGAGCTGTGGCTCAAAGCAGTAGAGTACTAGCATTGAGCAAAAAGTGCTCAAGGATGGTGCCTAAGCCCTGAGTTCAAGCCCCACCACCACTACCAACAACAAAAAAAGCCCATCTAGCCAAACAGAGTTATCATGCAAAAAGCTGGATATGACACTCAGGGCCCCTTCCTTGACGTAAACCTATGGAGCTAAATTCTAAATCAGAGAAATGCTAAGGAAATGTAGAAAAGGGCGGGGGGAGGGGAATAAGGGCCTAATTTTTTTTTAATATCGCTAAACACTTGAGCAAACTGATAGGGAAATATCTTGTTCCCAATGACTGCCTTGCACAGCCCGACTGGCCTCATCTGAGGCTTCTTTGGTCCCAGCTTTGAGGCCCTTACCAAGCCTCTCTGAGACGGGCCTCCTTCACTGCGCTCCCGAGTGGATCATTCTATGGTGCACTTCCACAAATTTGCCACCAGGTGGAAGTATTCTCCAAGTCAATGGCCGCGAAGGCTGCCCAATGTTTGAAAAAATAAAATTCTCAAGCCTGCTTTCCCAGAGTACAAATTAACCTCCTGTATTTACTGATGAGAAAACTAAGGCTGGTGATGATATGATTCTGAGCCCACGGTCATTTTTGTGCAAAGATTCCAGACCTCCAGCATATCGGCTGTCTGATCTAGCTCCAAACATAACTTGATCCTCCGCCACCAACTAGTATTGGGCGATACCTGGGTGCATTTTTGTCCTAAGTTGAGAAGAGGAGCCAGGCATTGGTAGCTCATGCCTGTAATCCTAGTTACCTAGGAGGCTGAGATCTGAGGGTTGTGGTTGGAAACCAGCCCAGCAGGAAAGTCCATGAGACTATTGCCAAGTAGTTCCAAAAAAAAGCTGAAAGTGGGGCTGGGGATATGGCCTTGTGGCAAGAGTGCTTGCCTCCTATACATGAGGCCCTGGGTTCAATTCCCCAGTACCACATATACAGAAAGTGGCACTGTGGCTCAGGTGGCAGAGTGCTAGACTTGAGCAAAAAGAAGCCAGGGACAGTGCTCAAGCCCTGAGTCCAAGCCCCAGGACTGGCCAAAAAAAAAAAAAAAAAAAAAGCTGAAAGTGGAGCTATATGATTCAAGTGGCAAAGCCCTAGCCCTGAACAAAAAAGCTCAGGAACAGTGCCCAGGCCCTGAGTTCAAGCCTCAGCACACACTCACACAAAAAGGATGCCTTTTTAAGGCGGCAATTGAGTTAAAGTGTAAGACAGAAATAGCCCTTTTAGTTACACAGTCAATATAAGAGTATCATGCATTATCTTCCATCTTTCCACATCCTACTTTCTGTGTTCTTGTATAATAAATTCACACCTTTCTTCAGCTTTTTTTGTTTTGTTTTGTTTTGAGGCGGGGCTAGCCTTTTTGTGCAAGGCTGGCTCTCTACCACTTGAGCCGCAGCTCTGCTTCTGGTGGTTAATTAGAGATAAGAGTCTCATGGACTTTCTTGGGCTGGCTTTGAACCGTGATCCTCAGATAGCAGTTTCTGGAGTAGCTAGGATTACAGGCTTGAACCACTGTAGCCTGGCTTCTTCAGCTGTGAATATGCATTGTGTATCAGGTTTCTCTTCCACATTGCTGTGGGGTTTGCTTTTGGTCATTTGAAGGGACTTTACCCAGAGGCCAAGCAAAATAATAATAATAATAATGTGGGACTTTATATGATCGAGCTTCCGGATCTTGCTGGCTGACTTCACTGCGTGGATCTGCCCTTCTCCCTCATCCCCTCTCGTAGCTGTCCCCCGAGGCAGGTGCCTGGAGGACCATACCTCGCAGTGAGAAGAGCCCTGGAGGCCAGGTATGGCACAGCGGGCTGAGGGGGCCGCACATCTAGGATCATCAGAGAACATCCATCAAGCCCAGACGCCTGGCCTGGCTCCATCTGTCCAATCAGAATCTCAGGCGTGGGTCAGTGTGGAGAGCTTTAATGATGCCCACAGAGGATGCCGGGTGTGAGGGCGGGATGGGCATGCGCTGTGGGAGCTCCGTTGCCACACTGGCGTGGGGAGCGCGGGGAAGGCCCTGCTGAGGGCCCAGTGGGCATGCGCAGCGGGGTGGGCATGCGCTGTGGGAGCTCCGCCGCCACGCTGGCGTGGGGAGCGCGGGGAAGGCCTTGCTGCGGGCCCAGTGGGCATGCGCAGCGGGGTAGGCAGCGCTGCGGGGGAGGACTTGGGGCCCAGTGGGCATGCGCCGCAGGCGGCGCCGCTGCCGAGCGGCCACCTGAGCGGGTGCACGCGGGTGCACCCATGTTGCAGGGTGTGGCGGCCACACTGAGGGGCGGCCACACTGACGAGTGCCACGCCGAGGGAAGGCCATCCTGGGCGTCCAAGCTGCGGGTCTCCCCATGATGAGGGTGGCTGTGACGAGAGTCGCCTTTTGCGGGCTGCTATGCTGAGGTAAGGCCGTGGTGGGGGGCGGGGGGGGGGCACGCCGAGGGACGGCCACACTGAGGGGAACCATGCTGAGGAGCGGCCCCACCGGGGCGGGGGGGGGGGGCTACATTGAGGGGCGGCCATGTGAGGTGAGGCCACGCCAAGGGGAGGCCACATGAAGGGAGGCCCTGCCGAGGGGAGGCCGTGGCTGAGGGGCGGCCAAGCCGTGGGCAGGGCCCGCCCGGCAAGGACAGTCCCAGTTCCACACTGGCAGCCCCACATCCCAGGGCCTCTCTAAGTCCTGGGCTGGAATGGTGTCCCTCCTAACTGCCAGCCAGGTGACAGAGCCGCCTCCAGCCCCCCAACACGATGACCACCAAGTGGATCTCCCATCTACCAACGGGTGGTGGCTTTAAGCTCCGACATCGGGGGTCATTTATGGTATAAAACAGAAGTAATACCCTCAGAAAAGTCTGCATTTTGTCATCCTCCCGGATCATTCAGGTTGTGAATGAATCAGTGTGTGTGAGCCACAGATCAGGCCTTTGCCTTCTTAGTCCCTAAAGCATTGCTCCCTGATGCGCTACTGAATGCAAGGCCAGTGTAGCTGCTGCAACCAAGGAATTCAGTTTTGCCTGGTTGGTTATGTGTTCAGGAACATCTGCACACATGCCAGTTCTGTCAAGGCTGACTCTCTACCACATGAGCCACACCTCCGCTTCTGGCTTTTTGCTGGTTAATTGTTGTTACTTTTTTTTTTTTTTTGTCAGTCATAGGGGTCAATCTCAGGGCCTGCTCAAGGCTAGTACTCTATTACTTTGAGCCACAGCTCCACTTCTGGTTTTTAGATGGTTCATTGGGGATAAAAGTCTTATAGACTTTCCTGTCCAAGCTGGCTTCAAATCACAATCCTAAGATCTCAGCCTCCTGAGTAGCCACCGGTGCTGGCCTGGCTTCAGGTTCTATTTTAAATAACTCTTGTATCCAAGAAGACTTAAATAACACACGTGTGGTTCCATTTATATAACATTCTGGAAATGATAAAATTGTGGAGATGGAGAGAGATTAGTGGTTAGAAGGGTTAAGGATGGTGGGTAAGAAGGTAGGTATGACTAGAAAAGGGCAGCATGTGGGAGATGTCTGTGGTGATGGGATCGTTCCATATCTTGATTAAGTGGTGGTTATACAAATATGCACATGAGAAACATGGCATAGAACTAACAGACTTTCTACCAACATCGATTTCCTGGTTTGGATATTATAGTACAATAACGTAAACTATAACCATCGGGGAAACTGGACAAGGAGCACATGGGACCTCTCAGCACTACTTACTGAACTTCCAGTTCCTTTGCAACAGGGCTAGAGTAAACAAGAAGAACACAAAACAAAGAGGGTGGAGGCAAGGTGGGAAAAGAAAGAGGAGGGAACAAACAATTGGAGGGAGAGAGAGTGAGCAAATGCAGTTGTTATATTCAATATACATTATGTAACAGTTGAACTACGAAACTTGAAGGTAAGGATGGAGAAAGATGGGGAAGAGTGATGGTAGGCGACATTGATCAAGATGGATTATGCTTATAACCTGACTTGTGGAGTAAAAACTCCTTTGCACAAAATTTTAAGAGAAGAAGGAAGAGGAGGATGTGGAAGAGGGGGAGGAGGGGAGAAGGGGGAATAAGGAAGAAGAAGAAAGGGGTTCTAATTTAGTGAGGATAGTTAGGAAAAGCCTCTGACCTTAAAGGTGAGGCCTGACGAAACTGATAGAACAATGTAAACATCTGGGGGGAACTATGATCCAGATAGTCAAGACCTACCCAAGGGCCTGGGGCAAGCCTGGCATATTTGAGACACAGCCATATAGCCAGTGTGGCTCGGTGGAGCCAGGAAGGGGGACCAGTAAGCAGAGGTGAAAAGGAAGGCAGGGGCAGATCCCACAGGATTTTGTCTCCATGGTTAAGACTAGATACGTTCTTCTCCAAAGGTCAATAACTTGTCCTTCAAACCCATGTCCCAAACATAACTCATATGAATTATGTGTGACCTCATGGGACAGGTGCTCATGAGTTCAAAAATAGTTCTCACATTGTCTTGAAAACAAACAGTTTTGAAGATTCTTGGACTTTTTTTTTTTTGTATGTGTGTGCCTCTTCTGGGGCTTGCACTCTGGGCATAGGCACTGTCCCTGAGCTGCTTTTGTTCAAGGCTGGCACTCTACCACTTGAGTCACAGCTCCACTTTGAACTTTTTTTGTAGGTTAGTGGAGATAAGAGTCTCACACACTTTTCTTTGAACCACAATCTTCAGGCATCAGTCTTCTGAGTAGCTAGGATTACAAATGTAACCACCAGTGCTCAGGGTTTGTTTGTTTTTTTTTTGGGGGGGGGGGTTCATGTTGTCCTGAAATCTTTGTGGAGTGTTCTCTGAACCGTTGCCTAGCTAAAACACATCCTTCAATTCCTTTCATCCATGAATATTAGCTCATAACAATTAAAGTAGTTTTGCTCAGCCCCCACAAGTTAATAAATTCCAAAGTTGCCTTGAACATCAAACCTTGGGGAGACAATCAGTTAATAGTTCTCTATGTGAGTCAAATTGAGTTTATGTTAACTTAAATATTATCATCAAAATAAAGATATAAATGAACAAACACCCAATAGAAGACATTTCACCCCCCCCCAATAAAATGTCCATTGGCAATTTGAGAGCCTCATCATAGATCCATCATGATGGTCAGCATTCTGACTTTAAAAAACAGCAGAGGGATCCACACAAAGGAGGTGAAGTATGGCCTTTAGTGTGGCCTTTAGTGTTCCTCTCCTCACCTCATCTTTCTTTCCAAGTTAGCAGAGGACCAAGAAACCAATGATTGATGTTTCAGTGATTAGAACCCTTGCTTCACACTGGTATCATCTGGAGATCTCTAATAAATAGTGATGTTGCGCTTCACCCCTTAGGTGATTCTGTAGTTGGTGGGGGCTGGCTCCTGACCTGTATTTCTATAAAGCTCTCCATGGTGATTCTATTAAGAACCAGAGTGGTTTTTGAGAACTTGCCACCAGGCGGTGCTATGGGACCAAAGGGGTTGATGGACTGGCCTGGCTTCCAGAGGCGAAAAGTAAGCACAGCTGATGGCCTGCAGGTATGAGGAATGCCCAGCCTGTGGGCAATGTAAGGCCTCTCAAAATAATTTGTTCTGGTCCTGCCAAAAAACTGCAGACTGCACTCGAAATTCAATAAATCTAGGAGCTTTTTCAATAACAACATGAACATCAATACCAGCTGGCAATACATACCAATGGCCCTAACAGAAAATAGCTTCTCCACCCCAGATGGGGAGAACAAGTACTAATTTCTGGCTATTTATGGTTGTTTTAATTTTTGTTTTTTGTGCCAGTCCTGGTTGAACTCAGGGCCTGGGCACTGTCCCTAGCTTTTGTGCGTAAGACTAGTGCTCTACCGCTTGAGCCACAGCTTTATTTCTAGCTTTTTGGTGATGAATTGGAGCTAAGAGTCTCATGAATGTTCCTGCCTGGGGTGACTTTGAACCACAATTCTCAGTTCTCAGCCTCCCGAGTAGCTAGGATTATAGGCGTGAACTACTGGTGCCCAGATGAGACTTCCTCCAACCCCCCCCCCACACACACACACACACTAGAAGTGGTGGAATTTCAGCCCAGAGCATTTCTAATTTCCAAACTCTTCTGGATTGGAGCCTCAGTGGGGCCTGACAAGCTACAGAGGTCTCCCAGAAGCAGATGTGGTGGTCCTTGCCTATCATCTCAGCTACTTGGGAGACAGAGACAGGAGAATCATGAGCTTGAAGTCAACTGGGACAAAGGTAGTGAGAACCTATCTCAAAAAAAAAAAAAAAAGAGGTGGGGGGGGGTGTGCTAGGAATGTGGCTTAGTGGTAGAGTGCTTGACTAGCATGCATGAAGCCCTAGGTTCGATTCCTTAGCACCACATAAATAGAAAAAAAGCCATAAGTGGCGCTGTGGCTCAAGTGGTAGGGTGCTAGCCTTGATCAACCAGAAGTCAGGGACAGTGCTCAGGCCATGAATTCAAACCCCAGGACTGGCAAAACAAACAAAAAAGGCTGAGGTTGTGCCTCAGTGGCAGAGCATTTTTCCTAGCATATGTCACGTTCCTGGTTTGGCTTCAAGGGATAAAAGAGAAAAATAAAATAAAAGATGTCAGCACACTCCTTCCTAGTATAAGAGCTCCGGGAATTCCCAGAGTAATGGTTCTCCCAGTGTCCTGGGAGGCATAACTCCCCAAGAAGCCATGAAAGTCATCTCATCTTTTGGTAGCCTACAAAACAGCACCCTCATGTCACACACAAAAAAGCAATTGATTCCATATCCAGAAAATGAAGGTTAGCCAGTAGCATCTCCTCAAATGAGAAACATGAATCCTGCTAGGGAGTTTTTTCTCTTTAGTTTCTTCCGTAAAAGTTCCCAGGAATTAAGCATGAAGGGCTGTGAACCCCTTTACATAAGTTGCCAAATTATCCCCCTGCCCCTCATGACAAAGTCTTTAGTTTTCACTAGAAGGATTAAGGGTACAAAAGAGCCAGACTCACACTTGTAATCCTAGCTACTCAGGAGGTCAAGATCTGAGGATTGCAGTTCAAAGCCAATTAACCACCAAAAAGCTGGGAATGGAGCTGTGGCTCCAAGGTGGTACATTGGTCTGGAGCACAAAACTGGGGGACAGCACCCAGGCCCTGAGTTCAAGCCCCAGGACCAGCGCACACACAAAAAGTCAAAGCTAAGTGCAGCACAGGATTTGGTAGAGCCTGGTGGGCCTGTTTCACTAGAGATAATCAAATCTCAGAGAAAACATCACACAGCAAGAGGCCTTAGAGCCAGGCCTGGGACCTGGGTTTGCTGCCTTCCACCAGAGCCCTTCCTCTGGCCCCACAAGGAGCCCCCAGCTCCAACATCCTGTTGGGGTGTGGGGCCCACCCAGGGTGACCTGACCAGCCAGTTCTCAGGAGCCAGGCGCCACCCTGGCCACCTCCCACCCCTCCGTGGCTGCCTGGCCACCCTCAAAGCTCCTGAGGTAACCCATTTCCTTCACTCTCCTCTGCAGCTTCAAAACAAACCAAAATGCAGACCAACATCCTTTGTTTGTTTTGAGGAATCAGAGAATGGGGAAGCAGCTCTGTGGGTTTACACTTAAAAACAAAACTGCTCTGCGCAGCCCAAGCAGAAACCAAAGCGAAGGTGAAGTCGGAGGCCAGACCCTCTCGAAGGCTATGCTCTCAGAATGAGTCAGGGTGGTGGAGGGGGGCTGGGAAACAAGGTTTCCTCCAGACTAATGGCTGATGGGTGTGGGACCAGACAGCCTAGGGTGGGGGCAGGGGAGGGTGTCTTAAGGCCATGGCCACCGGGCATTCACCCTCGGCAGTGTGGATTAGGGTGAGCTGGAGAAGGGAGCACACAGAAGAGCATAATTCACGGTGCCCAGATATCTAGGGGCTTCCCATGCTCATCACCCATAGAATGTGAGCCTGTGCGGGAGGCTGTTGGCAACTACCAAGTGTGCATTTCTGGCTTTGGGCAAGGCTGTGGGATCAGTTGAAGGCAGGACCCCAGAGGTCCAGCTGGGATCACTGGGGCCTCCTGTCAGCAGGCCTGATGAAGGAGCTAGGGATGAGGATGAAGAGAGACCAGAGGCTTAAGGATGGATGGCCGATAGTCCGCTTGCCTACAGAAAGACTGCAGCACTGGTTGAGGGTAGGAGAGCTCCCAGCTGATTCCCTGCCTCTCCTAATGGCTTTATTTTTATTACTTATCTTTTTGTGCTGATACTGGGGCTTGAACTTATGGGCCCAAGCGCTATCTCTTAGCTTTTTCATTCAGGGTTGGCACTCCCTTGAGCCACAGCTCCGCTTGTAGCTTTTTGCTGGTTAATTGTAGAGTCTCATAGACTTTCCTGGCCAGACTGACTGTGAACTGTGATCCTCAGATCTGAGCCTCCTGAGTAGCTGTCATTACAAGTGTGAGCCACCAGTACCTGGCTCCTAATGGCTTGGGATGACAGTCTTGACCTTCACAGCTCTTCAGTATAGAAATGATGAGGCTGCTGGAGTTCACAGAGGCAAAGCATCTTACTTACAGCAAGCCAACTGCAGAGGGCTTTGCTGCCTGGACTGGCTTTGAACCGGGATCCTCAGATCTTAGTCTCCTGAGTAGTTAGGATTATAGGTGTGAGCCATCAGTGGCTGGATAGTACATTTCTTTTTGGACAGTGTCACCCCTGGAAGGGACTTTATTGAGCACCTCTATAATGATTGTTCTTTAGTTCTTTGGCCAGAAACAGGGCACCTGACTTCCATTTTCTCATCCAATTCTTCCTGCAGCCTAGCCAAATAGCTGCCTTCAGTAGCCTGTTTCAGAGATGATGAAGCTGAGGCACAGAGATACTTCTTAAACAGCCCATTATACACAGTTATTAAGTGGCACACTGGGGTGCAAACTCAAATTTGAGAGCAAGGAAGCTTTTCAGCCCAGTAGCCTCCTTGCTTCTATTTCTTCACTGATAGAATGTTGGGTTTGCACCCCTGGCTTCTAGAAGAGTTGCCCCCAAACTGGATCTCTTCTAGGATCAAGGAGCTTTCTAATTTCAGACCTAAATTTCAGGGGTCATCTCTCTTGCTGGCAGGTGACTCAGACATTTGCACAGGCCCCCAGTCCCCACTGGGCCTAGCTCTGGCTCTCTTCATATGCAGGTGCATGGATAAAGACCCCATTAGTAGCAGCCAACATGGGGGTGCCTGCTCCCATCCAGGGGGGACTTGTCCCATCCTTCCTGCCTGGGCCCCCCCAGGAAAGCCCCAGGTGTCCATGGATTTGTAAGGCCTTACGAGGCTTGCTAAGCTGCCTGGCCTTTCAGACCCTTCAGTGCACAGGAGCATCATGCTTCTTCAAAATACAGCTCCATGTGCAGTGCGTGCCCTATGTGCACACACACCCAGGTACATTTGAGCAAAGACAGGTCCCTCTGAGCAGCAACCCCAATGAGAGGAAAAGGAGACTCTTCACCAGGCACCAGTGGCTCACACTTGTAACATAGCTACTCAGGAGGCTGAGATCTGAGAATTACACTTCAAAGACAGCATGTGCAGGAAAATCCATGAGACTCTTATCTCCAATTAGTTACCCAAACAAACAAATAAACAACAACAATAAAAACCAGAAGTGGAGCTCTGGCTCAAGTGGTGGAGCACTAGCCTTGAGCAAAATAACTCAATGAGGGCTGAGAATATGGCCTAGTGGTAGAGTGCTTGCCTCTTATACATGAAGCCCTGGGTTCGATTCCTCAGCACGACACATATAGAAAAATCAGGAATTGGCAACGTGGCTCAAGTGGCAGAGTGCTAGCCTTGAGCAAAAAGAAGCCAGGGACAGTGCTCAGGCCCTGAGCCCAAGCCCCAGGACTGGCAAAAAAAAAAAAAGAAAGAACTGAATGAGACAGCACCCAAGCCCTAAGTCCCAGGTCCCAGGACTGGCACCAGAAAAGAAGAGAAAAGAAAAAGAGGCTCTCCTCCAAGGAGACCATGCGGGGCAGCTAGCACATAGCTCACCACCCTCCAGCGGGGTGACCTGGGGCTACTTGTCTCCAGGCCTCTATCTTCTCATCTATGACAGCAGGTGCTACAGAGCTATCAAGTGGCCCATTTTGATGGTGCCAGGACTATGCTTTTCAGCTACACAGTTAGAAGGTGGGGCGATGGTCTTACAGCTCCCCCCCCCACCTCCTCCATGCATGTAAAAATGTGACAGGAGAGGAGAGGGACACAAATAGCCCCATTAGGCCTTGGTAGCTGAGATAGGACTCCTGACCCTTGGAACCCTTCTCTTGCCCCGCCCTCCCCCCCCCCCCCCAGCAGTGGCCCAAGCTGTGGTGCCCCTTTTCGGGGACATAACCCAGTGAACAAAGACTCTGATGCTAAGTGGAACAGAGGGAGGAAACAAAGGGCTGTCAGCAGCGGGAAGAGCACCTGAGAGTAGAGAAGGAAGCCTGGGTGATAAAGGCTGGGCATCATGTGACTGCAGACATGCTAGCAGGTGGTATGGGGGGGTGCAGCAGGCAGAGGCACTTCCAAACACAGGAGGAGGGGTTGGGAATAGGGGAGAGAGACTCCTGTGGTGGAGAGAAAAGACACCCTGGTGTGTCCATCTCAGGTCAAGAGTCCTCACTCAGCCTCCACAGGAGGAAACTTGGCCTCCTGGGCCCTGTCCTCACTGACACACTGAGAAGTTCACCAGCTGGCCAAACCACCCATCACAACCATTAGTGGCATCTTTTTAAAATATGTAAAAATTTCACTTTTACTCACAAAAGAATATGGACTTAGCTGTGAAACCAAAAACTGCCTGTCAAATAGTATTCCCCACAGGATTGGGGCAGCGACCCAACAGTATGTAACTAAAACCAAACAATTACTCAACATATAAAGGTCAAAAATTGACCTCTCAGGGGAATACAATAGCTCAAAAGCTATGTATGTACTTTCATATAAGACTACTGTCTACATACGGTCTAATATCGACATTACATTTAAAGCCCTAGGCGAACTTTCTTGGGCGTGGCCACGTGGCTACTGTATATGTTCTTGATACATTGTATATTGTATATATGTCTACCTGACCTAGAGAAGGGATAGAAAAACAGGGCGTAAGATATCACAAGAAATGTACACACTGCCCTACTATGTAACTGTACCCTTTTTGCACAACACCTTGTCAAAAAATTTGTGTTCAATTAATAAATAAATTTGAAAAAAAAAAGAATATGGACTTAGGAGCCAGGTACAGTGATTAACACCTTCAATCTTAGATACATGGGAAGTGGATATAGGAGGATCACCATTTGAGGCCAGCCTGGGCAGCATGTTTGTGAGACCTCTCAGAGAACAAGTAGGGTATAGTGGAGCCTGTCTGTAATCCCAGCTACATAGGCAGTAGAGTTAGAAAGATCATGGGTAGAGGCAGGCTCTGGTTAAAATAATCCAGACTCTGTCAAAAACTAACTTTAAGCCAGATGCAGGTGGCTCACACCTGTAATCCTAGCTACATGGGAGGCTGTTTGAAATCAGGGCACTGTCTCAGAGGTCTTTTGGTCAAGGCTAGTGCTCTACCACTTTGAGCCACAGCACCATTTCCGGTTTTCTGGTGGTTAATTGGAGATAAAACTCTCATGGCCCTTCCTGCTCTGACTGACTTCAAGCCAAGATCCTCAGATCTCAGCCTCCTGAGTAGCGAGGATTACGTGCGTGAGCCTCCAGCACCTGGCTTGTCTTCTTTCTTTCTTTTTTTTTTTTTTTTTTTGCCAGTCCTGGGCCTTGGACTCAGGGCCTGAGCACTGTCCCTGGCTTCTTTTTGCTCAAGGTTAGCACTCTGCCACTTGAGTCACAGCGCCACTTCTGGCCATTTTCTGTATATGTGGTGCTGGGGAATCGAACCCAGGGCTTCAAGTATACGAGGCAAGCGCTCTTGCCACTAGGCCATATCCCCAGCCCTGTCTTCTTTCTTTAAAAGTAAACATAAGTCTGTTACATGGTCACACCATAGAAAACTGTATAGATTAAAATTGAGTCTCAGCTTATCTCAGTAATCATCCTCCTCCCAGGGAAAGCCATCATTAACAACCTTTCAGACTTTCCTAAAGGTGTGTGAACACACACACACATATATATATACACACAAATACACACACACACACACACACACAGAGGGCTTTCTTATCTAGGTGGGATCACATGAAACACACAGCTCTGGGATTTGTTCTCCCTTCTCAGTACATACAGAGTTGATTCTGATCATCAGTCACCCAGTCTAACTTATTTATAGGGGACCTCACTGAAGAGAAAGCCAGCTGCCCTGCCTTGTGTTCCACAATTGCAGACCAAGCTGCAGAGAAAGACGTGTATAATTTCACTTGTAGAAACACTTGTAATTCTACTCAGGAGGCAGAGAATCAGGAAGATTTGCAGTTGGAGGCCATCTGGGCAAAAAGTTAGCAAGTCCTTATCTTTAACTAACAAGCCAGTCATGGTGTTAAATCTGTAATCCAAGCAACTGGGGAAGCACAGGCAGAAGGATTGCAGTCTGAGTCTGCCCCAAGACCAAAACACGAATTCCCATTTGAAAAATATTTGAAACAGAAAGGTCTGGAAGTGTGATTCAAATGGTAGAATTACTGTCTAGCAAGCGTGAAGTATTGTATTGATATCTTGAGTTCAAAATCCCAGTACCACCAAGGAGGAAGAGAGAGCACGAGAGGATGTATATGTGTATGTATATGTGTATGTATGTGCATACATGTGTTTGGACAACACATCTGGTTATCTGATTACCAGATAAGAGTGTAGGTCATGGGGATGGATTAGAGATGGAGGAATAGAGGTAGAAGAAAATGTAACTGAGAGAGGAGTTCTAATTGTAAACAAATAAAGTATAAATGGGGAAGGGAAATAGGGAAAATAGGGAAGGGAAGAAAACATGATTTAAAATCAAATACTTAAAAGCAAGTGTTGTGGCTCAGATATAATTGCAGAGAAAAGAAAGTGAGGAGGGAAAGCAGAAGGAAAAAAATTAAAGGAGGAGGAGAATATAGATTACTTGTATCAGATATAGCAGAAAACCAATACAATCAAACCAAAATAGAAATGAAGAGAAACTTGGGGGGGGTGGCACAGAAAATGTGAACTTCCGATTCTTTCTCTGTGTCATGTATACCTATACATTTTTGTATGGGGTGCGGGAGGCTGTGGGTATCATAATTAGGAAAGCATTGGTGGGAGGGCTCTGACCCACTCAGCAGTCAACTCCTGGAGCCAGGGGCTGGCCCTAGAGCCTCAGGCTCAAAGCTTTGTTGTCACCCTGGTCTCAGGCAATGGGAGTCACTCCTCGCCTGGAAAGGCAGACTCAACAACCCCAGCACCCAAGTCTCCAGCATCCCAGCTCCCCCTAGTGGCTCTTTTGCCAGGCATTTTGCATGCCATCTGTTCCTATCCGTAGACAACTAGAGCAGTTTCCACACCCAGGCCTCTGCTGTATGTCTCCACAGGGAATCCCAACCTTGGTCACCCATCACTGCCAGGCATCTTGAACTGCCACCTCTGATGCTGAGCTACCAGTTTAAACTTCCTCTCCTCAGCCATCTCTTATGACCAGCTTACGCCCAAGCTCTATAGCAAGGTGTCCCATGTCTTTTTGACCTTTGATTGCTCCTCAAGAACAATCCCAGGATTCATCTCCAACAATGCAATCCTGTCAAGATGGCTTCTTGCTATTGTCCTCTGAGGTAAGGAAAGTGACAGAATGAATGCCTTTCTTCACTAAGGCTGGCCCTGCACATCCGAGCAGTCAGCCTCATAAGTCCCTGTCCTGGGATTCAGGTTTGCAGGATGTGGGGGAGCTTTTCCTAGAATGGCAGTCTTTCACCAGGGGCATACATTTTGCCTTATAATGCTTCCTCTCCCCATTCCCAAGGAGTGAGGGACAAGCTTGGAACTCCTCGCTGGTTTTGTTTTGTGGTGGTTTGGTTTCTCTCTAGTCTTCTGTCTTCCCTTCACCTCCTCTAGTTCTGTTTCTCACTCATTCTCTCTCCAGAGTTTCTTTTGTCTTTTTCACTCATGGAGTGAAAATGGTATATATTTCTGATTTTTCCATATTGCCTCACTTCCTCAATACTGGAGTTTTGAACTCAAGGGCTTTACACTTGTTAAGCAGGGTCTCTACCATTTGAGCCATGTACCCAGCCCTTTTTGCTCTCTTGCTTTTCCTTCCTTCCCTTCCTTCCTTTCTTCCTCCCTCCCTCCCTCCCTCCCTTCCCTTCCTTTTCCTCCCTCCCTCTCTTCCCTCTCCCTCTCTCATAGGCTTTCTTTTTGCCCAGGCTCACCTGGACCATAGCCTTGCTATTTATTCTCTATGGCTGGAATAACTGGCACATGCCACCATGCTCAACTTATTGGTTAAGATGGGCACTTGCTAATTTTTTTGCCTGAGCTGGCCTTGGATCTGCATTTTCCTTATCTTTGCTTCCTGAGTAGCTGGAATTACAAGTGTGAGCTACACCTGGATCTTTCTCCTTTTGTGGCCACATAATGATAGATGACTAAATGAGTGGCAGAATCCAGCAGGTCTGCAACCCGGCTGTCCCTCAGCTGTCTCCTGGCTTGTTAGTACTTAAGGCCTCTGAGGGGTCCTCGACAGACCACGTACTGAACCAGCATCGGCTATGCCAAGTACTCTTGGATCAGGTTGAGATGGAAAGAAGGAAAATGAGCCCACCATTCCCAAGGCCTTTCTGAAAGCAGAGTTCTTGAAGTGCCACAGCACTGGTGTCCTGGGCTACAAAGCCTCTAATAGCAGCCCCCATGGTATGGGGTGAGCTCCCCACACCAGCTCTGGGTGGGCCTCCTTCCCCCAGCACCCATGAGGAGACTAGCAGAAAAGGGCAGGCTGGTGACTCAGTACAGCCTGTGCGTGGTTTACCAACCCATGGCGACAGGCCATGAGTCACAAATTATAGGCCTTCTCTGCAAGAAGGCTTTAACCACCCTGTGAGGCAGCAGCACAGGCAAGGAGCTCTAGAGCTCCAGACAGGGGTCATGAGACAAAGGCCCAGAGAGGACTATATACTGGGTACTCCTGCATCTTACCTCTTCACCAGCCATGGAGAGGCTCCCACACTACAGAGCCAAGGCCTCATGAGGTTCAGTGGTAAATTCCAAAAGAAAGGCTTGGAGATGTGCTTAGGCCTCCTGGACCCCAGACCAGGAGGAAACACTGTGCCACAGTGCCAAAGCCAGCCCACACTACCCCATCTCAACAAATAAAAGCTAGGTGTAGTGATATGGACTTGTCATCCATCCACTTGTCCTCCACCGAGAGAGGGGAAATGCAAATATGAGGATGGAAGTCCAGGCAAGCCCTGGAAAAAGGGGAAAGCAAAAATAGCTTGTTACATGTCTTAATCAGTAGTACACTGTCCTAGCAAACACAAGAGCCTGAGTTCAAACCTCAGTGTCTCTATACACAATACGATATTTTCAAATATCACATACCTAGGCCCTGGGTTTGATTCCCTAGCACGAATAGAGATGGAGGGAAGGAAGAAGAGAAAGAAGAGAAGGAGAAAACTTTTTTTATTGAGTTTAAGTTACTACATTTATTTCACAGTACACATTTTAACCTTCACAATGATGAAAATTATCATTCTAGTCTACATAGCTTACAAAGTCTATGAACTTTAACAATAAAACCATTTCTTCCATTTGGGATGATATGTACATTACTTGCCTTTTGTTTAGTAACGTCTGTTCCCTCTTTCTCTCTCATTCCCTCCTTCCCATCCCAGCCCATGAGTTGCTTAGTTCACTTTCATCAATGTCCAGTGTAGCTGATGGTCCCCTCTGCTATATACTTTTTTTTTTGTCACTTGCTTTCCGTTCAGTCTGTGCCCTCCTCCCAGATTCCCTCAGGTGTGTGCTTCTGTATATCCCATATATGAGGTAGGGAATATAGAGTCATCTAAAAACAATAGGACATTTTCAGATGAGGGCTTTTGAGGAAACTAATTTTTAACTTCAGATAAAGCTTACCTGGGGGCTAGAAATCAGGATAAGGTGACTAGGAAATTAAACGTATTTCACAGATTAAGCCAGGTTCAGGAATTGAACAGAATCAAGCTGAAGCCCACTTGCAAGCATCATCCTCCCTTTCTTTAGATGCTGCTTTAAACACTTCCTAGATGGGTAATTTAGTCTGAGAATACTAGGTAAAGCCTTGACCACAAGGAATACCCGCTACACCCACTGTCTCCACATGTTGAGAAATAGTAAGACGATCCTAGGCCCTATGTCTTTATGATTGTGGGTAATAATAGACATACCTAAACTCATGGTCTCCATGCTTGAGAACTCAATAAAGTGCTTAGGGGCTGTTAGGTGATATGACCAATTGTATAGGTAAGGAATAAGCTGGAATCCCCAGCTCAGAAGGTATAGGCAACTTTGGTAGCCCTTTAGCTCATTGGACCCTCTTTGCACAGGATGTCCTTTGGCTAAATCCACCCTCATAAGAAGCCCATGGAAGTTGGCATGCTGCTTAAGCTGGACTGAGTTCTTTCCTGGGCAACAGCAGTGTGAACTTCCTGCACTGCTCCCTCCTGCACCTCTTTGAATCCACACCTCCCAGATCTCCCACAGTCTAGAGACAAGATAGATGGATCCAGCGTCTTCTAGCTTTCAATTGCTTTGATGTGTCTTGGCTCTCTACCCCTTTCTTAGGAAAACTTTGTTCCAGACCTGTCGGTGTTTCATTCAGGTCCACACAGAGTGGCATATTCTGAGAGAATTAACAGTCCTCCAAGCTATCCTCTCTTCATGCAGCTGCTCAGAGAGAAGGGTCTTTTCTTCTGACTGGCTCCTCATGGCTGCCCAGGAAGAAAGAGCAGCAAGGAGTCGCCACAGAACAAAGGTGGGAGAATACACTGGGCCTGGTCATCTTCCTCTGCAGGAAGTAGATGGGAATGGCAAGCAGGGTGGCACTTCTGCTTCTCTTCTACTATTTGTCATCATAGGGCAGCTGAAATTCAGACAAAGAGGAGACTGAACTGGCAGGTGAACTGGCTGTCCCTTCACAGAGGGAAAGGGCAGGTGAAATTGCGTGGGTGGGATGAGAATGGCATAATCCCTGGCTCCATTGGCATTTATCTTGGATGTGTCTGGTGCCTCACAACTTAAGTAGGGCTGTTGAATAATAAAGTAGGACTTAAGTAGGGCTGTTGAATAATAAAGTAGGTGCTCATCACGTCATTGAATTTTCTGTCCACCACAGATATACTCAGGTCCATGTCAGACATTACTATAACAATAGTGGGGTCCAAACTGTTGGGAATTGGCTCTCAAGGACTCAGAGAACATTTTTCACCTTGATTGAGCCAGGGGTAAATCACTATTTGTTCTATGGTGAGACTCTGTCTGGCTTCCATAGTTAACAACTGAATGATGACATTTTGTCTTTTTGCAGAGAGGTAAGTTGGAACATTATGCATTGCCTAAAGAACCTGCATCTGTATCTGTATAAAATTCTGCCCCTTTAAATGGGAAGTTTGCCATGACCATAAAAGACAAAATGACACCCAGGCTTCAGACATCTACCTTGCAGCCATCATATTTTTAGTGCAGAAAGATTTCTGGACATGGACTATCAAGGCACCACATATGGCTGGGGATATAGCCTAGTGGCAAGAGTGCCTGCCTCGGATACACGAGGCCCTAGGTTCGATTCCCCAGCACCACATATACAGAAAACGGCCAGAAGCGGCGCTGTGGCTCAAGTGGCAGAGTGCTAGCCTTGAGCGGGAAGAAGCCAGGGACAGTGCTCAGGCCCTGAGTCCAAGACCCAGGACTGGCCAAAAAAAAAAAAAAAAAAAGGCACCACATATGTCTGTCTGTATCTGCTCCGGGGTTAACCTGGTGCTCAGGCCAAAGTTACTGACCTTGGCATTGCCTTTGGCATCCAACAGGATGTTGTTAGGCTTTAAGTCCTGGTGTACAATCCCATTCTGGTGAAAGTAGTATACAGTGAAAGGATGTGTCCCAGCCATCCCAGGGGACCATGCAGAGATAGTCACAGACAGGAGAAGAAGATTCATAAGGAGGTTTATTAGTGGGGCCATATCTCCCATGGGAGAGGGAGCAACATGGCGTCTGCACCTTATCCAGGTGGCAGCTTCTCTCTCAGGGTAAAGGGGAAGTAGGTAGGTCTTAATGGTGAGTGGGAGTAGCCCATTATAGTTCTAGGGCAGGGAGTTTAGGTATGGGTGGATCTGGGGCCTAATGGGAGGAGCTGAGGAACTAAGGCAGGGGAAATGCTAACACACAGCCCTTACAATGTGTTTGAAGAACCTCTTGGCTTCATCCTGGAGTAACACAGTGGGAGTTTTGCAGGGCTGCAGTTTCCACTGCAGAAGGTCTCCCCTAGTGACCAGTTCCATCACCAGATAGATGTGGTCAGCCGCCTCAATCACTTGGTACACCCTGATCACCTGAGGGTGGTACAGACTTTTTAAAATATTTTGTTTTGGGCTGGGGATATAGCCTAGTGGCAAGAGTGCCTGCCTCGGATACACGAGGCCCTAGGTTCGATTCCCCAGCACCACATATACAGAAAAAACGGCCAGAAGCGGCGCTGTGGCTCAAGTGGCAGAGTGCTAGCCTTGAGCGGGAAGAAGCCAGGGACAGTGCTTAGGCCCTGAGTCCAAGGCCCAGGACTGGCCAAAAAAAAAAAAAAAATTTTTGTTTTGCCACTCCTGGGACTTGGACTCAGAACCCGAGCACTGTCCCTGGCTTCTTTTTGTTCGAGGCTAGCACTCTGCCACGTGAGCCACAGTGCCATCTCTGTTTTTTTCTGTTTATGTGGTGTTGAGGAATGGAACCCAACCCAGGGCTTTGTGCATGCAAAGCAAGCACTCTACCGCTAAACCATGTTCCCAGCCCCGCGTACAGCCTTTATGCTATCTACTTCATTTGCTATGCAGGAAGACTAGTCTCCCATATGGAGTACTTTCATAGCCACTTGGGTGTGTCTGTGAGGCAGTGATGGGCCAGCTTCACATGGCCAAAGCCACCAGTGCCAGTGATCTTCTTCATATGGTATTGTTCCATGAGGATTTTCTCCTCAGAGGAACTGGCCAAGGGGTGGTGCTGTCCTGCCAGCCACTTACTAAGCATTCTGGGTAGCAATGCTAATTATAAACAAATAACCAAAAAAACACAAACATAAATATATAAATACATAAACAAAAATATGAATATAACTTTAAAATAGACACACAAATTTATAAATATATAAATAAAACAAATTTAAATAAAACATAATAAAAAGAAAAACTAACAAAAATTGTTAAGAAAAACAACAATGGTAAAAAAAAATAGCTTAAAAAATAAAAACAGGGACTGGGAATATGGCCTAGAGGTAAGGGTGCTTGCCTCATATACATGAAGCCCTGGGTTCGATTCCTCAGCACCACATATACAGAAAACAGCCAGAAGTGTCTCAATTGGTCGAGTGCTAGCCTTGAGCAAGAAGAAGCCAGGCACAGTGCTCAGGCCCTGAGTCCAAGCCCAGGACTGGCAAAAAACAAAACAAAACAAGAAAAAATTCAAACAAGTAGCTGAGGCATATGAGATGCTAAAACATGGGTTATTTACTACAAATATGGCCAAGAAGGATTGAATGGTGGAGGAGGTAGAACTCTGGAGGCAGAAACCGAGGCCCTCGCAGGCTGCTTTTCCCTGCCTTCCCTGGATTTCCATCCTTGCCTGGATTCAATTCATTCCTTTCATGCAGGCTTTGCTGAGTTGGGGTCACAGGTCTCCAGGGACTCTTCTCATAGTCACTTGGTGGCAGTGAGGGCAACTTCATGCCCAAGCTGGCTTCCAGCAATAATCCTCAGATCTCATCTTCCTGAGTAGCTAGGAATACAGGCCTGAACCACGGGGGGCGGCACCTGGTTGAACAATCTTTTAAGAAAGGTTTCTGAGGGCAATCTCATATACCTAGTCTCTCTAACCCAAAGATAGTTCCCTGGGGAGCCCTTGGGCCCACTTAAGGATGAATTTGCAAATAGTGCTCAGCATGTCACAATATTATCATGAAAAGGCCAAGGCCTAGATTCTGGCACAATGGGGTGGGGGTGGGGGTGGGGTGGGAAGAGATACTTCCAGCAGGGAGGTGGCAGCAAAGGCGGCCACTTCAAAGCTCTTCTTCCTTTTGGGGATGCAAAGGAAGGGGGTGGGCACAGGGAAACCTCCTAGGGTCAAACCCCTTCTCAATTCCCTCCTGGGAAAGGAGCTGCACAGCCTGGTGGGGCACTGCAGTCCCCAGGGGAGTGTGCCTCCCCCCCCCCCCCGCCCCTCCCCGCCTTAGGGCCATGACCCCAGATCCTCAGTGCCCCCAGTGACTCAGCCTTGGGTGCTTGTGCTTCCAGATTCAAGATTGGAGTAGCAAATGCCAAGACCCAGCCCCACCAAGATCAAAAGTCACACCTGGCGCTTTGGCACCCCCTAGAATTCCCCTGAGCCTCACTTTCACCTTCTGAGTCGGGGAATAGAGTTTGAAAGAAATGAGAAGTGAAGTTTTGAGTCAGAAAAGATGAAAACTCTCTGCCCCGCCCACCCTCACTGTAGTTCCAGTATTACTGCGGAGTGGGTGAGGGGCAGCAGTGGGATCCCAGACACAGCCAGCCTTGCCCTTGGCGCAGGTGGGCAGACCTGGTGGCCTGAAGGCTCCCATAAAGCTTACAGATGAATTGCACCCCTTCCTCCCTGGGAAGGACTTCCCCTTCACTACCACCACCACCCTACCACCTCCTGCCAGAGGAACCTTCATTTAGTCAGGAGGCTGAAAGTTTCCATAGGCCCCTTGCACATCTGCAGATGTTGTTCCTGGTGGTGGGACCCAAATACTTAAATAGCTTGGTTCTGGACTCTAGCCCTACTTCTAGCGATAAATTAGTCCAGGCCCATTTTGGAAACACCTTCTAAAATCTTCCTATTTCAGGAGCCTCCACTGGCTTAGCAGTGGAGTGCTCAAACAAGATTTCACATGTAACCTGAATAGAGAGAGGGGCTCACAGGCACAATGCTGCCCCAACAGAACTATGGTGGCTGAGGGTTAGAACCCTATATGTGTTCTTCTACCACAAAGGGAAGGAGCCTAGGGCTGGGAATATGGCTTAGTGGTAGAATGCTTACCTCATATACATGAAGCCCTGGGTTTGATTCCTCAGCACCACATATATAGAAAAAGCCAGAAGTGGCTTTGTGGCTCAAGTGGTAGAGTGCTAGCCTTGAGCAAAAGTAAGCTCAGGGACAGTGCTCAGGCCCTGAGTCCAAGCCCCAGGACTGACAAAAAACAAAACAAACAACAAAGGGAAGGAGCCTGGAGCAGTTTCCACTCCATTTGTGACATGTGATCCTTTCTTGATCCAGCCTCCTTTGGGATTCCTGCAGCACAGAAAGGAGTCAGTGGTCTTGAGTAAGCTGCTTTCTGAAGATGGAGGCCAGATTGCCAATGTTCATGGATAGTTTGTATTGAACAAAGGACAAGGAGCCTAGTAAGCATCACAGTTCTGTTGTGGGCAGAGGCACCAGACAATGCCCACTGGGTCTGCCTTTTAGCCTCCAGTAGGTCTATCTTCAGATGGAGAAGGGTACCTACAGGGCTGGGAATGTGGCTTAGTGGTAGAATGCTTGCCTAGCATGCATGAAAGCCTGGGTTCGATTCCAGAAGTGGTTCTGTGGCTCAAGTGGTAGAGTGCTACCCTTGAGCATAGAGACGCTCAGGAACAGAGCCCAGGCCCTGACTATAAGCCTCAGGACCAGAAAAAATAAAAATAAAAAGGTGGAGGCTCGGGGTATGGCCTAGTGGCAAGAGTGCTTGTCTGGTATATATGAGGCCCTGGGTTCAATTCCCCAGCACCACATATACAGAAAACAGCCAGAAGTGGCGCAATGGCTCAAGTGGCAGAGTGCTAGCCTTGAGCAAAAAGAAGCCAGGGACAGTGCTCAGGCCCTGAGTCCAAGCCCCAGGACTGGCCAAAAATAAATAAATAAATAGGTGCCCCCCCCCCCCCAAAGCTACCAGGAAGGTCTGGAAAAGTAAGGGAAGTTCTTCTGGCTGGTTCTGCTGCTCCCCCCACCCTTCTATTCTCTCCCCACCCAGGGTGACCTGTTGTAGTCATGCTAAGAACACAAAGAGCCGTGGGGTCCTGAAGCCTCAAGACTTCTAGAAGCCCCTCTCTGGGGATGTGGTCTTCTGTTGTTTCGTTTATGAAAACCTCAGAGCACTTTGCAATCATGCTGTGTAAACAGCTAACCCCAGTCACAGAGGCCTTCATTATGCTCCAAGGGGAAGAAGAGAACCAGGCCCTACAGAGTGGGTGTGTTGCTGCTCAGAAAAGTCTTGTCCTGCAGACCTTTCTTTCCTTGTCAAGAGGCAAGAGGTCCTGGGTCTCCAGTCCCAACCACAACCTTTGACCAGACCACTTTGCCAGCCAGTTGGACTTGTTCCCAGAGGGTGGGTGCCAATTAGAGCACCTACTTCCCAGTAGAAGGAGGGTCCAGAGTGAGTTCTCATTGAGCATTGTCTCCCAAAGGTGGACTGCAGCTTTAGGTTAGTGGAGGCTGAGCAGCTACCACCATGACACAGGGATTCTCAGTCAGCTCCCTGGACCCACAGTCACACCTGGGAATTTTGATGAAATGAACGTTCTCAGGCCTCACCCCAGACTCCTGAACCAAAAACTCCAAAGGTCTTTTCCAGTGAACTGTAATTTAAAAACCATTTCAGGGTTGGGCACTGGGCCTGATTACACATGCTCTGTGTGTGTGTGTGTGTGTGTGTGTGTGTGTGTGTGTGTGTCTGTGTGTGTGTGTGTGTGTGTGTGTGATGAGGCTTGAACTCAAGAACTGGGTACTGTCATTGAGTTTTTGCACCCAAGGCTAGCACTCTACCACTTCGAGCCGCGCAGTTCCATTTCTTGTTTTCTGGTGGTTGGTTAATTGGAGGTAAGAGTCTCATGGACTTTCTTGCCGATGCTGGCTTTGAACTGTGATCCTTAAATCTCAGCCTCCTGACTAGCTAAGATTACAAGGGTGAGCCACTGGTGACCGGCTAAGACCTTGTATATTAAAATAAATAAATAGGGCCGGAAATGTGGCCCAGTGGCAAGAATGCTTGCCCTGGGTTTGATTCCCCAGCACCACATATACAGAAAATGGCCAGAAGTGGCGCTGTGGCTCAAGTGGCAGAGTGCTAGCCTTGAGCAAAAAGAAGCCAGGGACAGTGCTCAGGCCCTGAGTTCAAGCCCCAGGACTGGCAATAAATAAATTAAGTAATTAATTAAACAGGACTTGGAATATACAGCATGAGGCTAAGGGTTCGATTCCTCATATTGCATACAGTGAATGAATGAATGAATGTTCTCTGGGTACTTCTCATATATAGAAAAGTTTGACCATCACCCCTCTGGAATAAGGATTAGCTTTTTTATTACCTCTCTCTCATTTTCCCTTTTACTCAAATACTTCCTTTGCTGGAGCTATCACCACCCAATAAAGCATTGGTCCTTGAGTGGAACCAGGCTGAGTTACATACCAGGACATTTGCTTTAGGGTACAATGCAATGAGAATTTAAAAATGTCACATTTATCTGTGGGATAACAGGTAGACTGCAAAGATCAAGGTGTGCCATCACGTGAAAAATGAAGCTGCTAAACAGATGTGTGGGGACTGAGAATGTGGCTTAGTGGTAGAGTGCTTGCCTAGCATGCATGAAGCCCTAGGTTCAATTCCTCAGCACCACATAAACAAAAAAAGCCGGAAGTGACACTGTGGCTCAAGTAGTAGAGCTCTAGCCTTGAGAGAGGCTCAGGGACAGAGCCCAGGCCCTGAGTTCAAGTCCAGAACTGGCAAAAAAAAAAAAATTTAACCCCACCCCCCCAAAACAAGAACAGATGTGTGTAAAATATATAAATATATTTCACTATATCCAAACAAATCTCTTTTTTTTTTGCCAGTCCTGGGCCTTGGACTCATAGCCTGAGCACTGCCCCTGGTTTCTTTTTGCTCAAGGCTAGCACTCTGCCACTTGAGCCACAGCGCCACTTCTGGCCATTTTCTATATACGTGGTGCTGGGGAATTGAACCTAGGGCTTCATGTATACGAGGCAAGCACTCTTGCCACTAGGCCATATTCCCAGACCCCCAAACAAATCTACCTTTTGCTGTGAAGACACATGAATAGAAATGTACTGAGAAAAGACAGCTAGCTGATAACTCTCCACGAGGGGACTGGGCTGGGGAAAATCTAGCTTTAACCATATGACTTGTTGTCTCCATTATCTGTATTGCATATGGCATTAAAAATCTAGACTGAGGGGCTGGGAATATGGCCTAGTGGCAAGAATGCTTGCCTCGTATACATGAAGCCCTGGGTTCGATTCCCCAGCACCACATATATAGAAAATGGCCAGAAGTGGTGCTGTGGTTCAAGTGGCAGAGTGCTAGCCTTGAGCATAAAGAAGCCAGGGACAGTGCTCAGGCCCTGAGTCCAAGGCCCAGGACTGGCAAAAAATAAAAATAAAAAATCTAGACTGAGTGCAGTGGCTCATGCCTGCAATCTTAGTTGCTTGACAGGCAGAGATCAGGAAGATAGACATCAAGGCCAATCTAAGCAAAAAGTTAGTGAGCAAGACCTCATCTCAGTCAACAAGTAGGTCATGATGGTGTGCCTATAAGGCTAGCTAGTGGGAGGTGTAGATAAGTAGAGGGATCACATCTGAAGCTGCCCCCAGGCAAAAACTTGAGACCTTGTTGGAAAAACAATAAAAGCGGAAAAAAAAAAGGAGTGTGGATGTGGCTCAAGTGGTAGAGCACCTAGCAAGCTTGAATTCAAAACCTCCTCTATCAGGGGTTGGGAATATGGCCTAGTGGCAAGAGTGCTTGCCTCGTATACATGAAGCCCTGGGTTCAACTCCCCAGCATCAGATATATAGAAAACAGCCAGAAGTGGCGCTGTGGCTCAAGTGGCAGAGTGCTAGCCTGAGCAAAAAGAAGCCAGGAACAGTGCTCAGGACCTGAGTCCAAGGCCCAGGACTGGCAAAAAACAAACAAACAAAAAAACTCCTCTATCACAAAAAGAGTGAGTTTTAAAAAATGAATTTTCTAAAGACATTTGAAATTAAAATCTCTGCTTCTCTGTATATGTCATGGGTTTCCCCTTGTACATAAGAACTTAATGTTTCTCCTTTTAAGCCACTAAACATTCACCTTTCAGTCTTCTCAGTTGTCTAGCAAAACTTTCCTTCCCTGCTGTGAGGGAAAAATAGAATTGAAAAAAAATGAGAAACAGACTTCAACTTTAGCCTAAAGACTTTCGAAGTTGTAAATCTGTTGGACAAATGTACTAAATACCTTGCTTAGTACACACCTGTGGGGTACAGTCTCTACCTTCATGGAGCCTACTCCCACAAGAGAGGAACTTCAACTCAATCCCATGCATATGAAGCCTGTCTTCCCAGTACTGGGACATGAACACTTTCGGTCATCCTTCCATGCCCCATGGATCATCTTTGTCATCTTCAGAGCTGACACCCAGGTGTGGTACCACATACCTGCAATCTCAGAACTCAGCAGATGATGGCAGGAAGATCAAGATTGAAGGACAACGTAGGCTACATAAAGAAACCCTGTCTCAAAAACCAAAGCCCTAGCGAATGTGTGTCTAGCTCTGTTTAAGAGGTTTATTTCTAGTCACTCGGTTAATCAGCATCAACTCATTGCACAGGTGAAGGAACTGGGCACCAAAAAGAGCCAGGTCTCCCTCTGGCCTTCCCACCACTTGCATCCAGCTTCAGGAGAGGGAAATGTTTCTCTAGGAGTCCAGGATGCTTTCTTTCTTCAGACCCAGGGAATGTGGGGTATTGAGTGTTCCATCCTTGGGCACAGGTCAGAGCTCCAGCTGAAGCCAGGAAAGGGTATCAGAGGATCCCCATGTCCAGAGAAATCCCCCAGAAGGAAGCCCTCTCCTCTGAGCCTGCCCACTAAGCTCAATGCCACAGCACGCCATGGTGGCAGGAGTGGAGGGTGGGGTAGAAGAGAGTCAGGGGAGCAGTTTCAATTCTGAATCTGAGTCTTCAAGGTTGTGAAAGGCACAGAACCATTCCCATCCAGCACATGCTGAGTGCATGCTGTGTGCTGGGCCCCCTTGGCTGGGCTTAGCAGGGCTGGCCAGCAGACACAAGCCCACACCAGACCCCTGATCGCAGATGTCTGTGCTGCACACACAGTGGGGGGGAGGGACACTGAGTCTAACTACCTTTGGGGAAGTTGAAGTGGAGATGGGGTTAAGGCTGGAGTAGTGAGGAGGGAAGGGGTTCCCTGGAAGGTTGATAGTAGATGTTCACAGAGGTCCAGGAGCAGCGGAACACAGGAGGCTGGAAAAATGGCTGAGTGTTAAGTCCCACCCCCCCACCCCCAAATGGTGCCAGGTGCTCACAGCACAAGTCCAGCGAGTACCCTGGAGAAATTCTAAGAAGTTGAAGGCCACCAGGGCCTGAAGGGCCTCATGGGTGTTTGTGTACAAGGAGCGGGGAACACAGTAGCTCCATCTTTTGTGATGTGGTCCCTCAGTGTCTAGAAAAGATGCTCGCCATTAGGTAGCCTGTGGGTGGAAAGGGGTCAGTCATGAAGACCCTCACGGAAGGTATGGGAATGGAGAGCTGCCTTTGGGAGCTACACAGATGAAGAAAGACAGGTGGACTTAGCGTCCACTGAAGTAGGGAATGAGGTGGGGGAGGAAGGAAAGAAAGGGCAGGAAGTCCCTGCTATGCCAGGAGCCTGCGAAGGAGCTATGTTTGTGTAGGGACATGTCTTCCATCTAGATCAGTTGAACAAACATAGATTGATGGCTGACTGTGTGGCCAGTCAGCTTTTGCCTTTGGTGGTCAAACCATAGATGAGCTGGTCCAGTCTCTAAGCCTACGGGCACAAAGACTCCAGCCCCATTGGTTCTGCCAAAGCCATCTATCTACTTGGGAAGATCTTTCACCTCCAGAAGCCCACCCCGCCAATGGAACCCCCGAAGCTGAACAGAAAGAGAAAATACAGGTTGTTATCGACTGGAGAGGAAAACCCAGGCTTCCTGTTTGAACTCCTGTGGGTACTGGGAGCTGTGAGTAATGTTGAGCCCGGGCCTGCCCGAAGGCGGCCTGCGGTGGGGGCTGCTCACAGTCGCTGTGAAGCTGCTTCCCGTACCTGCTTGGGGAAGGGGGGACCCAGGGCCCAGCCGTGCAGGCTTATGTGGAAGGAACTCTCCATCTTCACAAGCAGGCCACAGGGTAGGCTACATCAAAGCCTGTTCACCAGCAGCCTCTCTCATGCTGCTTCCTGTGGTCAGTTGCCCTCAATAAGGGCCCAATACTAGAGAGCTAAGAGCATCTCCAGTCACCGACCCCAGTGGCCTTGACTCCCCAAGTCCAGGGTCCACTACCCCCTCAGGATCAGGAATGCAGGCCTGCTATATCAGAAGCCTTGGGTTCCTGTCTGTGACAATATTCCACCAGGCATCCAGAGGTTGAGATACCCACACA
The DNA here is from genome assembly GCF_023159225.1 of Perognathus longimembris pacificus. Lineage (NCBI taxonomy): Eukaryota > Metazoa > Chordata > Mammalia > Rodentia > Heteromyidae > Perognathus > Perognathus longimembris. The sequence continues at coordinate 15,175,727 of NC_063185.1, forward strand.
GGTTCAGTGTGCCAACTCACTGAGCTCCTATTCTGAACCAGATGGGGCCAATCCCTTATCTCACCTCAGCCTCCCCACCCATATTCCAGTCAAAGAATCTGTTTCAAGACATACTTGTTTGTAATTTTTGAGTGTGTGTGTGCGCGCTAGACCTGGGGCTTGAACTCAGGACCTTGACATCTCTCTTGGCTTTTCCCTCAAGGTTTGGTGACACTCTAGACCACTTGAGCCACAGCTCTACTTCTAGCTTTTTTGGTGGTTAACTGGAGATTAGAATCCCTCAGATTTGTCTGCCTGGGCTGGCTTTGAACCATGATCCTCAGACCTCAATCTTCTGATTATAGGCATGAGTCACCAGCACCCAGCTGTAAATTCTTTTATCAAAGGAGAAAATAGCAGTTTGAAGGGCTTTACTCCTTACCATTTTCTCCTTTCCCCAACTACCATTATGATTCCTGTTTGGTGCATTTATTCTTCCTTTTCTTTCTTTCTTTCTTTTTTTTTTTTTAATCTAGGCAGGCAGGCAGGCCAGGGGGAGAATTTCAGACTCAGCACATTTCTATTCAACTTCTCCTAAGTTCAGGTGCCTGAATTTTCTCTGTGACGTTGCACGCTGGTGGCTGGTGTGCCCCGGGTACAGTGAGTGGTTTTGAAGACAGCTTCCTTATCTTGAAGCGTTATCTAAGCCATCAAAGTACACTTTTAAGAAGAAAAAAAAAAAAGGCAGTTTCAACATCAAACTTGAAAGTTTTGACTGTTAAAAGGAAGAGCCAGGACAAAGCAACCACACTTTTCATCGCGCACTGATGAAGGCGGCATGCGGTGGGAATATTTATATTTTCAGCTTGCTGTTAAGAATGCTTGCATGGCCTTTGACCAAAACGCAAACCCATGCTATGGAAATTGCCGGTAATTGTCTTTACCTACGGTTTCAGAGGGCGCACACCGGGCCTTGCGGTTGTGGGTGCCTTTTCATGCTTGGGGTTCGCGTCTCTGTTGGGCATGAAGTGGAACAGATGAGGCCTCAGATCTCTGTGCACCTGTGGTTCTGCAGGGAGGCAAGGGGAGCAGATTGCACAGAGATAAGGCAACAATGGAAAGTTTCTCACCTGAAAGGTTTGGGGAACAGCCAGGGTTCTGTGTCTGGGGAGACTCATGTGCCCCAGAAAAATAAGGAGAGTAGAGGAAGCCAGTCCCCCGCCCCTGCAGGAGCCCCCCTCGCCCACACTTCACTTTCTCATCGTTTCTTCAACCTCTGCGTTTGGGATTCCTTGTACCCTGTCGATAGTTCTTAAACAAAAGAAAAAAAGCAAACAGAACTTTGAAGAGCATAGACTTCTCCCCCCCCCCCTTTTATTTTCTTTTTTTTTCCCAGAAAGGTCCAGGTTCTAAAGAGATACCTTGTGTTCACAGCCAAGGCCCTCCTGGGTGTCCCTGGGGGAGAGATGGCGGTGTTGATGGCTCTGCGCTGAGTCCTCTGCTCCATTGAGTTACTCAGCCCAGGGGACAGTGACAGCGGCTCAGGAAGCTAGTTTAGGATGGCCAGACAGCTCTGAAATCTCTGACTCCAGGAGGGAAAATGTGGGATGTCTCTGGACAAGGGAACCTGTCCCCAATGCCCCAAGGAAAAGTCACCCTAGCCCTCAGAACAAGCTCTACCGATGGTGGGCCAGAGGCTACTGAGAACAGGCCTGATGATCCCCTAAACTCCCAGGTGGTCTTGGGAGGGTGGGGAGTCAAGAAGTCTTACTACTCTCAATTTCCAAGTTAAATTTCTGCTGTTAGAACAAAATATTTAAAGTAGGATTTTTTTTAAATAGAGGTTTAGCAGGACACCAGGGGCACATACCTATAAATCGGAGCTATTCAGGAGACAGAGATCCAGATGATAGAGGTTCGACACCAGCCTGGGCAGAGAAGCCAGGTTGGAGTCACCGCTTAAGAGCTAGAACACCACTGAGCAAGCATGAGGCCCTGAGTTCAAATTTCAAACTTGGGAACTGGCAATAAATAATTAAAAGAATAGAGGTTTATTCGGCTCATGATTCTGGAGACTGTGAAGTCCAAAAGCCTGGTGCTTTCCCCTGTTCAGATCTGATGAGGGCATCTGGCTGTATCATCACACGACAGATATTGTAGCATGGAGAGACAGAGCAAACATGCATTGTAGGGACTCCACCCTCACGACCTCATGTTATCCTAACTGCCCCCTAAACAGTCTACAGGAAAGCTAACATATGAATTTGAGTATAAAGTGTACAGTATATGTATTTTCTCTGTGTGTGTGTGCATGCACACATATGTGTGAGCACATTGGTTCATTGAGGCTATGTCTCCCTGACTTTCCTGCCCAGGCAGAATTGCTTCAAACTGCAATCCTCAGAACTCAGCCTCCTGAGTAGTTAGGATTACAGGCATGAGCCACCAGCACCTGGCTCAACACATGGAACTTTTTGAGGGACATACAGAAACTATATCACAGGTGTAGGCTTTGGCCTGGGCCAAGCTGGTAAGACAGATGGGAAGGTATCAAAGCAGGCCTGGATGGGGGAAGCAGGGGAGGGTGAAAGAAACAAGGAAAAGAAATCAGGGAGAGCAGTGAGTGCCGGATTCAGCTGTTCAGTGTCTCTATCTTTGGTCTCTGAATACCCCCCCTTCTTTTTTGCAGTGCTGAAGGCAGAACCCAGAACCTACTGCGTGCCAGGTAAGTACCCTATCACCGGGCTATAACCTCAGCCCCTTTAACCGGTCATTGTGGAAAGCAGGGCATGCAGAACACAAAGATCCGGTGCACAGATTAGTGGATTGTGACAGCATTGACAGCATGAATGCTGGGTAGCCCCTCCAAGGATCAAGAATAGAATGGGGTCATCCCTGGAAGTGCTCCAGGCCTCACCTAATTCCCCTGCTCCTTTGTACTGTCCCATTTATTTTTATTTTTATTTTTTGTCCATTATGGGGTTTGAACTCAGGGCCTTGGCACTGTCCCTGAACTCTTTTTTTTTTTTTCCTAGTCCTAGGGCTTGGACTCAAGGAAGGGCCTGAACACTGTCCCAGGCTTCTTTTTGCTCAAAGCTAGCACTGTACCACTTGAGCCACAGCACCACTTCCAGCTTTTTCTGTTTATGTGGTGCTGAGGAATCGAACCTGGTGCTTCACGCATGCAGAGTGAGCACTGTTCCGCTAAGCTATATTCCCAGCCCCCCCTGAACTCTTTTGTTCAAGGCTATTACTCTACCACTTTGAGCCATAGCTCCGCTTCTGTGTTTTAAGTGGTTAACTAGAGGTAAGAGTCTCATGGGGACTTTTCTGCCCAGGCTGGCTTTGAACTAGAGTCCTCACATCTCAGCCCCCTGAGCAGCTAGGATTATAGGCATAAGCCACCAGCACCCAGTGGTGGCTCATTTATCCATAGACTGGGTAAATGGTACATGAGCAACCAGTTTAACATTTTATTTTTTTTCTGGTGATGGTAATTGGGTTTTGAACTCAGCACCTTGTGCCTGCTAAGCAGGCACTCTACCACTGAGCTATGCCTGTACCCTACGACCCCACCCTTCAGGTTAATCATGCCCACTCTGAATGCTTTTACCACCCGCCCTCCTAGCATGCCTCTCCTGATAGGGTAACCATGGTTTTTGCCTGGTCTTGAATCTTACACCAATGCAATCAGTCACACAAGTTATTCCAGCATTTACCCTGCTTCTTACTGGTTATTTTGGAGTTTCACAGATGTTACTGCTTAGACTGGTTTTTGAACCATGATCCTCCACATCTGAGCCTCCTAAGTAGCTAGGATCATAGGTCTGAGCTACCAGTGTCTGGCACTACCTTGTTCTTATGACTTACCCATGTTGTATGTGACTGTGGTGCGTTCATTCTTGGTAGATGGCACTTTGTCTCCCTTGGGGTAACCAATCTTGGCTCTTAAGAGACAATCCTGGCAGGCTTGTATCAAATCTGCCATCTCCAGAACCTTGCTGATCAGTAGAACCAGGCACCAAATAACAGCACATCCCAACAAGAAACAGGTGGCTTCCCAATAGGCGTTTTTCTTAGGTTCCTTGTTCTTGGTTACCTCCCCTCAACTTTTTTTTTTGTCAGTTGTGGGGCTTACACTCAGGACCTGAGCACTGTCCCCGAACTTTTGTGCTCAACGCTCTATCACTGTGAGCCACAGCTCTACTTCTTGCTTTTTGGTAGTTAATTAGAGATAAGAGTCTCATTGGCTTTCTGGCCCTGGCCGAGCTTCAAACTGCAGTCCTCAGACCTCAGCCTCCTGAGTAGCTAGGCTCACAGGCATGAGCCACCCAGCTTGGTTTACCCTCCTAATGTGGTTCCCATTTGCAGGAGGAGTCTGAGTCTTTGGTGCCGATAACTCATGAAAAATGATATAAATTATAGCTCACCACCCCGGCCTGGCTGCCTGGGATCTTGACATAAACATTCAGGCAGAGCCACCCTGATTATAAGGTAGAGCCCTGAGGAGAGCTGGGGGTGGGGTGCAGACAGCCCCTCAACATGCCTTTCTCCACTCCCTTTTGGATACAGGGAGCAGCCAACTCAGCTCTCCCAGGCACCTTTGAAAAGGAGGCACCAAAGAGTGTTCATGCTCTAGCCTCTTACTGTGCAAAAACCTAGCTCCCACCCCAGCCCTCCTGCCTTTTGTTGTCCTGTTCAAGCCAAGCTGGGCCCCATCTCCTGTAGGCCATAGATCTGACTGTCTTGTCACTTACTTGAGGTTTTCAAGACCCTGGGAGCTATTTGAATTCTTCATGGCGTATGCCTGGGTGGTTTGTGCAGGGACCCACTGATGCCTTAGCCCCCAATGCTTGGCATGCCCCCTCTTCTGAACCACACCAATTAGCCCTGATTACAGAATGCATGCATTGTTCTATAACGGTTTCATGTGTACAAACCCCAAGCCCCCAGATGATGAGGGCGCATGGATGTTGGAGGTGGGATGGAAGATGGGAATTTGTCAAACCTCTGGCTCTTTACTGGGCCTCAGTTTGCCCATCTCTAAAGAGGGTCCTCAGAACCCCTCAATTCTGAATCATGGTGACCTTTAGGAAAAATAGGCCATAAAAGTCTTTCCTCCCCCCTCCCCCCCAGCCTGTGCCAGGAAACCTGCTCCTACTACCCACAGCCTAAAGTCACCCCTACCCCCTCCACTAAAAAGCAGCATGGGGCAAACATCCTAAACCACCGAATGCTTCTAAAAATATGATGTTTTTGTGAGAGAACAACCTTCTACTTCCTTCAGACTTTGATCTCCACACAGCCTACATAGACTCACAGTAACAGTTTGAAGCCCCCTTTGGGGGCTACCTCTCCAGGGCTTTGAATCCCTACTGGATGCTGCTAGCTCTTGGACCCTCTAAGCATTCTCAAATCCATCTGCAATTGGCCAAGCTGGTGCTACTGCTCTGGATGCGGAGGTCTGGGATCAGGGAGAAAGTTCCAGAGAGGCTGCCAGGGCACAAACCAGCTCAGAGACTGCATGCAAGCTTGTAAGATTCCCTTGCTGTCCAGACTCTAGAGAAGAACTTTGTGCTGTAAGATAGGGTACTCAAATTAAGACTCCAGTATAGAAATGGACCGTGGAAGGAGATGGAATGGACACTCAGTGAATATTCTCTGAATTCCATGAATGTTTCAGATTGGGCTTTTATTTTTTTAAAAGATATTGATAGAGGGGACAGAGAAGAAAGGGATTTCCCAATGAAGCAAGGACAAAGGCTGAGATGCACTATGAACAGGAAGGGATAGACAGAAAGAAAGTGACAGAGGGAGCAAGAGAAAGAAAAGAAAGGGAGGAAGCACCACATACACAGAAAAAGCCAGAAGTGGCGCTGTGGCTCAAGTGGTAGAGTGCTATCCTTGAGCAACAAGAAGCCAGGGACAGTGCTCAGGCCCTGAGTTCAAGCCCTAGGACTGGCAAAAAAAAAAAAAAGTCTCAAGGACTTTTCTGCCCAAGCTAGCATTGAACCATTATCCTCAGGTCTCACCTTCCTGAGTAATTAGGATTACAGGCATGAGATACCAGTACCAGATACTACCTGGGTTTGTGGTTTGGTTTGGTTTTGGTAGTCATGGGACTTGAACTCAGGACCTGATGCTGTCCCTGAGCTCTTGTGCTCAAGGCTAGTACTCTCCCACTTTGAACTATACCTTCATTACCAATTTTCTGGTCCTTAATTGGAGATAAGAGTCTCACATACTTTCCTGCCTGAGCCATAATCCTAAAATATCAGCCTCCTAGAGTAGCTAGGATTACAGGCATCAGCTACCAGTGCCAGGCACCACCTGGCTTTTTTTTGGGGGGGGGGGGTTGGCAGGGAGGTTGAACTTGGAGCCTGGGCACTGTCCCTGAGATCTTTTTGCTCCAGGCTAATGTTCTGTCTACCACTTTGAGCCACACTTCCACTACCAGTTATAAATGAGAGCACTAACCAAGCCCAAACCTCAGTTACTGGCACAGAAATATTAAGGAGACCATCTCAACAAACAAGCCAGGCATAGTGGTTCACACTTGTATTTCCAGGTATAGCTAGGAGAATTGCAGTTCAAGGCCCGCCTGGGCAAAAATGCAAAATTCTACTTGAAAAATTAAGTGAGAAAGGACTGAAATCAGGGTTCAAGTGACAGAGGGCTTGCCTCACAAGCAATAGGTCCTCAGTTGAAACTCCAATACATCAACAATAACAATTACTATTATTATTTTAAGGACAAAAATAGCAAAAATACATGGAAAAGAAAGTAGAGAAGGAAGACTAGCTGAAGCTTCACAGGGTCACTAATGCTGGTTACTGGAAATGCAGTTTGCTCTAATATTATTTTCCAAGCTAATCTATATGTTCTACAGTGAATGCATATTACATTTGAACTCAGCGGTTCTCACCCAGGGTAATTTTTCCTCCAAGGGGGTAGTTAGCAATGTCCAGGCCATCAGAGCAGAGGTACAGTGTGTGGGCTGCTGGCATCTATGAGCCAAGTCCAAGGGTGCTGCTAAGCACTCTTCAGTACACAAATCCCCACAGTGCCAGCGCTGAGAACAGCATCTGGACTTACTCTAACAAAGACGCGAGAGCACTGCTGCCGGTCCCGCAGCCTGAGGGCCAGTCCTTTCTCAGCACCCCATCTCACAAGGAGGCCTTGCTGCCCCCCTCACAAAGCAGTGATTTCCTGAGTTCTTGCCGCATCTACAGGCTCCTGGCCTGGCAGCGTGTACATCCCCACCAGGACCCCCGTATTTGTCTCTTCCCCAAACACTTGCCTGTCAGATAAAAAGATATGGCTGCCATCATAAAAACAAAACAAAACTGGGCACTGGTGACTGGCACCTGTAATCCTAGCTACTCAGGAGGCTGGGATCTGAAGGTTGAGATTCAAAGCCAACCTGAGCAGACTCTTAATGGTAATTAACCAGCTAAAGGACAAACCTGAAGGAGTGGCTCAAGTGATATAGCACCAGCCTTAAGCAAAAAAAAAGCTAAGTGAAAACATTGGGCCCCGAGTTCAAACCCCAGTACCAGCATAACACAGAAACAAAACAAAGCAGTGCCTGTTAGTCCTGACTATTAGGACCTTTCTAGCTAAAATCAAAACCCCTAAAGTCTCAAACATCTTTTTCCCAACGTTTTGACAATGGTATTTTGTTTTCTTTGGGAAGAAAACCCAGCCTGGATTGATGGATGAATCATCATTATTTAACCTCAGAAACTTGGTTTTTAAATTAATTCACAATAAAAAGAAAAAGTCCACACGAAATAATCTAAGTAAAGTTCCAAATGAAAGCCATTGAGGAACGGAGACTCAGCCAAGCTCATTCATTAGCCCTGTTTTGCCTCCAGCTTATCCCTGTGGCTAAGGGTCCAGGAGACCAAGTCTTTTCAAATCAGAGCATTCACATCTCCATCCCGGAACAGCCACTGCCCACAGCTCTTCTCACTGACTCTGTGGACAGTGAGATGGGTACAGGCATTGGCATCACCTCTTCCACAGGTAGCTAGGCCTGGCCCCTGGTCCAGTTCAGTCCTGCCTCAACACCTTATCCCTGAGTGCCCAAGCCTTCACAGCCAGCCCTGTACACAGCCACCTGAGAGAACATGGATACAGGTGTTGTTTATGTGTTTATTTATAAACAGACTCAGAGCCCGGGCTTTGTCCTCTCAAGGTTAGTGCTTCACAACTTACTTGAGCCACGACTCTTCTTCCAGCTTTTTGGTAGCTCATTGGAGATAAGAATCTTGTGAACGGGCTGGAGATATGGCCTAGTGGCAAGAGCACTTGCCTCGTATACATGAAGCCCTGGGTTCGATTCCCCAGTGCCACATATACAGAAAATGGCCAGAAGTGGCGCTGTGACTCAAGTGGCAGAGTGCTAGCCTTGAGCAAAAAGAAGCCAGGGACAGTGCTCAGGCCCTGAGTCCAAGGCCCAGGACTGGCAAAAAAAAAAAAAAAAAAAAGAATCTTGTGAACTTTCCTGTCTGGGCTGGCTTTGAACCACAGATCTCAGCCTCCTGAGTAGCTGGGATTACAGTTTGTGAGCCACGGGCACCTGGCTGTTGGTTTGTTTGGTAGTCTCATTATGTGACTCAAGCTCATCTCCAACTCCTTCGCTCTTCCTCCCCACCCCCCTGCCCACCCCTTAGCCTCTCAAGCGCTGGAACTACAAGCATCACCTCCCTGGTCATCTGGAATGCTTAATGTTGATTTGTCTAGACTTTACAGTGAGGGACCTCCCGGTGGCATACAAAGGTCTAGAGACACCAATCTCCCAATGGCCAGGAGGTGTCTAGGAGGAAGAGGTAGCCAAAGCTCTTCCTGGGAACAAGTTGTGTTGAACATTTTCAAGAAACAGAAAGCACAAACCAACCTTAGCTACACTGACGGCTCATGAGTTTTCCAGGGCACACTGCTCTTCCATACTCGATTTGCATGTGATACACAGGATGGAAAATCCCTCCATACTTGCTTTGCTCCCATAACTACAGCGCCCCAAAACAGCTGGGGTCCTACCCTTCATCTGGTTCCCGGCTTCCTGGCCCCTGGGACCCAGCCCACAGTTGCCTTGGAGGTGGCAGCTGCTAGGAAGGCGGTGGCTGTAGCAAAGGCCTAGAAAAACAAGATACTTTCACATGTGACTCACACGAAGGACCAGAAACAAAATTACAGTGTGAAAACCAGAGCCGTCTCCGTCTCCTCTGGGATTCCCCTCCTAGTCCAGCTCTGTGTTACTCCTTGAAAGAGCCCTAGCCATGGACCAGTGCTTAGAACCTTACAAGAGACTGCCAGCCTCCCATCTAGGGCGGGCAGGGGCGGTACTGCCCTGCCCTGCCACTAAGGGGCTGGGCTTTCCTGATTGATTCTTCCTCAGGGTCTGGGTCTCAAAAATCTGGGCGCTGGTGGCCTATAATCCTAGCTACTCAGGAGGCTGAGATCTGAAGACTGAGGTTCAAATCCATTCTAGGCAAGCAAATCTGTGAGACTCTGATCTCCACCCCCCCCCCCCCCACACACACACACACACAAGCCAGAAGTGGAGCTGTGGCTTAAGTGGTAGAATGCAGTTTTAAATGAAAAAACAAAAACAAAACCTGAAGGACAGCTCCCAGGCCTTGAGTTCAAGCATACTTAACGGGAGAAAGAGGCAGATAGAGATTCACCCCATGGCAAGGCCCTGGGGGACCCATTGCCCCAGAGCTGCTTGCTTCTTTTAATCTGTCCTGTGAGATATTCCATATGTTGCCAGTTAACTCTGGATTCGTCCCAGACCACCAGAGCTGATGTCTATAGCCTGCAAGCAGTAATTCTAGCAGGCACATCCTCCACCATGGCAGGCTGCCGAAGCCCCTGGCCTTGGCTGTCTTCCATGACTGACACACCCTAGGCTTTTTCTGCCACCCCCAAGAGACCAGTCTGACTTCAAAAGCTACTCCTGTCAGCCACCAGTGTGACCCTGGGCGCTTCCTCCCTCTGAGCCCCCAGTTCCCTCACCTGTAAAACGAAGCTGCTAATTAAAAAAGAGGATCAGGGGAAAGATTAAATGAGAGAAAAAGGAAATCTAACATGGGCAAGAGACTCCACAAACCTTCATTTCCTTTCGTTGTCATATTTCTTTCCAATCATACCTGTTTTCTATTCACTTTATCTTCTGCCTGCTTGGTTTCATTATTATTATTTTCGCTGTTGGTTAAAAAAAAACAAGAGTAACATGGTATACTCATGCATTTAGCTTGGTGGAGCTGTCAAGTCTTCATTATCTTCCTGACTCAGGGAGGGAAACTGAGGCCCAGACACAGTGATGTAGAAAGTGGGCTCCCAAGTCAGACTTCCTAAGTTCAAATCCCACTTCCAGCACCATGTGACCTTGGGCCAAGTCACTTAGATCCTGTGTTTGCTTATCCATAAAATGGGTATGATGAGGGCCTGGTCCCTGCCCTGGGTGGGACTTAGTCATTGTGAAGGACTTGATAATGCCTTTGTGATTGTGGAATAAATGCTTAAAATTTTAAGAATATATAATGTAGCACATGTACATTATTAGTACATACTGAAATGACCTCATGGTTGGGCTTTGCTCTAAAGTATTTAAGGAGAAAGAGAGAAGTTTGCCAGGTGCAAGTAAATCACACCTGTAATCCTAGCTACTCAGGAGTCTGAGACCTGAGGATTGTGGTCAAAGTCAGCCCAGGCAGGAGAATCTGTGAGACTCTTATCTCCAGTTAACCACAACAGAAGTAACACTGTGGCTCAAAGTGGTAGAGCACTAGCCTTGAGCAAAAGCTTAGGGTCCAGGTCTAGATGTCAAGCTCCATGACTGAGAGAGAGGGGGTAGGGAGATTGAAGCTAGATACCCAGGGCTCATACTTGTAATCCAAGCTACTCAGAAGGCTGCGATCTGAGGATCCAGGTTCAAAACCAATCCGGGGCAGAAAAGTCGGTGAGACCGTTATTTCCAATTAACCAGCAAAAAGCTGGAAGTCAGAATGTGGCTCAAGTAGTAGAGTGCTAGCATTGGGCCAGAAAGCCAAGCAAGAGAGAGAGGCCCTGAGTTCAAACCCAGCACTGCCTGACCCCCAATTTTTAAGAAATGGAGAAAGAAAGGAAAGATGAGAAGGAAGAGTATTGTGGTAACATCTTAACATTGGCTAAATTGGGGTTATGGGTTATATATGAGCACATTCTTCCCTCTATCTTTGAAAGTTTTCTATCTGAAAAAAAAAAAAAAAAAGCCCCTTTCTATGACTTGTTCTAAGGCCGGCGTCACAGGATGTCCTGGACGCAGGAGGTATCCAGAAATTTCCCAAAGCATCATTACTGTCATTGCTTGCTCTAATACCACCAAGCCAGAGAAGAGCCAGGACTTCTGACCACCAGGTCTCTCTTGGGGACACCTTGTGTCATCCCCACGGGGGACTTCACCAGCTCTGAGTCACAGCCTCCATCTCCCACACTGAAGATAAGGTTAAAGCAGGAAACTGAGGACCAGCTGGGTGGCTGCCGGAGCTCTGAGGCAGTCTGTTCCTCTTGTCAGGCCTGGTGTTGGTCATCCTATTCCAAAGGATCCTTCCCGAGAGCCAGTGATACTAGGCCTGCTTCAGAGACCAGGTAAGCATGCCACTATAGACTCCCGTCTGACATAAAACCGAACGTCCAACCTCCAGTATACGGTGGTGGCAGCTGTTGGGGAAAGCAAGGGGAAGAGATCTGGGTCCAAGCAAGCACCCTGAGTGAGTGAGTACCTGTGTCCTCCCTGCCCTTGCAGTTTAGACTCGGCCTCTTCCAGATGCGGCCACCGGGGGGCGCGTTGCGCAGGCGCTGCTGCTCTCAGGTGGAATCCCCAGCTTCCCCTGCAGAGATTGGCAGTGGGTGAGGCTGCCTGGATCGCCCTGGGCAGGGGCAAGGAGTAAGGAAGGGGGGACTGTTTGCGAACGCAGCACGACCCCCAGCCACACCTTCCCCACACATGAAACTGCTCATTTTCACTGGTATTTTTTGTACTGACAGTAAAGTTTATTTTTTCATTAGAAAGGCAGTTGATGCTGTGCCACTATTCCCTCCCCGCCCCCCACACTTGGCAGGTTTCTCACCCTTGTAATCCCAGCTACTCAGGAGGCTGAGATCTGAAGATTGCAGTTTGAAGCCAGCCCCAGCAGGAAAGTCCATGAAATTCTTTTTCTCTAATTAGCCACCACCCACCCCATCCCCCCCAAAAAAACGGAAAGGGAATCTCTGTCTCAAGTGGTAGAGCATTAGCTATGAACAAAAAAAAGCTCAGAGACAGTATCTAAGCCCTGAGTTCAAGTTCTAGGACAGGCACAAAAAAAAAAGGGGGGGGAGGAAAGAAAAGAAAATGCAGCTCATGCGCAGTGCATGAAATGGGTACTTGGGATTTGTTTCATGCTTAGTACAGGTCTGGAGATTTCTTGAGCTTAGAGCAAATGGTCCCTAAATTGATGGGTTATGGGGTAAGAGAAGTTCCCTACCCTGCCTCTATACCTCAGTTTCCCTTGTGTGCATGTTTGGAGGTCCTGATATTCTCCCCCAAGTCTTTCTGAATTCTAGTAGTCTCTCCCTTCAGTCCTGAAGGAGAAATGGGAGGATCAGCCCCCCAATCACTGCTCCACAGGGCCCCCCACTTTCTGCCTCCCACCTCCCTTCAGCGTGCTGTGTGGCCTCCTCCAGGACCCTCCCTGACTACGCTGATTCCCCCCCCCCCCCCCCCCCCGCCGCCGCCTCTTGGAAGTCTGTGAGGAATAGTCCCTGCTGTCCAGGGCACATAATGGCCTGTAACTTCCTGTTCTCCATGTGCTCTGGTAATGACAAGAGAAGGTCAGCCTTCCCCATGCCAGTCTTACAGCTCAGCTCCCCAGCCAGCCGGTAAGCTGGTGCCCAGAAGCCTTTGGGACTCTCTGCAAAAGAAATGCCAAGACTGCATCAGGCCCCCAGCTTGAGGTCCTGGAAGCTGGGCTGAGCAAAGGGCAGGGCACATATTTCTGGCTCCAAGGTGCAAGCAGAAATCCAGGCACTTACACAGAGGCCAGGAGGCTCCCCAGCTTCCCAATCCCTGCCTTTCCAGAAACCAAGCACCCAGGGCAAGCCTGAGGGCCGGGGGAATGGGGCCATCCCACTGCACCCTGGGGCCCAGGCTGGGCCTCCAGTCTATCACAGGCAAGTGACTGTGGCCCAGCCTACTATAACTGGGGAACCCCCCAATGCACACCCGGGTGGGGGAGCTGTGTATTTCAGGAGGGGAGTTTTTACCCCCAGAAGCCATCCCACAATGAATCAGGACAAACAGAGGATCCCAGCCTTCACCTTATGTCTGCTGTGTGTACCAACCACCCTCAGCAGGCCCAGGATGCTAGATAGAAGCTTCCTCCACACAGTGAGAGCATCCCCTGAGACAGGGATGAAGTTGAGAAGGAGAATGGAATGCACTCCCTTGGAGCAGGGGAAGAAAGAACCCCCAGTGTACCAAGGGATACTGTCTCTCTCAGATGTTACTCCCAGGTGTGCCAGGAGCAGGGACAAGGGTGCAAGTCAGGCTTTTTTTGAGCCTGGACGCTTTCCCTGAACTCTCAAGGCTAGTGCACCACTTCCGGTTTTCTGATGGTTCATTGGAGCTAAGAGTCTCTTGGACTTTTCTGCCCAGGCTGGCTTTGAACCATGATCCTCAGATCTCAGCCTATTGAATAGGCAAGATTACAGGCATAAGCCAACCAGCGCCTGTCAAGTGATGTCTTGTTTTAAAACCAGCTCCACTGTCCCTTCCCAAACTATAGGTTCAGAGGTGGAAGAGGAGGAAATGGGGGTGGGGGGAGGAAGGACAGACCTTTAAAATCATTGAAACAAAAGGTAAAAATTGACCAGAAGGGGGAAAAACCCTTATTGCATCAGTAACTAATGACTGAGCAGTGAACAGAGCGAAATACAGGCAGTGGTGCTGACGAGGAAAACCACAGTGTTGGCGGAGGCCACCCATGACCCCAAAATGAAAGTGTCCCTTTCACTGTGAGAACACACGCCGCTCTCAGGACTCCCCTCCACCCCTCATCCCACCCCTTGCCACAGCCACCCAGAAATTGGAGGCTTGAAGGCCAGGAGAACAGGATGTGATTCCCCAAAACGTGAAGATCTGGAGGCTGAGACTGCCTCTAGGAGCCAATAACATCCTCTCCCTAAAGAAGCCCTAGGGCGGGGGGCGGAGGGAGGACAGGTCCCTCCACCAACTGAGGACTGCCCGCCATCTTCGCGCAAGAAAGGGAGACACTTCTGCAGGATGTAGAACCAGGACGGATTGGGAGCCCAGCGATGTCAAGCTAGATGACATCACTGGGGCAAATTATTTCCTCTTTCAGAGCCGCAGTTTCCTCATCTGTAAAATGGGGTTAAAAACCGGACCTTTCAGGGTTAGTTCTGTGAGGATGAGGTGAGATCACAGACAGGAAGGTGATGGTGCACTGTGAAGTGCTGTGCGCACATCTGGAGTCGTCCTTGGGACCACCAGATATTTACTGGGCATGGGTCCCTGTTAGGTCCTGGTTCTGCCCAAGGATGGAGACATTAAAGAGCTGTAAGAACATGCTGGGGCAGAGCAGAAAACCGAGTGAGCAGGATTTCCTAGGCCACAGCCCAGAGAGACCAGGTAATGTCCTGCTGCTGGTGTTGGGACACATAGCCAGTCCTCCATCTGGCCTTGGGACAACCTAGCCCAGAAACACTCTCCCTGCTGGTTCTCATGACGCCATCCTCACTGGGCAGGGCTGCTGCTGGTAATGCTGTCACTCAGGGCTTGCCCTGACCCCTGGCTAGCTGCTGTGTCATCACCCCGCTCTAGGGGACACTTCACCTCCTTATAGAAGCTGCCAAGTGAGATACACAGTAAGGGTAAGGAGCAGGCGGACTGCCCTTGGCTTAGACCTCAGCTCTGCCGTCCACCAGCTGTGTGACCTTGGGCAAAGAACTTGACCTTCCTGACTCACTTTTCCTAATCATAGTCATTCCGACCTCATTAGGCTGTTATGAAGACTAAACAGATGATTGATATCAAGTTTTGTATATCTACAGTACTGGGTCCAGCTGAGTTGTGCAATTAATTTTTATCTATTTAGTAAACACAGACTATAAACTCTTCCAAGCAGTTACATAAAATAGCTCCTTTTTTTTTCTTTCTTTTCTTTTTTTTTTTTTTATCAAGGGGCTTGAACTCAGGGCCTGGGCGCTGTCCCTCTTTCACTCAAGGCTAGTGCTCTTCCACTTTGAGTCACAGCGCCACTTCCAGCTTTCTGGTGGTTAATTGGAGATAAGAGTCTCACAGACTTTTCTGCCTGGGCTGACTTTGAATCGTGATCCTCAGATCTCAGCCTCCTCAGTAGCTAGGATTACAGGCGTGACCCATTAGCACCTGGCCCAAAAAAACCTTCAAAATGGGCTGGGAAAGTGGCTTAGTGGTAGAGTGCTTGCCTGGCATGCATGAAGCCCTGGGTTCAATTCCCCAGCACCACATGAAAGGAAAAGCCAGAAATGGCGTTGTGGCCCAAGTGGTAGAGTGCTAGCCTTGAGCAAAAGGAAGCCAGGGACAGTGCTCAGGCCCTGAGTCCAAGCCCCAGAACTTGCAAAAAAAAAAAAAAACAAACCCACAAACCTTCATAATTCTCATAGGAATCCCTCTAAGAGACAAGTAGCATGAGCAGTCCATCTACACATAAAAAGAAAAAACAAAAACAGAAGTTAGATGACTTGCTCTAAGTCATAAAGCTTCCACGAAGCAGGGCCAAAACTGAGACCTCCGGCTGTCTCCTATCCTCCTTCCCATCCTTAGTGTTAGAGTGATAAAATAAGTGAGAGAGGCTGATTAAACACAACCCTGCCCCCCCCCCGACCCCAGGAGGTCTGAGGGAGGCGGGTGGATGGACTCAGACTTTGTGCTGTAGGACATTGCATTGAGCTGCTTCTCTCCCAAAGGTGCCATAGCCTCTTAAGCCCGCTTGAGATCAGCCTCTTACAGGGTTCACGCTTGTGCTAGCCCCTGTCTGGACACCTCCAGAGGCACCCAAACTTTGGCTGTCACCTAGGAGCTGAACACTCACAGAGCCAAGGAAGGGAGAGAAAGTTGAAGGGACCACAGTCAGCCCTGGAGGGCTCGGGAGGGTGGAGACCCTCTCAGCCCCTTCCCTCCTTGCCCTGTGTCATACACCTGTGGGGACAGGCAGCTCACCACTGCCTCAGCCACAGTGGAGGGCCTTGGTCGGTCAGCCACCGCTGGCCAGCTCTGACTGGTCGTCTGGCTTCCGCAAGCCTAGATGATGAAATCTCTCGTGTAATTTCCTCCCATTAGCCCTGTCTCTGCCCTCAGGCCTCGCAGGGCCCGTGCTCTTCCAGTAGGCATCTGGAGTTGACCATCTCCTGCTCTTGACAGGGGGAGCCTCCAATCGGCTGAACATGCGGGAGGCCTTGGCCTGGCTGCAGAAGCAGGGCTCCTGATGCCTTCCCACCTGCTCTCCTCACCCTCCCCCATGAGAAGAAGAAGAAAAAAAAAAAAATGATTCCGGGAGGGAAGTGACTTGCAATGAGAATCATACACAGACTGGGATTTTCAAGCCCAGCTCTTGACCACCAAGAGACCAAAGACACAGCATCAAGGGACAAAGAGACTCAGGTGCAGGACCAACTCAGGAGAAGCTGTGTGGTTTCAGTGCTCAGGGCAGTGGGGGGCTTGGGAGGGAGGGAGGACCCCACGGGTCCCATCTGGGCAGGGAAAGCTTCCTGACTAGGGAGAACCAGAGATGGCCTTAGAAATACAAAAGTCCCACTGGAATCTCCTACCCTGCGGGGTAGCTTCCTGTCCTGGGCCTTCATGCAACATCTGGGCAGCAAGCATTTATTAAATGCCACAGAATTCCCATTATACTTATAGCTGGGGGCTGACGATGTTCCATGATCCCCAGAATCTAAGACCCTAGGAGGACAAATGAGAAAGCAAAGAGAGAGAGAGAGAGAGAACTATGACCAGCATTTTGGGGTTCAACAGTTGCTGATTCCTCCATGTTTGGGATATCCATTAGCAGTGTCTCCCCTGGGATACCTGGGTATTTTGGATAAAGAGTATCTCACTGCTCCAGGCAACCAGGGACCCTAGCACCCCACAACATATATATATATAATTGAAGGAACCATATTGTTCATATTTGGAAAAAGAGTAATGTAAAAAAAAAAAAGTAGGAGGAAGTCAGGCACCAGGAGCTCATTTCTATAATCCTAACATCTGAGTTCAAAGCTAGCCTGGGCAGGAAAGTCTGTGAGACTCTTATCTTCAGTTACTCACCAAGTCTGAAGTGGAGCTGTGACTCATGTGGTAGAGCTTTGAGCACAAAAAGCTAAGGAATAATATCCAGGCCCTGAATTCAAGGCCCATACTAGTACATACACACGTGTGTGTGTGCATGCACGCGCACACGCGCACACACACACATGCACAAAGTAAGAGGACTTGGCTGATAGAGGCTCAATAGGAGTCTCAGAGCTCCCTTGGCTGTGTGTGTCAGGACTGGTGGTACATGGACTTGTCTCTATTCCCCCTAACACCCTAGCTTCCCTGGACCAAAGAGGTGAATCTCAGTCCTGTCCAGGGGGCTCCAGGCTAGGAAAGTCTTGAGGCTTTCTGTGGGAAGCTAGGCTGGGCCATACTGCCACCTATTCCAGATGAGGGGCAAACACAGAGAGCCAGTGTCCTGGGGAGAGGATGCGCAGAAGGATGTTCCCCATGAACAAGGGCTGGGAATGCATTAGGGTCTAAGACCCGAGATGCAATAGAAGGCCAAAGCCTATCCAACGATCCAAGTCTCTGGGGCCCTGGGGCACTGTGGAGTCAGAGTCCACCAGAAGTCAGAGATGAGGCCATTCATTGTCCCACTTATAGAAAGCCCTGTCCTCTTCGTCCCTACTTGCCTTCCTCCAGGATGTCTCCTGGATTTCTACATTGTACACCATGATAGGAGTCCACCAGGACTTCTGTTTGGCCTAGTATCTCCCACAAGATGGCAAGTTCCTGATTGCAGGTACTGGCCCTAATTGATCACTGCCTAAAATGATCTGTCCACCCATCTGTCCATATGACTGTCCACCAAAACCTTCTGAGCCCTGCAGTTTGCCAACTCTGTGCTCTAGGGATAACCAAAGTTCTTTATAGGCTTGTGACAAGAATACAGATGTAAGCCAGGCAGAGTGGCTCATGTGCATAATTCTAGTTTAGTCAGGAGGCTGAAATCAGGAGGATCATAGTTTGAGGATAACCCAAGTGAATAGTTTGTGAGAGCCCCCATCTCAGTTGAAAAAGCTGGGTGTGGTGGTATGATTTGTTATCCCAGCTATAGTAAGAATTGTAAATAGAAGAGTGGTGGCTTACGGTCAGCCCAGGCCCGAAACATAAACAAGATCCCATTTCTAATGAGAACAGCCTGGTGCTGGTGGCTCATGCCTATAATCCTAGCTACTCAAGAGACTAAGCTCTGAGGATTACAGTTCAAAGCCAGCCCATGCATGAAAGTCCATGAGACTCTTATCTCCAGTTAACCACCAGAAAGCTGGAAGTGGCGCTGTGGCTCAACATGGTAGAACCCTAGCCTTGAGCACAAAGTGGCTTAGGAACTGTGCCCAGGCCCTGAGTTCAAGCACCATGACTGACAACAAAGGGAAGGGAAGGAGGGAGGGAGGAAAGATGGAAGGGAGGAAGGAAGGAAGGAGGGAAGGAAGGAAGGAAGGAAGGAAGGAAGGAAGACCTAGAGTTTCTAGATGATTCAGGCCCAGAGAAGGCAAAGGATTTACTTGAGTTTGTTCAGCAAGCCAATGATGGAGTGGGGGCAGAGACATGGGGTGGCTCTATCAAGCTTGCTAGTGACCAAGCATACTTGATAACTTTTGGTACTTAGCGACACTACTGCAGTTGCTGTGGTGTGGCAGACCTTTCCTCTAGAAAACCAGGGTGAGGATTCTCTTCTGACAAGCCAATCCTAATTTTAGTCATTGGGGGCCCAGACATCACAAACCCTCCAAACCCATGGGACAGAGCTCCTGTGTTCTTCCTCAAGCCAACCTGGCCGAACTTCCTTTGGGTTTCATCAAGAGAAACCAAATGTTAGGGTTTTTTTTTTTTCAGTTTTTAATCCTGATAATAATTCTTAGTATTGTATAAAATCTGAGAGGCAAGGGCAGGGGAGAAAAATCCCACAGAAGCTTCTTGGCTTTTCCTTGGGGAGGGGTGGAGGGCAGGGCTAGTGGTGGTACTAGAGTGAGGTCAAGGCCTCATGCTTGCTAAGGAGTTGTCCTGCCACTTGAGTCATACTCTCAGCCCTTTTCACATTGGTTATTTTTTTTTTTCCTGAATACGGTCTCACACTTTTTTATTGTTGATGTTCTTTTTAAGTCGTTCCTGGAGCTTGAACTCAGGGCCTGGGCATTGTCCCTGAGCTTTTACAAGGAAGGCTAGCACTCTACCACTTTGAGCCCCAGCTCCACTTCTGGTTTTCTGATAGTTAATTGGAGATAAGAGTCCCACGGACTTTCCTACCCAGGCTCTTTCCTACCACAACCCTCAAATCTCAGCCTCCTGAGTAGCTAGGATTACAGATGTGAGCCAACGGTCTCATGCTTTCTGCCTGGGCCAGCCCTGTACTGTGACCCTCCAACCTCTACCTCTTACATAGTTAGGACGCTAGGTGCAAACCATCGCAGCCGGCTTGTGGATTGACATGGGAATCTCTTTTTACTTTTTGGGCTGGCCAGGAACCCCATTCCTCCCACCTCTACCCCTGGAGTGGCTGGGATTGCAGATGTGAGCCACCAACCATGGGGATCCAGCCCCCTTCCCTGTTCATGAAGGAAGCAATGACTCCTAAACACTTCTTGCTTCATTTCCAGGAAACCACCTCATAGCCATTTCATGTTGTCGTCATGACGCAGGGTCACAACCCACCCTGACCACCTTCCCCTCCCCCGTAGACACCCAAGCTTGGACACACTGTGCAACTACAATTCCCCAAATGTTTTTTTTCCTAGGAACAAGCCACAGTCTGCCTCGCGGACATGTGACCCGGCTCTGCCCTGAGCCGGCCCTCCTGGGCTAGCCCTGCTGCTGGAGGAGGCTGCAGGAGCCCGCAGCCAGCCCGCCTGCAAGCAGCTTTTTGGCAAGTCCTAACAGGATGCCAGGAGGGCTGGGGGCAGGAAGGGAGCTGCTGGCTGCTAGCTGGGAAGCTCTCCCTGCTGTAATTTACTAAATCCATCTGGGACTCCTTTGAGACATTTTCTGGAAATACCACATTTCAAGGGTCTCCCTGTTAGGAAAGGTCAGAGAGTTCATGCAGGCCTTTCATGTTAAAGGAACTTAAAAGGAAAGGAAAGGAAATGTATCTTTTCAGCTTTAGCTGTGATTAAGTAGGCTCAGGCCATGAGAACATTCAGATGATTTACATGACGTTACACGAAAAGCCAATTAGCCTAACAACTTCCGAAAAAAAAAAAAAAGTCTAGCTCAAGAGCACCCATTTATTAGAGCGTTTGGAATGCGCCAGGCCTTGTGCTAAGTTCTTTCTCGGGGTAGTGATTTATCTCCACCTCCCTTTAGCAGGGCGAGCCAGGCCCAGGTAGGTACCAGGCTCACCCAACAGGAAGCTGCCACTCAAGATCGTTCGTTTGCCTGGGGTCCCATGGCAGGTGGAAGGCCCAACAGGATGGAAATTCAGGTCTGTCCAAATCAAACATTGAAGTTTTGTTGTTGTTTTTTATTGGTCAGTCATGGGGCTTGAACTCAGGGCCTGGGCACGTTCCCTGAGCTTTTTTGCTCAAGGCTAACATTTTACCACTTTGAGCCACAGCTCCACTTCCTGAAGATTTTTTAAAATATAATTTTATTGTTATTATAAATGTGTTTTACAGGTAATGTGTGGTCAGGTAAATAGTACATTTCTTTTTTTATTTGTCGGTTGTGGGACTTGAACTCAGGGCCCGGGCGCTGTCCCTTAGCTCTTTCACTCATGGCTAGTGCTCTACCACTTTGAGTGACAGTTCTACTTCCAGTTTGGGGGTAGTTGTTTGAAGATAGTGTCTCACAGACTTTTCTGCCCAGGCTGGCTTCAGTCTCCTGAGCAGCTAGGATTACAAGCATGAGCCACCAACTCCAAGGAGCTGCTGCTGTTGGTACTGCTTCCTCCTCCTCCTCCTCCTCCTCTTCCTCCTCCTCTTCTTTCTCTTCCTCCTTCCCCTCCTCCCCTCCTTCTTCTTTTCTTCTTTTGCTTTCCCACAGTTTTCCCCTCCCCTCCCTGCCCACAAGTTGCACAGGTCACTTTTTCATTTTTTCACATGCTACTGAATAGCATGATTGCATTTATTCACCTTTCCTTCCTCCCTTTCTGCACTCCCTTCTTTGCCCCCTCTAAAAGGAAAAAGAGGGGCTGGGGATATGGCCTAGTGGCAAGAGTGCTTGCCTCATATACATGAGGCCCCGGGTTCAATTCCCCAGCACCACATAAACAGAAAATGGCCAGAAGTGGCGCCGTGGCTCAAGTGGTAGAGTGCTAGCCTTGAGCAAAAAGAAACCAGGGACAGTGCTCAGGCCCTGAGTCCAAGGCCCAGGACCCGACAAATAAATAAATAAAAGGGGAAAAAAAAGCAGAAACAAACACCACCACCGTCAGCAACAACAAGAAAAAACTAAACCAACATGTACTGGGACTTGAACTCAGGACCTTGCATTCTTGCTTGGCTTTTTTTGCTCATGAATGGCACTCGACCATGTGAGCCACATCTCTACTTTTGATTTTGGGGTGGGTTTTTTTTGCCGGTTAATTGGGGAGGAGCATCTTATAGGCTTCCTGCTCTGGCTGACTTTGAACCTCGATCCTCAGATCTCAGCCTCCTTCCTGAGTACAATTATAGGCTGGAGATGTCTTATTTTTAAGCCTCAAGCCTTGAGGTTCCTGACTTGGCCCTGCCTGCACCAAGCTTCTAAGGACAATCAAACTCAAGTGCATGAAGGTGAAATCTGGTTGCCACTTCTAACTTGGCTGCCTAAGTTCAGAAGACTCTGGGGCCTCCCTGCAGCTGGTCCTGTCCTGAGAATCCTTAGGCCCCTCTATAGTGGAGCAGCCACAGCAGATCAACAGTCATTACCCCATGGATGACCTCCAGAGCCCTGGTACAGGATCTGAGTCACGGCCTGGAGAGATGGCGCAGGCTCAGCTCTGGCTGGCTGTAGGGAGAAGCTCTGAGTCTTGGACCACTTTATAAGGGCCATCCAGGGAGACTCCCCAGTCCTCTTGGTGGCCCCTCTTTGCAACAAGAGCCACCCAGAAAGCCAGGACCCCATATCGTGACAATCCATTCGTCACCACCACCTAGCTCTGGAGACCACACAGTGTGTAAGGGCTTCTTGTCATAATGGAGAACTGGTGTGTGGAGTTAACATTCCGGCACTCTTTTTTAAGCCTTGAGATCTTGGGTGGCTTACTTAACCCCTCCGAGTTTTCATTTCTTTATTAGTAAGATAAGAGTCCCCATGTCACAGAGTTGGTGTGATGATTAAATGAGATAATGTGTGTGAAGCTGCTAACACAGTACCTGGTCCACAGTAATAACTCTGCCCATGATGCTGATTTTGCCATCAGCGCTGGCCAGGCAAAGGGACTCTAGCTGGGGTGTCCCTCTTCCTCTCCCTCCTCCTCCTCCTCTCTTCTTTTTAGATGAGAGTCTCATTACCCCCAGGCTGGCCCCTGAACTCATGATCTTCTGGCATCAGCTTTCCCAGTGCTAGAATTACAGATATGTACTACCACTCCTAGTTCTTGCCTACCAGTTTGAAAACTCCCATTCCTTTCTAGCTCTTCAAGCCCTCCTTGACTTTTCTCAGGCTGGGTTGAAATCCACTTCCTCTAGGAAGCCACCCTAAGTACCCCAGGCTGTTTGATCTCACTGTGTCTGACCTCCCTCTACCCATTGTCTATATATCTGGGCTCTAACAATCTCTCAACTTCTCAAAGCAGTCCTACTGGGTAGGACACCTCTGCTCCTCCTGTCTCCACAGAGCACCTAGGTCACTAGTCCCTCCATGTGGTGTGCCTCCAGCCTGGCTTCTAGGTGGATATGGAGGCTTGTTATTCAACCCCCGTCTCTTTTTCTTTTGGTCAGCCATGGGACTTGAACTTGCGAGAGCTGGGCACTGTCCCTGAGCTCTTTTCCTCAAGGATAGTGCTCTACCATTTTGAGCCACAACTCCACTTCCCATTTTCTGGTAGTTAATTGTAGACAAGAGTTTCATGGACATTCCTGCCCAGTCTGGCTTTGAACCTTGATCCTCAAATCTCGGCCTCCTGACTAGGATTACGGGCATGCGCCACCAGGACTCAGATTCTCCTCCCTTTCTTGCCCCTTCTCAAGCTCCTATTCTCTCCCTAGGAGAGAGCCCATGGATTTCACAGCCCTACAATAAATGTGGAAAGAAACGAGAGTGAATGAGCATTAGACAAAATGTCCTTATTTTCTCTTACCAAATAAGGATATTTAAGAAAAAAAAAAGCCTTACTATTTAAAGAAAGATGACTTTCACACAAATAAAGAAGACCATAATCTCTAATTAAAGGTGAATACCAAGCTGGGGGAAAATTTACCCTTATTGAGAAAACAAAAATGCACCTAATTTCTCTGACTTTTCTCCTTCCTTGCAGTGAAGATTTCAGTCTCCACTGGCCTGTGCCTCCCAAGACTTCATGGTCTCCCAATTGTTCTGAAGATGGTTTGGTCTGTGCTGGAGTCATCCCCAAATATAGTAGGACCCCCCTACCCCCCAATACCTTTGGTTTAGGTGAAACCCTGAGGCTGGGGAGGCCCCTGGCTCTGGTCCAATTCTGGCAGGGTCACTTTTGGCTGGAATCTTCCTCCCTAATCAAGAGGGAATGGAGGTGCGGGGGTCACTTGAAGGAAGGAGATGGGAGAGACCCAAGGACGCTAGTCCTGGGAAGGGAGGAAAAGCAGGCACCCTAGGCCGGAGGTGGGGGGCCCAGGCTGCCCGCTGGGCTGGCGCAGATAGGATCTGAACACACAGAAGCCGGGCCCTGGCTCTTTGATCCGCGGCCAGCCAGGCTGAGCCTGGACAAGGGAGGGGTGGCGCGGCTGTCTTCCGGCCGGCTTTGCGCTGCTGCCAAGGGGTCCTGTGGGGCCGAGGGCTGGAAAGGCATCCAGTACCCCCCCCCCCAATACCTCCTGTCCCCATTGCTCCCGGAGGAGGGGGCGCATCTACACTGATTCCAATACTCCAACCTGTTGCCGGGTGAGAATGGGTGTGGGTGTGTGTGGGGGGGCGGGGGGATTGGAAGGTGGGGGAGCCGAGGAGGGAGGGAGACGACATTGCAGTTTGCAGCACCGCCAACCGAAGGTCCGATGTCCTTTGCAGACGCCATGGCTCAGCCTGTCCTGGAAAGTCCGCGTGCCGACCCAGGAGAAGCCAGCGGTCCGTCCACCGGGATGCTGCGGTCCCAGGAGCCGGCCTCGGGATTCCTCGCGGCCCACGTGGCTGCCGGGGCTCGCAGCTCCGGGCCCAGGGTCCCGGGGTGGAGGCGGTGGATCCTTCTCCCTTGTCCCGCGTTAGGGTCTCGGAACCGCGGATGGGAGGAGTGCTGCCTGCCGGGGCCGGGCATGCCGAGTGTGCTCGGTGTGTGCCCGTTCCCACGTGGGCGGGAGGGGAGGCCTGGCCGGGATGAGGCAGGGGGCAGACAGTGGGGCGTGGAGGAGTCCTAACCTTGGGGTCCCAGTGCAGCTTGTTTTTTTTTTTGTGGGTTTTGTTTTCCCGTTTATTCTTTTTTTTAATCGGTTGCGGGGCTTGCACTCAGGTCCTGAGCGCCGTCCCTGAGCTGTTTCGAGCAAGGCTAGCTGCTTCTCAACCACTTTGAGCCACAGTGCCACTTCCGGCAAACGGCAGGGCTGGCTTTGAACCCTGACCCCCCCCCCCCCCAGATCTCAGCCCCCTGTGAAGGTAGGATTACCGGCGTGAGCCACGGGGCGCCCGGCTCCCAGCGCAGCCCTGAGGAAGACCCCAGGCGCACCAGGCATGCCAAGCTGCCCCTCAGCCCCACCAGCCGGCGAGAGGAGAAGCCCAGGCCCAGGGTGGGGATGTCTCGTCCGCTAGGAAGCAGGGTCAGGACTTGGCTTGAGAAGTCCTCGCCTTGGAGGACACGACGGCTTTCAGGTTGGTGAGCGCCTCTCGCGCCAGGAGGGCGAGCCCTTTAAGACTCCGCCCAGGGAGCACGTCCCAGCCCCGCCCAGGAGCGGAGGGGGGGCGGGCCCGGACCCGCCCGCCACGCCCACCCTGCCGGACCACGCCCACCGGCCCCAGGCCCCGCCCCCGGCGCTCCGCCGGCGGCGCCTTTGATGTTCCGCCCCGCCAGCTCCCGGAGCGGCCGTGCCCGGCGCCCTCGACCCGCGCCCACCGCCCGCCCAGGCGGGGCCAGCCCGCGCTCCGCCCGCCGCGCGCCGGGCTCGGAGGTCCAGACTCCGGGCTCGCCGCCTCCCGGGCCAGCTCCCGTCTACCCCGCACGCCCCCACGTCCCGCGCGCCCCGGCGGGCGGAGCAGCGCACCATGCCGCAGCTGGACGCCGGCGGAGGCAGCGCGGGTGGCGGCGGCGGCGGCGGCGGCGACGACCTCGGCGCGCCCGACGAGCTGCTGGCCTTCCAGGATGAGGGCGAGGAGCCGGACGACAAGAGCCGGGACAGCGCCGCGGGCCCCGAGCGAGACCTGGCCGAGCTCAAGTCGTCGCTCGTGAACGAGTCCGAGGGCGCGGGGGTCCCGGGAGCCGACGCCGGGGCCCGCGGCGAGGCGGAGGCCGGGGCCGAGGTGAGCGCGCGGCGGTCCCGTCCCGCGGGGGTCCCCGTCCCCCACCTCCCCCCACCCCCGGTCCGTCCCCACCGCCCCTCATCGCCCCTCTGCCTCTCCCCGCAGGCCCTCGGGCGGGAACACGCTGCGCAGAGACTTTTCCCGGACAAACTTGGGGAGTCTCTGGAGGACGGTGAGTGAGTTCTGCTCGGCCCGGCCCGGCCCGGGGTGCCTCCCCCTCCCCCATCCGCTGCAGCTCCCCGGGGCGGACGAAGCCCGGGGGGTGGGGGCGGGGGCGGGTTTCCCGGGCTCCGTGGGGCCCCAGCCACTTCCGGTGCCCTGACCTTTATAGGAGTAAACAGACCCCCGCCATCTCCGCCTCCCCTCCAGCCCAGGTGACTGACGGATCCCCAGCCACCGCGGGGAGACCGCGCTGCTGCCCCCCTTTCCCCGGCGGGAGGGATGGGGTGGGGAGCCGTCTAGGGGGGGAGGCCTAGACTCGTGGGGTTCTTCCCCCAACAACTTGGCACCTGGAACACCCTCCACCGGTTCCCAATCAAGGCACGAACTTGAAGGGGATCCCTTGGCAGTCCTTATTTCATGATTATTTTTCTTTCAAGAGCAGACCACAGCCTGCAGCTCAGCAGCTGCCCGGGCTGGTGTCTGACCCAGCTGTGGTTTTTCCAGGCCTGAAGGCCCCGGAGTGCTCCAGCGGCATGTACAAAGAGACCGTCTACTCCGCCTTCAATCTGCTCATGCACTACCCACCCCACTCGGGAGCCGGGCAGCCCCCCCAGCCGCAGCCCCCGCTGGTAAGTGACCACCCCCACCCCCCCCCCCCCAGCCTGTGCCCTGCTACAGGCTGGAACGCGGGCAAGAAAGTGACTTTTGCTGTTTCTCCCCCTCCTTTGGTGGGATCTAAAAAGCTAAAGAACTTTGCTGATAGGAAAGAGAGGCTGCCTGGGGTCATCACCCCCCTGCCCTCTAGCTGTTGGCTTTTGTCTTCCCAGCTTGCTCACAAGCAGGTTGGGGGGCCCTGGGAACAGTGGACAGAGAGAGGACGGTTGTGTTTAGAGTTCGCTTTCTCATCCTCAGCCTTGGAGGGATGGGCAGGAGAGCTTGCCTATCTGGTTCATTCCTGGTTGTGCAGGAGAAAAGGTCTCCCCTCCGAAGGACCCAGCACACCAGGTGGGTTCTGAGCAGGCCGGCTTCCTTGCATAAGCATCAGGAATAGGTTAGTCAATGGTGTCTGTTGGCAAGGGCCGTTTCATTGGATGGGAGCTGTCTTTAACTACCCAGAGCTTAGGGATGTTTGCATGATCACCACAAATCAAGCCCCGTTGCTCCCGGGTGCAGATAAAGTGTGATGAGCCTGTGTGCAGAACTTGGGAGCAGCACAGCTGCACGGCATTTCAGACTGTCTTCAGGTGGCCAGGGTTACGGGTGAGGCCATGTGGAAGGCTCGGAGGTCTCTGATGAGTAACTGCTGGTGTAACACAAGCCCAGGAGAGGTGGGGCCTCCGGCAGCTCGTGATGGGGTCCACCCGAGAGGGAGGAAAGGGCATCGCCGAGGCTGAAGAGTAAGCACTGTGGTGAGAGCTGTTTCCTGCCGAAGCTAGTGGGAGGTGAGAAGGCAGACAACACAGGCTGCTCTCCAGAACCCCGGGTGGAAAACCTGGTAGACAGCTGATTTAAGCGGTGGATGCATCCTCTGGACCCCCTTTCTTCATCTGTGACCCAAGGACGTTGGCTGGCCTGACCTGCTGGAGTGTGCTGGCTCCTGAAGTGGTTCCCTTCTAAGCCTGTGGAGAGCGGGTTTGCTCCCCAACCCTGAGGCCTGCCTTCTGTCTGAGGAGGTGGTTAGAGATTTTAGGGTCCTCTGCAAGGTCTAAACTGGTAGATTTAGGGCCAGTTGATATAACCTACCACTTGTAAACCACTGGCAGGCGTTGCTTGGACTGAGGCTAGGGTCATTGTGGTCATCATGACTAGTTAAAAAGCCTAGGCTGCTCGTCAGGGGCTCACACTTGTAATCCTAGCTACTCCGAAGGCTGAGATCTGAAGATCATGGTTCAAAGCCAGCCCAGGCAAGAAAGTCTGTGAGACTCATCTCCAGTTCACCACCAGAAAAACAGAAGTCGTGCTGTGGCCCAGAGTGGTAGAGTGCTAGCCTTGAGCGAGAAAAAGCTCAGGGACAGTGCCCCGGATCCTGAGTTCAAGCCCCACAACTGACAAAACCCCAAACAATTAGGCTCCAGAAGTTTCCTGGCAGGGGGCAGGCAGCAATTCGGAGTTCCTCTCACTACCTGGGCTAGCGGCAAGAGAATACCCAGAGACAGAGGGCCTTCTTCTGCTTAAGGGTGTGGGTGATGAGACCATTCAGTGTTCAGTCCAAGAGTGGGTGGACCTTAGACTCCCACAGTCAGGATCAGCCAGCCCTATGCCCTGGTCCCCACCATGTAGAAAAATACAAGTTGCAGCGGTTTGTGGCCATGTGTCACACGTGTCCTGCCTGACACTCCTCCCCGTGGCCCCTTGTAGGACACACTACTGGCCTCTGCGAGTGTGGGAGGAGAAGAGCAGGATCTGACACTGACTTTCTTGCCTTGGCCTCTGCAGGTCCATGGGACTGGAATGAAAACAGGGGCTGAGGCCTGGGGAGAGGTGGGGAGGGGGCACTGGGTAGGAAAGATGTCCATGAGCATAGGGGAACAAACCCCGTAGTTCCATCACATAGCAGGTTGAAGTAGTTACTTTCATCCTCGCAAGTACCGTGGCCTGGTTTTGTTTTGTATTCTCTGCTTGGAGACCTGGGACGGGGTTGGGGTGGGGAAGTATGCGCTGGTTGCAGGCTGGACCCCGGGATGCTGGGACACGTAAGGCGTTATTGCTTAGGGAAAGGCAGGCTGTTGCATGGGCAGTACTAAAGGTCTGGTCTGTCCATAAAGGACAGGAGGCAGCATTGCTCCTGTGGCCCTTCCCTGGCCCCCACCCAGAGCCTGTGGCCTGGGCTGAGCCTTTTACCATTCAGGTGAAATGTCCAGACAGACACATGGAGGAAGTCCATTAGTGGTTGCCAAGGCTGGAGGAGGAGGAGGAAGAGGAGCAGGAGGAGGGTGGGCAGTGACCACTAGTGGGGATGGGGCTTCTTTTTGGGGCTCTTGGAATTATGTAGGGGAGCAAGCCTGTGAAGAGGGGGGAGTCTGGCACCCGGCGGATCCTAGATTTAGGGAGAGCCCAGCTAAGTGGTGGAGATGGAGGACTAGACCCGAGCCTCACTGTGACGATGAAGGGCCTGGCGTGGGCCTGAGCTTCCCTCTAGTGCTTCCCATTGTCCAAACCATTCACCAGTCTCCCTGCCTGGGCCTCTGCCGTCCTCCCCCTCACTCCCCTGGTGGGTTTCTGACCTCAGGACTTTTGTACCTACTCTTTGAGCTTACCACCCTCTTCCACAGCTCTTCACTAAGTGCCACCTTTTCATTCCCCCTTCCAAGCTTTCTTCGGATGTCACCCCTCAGGGAGCTTTCTGTGGCCCTCCTCTTCCTCCTCCTCCTCCTCCTCCTCCTCCTCCTCCTCCTCCTCCTCCTCCTCCTCCTCTTCCTCCTTCTTGAGGGGCTTTCCTGGCCCATCCTGGAGGCTCCTCAGTGGCGAGGCAGTTGCCACCGCCTCTATCTGGTGTGCAAGCCCTGGCTTCCTCATCTGGATAACGGGCAACTGAGCTCCCCTCCTAGACTTGAAGCTATGCCAGAGGCTGGGGTCCCGGTGGCTTTGGCCAGAATTGACCTCTTTTCCTGGGCCACTTTGGCTCTCCTGGTGCTTGGTGGCAGTTCCAACGTGGCATCCTGTCGAGACGCCGTGGCTCCTCATCGGGCTCTTGGATGTGGCTCAGGTGCACCAGCCCCTAGTGCACCAGCCCCTACTTGCTACCTGACCTCACCTACAGGCTCCTTTTCAAGTGGTGAAGCAGTACTAGGAATTGAACCCTGGGCCTCGCTGGCTTACACTTGAGCAGTGTCTCTAGGCCGTTTTGCTCTAGGCTGTCTTTCAGCTCCGGAGCTTTTCCCCTAGGCTGTCTCATACTTAATCCTGCTGCCTATGCCTCTTGCAAAGCTGGGATTACAGATGTGCACCACCATGTCCAGCTTGTTTACTGAGATAGCGTCTCTATAGCTTCTTATTTTCCCCAGGTTGTCTTTGAACTGAGATCCTCCAGATCTCTACTTCGCAAGCAGCTGGGATTACAAGCTTGAGCCACTGTGCCTGTCCACCCAGGGGATTGATTATTGGGGAAGAAATAACTATCCCTAAGGCTCCAGTGGGAGCCGTAGCTGCTCCTCCATCCTGAGATGATTTATTTGGAAGTGACTCCCCTTCCTCACCCACATAAAGCCCTTTGTACAGAATGCTTTGTAAGGGAACAAAAGAGGGAGGCCAGCACCCGTGATTCACACCTGTAGTGCTAGCTACTCAGGAGGTTGAGATCTGAGGATCATGGTTCAAAACCAGCCTGGGTAGGAAAGTCTGCAGTCCTTCAGTTAACCACCAGAAAACCGGAAGTGTCGCTGTGGCTCAACGTGGTAGAGCACTAGCCTCGAGCAAGAGAGTTCCGGTACAGCACCCAGGCTCTGAGTTCAAGCCCCACAGCCAACCCAAAGAAAAAGATTTGGGGGCGCTGGAGGAGAGGGACGGGGCCTGCCTTGCCATCTCTCCTGGTTGGACAGTCGGGCTGTCATGCATCCGGATTTCCATTGAGATTATTTTTCTGGAGCACAATGTGCCGAGAACCATGGGCTGAGGAAGTAAGACGGGGCAGGGCCTTCTGCTGCCCCCGTTGCCTGTAGGTCTGCCGCCGTGTAGTCCTCGCGGGGCGGTAGCGGTGGTGACGACTTTGCTCTGGGCCGTGCTTCACCCCCAGAGCTGTGTGCTGAGTGACGGGACTAGGTGATCTCAGACCGCGTCTCTGTGCGCGGCGTGCGGGCAGCCTGCAGCCTCGCTCCTCTCGCGCCAAGCTGGGGCTCTGCCCTGAGGTGGCTTCCCGCCCCGTTCTGTTCTGGGGTCAGAGTGGGATGGCTGCCATTGGGGGTGAACTAGCTCAGCGGGACGGATGAATATTTATACTCAGGCCAACAAAGCCTGGGTGTGCTAGGACGCGCGTGGGGGTGCGTGCGCGCGCGTGCATGTGTGTGCTCACGTGTGCACACGCGTGCTGGTGCTTGAACTCAGGGCCTGTCTCTGAGGTTTGTTTTTTGTTGTTGTTGTTCACGATTAATGCTCTGCCACTTGAGCTAAACTGGAGGTAAGGCCTCACCGACTTTTCCTGCCCGGGCTGGTTCCGAGCTGCGATCCTTAGGTCACAGCCTCGTGTGGAGCTAGGGTTCTAGGTGTGAGCCACCGGCACCCGGCTCACGAGGACTCGTGTCCTCAGCTCCCGGGGTCCCCTCCAGGTGGTCTCCCCAGCCAGAACTAGAGGCATTCATTCCACCTTGGCCTCCACTCGCCCTGAGACTTGGGTGTGACTGCAACTAAAGGGGGGAGAGAGGTGAGCCCCCACCCCCACCCCCTGGTCTCCTGAGGCCTCGGCCCACCCTCTGCCCCAGCAGTAAAGGGGGCGAACAGAACTTCCAGGGTGCTGGTGTGAAGTCACGAAGCCCCCGCTGCCTCTCAGCCTCCTCCCTGCGGTCCCAGAGCCGCCAGGGTCACACCCCACACCCCGGTGGCAGTGCTTCCTGTCACTGTGTACAAACAAGTCTGTGCTGAAGGAAACAGGTGTTTTGTGGGGTCACAGGAGCGCCCTTCCCCCGCGGTAAGGTGCTGGGATCACCAGCGCCCTCCTGTAGATGGGGACCGCCGGGCCAGAAGAGGCCCCCGGAGCAGGACAGGAGTGGGGGCCTCTCCACTTCTGCCGCTGCCCCTGCTGCGGGCCCCCAGCGACCCTCCTCACCAGAGAAGGAAGCGTGGCTCCGCTTGGGTTGCTGAGACGTGGACCGGCACAGTGGATGTGGGGTGTCTGGCAGGTGTGGGTACTGTCCAAGTTGAAGCTGGGTCGGAGGCCTACAGGACTCGGAGAAGGGAGCTCAAGGCTGGACTGGTGTCTGCCCCCCCCTTTACCCCCTGCGGTCCCCTAGCTTCGGATGTGACCCTCGGAATCCCTCCAGTGTTCTCGGCCTGGTTTGGCCAAGCCAAGCCTCTGCCCACCCCGAACTCAGTCCTGGCAAGGCACGATGCTTTGGGGGTGGGGGAAGTGAGCACCAGGGTTCTGCTTTGCTGGATAAAGAGCACAGGGGGGTGGGGTGGCTGCGGGGACAGCTGGCAGAGCTTCTGGAAAGGAGCCTGGGGAAGGGGGAGCAGGAGGACGCCGGGGTGGGGAGTAGCCCAGCAGGGGAGACAGAGACCCCGATGTGCGTGGGCTCAGACCCGAGCCCAGGGCGTGAGGTGAGGCTGGAGAGAGCCGGCACGCGGCGGCGGGGCCCAGGCAGTGCTGGTCCCGGGGCCTGGGAAGGCCGGCGGTGCGTGGGGCGAGTTGGCAGCGTGGAAGGCCAGGGCGGTGCCTGCCGCAGATGGCTTGAGTTGGACGCGCAGGGACCCAGGCCGGCGGCTGGAGGAATTGGAGCAGACCAGGGGAAGGGCATGCTTCGGGCTGGGGGACCCCAGGATGCCGGCCAGCGCAGGTCCACGACCCCCCCCCCCAGGTGGGCATCGCTGTTTTCATCTTATTGCAGCCTTTGGGGATTCTGCCAAAGTGCTGAAAGCGCCTCTGGCTGGCACTTCCTCGCGGTACCCCCGTGCTCGGGGGGCAAGGGGGGGGCAGGGGGTGTCCCCGAGAACCAGGCAACTGCCAGCTTCTTCCTGGGGCCGTTTGCCGCCTGGGGAGACCAGCCTGAGGCGCGGACACGGGAGGGAAGCCACGTCCCCAGAGCCCGGAGGCAGCCCGGTGACACAGCCTTCACCCCGCGGCGGCCGCGTCTCCCCAGCCAGCACGCCCCGAGATCTGAGGAAGCGGACGGACGGGCTGCCAAACGCGCCTCCTCCCGGCCGAGGAGCTGCCTGGGCTCCACGCCGTCTGCTTCCAGATGACGCGTGTGCAAGTGGAGGCCGCAGGCCGTGGGCACACGGGGCCACCCCCCACCCCAAATTGTCTGAGTTGACCTGGGTGCCAGTGGTGGCAAATGGCCTCCTGCTAGAAGAGCCAGATTCCCCCTGAGGCTGGGG
Organism: Perognathus longimembris pacificus; assembly: GCF_023159225.1. Classification (NCBI taxonomy): domain Eukaryota; kingdom Metazoa; phylum Chordata; class Mammalia; order Rodentia; family Heteromyidae; genus Perognathus; species Perognathus longimembris. Next base: position 15,208,800 of record NC_063185.1, read on the forward strand.
GGGGGGGATGGGGGGGCTGCAGGGGGGAGGGGCGGCCCTTCCCCACTCCATGTGACGCCGGCAAATCTGTCACCAGTGTGGGGGGTGGGGGGACCTCTGCGGTCCAGGTGGGCTGGCCAGGCCCGCTAGTTGGGCGGGCCCCAGGTGGGACTGGCCGGGACAGGTGATGGCGTGCAGACTGGGCACTCTGAGTAACTCCGGCTTGGCTCCGGGGGCCGCGGCCCAGCCTCCTCCTGGTGTGCTGGGCCGCCATCTGAAACGCATTACTGATGCTTTGTAAACTCCACATCATTCGGCCACATGAAAGCCTGGGACCTAAAAATAGCCGCTCCCGGAGGACGCCCCGCACCGGCGGAGCCCAGCTGACCTCTGCACGCACACCCACCGCCCGGCCGGCCGCCGCCTCTCCTGGGGAGCCGGGACTGGCAGCGCCACACCCACTCGCCCCGCGTGGGCAGCCCCGCCGCGGCCCGAGGCGCTGTCTAGGCACAGATCTTACCTGGCTGGTCTAGGCTTCAGGCCTTGCGGCCTCACCCGAGGCACAATGTCTGGGGGGAGCCAGGAAGCGGCCTTGAGGGTGTAGCGCAGCCTCGGGGCCTGCTCCGGACATGTCGCTGCCCGCCGTTGTGGAGGGCAAGCTCCTTGCCAAGCCGTGAGGCCCAGCGAGGTGGAAGGGGATGCAGGAAGGGGGTCCAACCGCCCCAAGATGGGCTTGCCCGCCGGTGGGGGAGCAGCCTGGGCCCTGGGCTTGGGTGAGGACCAGGAGGGCCTCTCTGCCAGGGCCCACTCCTCTGCCCTGCTTTCTGTGGGTTCCCTCTCCCTATGGTCTCTGACCAACTGCAAAACCGCTCTTTTCCCTAAAAATAAACATGCTTATGGGATGGGGGAAGCTTTGTAGCTATCAAAGGAAATAATAGGGTGTTTAAGAAAATTACATTGTGTCTTAAGTAACCAGCATGAAAGTCATTAAGCTTGAGGCTTCATTCAGATCAGATGGTTCTGTGGCCAGCCTGGTGGCCAGGCCACCGGAGGGTGGGTGGGCCTCAGACACGGGGTGACGGCCAGGGTCCGGGCGGGGCTGGCCGCTCTTGCAGCAGCCACCCCAGAGCTGGCGGGCAGGCTTTGAAGCCACGTGCGGCCCGGGGAGCCGCCCAGCCGCCTGTGGGGAGCAGCCAGGCCCCAGGCCACGAACGCGGGAGGCCGGCTTGGGGGCGGGAGGGGGTGTTTCGGGGCTTGTGTGGCAGTTTGGACCTGAAAGAGCTCAGATCTGGACGGCCCAGGCCACCTGTGGCCCTTGGCCACACAGAGCCCAGCGCAGACTAAGTGCAAAGCAAAGAGTTGTTGAAAGAACAGCAGCCGCAACAGCTCCGTTACGTATCTAGAGCTTCCCGGGTCAGGTAAGTGCTGTTGTGGCCCCGTTCTCCAGATGGGGAAACTGAGGCTCAGAGAGGTTTAAGAACATGCTAGTAGCCAACAAATCAGGATCCAGAACCACCTGCACTCCTTGCTGTCCTGGCTGGTTTGTTCCAGAATGCGTGGTACTGGTTGCGGTGCAGGCTGGGAAGGTGAGTGAGGGTTACCCCACACCCTCCTGAGTTCATGAGCAAAGAGAAAGTCTGGGGGTGATGACCTCCAAGCCTGGGCCTGGCCAGGGCTGGCCCATCCCTCCTCCAACACCTGCTGAGGGCAGGCGCCCAGGGTCCAGAGGGCTGAGTTGGTTGGTTGGGAGGCCAGAGCTTCGGCCCTGCGGAAGCAGTGCCATGAGGGAACGTGTTGGGAGCCACCCTGAAGGCTGGTTGGGGTTTGGTGTCTGGCAGAGGCTGGCAGGAACTGTCCACAGGAAACACTCTGAGCCAGGCCTGGGAACGTGGCTTGGCCGTAGAGTGCTCTCCCAGCATGCTTGAAGCCCTGGGTTCGATTCCTCAGCACCACATACACAGAAAAAGCCAGGAGTGGCGCTGTGGCTCTCCAGGACAGTGCCCAGGCCCTGAGTTCAAGCCCCGGGACTGGGGAAAAAAGTTAAGTCTGGTGTGGAACCTCTGGGAGTGGCATGGGTGTAAGCCCCAGGGAGCTTCCTGCAGCCTCCCTGGGGTGTTTTGCCGGGAGGATGGGGGCTTTCTACCACTGCCCTGTAATCACCCTGGTTTATGAGGGGCTCAGCATCTGGCCCGAAAGTAATCAGACTGAGGTGCCAAGAAAATGGAGGGCCAGCATCTTGACCTGGCACAGAACTGGCTTTCCTGGAAAGTCTCTGTCTAAGAACATGCTTGCTTTGCGTGGGGGGGGGGGGGGGAGGGGAGGGCCTGTCGTGGGGCTTGAACTCAGGATCTGGGTTCTGTTCCTGAGCTACTCTGCTCAAGGCTGGCAGTCTCGCGCGTTGAGCCGCAGCGCCATTTCCGGTTTTCTGGCGGTTCGTTGGAGCTGCGCCTCCCCGGCTTTCCTCCCCGGGCTGGCTTCGCACCAGGATCCTCAGCTCTCGGCCTTCCGAGTAGCCAGGTTTGCAGGCGTGAGCCATCAGCGCCCCACCCCTTTTGTTTCATTTTGCTCTTAGGTACAGACAATACTAGAAAACACAAGTATTAGTGGGCGAGCCCTCCCCACAGCCCCACAAAGCAGTGGACATTGCATCTGGGGAAGCGCCACGCAAACGGCAGAGGAGAGACCGGAAGCCGGGCGCCTCCTCGCTCCCAGCCCCTCCACAGTGCCCCGCGCCGCCCGGCTCCCCATACCACCCTTCCCCTTGCTGTGCCTGTGCGCAGTGCTAGGGGGGATCTGTGGGCCTCTGCTTCCCTCACTGGGGGGGAGGGGATGGGAGCCTCCAGCGGCCGCTGGTCGTGCCGCACAGAGCCCAAGGCTTTGCCCGGGCAGCCCCATCCTGCGGTGGTGTGGGCAGTGAACAGCCGGGCCGCCCCAAGACCCCGGGATCTCCTGCCTTCCGTAACTGGAGCAGGAATGCAGGGCTAAGACTGGACACGCACCCCCATGTCCTCGTCCCCCGCCCTCCAGCCATCATGGAGGGAGGGCATAGGCCAGATTGTGCCACAGGTAGCCTCTGTGTCACAGCGTGTGTCTGTGTGTGTGTGTGTGTAAGAGAGAGGGGCATGCGGCCGGCCATCTTGTTTCTAGGCTGGCTCTTGACAGCTGCTGCCCCTCACAGCGGTGCCCGCGAGGCCCGTGGCTGAAGGGGGGGAGTCTCTGGTCAAGAAGCCCAAGGATGGGGTACCGGCTCAGGGCCCTCTGCACGCTGCTGGGCACCTGGCGGGCCACTACCTGCGCGGGCTGCCATCTCCCCTGAGCCTCTCCCCCACGCCACCCTCCCTCCAGAGCCTCGCTCTCCTGCCCCTCAGCCCGGCAGAGCCCAGGCTGTGGCCCTCCTGCCCTGGTCCCCGGGGCAGCCGAGGGGGACGCCGCTGTCAGCCGGCAGCTCAGCTACAGCGGCTCCGGAAGCGTCTATTTTCCTTCTAAAAACATCCTGTCCCCGGGGCGTCCCCGCCTGGGAGGAAGGGGCGAGCGAGCGCACAGCCCGGCAGCGCCCACGGCCCTCCAGCGCGGCCGCCCGTCCCCACGCCGCGGCGGGGCCTGCCGTCTGCTGTCCAGGCCCAGCGCCAGGGCACCGGCCACGTGTGCACACGGCACACCGTAGCGTTGTGGCCAGCAGCTGGGACGAAGCCTCCTGGCCCACGAAGGTGTGGGCCCAGCCCTTCCCCGGCCCACCCACTGACAACGTCCTCCAGGCGGGTCCTCCGGAGCACCGTGTCCAGAGCAGGGCTCCCGCCACCCCCTCTGCCTGCGTGGATCAGGGCTGGCACGCTCCGTCGGGAAAGCCCAGGAGCCTGCCAGCCTGCCTGCCTGCCTCTGGGTATGGAGCCTGCCAGCCTGCCTGCCTGCCTGCCTGCCTGCCTGCCTCTGGGTATTCCTCGGGGCCCCTCGTGGGGCTAGCCAGACTCCCAAGCTGCTGAGCTGTTCTGGACAGGGCCCCCCAGGGCCGGTGAGGGCCAAGCTTGGAGCCTGGCTCCAGGCACAGTGGGGCAAAGAAATGAAACCCCAAGGTGGCCTTTGGAGTGGGCCACCTTTTCAATTCCTTGGAGAGCTGCACCCAGAGAGAAAGTGGCCCAAGCTCGTGCCCCAATGTGGGCCTGGTGTTTTTCCAGAATAGGAGTTTTTGGTTTTTTTGCCAGTCCTGGGGCTTGAACTCAGGGCCTGAGCACTGTCCCTGGCATCTTTTTGCTCAAGGCTAGCACTCTGCCACTTGAGCCACAGCGCCCCTTCTGGCTTTTTCTGTATATGTGGTGCCGAGGAGCCGAACCCAGGACTTCATGTATACGAGGCAAGCTCCCTACCACTAGGCCACATTCCCAGCCCCGAGTTTTTGTTTTGTAAAAAGCACAAAGTTACCATATCAAGAAGTGGCAACTGAAGTTTTCCCCTCTGCTCCTCCTGACTCAGACCCGCAGGTGGCTGGGGGGTGGGGGTCTCAGGTGCCGCGTGACCCTGGGCGTCTTCCGGGCTGCGTCATTTGGTCCAGGGCTGCTGTGTCCTCCTTGGGTCCCCATGGAGTCCCATTGAGGGCCCAATCCCAGACCACAGGAAGGGCGGGAGGCCCACGAGGACACAGGCAACTGTGGCATGTTGGGGTCCACACAGGAGGAGGGATGGACAGGGGGCCCTCCTGGGGGGGGGGGAAGGACCCCTGAGAGGTCTCGTTGTTATGCGGCCTGGGAAGTGGGTAGGAATTGGCCTAGCGGAGTTGGGGAGAGTGCCCCAGGCAGAGGGAAGGGCATGGCCCCCCATGGTGGAGAAGGGGCGAGATGGGGGGGGTGGCGCTGCCTGGCATCCTTGGAGACCCCGAGAGCCCAGAAGAGGGCCCAGTCGGGACCGCGCGGGGCCGCGTGACCAGGCGACTCTGACCTCTCCAGCCTCGCCCCCCTCCACTGACTTGTCACCCACGGAGTCCAAGTGACTCGGTTTCTCCTCTGCATTGGGAGAGCAGAACAGCTGCCTCCGCGGTTGACCCCCCTTTCTGCCTGGGTCACCTTGGGCGCACAGGGCTTTTGAGGTGTGGCTCCCACACGGCGCCCGTGGGCGTGAGTCCGGCGGGCAGGCAGAGGCCCCGGGGACTCTCTCGGGCGAGTGTGCCAAGCGCAGAGCCTGGAGGGCGAAGGACGCAGCTGCACTCAGGCCCTGCTCGTGGAGGTGAGCGACTGTAGCATGAGGAGGCAGTAGCCGAGTGGGGGGGGGCAGGAAGAAGGGGCGAGCACAGGCACCAAGACAGAGCAGGCCAGGGACGGTGCAGGAGATAGGGCGAGGGCTTTGTGGGCCATGACTGGCTTTCTCGGCTCCCGATGCCGGTCAGTCCCTAGCAGGCGGGTGTGGCGGAGCCCCCTTGTCCTGGAGGCACCCGAGGGGGTCCAGGAAGTGCTGGCCCAGCCCGGCTCAAGGAGGAGGCTGAGCTTAGAGGACTGGCACAGTAGCCAGATCTCCCTGCCCCTCTGCCGTAAGGCCTTGGCCACGTAGAGGGTGGCATCTCGGAGGTGCCGCTTGCTAGACGTGTGACCTGGGCCTCGGTCTCCCCATCGGTCAGCGGGCTGGTAACTGTGCCCCCTCCACAGGTTGGTTTAAGGCGTCTGGTGCTCAGCCGCCCCTGACATTGCCTGCCTGGCCCTTGGTAGCTCAGTGGTGCACGGATCCCTGTGTCTGCGGGTGGATCCCGGCCCACTGCGGGGGGCTGGGGCGCTTGCCCCAGCGGTCTGCCACGGGAGGAGTTCACAGAAGGGTCTGGTTGGGCCTCTCAGGCTCCTCCACCCCTCACGCCGGCGCGCAGAGGAAGCGGCCACTGGGAGAGTGCTGTGGGGCTCGCGCGCCTGGGGGTTTTCAGTCAACCGTCAGCGAGGGAGTTTCTGGTGGCAGGCTGCGAGTAGCAGCCTCCGGAGCAGAGCAGCCGCTGCGGTCGACAGTTGATTTTTCACCTGAGCCTGCAGAAGTCAGGAGGCGTGGGCAGCCCAGCCCAACTTGAGAGCCAAGAAGCAGACCTACCGGGCTGGGATGTAGCTCAGTGGCAAAGCGCTTGCCTGGCAAGTGCCACATCCTGGGGTTCGATCCCCAGTACCAAAAAAGCAGACCTACCTCAGGAGACCCCATGTTTACCTCCTGGCTCCAGCCCGCTGAGAGGGGAGGCAGGCCCCAGAGGGAGGAATTGTTAGCCGTGAGCTCGGGCCGGGGTCGCAGCCCTGCTAGACACAGCCCCTCACCTGGCCACGGGCAGGAGGCTAGACAGCCGACCAGCAGGATGGGGGGCCACAGGCTGGTGGCAGAGGCAGGGAAAGGGGTCTCCCGATCAGAAGTGTAGTCCATGAGTTACCCACATGTCTGCACCTCACCATTGTAAGCACTCTGCAGGCCCCACTCCCGGCTTCTCCACCCCCCAAGAGCCAGTGTGAGTGCTGAGGTGCTCAGGGCCTGGTGGGGACAGCCACCCTAGGCCTGCCTCCTCCCCTTGGGGGAAGTCCCCGTCAGGCAGGGGCAGGAGGGGAAGTCCTGTCCCTGAGCGTCCCAGGGGACCCCACCATGTTGTCTGGGAGGTCGAGTCCTGGAACAGCCTTGGGCCAGACAATCCAGCGGCTCAGGGATTGGGGGGGAAGGGGGCTCTGTGCTAGATGGCTCCCCCTGACTTGCTACCAGGTACAGAGGGGGCCGGAGCCAGATGCAGCAGCTCCCTCCTGTGTGAGTGACGCGGGGAAGGGTGGCTAGGTGCTCAGTGCCTTCCCTGGAGGCCTGGCCTCCCAGGGGTCTTGAGTTGCTGGCGGGTTCGCTGCGCCCACCCATCGGGCCAGCACTCTGCCTGTGCCTGGTGGCAGACTCCCAGGGGAGGCAGGACCGGCCCCCTGCGCGCACGGGGCACGTAGCAGTCATGAGGGGCTGAGCTGCATTATGGCCTTGCCTAGGCCAGCCTGAGCCCTCCCGGCTTTCCACCAGGTCTAATGTGTTAGTCGGCAGTGGCCATAAGCTCTGCTGTCCAGCTGGTGAAGGCCTGTATCCTCGCAGATGAAAGGCCTTCCAGATTCCCCGGTTTCCTCTTTACTAGCCCCTCAGCAGCTGCTTCCCAAGACTCTAGGACTCAGGTGGACCTCACACCTGTGCCCAGGGGGGCAGACATTTTACAAGGACAGAAACTCAGGTCCCTGAGGGGGAATGGGACCTTCCCCCCTTACACAACATTTTTAAAAAGCTTTTTTATTAGCAGACACTCACTTTACAAACCACCACCCGAGAGGGATGCCCACGCTGCTATGGCAGTCCTTTACTGAGGCACGGAAGGTGTCTGTGTTGTAGGTCCGGGACAGGAGACCCCCGGGGGGAAGGGGTGATGCGTGGCCGCTGGCTGGAGCGTGGGGAGCAGGGGTGGGGAGGAACACTGGCGTACAGAGGGTGGAGCATTAGGAACTGATGCCCTGAACCCAGGGCCTGAGACGAGAGGCCATTAGCTGAGGAGTTACGAGCACAAGGTTTAGGGTTGTTCTGGCTTGGTTCTGCCAAGTTGGGGGCGGGGGCCAGCACGGAGCTCTAAATCATTAGATGAGATGTTTGAACCCATGGCCTGGAAGTTGGGAAGGTGATGAAGGCCCAAGAGTGGCTCGAGAGAGTCTCCTGCTGCCAGGCTAGGTAAAATGAAAACAGTTGTCGGTTGGGTCTGGAATGGTAGAACCCTCTGGGAACCTCGAGTTGTCTTGGGAGGGAGTCAGGGCCGGCTGCATGGGAGGGAGAACGCATGCGACGTCTGGGGAAGGGCTACAGAGGGACGAATGGTGGCCCCTGTGCCCCAGTGAATGGGACTGAGATCCACAAGGTGCAGAAGGTGCTTGACGTAGCGCCCCAAAGGGCCTCAGGCGTCCACACTGCCGCCCGCACTTGTTGCCAGCTGTGTGGACATGGAGGGGAAGGGCGCAGCTCACTGCTGGAGACAGGAGGCAGACCGGGGCTGGTACTCAGTGTGTGGGCTTCGTGCCCTTCCTAGAGTTGGGCTCAGACCCAGCTTTCCCTCTGCCCTCCCCTGGGGCCCCCAGTAGCCAGGTTGCAACAGAAGATCCTAAAATACCAGTCGGGAGTTTGGGGTGAGGCACACAATGCAGCCTCATGGCTAGCGTCGTCAAAGACGCCCTGCTTCCGTGTGCCACGCCGTGCATCACATTTTCAGACAGTGGGCACCCTCGAGTATAGGCACACACTGGGCACAGAGGAGTGGGCCTTGGGGGACAGTGTCTCCCGCTGGCTAGGTGAGGGGTGGCGTCCTCTTCCCCATGAACAGATGACTGAGTCATCTCTTGACTGAGAACCAACCACTCAGCGGTGTGAAGAGTAAAGTCCTGTGGTACTAAGAAAACCAGAAGAGCGGGGGCAGGGTGGGCCTGGAGGGAGCCAGGCCTCACCTTCCAAGTTCTGGGGCTGAGGTCCTTTCCTGGAGGAAAGAGCGCCGGGCCCTGCTCCCTGGGACTGGCGGCTGTGTGCAGTCCTGCAGACGAGCCACTGGCCTCGGGACGTCTGGCAGGAGAGCTCTGCCGCCCAGGACCTCGGCGCGACTGCGCAGAACGTGGAGAGGCTGAACGGGGGCCCCCTGCGACCCCTTGACAGCTGGGTAGCCCAAACCCTGCCTCCCTTCCTCCTCTCTCCTCCTCATGCTCACTTCCCCTCCTTATTTTTCAGCACAAAGCCAGTCAGCCCCATCACGGGGTCCCCCAACTCTCTCCTCTCTACGAGCATTTCAGCAGTCCACACCCCACCCCTGCACCTGCAGACATCAGCCAGAAGCAAGGTAGGGTGGGCCTGGCAGGGGGAGGGGGCCCAGGGAGACCAGGGCCCTGAGAACATGAAGGCTTCACGGTGGGGTGGGGGTCAGCCACCACCTGTGCAGCGCTGATAACTCAGAGCTGCGGCCTTCGCCTCCAACAAGAAAATGGAAAGTGGTGGTGGTTGTGATGGCTGATTCACCCCAGTCCCAGCCCAAGTCATTCTGAAATCTACCCTTGTCAGCTGTGGGAAAGCTGCTGACTCAAGCCTGGGGCTGGGTGGAGCTCTGGCTCCCCGGGCCAGGTTCCTGTAGGCCTTCTGCTCAGAAAGCCGGGCTGGAGCCTGCAGGACCAATCCCGCTGTGGGCCTGGGAGAGTGGCGCGTGGCCTCCCACTCCTGAGGGCTGCACAGGCCAGCGACCGCCTCCTTGCCCGCGGTTCCCTTACCTGTCAGGCCACTGTCCATGCTAGGATAACCCTTAATAAGCCCCTATGTCTAGACCACTAGCAAAGGGAGTAGAGTCATAAAATGACCCATCAGAGGCTCTAGAAATCACCAGCAGCCCGGCTTAGCGCTTACCTGGCCCATTCTACAGTTCACAGGCCGCTGCAGACCCCTGACCTCTCTGGATTCTACTCTCTGACCTCAGGCAGCATGGGACAGCTCCCCCACACTGTGAGCTGGTGAGTGACCCCTGGGAAAGGAGCCGTGCCCATCTCAGTGTAGACAGCAGCTGTTGCAGGGAGAGGACAGAATGGCAGCTGTCAGAAGCTGCTGTTTCTCAGTGCTTATTGCTGGGTGGTTCCTGTCTTGGCTGAGTTGCTTGAGGCATCGGCCCTCTGCCCAAGCCCAACAGCCTGTTGGCTCTACTACAGCCAGGCCAGGACAAAGCACCTTGACTGGGCCTGAAGCATTTCTCAGCTGGAATCACTCCTCTGGCCCTTGGCAAGCTACCATGGTCTTTAACCCCTTGACCCACATGACCTGGGCAGATCTCTAACCTCTCCAGGCCAGGCAGTCGCCCACATGGAGCAGGAACCACTGACCTCCCAGCAAGACAGGGAAGGAAGGCCGCAGGCTTGTCTGCCCCTTTCCCACCTGCTCTTCCTGATCAGCCCACTGCTCCTTTGCACAGAGCTCCATTCTAAACACAAAGCAGGCTATCTCCAAGCACCCTCAGGAGCAAGATGGGGCACGAGCGCTCAGAGCCCAACCTGGTAGGGCTGGGCCCGGATTCTACAGAAGCAAACTATCTCACCAGCCTCTCACAAGTTCCCTAAGCCAGAAAGTCGCAGAGAGCCTGCAGAGGAAGTTTAGTCACTAAAGCTTTAAGCAAAGGAGTGGGAGCCCTGTGTCCTCGGGTCCCACTGGGTAGCCGTGGCTGCCAGAAGAGAAGGGGCTAGCCGTCTCTTCACTCAGCCCTGCGGTAGGCCACACAGGGTGCTGGGTGTGTGGAAGCACTACTTAAGCTGACTGATACTTAGGTTTCTGCCTTCTCAGAACTCATTTGCCAGGTGTGTGACCTAGGTAGGCAAGGAGCCAGACAATGACAGGGCACTGTTAGTATTGCTCTGCTTGGGAGCTGTAAGGGCCCAGAGGGGGCTCATTCCACTTGGGATCTTGGAAAAGGAGTCACTTAGCCAACCAACATGTGAAGGATGGATGACCAGGAGTTCAAGCAGGCAAGTTGGGGCGGAAAAGCAATTCAAGCATCTGCAGAGTGCGAAGGCTCTGGGGTAGGTGTCATCTAAACTGAAGGAAACTTAGACGGCAGCTGGGAGACCCAGTAAATAAGTCTGCTGAGCTGGTCCTGGGAGAAGGCTAACACGTTAATCCAAGGCTGGGCACACTAGTGCAGCTGGTATAAGAGACACAGTGCAGCACAAGTTGTCCACTGGTGGCGGAGGCTTGAGATGCATCTGAGTAGTGAGGCCCATTTGTCTCAGGCTGTGTATTGGTCAGGTCCAGTAAGGTGTGAAAGTCCTTCCTCATGGCTGGCTGGCAACCAGGCTCCTAACAGCTGTCTCTCCCAAACACAGGCCCAGCCCTCCTCTCTACCCCCTGTCCCCTTCCTGCGGATATAGACAGCACTTCCCTGCCCCTCCCGCAGCCCCTGGCGCCCCCTACCCCAGGTGAGTTCCCTGCTGGTAGCCAGGTTCCTGCTTCCTGTCTCCCAGGCTTCAGTGCCCACACAGGGCTGTGCTTACCCTGTGTCCATCTGTCCGTCTGCTACTCCGTGCCTAAAAACAAAGCTAGTGGGAGCCCGAGGCCTGAGCACAGCCAGGACAAGTGTACACATGATTAGCTGTTCTGCGCCCTGCGGAGGCCCTTCTACCCGTGTTCCCCACACTGCTGGCCCTTAGTGCTTCCCTGCAGGGGCCCCACACCGGTGCCAGCAGTAAGGGACAGGACTGAGTTCTCCCCCACAGCACAGCGAGGTGAGCGGGGAATGGGCCTCGAAGAATGGCAGCTGCCTCTTGCACCCTTAATGGAACCAACTCAGCACAGGGAGGGAAGTCTAGACAAGCGGCTGGGGAAAGCTCAGAGACCCCACCAGGCATTCAGGTCAGGGGAAGGACCATGGGAATGGAGTTTCCTGGGAGAAGCAGGGAGAATTACAGTAGCTGCAGCTGGCTGGAGAGATCCCAGGCAAGATTGAGTCTGGGTTTGATTCTGTGAGCAGAATCAAAGAAATTTCAGGAGTGAACCGTGAACCAAGAACATTCTGGGTCATATGGAGAGAAGCCTTAGGGGTCAAGTGTGAGAGCAAGGAAGCCCCCAGCCCAAGGCTCCCGAGCCCCAGCCAGTGGGGGCCGGTGGTAAGGTGGGGACACTCAGCGCTATGTGGTACTCGGTAACCATGTGAGCGGCGCCCGCGCAGTTCTGCAGTGTCTGCAGTGTCGAGAGTAGGATTGGTGTGTCGCATGTGTGTCTGTTCACCTGTGCCCTCAGGCTCTGGCCGCAAGCCCTGGCTCTGTTACCCATCCTGCCTCCAGGTTCACTCACCCGTCCCTGATGCTGGGTTCCGGGGTTCCGGGTCACCCAGCAGCCATCCCACACCCAGCCATTGTGCCGCCCTCAGGGAAGCAGGAGCTGCAGCCCTACGACCGAACTCTGTGAGTGGAATGCCCAGGGATAGGAGGGGGTGGAAGACAGCACATCTGTGCCTTCATGGGGCGCAGGATGGGGGGGCTGGCAGCTTAAAGGACTGCCAGCAGGCCCTGCCATGCCCTCTTGTGGCATGAGCCATGACGGGCTATTTTGTTTTCCCCTTTAATTCATTGCCTTAGAGTAGTGCTCTACCACTTGAGCCGCAGCCCTGCTTGTGGCTTTTTGCTGGTTATTGGAAGAATCCCACCGATGTTCCTGCCCCCCACTGGCTCTAAACTTCACTTCTCAGGTCTCAGCTTCCCGAGTAGCTAGGATGCCCAACTTGAGTGCTCACACTAGCAGGAAAGGGGCTAGCCAGGTACTGGTGGTTCATGCCTGTAATCGTGGCTACTCAAGAGGCTGACCTCTGAGGCTCTCCATTTTAAGCCAGCGAGTCAGAAGTCCATGAAACTGATCTCCAATTACCCAAAAAGCCAGAAGTAGAGATGTGCAGCTCAAATGGTAGAACACTAGCCTTGAAAACAAAAGCTCAGAGACAGCATCCAGGCCCCAAGTTCAAGCCCCAAGACCAGCAAAAAAAGGAAAAAGAGCTGGGCTGAGAAATCTGTATCCCTTCTCCCTGGCTATAGTTAATTCTGTGGCACTTTAGAGATGTTTGTAAACCCTAGGACACACCTTATGCCAGAGGAGGGTGAAGGATGATCACTGGACACAGGGCGGCTCCTGAGCAATCTGTGTGCTTCTCAGGAAAACACAGGGGGAGTCCAAGGCAGAGAAGGAGGCTAAGAAACCTACCATCAAGAAGCCCTTGAATGCCTTCATGCTCTACATGAAGGAGATGCGAGCCAAGGTCATTGCAGAGTGCACACTCAAGGAGAGCGCCGCCATCAACCAGATCCTGGGCCGCAGGGTGAGGCTGTGGGCAAGTGGGCTGGCAAGGGTGGCCCCCAAATCCCTTCACCACTGATGCACCCCCATCTGCCCCGCTTTCCTACTCCAGTGGCATGCACTGTCTCGAGAAGAGCAAGCTAAGTATTATGAGCTGGCCCGCAAGGAAAGGCAGCTTCACATGCAGCTATACCCAGGCTGGTCGGCACGGGACAACTACGTGAGTGACCAAAGATACGCCACAGGGTGGGTCGGGGAGCCTTCTGACACACCATATGCCAGGCCACAATCTCAGAGAGCAGAACTGCTCATGATACAGATGGGGCAAAGCACCATCCACGGCTACACTGGAAAAGGCAGAGGCGCTGCTGTAAAGGCAAGCTCACACATCCTGTCCCCTGCAGAATGCAGTGGTTGGGCCATATGCACAAATGAGGGAAAATCTGGAACTCATTCCCTCAATTCAATTTGGAGATTAGGAGAGGAAGAAGCCCCCAAATGTACCCCTAACAGCCTTGCATTGAGGTCTCAAGACAGGCGGGACTATGCCCAGAATCCCAGCAGTGGCTGGCTAAGCAGCAGGCTAAGCCACCTTCCACCTCCCAGATCTGAGTATCCTTTCTTTTCCTTCAGGGAAAGAAGAAGAGGCGGTCAAGAGAAAAGCATCAAGACTCCACTGCAGGTGAGGTCTGGCCTCAGCAACAGAACGTCCTCCCCTGTGCCCATTTTGGGAGAATCCCTGCTCTGGCCCTGAGGGGAGGGGCAGAGCACGCAGCCTGGGGCCCTCTGGGCACAGGTCCTTGGAGACAAGTGCGCCTTCAAGTCTCTGTGCCCCAGGGATCACCAGCAGGAGCAATGTATAAGCAGGTGGTGTGCCAAGAGGCAGGAAACCCTTCCAAAGCCCTTTGAGGACAGGAATGGCCCCAGTGTCCATCTTCAGTATGGAATGTAGGCATAGCCAATGGCCTGATCCCTCAAGGGAATGTGGATCAGAAAGACGGGACACCTGCAGCAGTGACACAGCAAATGGATAGAGTGGGCAGGTAGCTGTGGTGGATGGACTTCCCCAAAGGCATTCTTGGGCTCTTGCGGAGCCTCCACGCTTGAAGGGGCCCTGGAAGCCAGAGAGGAGCCTGCTTGGGTAGACCACCTCCCTACTCCATTCTTCCCACTGACTCTTCTGCCCAGCTGGGTGACACCTTTTCTGATACCTTGCTCTAGGCCCCCACGGAGGCTAGCTGTGCCATGGAAAGGTCCCTTCTGCCTGTGGGGGCTCTGGGGTATCTGTAACTGGCTAACACTGATATTACCTCTTCTTTCTGGGCCCTGCTCTGCCCTGCTGCCTGCCTGCGCGCCCTCTGTCCTGCTCTGCCCCTCTGGCACGGCTGTGAGCAGACCCTGGCTCGCCTAAGAAATGTCGTGCTCGCTTTGGCCTCAACCAGCAGATGGATTGGTGTGGTCCCTGCAGGTGGGTTTGTCCCCACCATCATTCTCCCTTTGCTTCAAGCTGCTCCCCCAACTGCCTATGCTCTGCTGGGCCTGTAGCTCCCTCCTTTGTCCCCTCAGGCCCCACCCCTAGCCTGCCCAGGAGACAAGGGACTAATCCACACCTCTTAAAGAGTGCTCACCTTATATACATGAATCCCTGGGTTCGATTCCACATATATAGAAAAAGCCAGAAGTGGCGCTGTGGCTCAAGTGGCAGAGTGCTGCTAGCCTTGAGCATAAAGAAGCCAGGGACAGTGATCAGGCCCTGAGTTCAAGCCCCAGGACTGGCCAGGAAAACAAAAGAGAATACAACATAGCTTGTAGAGATCACATGGGTCTTAGGAGTGAAGGGACAGAAACAGAAGGCAGGCAGGTGCCACCCAGGTATATAGAAAGTCCTCAAAGACAATCACACGCCACTCAGGCGGAATGGGACCCCGTCCTCAGATGTCAAAGGTGGGATCCCTGATGATAGAGAATGCTAAGAAAAAGCAATAAACACTACAGGACTGTCCAGTCATGTGACTTGGTAACTTTAGACCAAAGGGCTATAAAGGGGGGAAGCAGTATCCCTGCGCTATCGTAGCTAATGGGCCCCATGGCACCAAACTTGTTTGCTCTAAGAAATACTGTGGGTATGAAAAGTACCCACCAATTGGTTTAAGTTACATAATTTAGATCAGGCAAGGACTGAGGCTCAAGGTAATCAACTACTTGGAACTATCAAAACCAAATTGGCAAGGCTCAGAGGATAGAGCACCAGTCAGGCAAGATGAGTAAGGGCTAGACCCTGGGGTTCAAACCACAGCACTTGTATTAAAAAAAAAACACTGGGTGCTGGTGGCTCAGGCCTATAATCCTAGCTACTCAGGAGGCTGAGATGGGAGGGACTGTGGCTTGAAACTGGCCCAGGCAGAAAAATCTGAGACTTACCTACCAGAAAACCAGAAGTGGTTCTGTGACTCAACGTGGTAGAGTGCTAACCTTGAGTCAGAAAGCTCAGGAATAGCAAAGCAAAGCATGTAGGTCCCGAGTTCAAGCTCCACAAAAAACAGTAGTGCTGTGGCTCAAGTGATAAAGTGCTAGCCAGAGAGTTGCTCGGGCTCTGAGTTCAAGCCCCAGGACTGGCAAAAAAAAAAAAAAAAACCTTTAAGAATCACTTGGTATAAGAGTATAAATTAGGCAGTGCTGCTGCTACCAGGGCAGACACACACTGTTCTCAAAGGGGGGTGGGGGTCCTCCTGTCCCATTTTATGCTAAACAAACTGGCCTAGAGAATTCCTAAGTGGTAACGGGCAAGAGCCATTACCCATTTCTTCCCTTAAGCCTAGTTATAAGGAATGGGGACTACACAGCCTACGAGCCACAGGCACTGCAGAACAGAATCCAATGTGAAGCAGAAGCTGTAAAGACCTACGCTAGGGGATGTTGTCTCTGGAAAAGCACAGGCCATTCTCGCGCCTACTCAAATTCCCTCTGCCACCTGGTGGTGGGTCCTGAGAATTGCACCTGCCCTGGGTCAGGCCAGGTGGAGGTTGTGAGGGCACAAGTGTGTCAAGATGGGACCCACGGTAAGATAGATGCGGGTGTGAGGGCATAAGTGGGTCAAGATGGGGTAGGCAGATAAAAGGGTAGCCAGGCCTGTGCAAGATGAGCATTTTTTTGGTTGTGGTATATGACTGTGAATTCACCCTCTGTTTACAGATAACTCTCTTCACTATTCCTAGGAGGAAAAAGAAATGCATTCGGTACTTACCCGGAGAAGGCCGCTACCCCAGCCCCGTTCCTTCCGATGACGGTGCTCTAGGCTGCCCCGGGTCCCCCGCTCCCCAGGACTCACCCTCATACCTTCTGCTGCCCTGCTTCCCCACAGAACTACTTGCTGGCCCTATGGAGCCAGCACCAACATCCTCAGGCCTCTCTGCTGCTCTCAGCCGCCCAGTCCCCAAAGCCCCACAGGCCCCCCCGCATAGCACCCTTCAGAGTACACAGGTACAGCAACAGGAGTCTCAGAGACAGGCGGCTTAGTATGCAGGGTACACCCCCAAACCTGGGAAGGAGCTTCAGAGATTGAAATCACATGGAAACCAGACAAGGACCTGTCCGGGTCCCAGCTCTGAAGCTTTCAGAAGCTGCACAACTTCTGCCCAACTCTGACCCGGGGCCACCGATTCCAACTGCTCAAGCAGTTGAGATCACATCTGTGTTGTCATCCCGTTCAGGGCATTCGGGTGCCTAAAGCAGCCCATCTATTCTTATCTGCTACGCTGGCCAGATGCCCTTGCCTTTTTTTTTTTTTTTTGCTGTAGGACATAGATGGGCTGGACCTTCTCTACAAATGACTCATGTCCCTTCTGCCACACCCTCCTATGCCAGACACTTCACGGACCAAGAATGACCCTAGTTTTCACAAACACGTGTGCAGTTAACCCCAGAGCTCAAGATGACAATACTTCGCATGGGGATTGAAAAGCTGCTTACAACAAACCAGCTGCTACTCCTAAGCTGGACCAGAAGAACCTCCCATGTTCTCAGCTTGCAAGAAATGGAGCAAATGGAATTAGGTCTATGAGTCCAGGCAACAGGAATAACCTGGCCCTCCCTCCTCTATCAAGCAAGTGTGGGTATGGAGGGTATCTGGTTTTACTTCCAGTTACACGGCACCATTTACTAAATCTACTCACTCCCACATCCAACTCATCCCCCTCAATTGAGCCAGCTTTTGGGCAGCTATGGAGAAGACAAAACCTGGCCATCCCCCTGCAGAGCCTACTCAACATGCAGACCAGGCCAGCTTGCATTTCCTTAGGGGGCTGCAGGAAGAACCATCACAACGGAAAAGCAGCCCAGAAACGGCTAGTGGACACGACTTTCACCACAACCCACTTTAACAATTTTGAGCCAAGCTTCAGTCCTGAGCCTTAACTTTCTTTTTGCATTCACTGTACATAGCCTGAATCCAAAGAAAACTGGTCATCTACTCCACATGCCCCTCAAGAAAAGCTTTTAGTTCCTATTTAGCCACTGGTTTCTCAGAATCAAAGATCACACATTCTATAGTGTAGTGTTATGAAAAGTCTTGGGGGTGGGGGGAGACCAATGTAGTAGTCAAAGTATTTTTGTATTAATGTGTCATCATAGAGAACCTTTTTTAAACATAATAAAGATACTTTTTACTGGGTTTTTCCAAAGCCTGGCACTGAGCTGTTTTGGGTAACAGAACTGAACACTTCCCTCTTAACAGAACTTGGGTTATCACGGTGCTACGCATTACCAGGCTCTGGCCTAGGGAATCGCTCTCCCAGCCAGGGATTTCTCTCATCTTGTTCTCTCTTCCCCAAGGCTGGCATTAATCTCGATTCCCCAACTAATGCAGGCTAGCCTACTTCTGTTTTTTTTTTTTTTAAATCAGTGTCAATTTAATATCCTACAGAAAAATTTTAATGCCACCCTTTCCTTCCAAAGGTCTGTGTTAAAAACAATTTTCCCATTTTCATCCAAGACTTTGTATAAAGTCTGAATAATAATCTACGCTTTACATGGCATTGTCCACCACACTAAAGTGTATTGCTGCCAGGCACCTGGTGGCTCATGCCTTTAATCCTTGGGACTCAGGAAGTTCAGACCTGGAGATTGCAGTTCAAAGCCAGCCCAAACAGCAGTCGGAGATTCTTATCTGAGATTCAATTAACTACCAAAAGGAAAAAAGCCAGAAGTGAAGCTTATGGCTCAAGTAGTAGAGCATCAACCTTGAGTGAAAGTAAGTATACTCCTCCATTAATGTGAATGGTATCCTAAAGCCACCAACAGGTTAATCAGCCATCAAATGACAAATGTTAAGTGTGTCACACAAGCCTGATGTTGGTGGCTTATGCCTATAAGTTACTCAGGAGGGTGAGATCTGAGGATTGAGGTTCTAAGCCAGCCCAAGCAGGAAAGTCTGCGAGACTCTTAACTCCAATTAACCACCAGAAAACTGCAAGGGGCACTGTGGCTCAAAGTGGTAGACCACTAAAGTACATGAAGGACAGCATTCAGGCCCAGAGTTCAAGCCCCACGACTGACAAAAAAATCTATGACAAAGGACTGCTTGCTATAGGCCACTTTCATGCACTTGAACATTTAGTTCACAGATTTAACATTTAAGCATATACCTGTAATCCTAGCAGTTGGGAAGCTGAGGCAGGAGGATCATGAGTTCAAGGCCAGGCAGGGCTGTATTGCGAGGCTATCTCAACAAAGTAGGCCACTAGAAATTGTAATCCCAGATCTGCTTCTTGGGAGAGTGCTAGAGGAAACCAGCCATTCTTTGGACATCTGTCCCATTTTAAAGAACTCCACTCTAGCTACTGGCCTACTTGTTTCCAAAAACTACATTCAAACAGGGCTTGTGCAAGGCTGGGTTGTTCCATCTGATCTGGGGTCTCATTTACAGCACACTGGTTACACAAAGTGCCCTTTGTATGGTTGGTACAGGGCAGTCTTTGGCAACTTTGTTAGAATCAGACCAAATCTCTAGAAAAAAACATTGACTTCAAAAAAGGAAATCTGACTCCTCCCAAATAACACCACAACACTCCTGTGAGGCCAGAAGGTGATAAGATTATAAACACAAATTGAACTTCAAAACTATTCCAGTCCTCCATCATAGGCAGCCAAGAGCCAACCCAGTTTTCTGAGCTAGCACAGAAACAGGATTCTAGTCTCAGGTACTAATTCTACATACCTGGCTGTCTTGACTACCCTTCTACAGCAGCTGCACCCCATCCTGTTCAGAGGGGATAGGTATAGAAAAGGCTCAGCCTAGCAAGTCTCCCAATTGGTGTTTCCCCTTTCCTAAGAAGGGGCCTAGAATTGAATTCTAAATGCTCCCATGGTCTCAAGTTTCTCTTGACTGTAGCAACAAGTAGGGTCTGACATACTGCTTTCTAAGTCTGTTCCATATACAAAAAGCCACACTAGCAAATCCACTTAACAAGCAGAATGCTTCTTTACATCGTAGGCAGGAGGAAAACGAGTTATTTCCTCAACCACCTCTAGAACAAACAGAATGAAGGGTCTAGACTAATAAAGCAAAGCAGAACTTAAGGCCCTAGGCCCCAATCTAGTTATACAAAAAAGCTCAACAGGCTTTTCTTTGAAGTTAGGAAGGTTGTATTAGCTGACTGGCCTAAAGTTTCTCATCCAGAGTTTTAATAGGTTAATAAGGTTCTTTGAAAGTCCACTGAGCTGACTATGGTTCCTAAACAGTTAATTCCCCCAATCCATGATTATAATCACCTTGTGTGGACCAGTCCTCCAGTGGACATCTTAAATCTCATGCCTTAAATGGATAGCTTTGAATCTTTGTAACATTCATGAAAAGTTTGGTTTTTAAATTTCAAGTGACAAAAACCCAGTGTAAAACCAGCAAGCCAGAGAAGTATCAGAGTCCTTACCGTTCGCTAAGATGGATGGCACTGTAGACGGCAGCTATGCATTTTCCTTGGGTGCAGAGAAAATTGGCAAACATTCTTCACCTCTACCTACCAATCACCCAAAAATACCCAACATTTTCTGCTTATTTTCTTTCCTGGCAAAATAAAGGGTATTTCCTAATTAAGCAGTTAGGTTAAGAGGCAACTCCTCTCCTCTGAGCATCAGTAATTGGGAGAATTGTCTTCATAATTTATGACCAATAACTAATTTGCAAACCAAGTCCGCCACCAAGCATTACCTCTTATACATGGGAACTACTCATTTTCATCATGCCCAAACCTGTACTTAAGTGATTTTTCACTTCCATTTGTTTTTTAAAAATTCAGAGCAGTACACTTAAAGGCAAGTCTGCCACCAAGTAGCCTCTAATTCCGTCTCAGAGGGATGACTGCACAATCTTAACAGCTACTGTTTTAACCTGCCAAAGGTCATCAAGCATTAAGCAGCAAGGCAAGAGTCTAGTTTCAAGGTATAACATACCACATTTGCACAAAGCTGAGAGGTAAGAAAGTTAAGAATGAGGGTATATTCCAAAAGTGAGGCATAGCTGCTGTGGGTAATAGGAAAGGGCTACTTAAGATAATAGCAGGGAACAAGGGAGAGAAATATAGCAGTAATAGCCAAAGTGAGAACTGCCCTATCTGATAAACAGCCACAAACAGCCCATTTTCTCAGAGGAGCTTTCAGATATAGTAACATGAACTTTAAGAGACAGCTAGACGCTGGTGGTACATGCCTGTAATCCTAGGTACTCAAAGAGGTTGAGATCTGAAAATCACAGTTTGAAACCAGCCTAGACAGGAAAATGAGACTCATCTTCAAATAACCATCAAAAAGCTCGAAGTGGAGCTGTGCCTCAAGTGGCAGAGTGCTAGCCTTGAGGAAAAAAGGTCAGGGACAGTGTCTAGGCCCTCAGTTCAAGCCCTAAAACTGGCACAACTTGCACACACACACCACAAATTACCATAGTCTCTATCTGAAAGATGCAAGGAACCTTTATGAACAATGGTGTTTCTTGCTTTTGTCCTTTTGTCAAGGACAAAAGTCCTTGTGCGTGCACACACACACTTGGAAGGCTGAGGGAAGGAAAAAACAAAAATCCCTGGGCCACATGGTCAGATCCATCTCAAAAAAATTTGTGAGAGGACTCATAATAGGCTCCTGTTTCCTAAAATCTACTACTTAGCTAGTAATCCTAGATCTTCGGTGAAGATTTGGGTGTGTCAGGACATTAGTAGGCTGCAGGACTTATTACAGTATGCATTATAGAGGAAAAACTCCACCTAGAACTGGACTGTTACCTTCCCAAGTGAATCAGAATAGAAAACAAGCTTAGGGACCAGCAAACTTTCTGTAAAATGCCAGAGAGTGTTTTAAAGCCTTCAATGGTTAGGTATTGGAAGGGGGGCTCTTATTTGTTACATTCCTGGAGCTTGAACTCAGGGTCAGGCACTGTCCCTGAGCTTTTTTGCTCAGGCTAGTGCTCTCCCACTTGAGCCACCCCTCATCCCTCTACTGCTGGCTTTTTTGCTCATTAATTGGAAATAATAGTCTCATGAACTTTCCTGCTCAGGATAACTTTAAACCACAATCAAGGCTAACACTTTTACTTGAGCCACAGCACCACTTCCAGCTTTTTCTGTTTATGTAGTGCTGAGGAATAGAACCCAGAGCTTCATGCACGCTAGGCAAGCACTCTACCAGTAAGCCACATTCCCAGCCCCATTTTTGTTTGCTTTTTTAAACAATGCTTACCATATTAGTATTTAAGAACATCATCAGATACAGACCACGTGTGTACTATAGTTTGCTATCTTTGGCATAGAAAACAGGCATGATGGTACATGTCTGTAACCTCAGCCCTTGGGAGGCTAAGGCAAGAGAGATCATGAGAAGATCAAGAGAGAAGCTAGCCTGAGCTATGTAAGACCTTAAAGTTATAGTATACTGCTATCATAAATCTAAAAGGCATAAGGCCACCTTAGTAGATCAAGCAACCATTAGGATAACAAACATTAAGCAAGTATAATGTGTAACAACACATAGGGCAATTATAGGCAAAGTGAATTTGGCAAAACAATAGGTTTAACCAGCCAAAGCCAAGTTAGCTCACAATAAAAACAAGAAAACTGGCCGGGAATGCGGCTTAGTGGTATAGCACTTGCCTAGCATGCATGAAGCCCAGGATTTAATTACTCAGTACCACATAAACGGGAAAAGCCAGAAGTGGTGGTGTGGTAGAGCACTGGCCTTGAGCAAAAGAAGCTCAGGGACAGAGCCCAGCCAGGCCCTGAGCTTAAGACCCAAGACTGGCCAAAAAAAAAAAATCCAAAAAACCTACAAAAAGCAAACAATATGTGAACTAGGAAGGAGGAATAAAAAGGAATAGGAGAGAAAAAAAGAAAGGAGCAAAGAGTCAGTTTACCTTTGTGAGTCATCTCAAGCCATCAAAACATTTTCTACCTTAAGGAAGCCAGCAACACCATCAGGGCAAGTACCAACTGCAGCACTGGTTCCAGTTAACATATAAACAGGAGTTAGAAGCTGGGCACTGGTGACCAAGGGCTATAATCCTAGCTACTCAGGAGGCTGAGATCTGAGGATCAAGGTTCAAAGCCAGCCTGGGCAGGAAAGGCTATGAGACTCCTATCTCCAATTAACCAAAAAACTGTAAAGTGGTAAGAGTGCCAACCTTCAGTGAAAAAGCTCAGGGACAAGCACCCAGGCACCCACCACCAACAAAAAAACCTACAAATTAAAAAATAAATAGGATTTAGGAGACAAAAGCCTATCAGTACATTCAGGTTCCAACAGCAATCTAACAATTTACTGAACAAGACACATCTGCTTAAGAATTTTTTCAACTAATAACCAAATTTAACCCACTTAAGGAGACACATTTAAGCCACAAAAACAAACTGTTAACCTACTCTGCAACTTACTTTTTATTTAAAGAATCTTAAACTTATGAAGGATTTTTGCATTTAGCTACCTTACTTAATGGGAAAAGGTTTTACATGCAACTAATGTAACTGTTTTCTCCACAAGGAAATCCTGATCATAAAAAGATGACATGCCACATGAATTAAGTGTTTTTAATCAAAAAGCCAACAAGTGTCGAGTTACAGTTCTCCCTCCGCCCCCCCCCAAAAAAAACCCACTTGAACTTGGTAGTAACGGAGTCTCCAGCAACATATTCAAAGTTGAGAAGATTAAAAATTAACAGGAAAGAGTCCTCAGGTCCAATTAAGAGCCCTGCTTCATACATACCAGTTGTCCTGGCTAGAGTCAACCTAAAAACCCCACTAAGAACATTAACTTCAAGTAGCCTTTTTCCAGTTTCCAATTTGTGAATAGAGACATATTTTGTTAATTCTATCAGAAACTTTGTTGCAACTTATTTACAATGCCAACTTCTAAAGCTTAACCAAAGTTAACTAGTCAATAAACTAGGCAGAAATTGCTCTACAGAGAGAGAAATCCTAAAATGCCACTTTCCACAGAGAACCCAATTGTTTGTTTTATTTTGAATAAAGAAAAGAGAAGCTTTTGCTCGGACTAGAAGAAACTCAGTCGTAAGTTTGGGATGTGTATTCAAACTACACATGCAATGAGGACAATATTACGCTAATGCAATTGATGTGCTGTTGCATTTGTCTACTGTTTGTCTATTATTAACAATTATAAACAGAGCAGTGCAACTAGTATTTGGAACAATTCTTATAGTGTTTCAGTGTCAGGCACATTTCACTTCTCTTCACACCACTGGTTCTCTTTGCGTACCTAGAAGAAGAGACACACATTAGGAAGTACCTTAAGTAGTCTTTCCTAAGACTTGTAAGTACTAGGTCCTGCTAGGCCTAGAGGCTAGACACTAGAGGCTAAAAAACCCCAATAGTCTGAAGTCAGAAGGGCAGATGAAAAGCTGGAAAAGTGTTAAGGGTTTATTTCTAGTCTGGAACTGGTGGTTCACAGTAACAGTAATCGGGAGGCCGAGATCTGAGGGTCATGTGTGAAAGCCAGTCTTCTAGACAGGAAAGTTCGTAAGATTCTTTTATCCATTTAAGCACCACCAAAAAAAGCCACAAGTGGAGCTGTGGCTGAAAGTGGCAGAGTACTGGCCTTGAGGAAAAAAAGCTTAGACACAGGGCTGGGGATATGGCCTAGTGGCTAAGAGTGCTTGCCTCATACACATGGAGCCCTGGGTTCAATTCCCCAGCACCACATATACAGAAAATGGCCAGAAGCGGCGCTGTGTCTCAAGTGGCAGAGTGCTAGCCTTGAGCAAAATGAAGCCAGGGACAGTGCTCAGGCCCGGAGTCCAAGCCCCAGGACTGGAAAAAAAAAAAAAGCTTAGACAGTGCACAGGCCCTGAATTCAAAGCCTCGGGACACATGGACACAGACACAGACAAAGACATGGACGGATACACACATACACAGGTTTATTTCCTGATTCCCTTTCTTTGCTTGACCAGGTTTGTATTCTGCGCTGCTAAAATGATCAAAAAAGCAAAGGCAATGGGCACGTTAAGTTTCAGTCCTTCAGGCCTATTTTTCTAAAATCAAGTTATGTTAACCTATGACAAAATGTCCCAGGTGTTAAAACTAGAAATTGTTACTGAAGTCATATAAAAGCATCCCTCTAGCTCAAAACCCATTTTTTTTTCTTATGCTTATAAAAGGGCAGTGTCATTCAAGTGTTTATAGACTCAGGCAGGTATGTGTATATGCAGGACGCAGGGTATACACTACTCCCTCAAATACCAACACTCCTTAATAAAGCTTGTGATCAAAGATAAGCAATGTGATACCTACCTGGGCTTCCTCCTCTTCAGTAAAGTCATTCTTGATGTTGAAAGTTTTGCGAATCTCCTCAGGAGTTTTCCCCTTAATCATATTGGCAACAGTCTTGCATGTGACATCAAGCAAACCTTTGATATCTAAGTAGTTTGCAGCCTGTAAAATGACAGCTGTTCACTGAAGTATACTAGACTAATTCCAAAGTTAGTGACTAAACAACCTCTAGCTAATTAACTTTGAAATGCTAGATAATTTTCTAATTTTTTCAGATTTCTTTTTTGATCTGTAAGTTACTTGCAAATGTGTTACTTTTTAAATATTTCCATGCTTTCCTAGATATCTAACTTTTTAATTCCACTGAAGTAAAAGAATACACTTATTCTTAGCATATCAGTCCTTGAGCTTGAAGTTGCAGTGGGCACTGTCCCTGAGCTTGTTTTCTTCAAGGCTAGTGCTCTACCACTTGAGCCACAGAGACACTGCCAGCTTTTTCTGAGTTTATTGGCAATAAGAGTCTTACGACTTTCTTGCCCAAACTGGCTTCAAACTTTGATCCTCTGATCTCAGCCTCTTGAGTAGCTAGGATTACAGGCATGAGCCACCAGCCCTCAGCTAGATTAATTTCTTTTTCTTTTTTTTTTTTTTTTGGCCGATCCTGGGCCTTGGACTCAGGGCCTGAGCACTGTGTCCCTGGCTTCATTTTGCTCAAGGCTAGCACTCTGCCACTTGAGCCACAGCGCTGCTTCTGGCCATTTTCTGCTGGGGAATTGAACCCAGGGCCTCATGTATACAAGGCAAGCACTCTTGCCACTAGGCCATATCCCCAGCCCTAGACTTCTTATGACTTGAATTCTTGAGACTTGGTTTATGGCTCAGAACATGGTCAATCTTAACAAGACTTCTATTGTCATTTGACGTAATGTTCTGTGCATGTCAAGACCAGTTGGTCAGTCACATCATTCAGTGTATATTTATTTTATCTACTTATTCCATTAATTATTAAGAAACAAGTACTGGGATATCTATGACTAGAGATTTGCATCCCTCTCATCTGACTTCCATTGCTTTTTGTTTCACTTTCTGGAAGTTCTGCTTCTTATATCCTCTTAATGAATTAATTCTGTTAACATCCTTTGGTTTTTGTTTATTTTTTTTGGCCAGTCCTGGGGCTTGGACTCCGGGCCTGGGCACTGTCCCTGGCTTCATGTTGCTCAAGGCTAGCACTCTACCACTTGAGCCACAGTGCCACTTCTGGCTTTTCCTATATATGTGGAACTGAGGAATCGAACCCAGGGCTTCATGTACATGAGGCAAGCACTCTACCTCTAGGCCATATTCCCACCCAGATTTTTTATTACAAAATCTCCTTGATATAGTCACTGTAGCCTTCTTTGCTTTAGTGTTAGCATACACTTATTTTTCCATCTTAAGCCCAATTGTTACTTTACATTTACAGCACAGCTGATTTACATTTCTATCGAATCCAATATCTCTGCTTTTTAACTGGTGTTTGGATCACTTATATTTACTGCAATTGTTAATATGTGGGTTTAAATATAACATTACATTTGTGCTCAGAGGTTATTACAGCTCTCTAGTGGCATTTATCAAATTCAACTCTATAAGAACTACCACATACCAGAATAAGTTCGAAAAGTGTTCCTTGGTCAACTTTCAGGAATTCTTGGTCCCAAACAGGAATATCATCTGTGCGCTTTTCTTTGTTCTCATCATCCTCAGGAGGAGGAGGATCATCCTTGTGGTGGGTGCACCACTGAATGACCTGCAACAACACAACAACAAATCCCTCTGTGGTGTTTGTTACAATGTATTCATTCCACTGCTGGAACATTCCTACATTATTCCTGGGATAAGAAGTTGTTCACTTGAGCAAGAGGATGATCTTCAGCAAAAAGGCAAGCTTAAAAAGCAAAAATGAAGCTTGAAAAATCTTTAAAAATACTAACAGGAGAAAAATCTTAGCAGATTTAAAGCAAGCCAGACAGGGTAATATACTTTTGATGGTGCATTAAAAACTTCTATGAGCTGGCCATGATACAGGCCTCAGTACAGGATTGAGTAACAAGTCAGCTCGGGTAGGTAACTCTGTAAGATTATCATCTCCAAATAACCACTAAAAAAACTAGAAGTAGAGCTGTGGCTAAACTGGTAGAGAACTACCCTTGAGCAAAAAGCCCAGGCCTTGAACTGGGTTTCAAGCTCCAGGACAGCACCAAAGAAAACCCCACTGAGATCTTCTCTCAACTCACTCAGAATGGTAATTACCAAGAAACAACAACAAAAGGGAACCTTTATACAACATTGGTGGGACTGTAAACTACTACAGCCACTATGGAAATCAACAGGCTTTCATCAAAAGTCTCATAATAAAACTATACTATGATGCTGCTACACCACTTTGGTGCATATATCCAAAGGAGTATATACCAACATACAAAGAGACATCTGCACACTCATGTTTATCACAACAGCCACGTTATAGATCAACCTAGATGCCTAGCCACGAATGGATAAGGAAAATGTAGTATATATACATAGTGGGAGTATTAATCATAAAGAAGTTATACCATTTTTATGAAAAGTAGATGGAACTGGAGATCAGGCTGAGAGATAAATCAAGCTCACAAAGTCAAATATTGTATGTTTCCACTCCTATGTGGAACCTAACAAGCAATGAGGAAAATAACAATTGTAACAGGACATGAGTGTAAAAAGAAGACTTTCTGGAGATGATTTGGAGGGGAAAGGAAAAGGTACTGGGGATGCAGAGGATCTAAGAATGTTTTATATACACATATATCTATATAGATTATCACATAAAGAAACCCACTAGTTTGAAGAGGCGAGAAGAGGACTAAAGGGAATAGAAGGATTGACCTTTTTCTAAGTACACTGTACACATCTATAAAATTATCATAAATGCCCCTTATTCTACTTACACATGCTTATAATAGTAATATAAAAAACTAGCAAGTTAGTACCATTACAGAAGCTTGGTGAAATAAGACTGCTACTGAAACTTATTTGCACTGGACAAAGACATTACATTTGGGGCTGGGAATGTGGCTTAATGGTAGAGTGCTTGCCTAGCACACATGAAACCCTGGGTTTGATTCCTCAGCACCTCTAAAATAATAACAAAAATGTTACAAAAAAGTAGTTAAGATATGTATAGGCAATTAACAAAAGAAATCTCAATAAACATGCTCAGCTTCACTAGATACAAAACACCGAAGTCAGATAGTATAGATGGGGAGTAAGGAATCAAAGTTCTGATGATACTTCCTTTCACTGTGAAGGAAACCTAAATTCCACAGCAGAGAATTTTTAATCATTCTGAAAACTGATCTATAGGACCTAAGAAACCTGAGCATTTGTATTACTTTATAATCAAGTAATTCCAAATATCCTAGATGTGACTACTTGCTATAGGAATAAAAACAGGAAAAGCTAAAAGATTCTTTTTTTTGGTCAGTCGTGGGGCTTGAACTCTGGGCCTGGGGACTGTCTCTGAGCTCTTCAGCTCAAGGCTAGTGCTCTACCACTAGAGCCACAGCAACACCTCTGATTTTCTGGTGGTTAATTGAAGATAAGTGTCTCACAGACTTTCCTGCCTGGGCTGGCTTTGAATCTGGATCCTCGGATCTCAGCCTCCTGAGTATTAGCTAGGATTACAGGCTTGAGCCACCAGTGCCCAGCCCATAGGTTCTTTTAGTAGAGAGATGAACAAATCAAAGTTTTATTCAGGAAACTGACAAGCTAGATTATGTGCATAAAAATAACACTGAACCTGATAAAAGTGTAGAATCTAGGTGGCAAGTAGTTTATTGTATAATTTTTAAGTGTTTTTACTTATTTTACAATAACCAACCACCCTTACTCACCCCAAGGTGAAGAAATAGCAACACCCAAACCAGCTAGGTGAACTACCCAGCTGAAATAGTCAACCAGTGTAGGTACACAGGGCAACACTCCAGGTATCCTAGAAACACTGTTAGGGAACTATTCTACATTTCCTGCACAAGTCCTGATTTGCTGGTTGCTTGTCTTTTTCAGAACAACCATCACAAACATTCGCCCAGCACAGGATACAGAGGGTTCTTTCAAATTTTTTTGCATGTTTAACTTTTTTCATAGTAATAAATGTTGGGAGAAAAAATAAT
Organism: Perognathus longimembris pacificus; assembly: GCF_023159225.1. Taxonomy (NCBI): domain Eukaryota; kingdom Metazoa; phylum Chordata; class Mammalia; order Rodentia; family Heteromyidae; genus Perognathus; species Perognathus longimembris. The sequence goes on from NC_063185.1 coordinate 15,237,532, forward strand.
GCTGAGAGAAAACTGAAACAGCTGAGAAAGTAATGGACAGAGTGCAAAAAAAAACACAAAAGAATTATTTCAAGATGGAAAAGGTCAGTGAGGTGCAGTGGTTTTCACCTACAATCCCAGCTATTAAGGAGAAAGAAACAGAAGGATTGTGGTTTGAGCCCAGCCTAAGCAAGTTAACAAGGCCCTATCTCAACTAACAATATACCTATAATCCCACCTATGCAAATAGCAAGGAGGCTTGCATTTGGCTTAGACAAAGAGCACAGAATACACTGTATCTCTTAAAATAAAAAAAAAAAGACAAAAAGGGCTTGAGGTGCCTTAAACGGTAGAGAGCTCCTACCTAGCAAGAATATGGCCCCAGGGGCTGGGAATATGGCCTAGTGACAAGAGTGCTTGCCTCGAATACATGAAGCCCTGGGTTCAATTCCCCAGCATTACATATATAGAAAATGGCCAGAAGTGGCGCTGTGGCTCAAGTAGTAGAGTACTAGCCTTGAGCAAAAGAAATTCAGACACTGTCCAGGCCTTGACTTCAAGCCCCAGTACTGGAAAAAGGAAAACTTCTTTCAGAAGCATTTTACACTAATATTGGTTGAGCATTTAGCTCAGTGGAAGAATACTTGCCTGGCAACTACAATGCCCTGAGTTCAATCCTTAGCTTTGTTTTTTTTTTTTTTTTTGGGGGGGGGGTGGAATAATAAAGAAGCAAAAGAAGGTGGGGGTGTGGCTCAAGTGGTTGAACTGCTGCCTAGCAAGCTCTAAGTGCCAAGTTTAAACCCTAGCACATTAGATAACACCACCAAACTGTATACTTAAATAGTTAAGATCGTAAATTTGATGTTACATGTATTTTAGCACTTCTTTTTTGAACCAGTAGTAGGGCTTGACAAGGGTGTTTCCCCCTTAGCTTTTCCCACTCAAGGATGGTGCCCTACACAGGAAGGAACTTCCTGAATAGAGTCCCAGGGGCACAACAAATAGGGGAAAGACTCGACAAATGGGGTACTACTACAAATTAAAAAGTTTCTGCACAGCTAAGGTCATAGCCACCAAAATAGAAAGACAGCCAACAATATGGGAAAGGATATTTACCAGCACAGCAACAGACAAAGGCCTGATATCTGTCATCTGCAGAGAACTCAAAAAACTAAGCCCCTCCAAGCCCAATAAACCTATTAGGAAATGGGCAAAAGAGCTAAAGAGAGACTTCACAAGAGAAGATATAAAAATGGCAAAGAAACACATGAGGAAATGCTCAACATCCCTGCTAGTAAAGGAAATGCAAATAAAAACAACCCTGAGATACCACCTCACCCCAGTTAGAATGGCCTATACTCTGAACTCAGGAAACAACAAATGCTGGAGGGGCTGTGGGGAAAGAGGAACCCTTCTCCATTGTTGGTGGGAGTGCAAATTAGTACAGCCACTTTGGAGAACAGTATGGAGGTTTCTCAAAAAGCTCAATATAGACCTACCCTATGACCCAGCCATACCACTCCTAGGCATCTATCCTAAACAGCAAAACCCAAGATATCAAAAAGACATTTGTACTTCCATGTTTATCGCGGCACAACTCACAATAGCCAAAATATGGAAACAACCCAGATGCCCCTCCACAGACGAATGGATCAAAAAAATATGGTACTTATACACAATGGAATACTACATAGCGATTAGGAATGGTGAAATATTGTTATTCGCAGGGAAATGGTCAGAACTCGAACAAATAATGTTGAGTGAGACAAGCCTAGAACACAGAAAACAAAGGGGCATGATCTCCCTGATATATGACTGTTAACAAAGGGAGACGGAGAGACAGTAGAGACCAAGTCTGTGAATACTGTCTATGTTCTTGATACATTGTATATTGCATATATGTCTACCTGACCTAGACAAGGGATAGAAAAACAGGTCGTAAGATACAAGAAATGTACACACTGCCCTACTATGTAACTGCACCCTTTTTGCACAACACCTTGTAAAAAAAAAATTTATGTTCAATTAATAAAAAAAAAAAAAGAAAAAAAAAAAAGGATGGTGCCCTACCTCTTTAGCCATACCTCTACTTCTGGCTTTTTGCTGGTTAACTGGAGATAAAGAGTCTCACTGATTTTTCTGCCCAGGCTGCCTTCAAAGCATGATCCTCAGATCTCAGCCTCTTGAGTAGGATTACAGGCATGAGTCATTGGCGCCTGGCTCCCACAATCTTATTAAAAGATTCTAGACTACAATGTGGATGAACCCTGAAAACATTGTTCTGTTTAGTGAAATAAAATAAACAAAAGGAAAACATTGTTTGGTTCCATGAATGAGGCACCCAGAATAACCAAATTCAAAGAGACAAAAATAGAATAGTAGTTATGAGAGCTCAAGTGGGGAATGAGAAGTTAAATGGGTAGAGTTTCAGTACAGGATTATGAGAAAGTTCTGGAGATGGTCATTGGTGATGGTCACACAATACTGTAAATGTACTTAATGCCACCAAATGATACACTTTTTATTTTTTATTTTATTTTTTTGTTTTGTTTTTTGTTTCAGTGGCCAGTCCTGGGCCTTGGACTCAGGGCCTGAGCACTGTCCCTGGCTTCTTTTTGCTCAAGGCTAGCACCTGCCACTTGAGCCACAGCGCCACTTCTGGCCGTTTTCTGTATATGTGGTGCTGGGGAATCGAACCCAGGGCCTCATGTATACAAGGCAAGCACTCTTGCCACTAGGCCATATCCCCAGCCCCTGGTACACTTTTTTTTTTTTTTTTTTTTGGCCAGTCCTGGGCCTTGGACTCAGGGCCTGAGCACTGTCCCTGGCTTCTTCCCGCTCAAGGCTAGCACTCTGCCACTTGAGCCACAGCGCCGCTTCTGGCCGTTTTCTGTATATGTGGTGCTGGGGAATCGAACCTAGGGCCTCGTGTATCCGAGGCAGGCACTCTTGCCACTAGGCTATATCCCCAGCCCCCCTGGTACACTTTTTAAAGCTAAAATAAGCTAGTTGCTGGTGGTTCACATGGGTAACCCTAGCTACTCAAGGATGCCAAGTTCCAGAAGACTGAGCTTCAAAGCCAGTCTGGCCAGAAAAGAATTCACTCTATCTACAAAATGACCAACAAAAAGCCAAGTTGGAGATGTGGATCAAGTAGAAGAGCAACAAGTAAGCCAAGTAAGAACTAGGCCTTGAGTTCAAACTTTGGTATTTGTTAAATTAAAAACAGATAAAATAGGGGCTGGGAATGTGGCTTAATGGTAGAATGCTTGCCTAGCGTGCATGAAACCCTGGGTTCAATTCCTCAGTACCACATAAACAGAAAAGGCCAGAAGTGGCGCTGTGGTAAGAGTGCTAGCCTTGAGAAAAAGAAGCTAAGGGACAATGCCCAAGCACTGTTCAAGCCCCAGGACTGGCAAAAAAAAGTTTTGTTTTGTGTATTTTATTTAAAACTATTTAAAAAGACGGTTAAATGGAAACTAGACAACACAGAACATAGACGTGGCCAATAAGTGAAAAGATGTCCAACAACTTTTTTTGGGCCAGTCCTGAGGATTGAACGTAGTAGGGCCTGGGTGCTGTTCTCTGAGCTTTTGTGCTCAAGCCTAGTGCTCTACCACTTGAGGTACAGCTCCATTTCTGTCTGTCTGTGTGTGTGCATGCGTGCAAGCGCATTTGCTTAAAATAGAGATAAGAATCTCAAGGACTTTCCTAGCCAGGCTGTCCTGCAACTGTGATCCTCAGAGCTCAGTCTCCTGAGTAGCTAGGATTACCAGCATGAGTTGCTGGCAGCCAACTCAAAATCACTTTTTACTCTGTTCAGGAAGATTAATAGTCAGTATTATTAAGAGTAGGAACAAATAGGCAACATAGCTACAACTAATGCAGTTCAAGTTCTTGAGAAAGCCTAAGATGAAACTGCATAAATTTCAAAGGGAAACTGCAACAGGAAGCAAACTGCAACTGAACAGTCCTATCTCTAAGTTTTGCCACTTTTTATCCCAACTGATATTCCAAAAGGATAAAGGGTAATTTTCTTCACAACAACTAGCCAACTGAACAGCTGTGTAAATTTGCCCTTTGCCCTAAAATCCTATACAATTTGGGGACTCTTCATGCTAAGACACAAAGGCAATCAATAACAAACAAACAAACAAAAACAAACCCACAGGTTTTTATTTTCAAGCTCTCATTGTCAGCAACAAATACATTATTTTTCCTAAGCACATACTGTTTGTTGTATTTCACCAATATAAATGTGCTGGTGGTGCAAAAGACTAGACAACTCAAATATTCACAAGGTCTGCAAAAACAAGCTATATAATACATATCTTGTTACAACCTTACCACATAACACTTAAAAAAAAAAAAAAAGATGTTGCCTGGTTCCAATGGCTCATACTTGTGATCTTAGCTAGTCAGGAAGCTAAGATCTGAGGATTGCCGTTCAAAGCCATTAGACTTTTTTCTCTGGTCTTTGGCCTGGGCTCTGTCCCTGAGCTTTTTCAAGGCTAGCTAGTATTCCAATCACTCTGAGCCAAATTGCCACTTCCAGTTTTCTGGTGGTTAATTAGAGGTAAGAGTCTCACAGACTTTCCTGCCCAGGATGGCTTCAAATCCCGATCCTCAGATCTCAACCTCCTGAGTAATTAGGATTATAGGCGTGAGCCACTAGCACCTACCTCTATTAAAGGCTCTTATCTCCAATGAACTTCCAAAAAGTTGGAAAGAATGGATTTAACCAACAGCTGAAATACATATACATAAAGTCCAATAAAATCTATGCAGAATAAGTTCAAATGTGGTTGAGTCTACTTTCAAGAATGTTGGTCTTAAAACGCTAGCTACAAGAGCTGGGAATATGGCCTAGTGACAAGAGTGCTTGCTTCGTATACATGAAGCCCTGGGTTCGATTTCCCAGCACCACATATATTGAAAACGGCCAGAAGTGGTGCTGTGGCTCAAGTGGTAGAGTGCTAGTGAGCAAACAGAAACCAGGGACAGGGCTCAGGCCCTGAGTCCAAGACCCAGGACTGGCAAAAAAAAAAAAAAAAAGGCCAAGTATGGTAGTAAAAACCAGTACTCAGGACACTGAGGAAAGAGGATCTTAAGTGTTCAGGGAAGGCCAGAGCTTGCAATGGCAAGATCCTGTCTCGAAACAAAACTAAAACTCCAAGTGACCCAATTCTAAAAACTCTTTCAAAACCTTACCTGAGGTTGTGAATGTATCTCAGTGGTAGCGGAACATGTATAATAACATGCTCAAACTTCTGGGTTGACTGCCAGCACATATACACCCCCAAAAAATAAAAATAAAAGAGTTTACCTTTTTTAATATTGCTGCATTAACATTTGGTAGAGGAACTGGGTCATCATCTCCTTCATCATCCATTCCCAAATCTAAGAATACCGGAGAAAAGTAGCCATTATTTCCTAACTCCACTATAATGCTTACACCAAGTAACTTACAGGTAAAACAAGTAACTTGCATGACAAGTTTTTTCCATGAAAACTAAGAGGTATTTTACTAAGCATTACAAACAGAAATGGTTAAGTATTTTACTAAAACAACAGCATTGAAAATTGGTGGCCACCCTCAATTCCAAGTAATTGTGTGAGGAAATAGATGCACAGTAAAGTTCTTCTTTAAAAAGAAAATAGGCCAGGCCCCAATGGCTCACACCTATAATCCTAGCTACTAAGGAAGCTGAAATGTGAGGATCACAGCTCAAAGTCAGCCAGGGCAAGAAAAGTCTGTGAGACTTTGATCTCCATTTAATCACAAAGCTGGAAGTGCACTGCTCAAGCAAAAGAGCACTAGCCTTGAGCAAAAGTAGCTTAGGAACAGTGTCCAGACCCAGAGTTCAAGCCCCAGGACCAGCACAAAAATGAAACAATTAGTAAAGCTAGGTATAAAAAGTTAAATGTTAAAGCCAGGTGCTGGTGGCTCACACTTGTAAGCCTAGCTACTCAGGAGGCTGAGATCTGCAAAACCAGCCCAGGGAGGAAAGTCTGAGATTCATGTCCAATTAACCACCTAAAATCCCTAAGTGGAGCTGTGGGTGGTAGAGCAAAAAAGAGCCTTGAGCCAAAAAAAAAAGAAAGAAAGAAATCTCAGGGACAGCACCTGAGTTCAAGTCCCATGATGGACCCTCCGAAAACTTTTGTTGTTGTTAAACCAAATGGATCTACCCTTCAGCTCCAAGACAGCTGAAGAAGCTCTAACAAAGTTCTTTAGTAACTGTCAAGTACTCCTTAACTGTCAAAATTAGAGGCCAAAAGTTGCCCATCAGAGGTCACTCATCTTTACAAAGTAGTTTCAGTAGAGTGCTAAAGAGCAAATTCAGAGAGCTGGGAATATGGCTTAGCAGTAGAGTGCTTGCCTAGTATGCATGAAGCCTTGGGCTCAATTCAATACCACATAAACAGAAAACAAATCTGTGCAGTTCTAAGACAAATAATGGAAGGAAATTGTCCAAAACATTAACAGGAATCTTCTTAGGAGTAATGTTGGAGGTGCTTACATTTTTGTAGCAATTTGCTGCAAAGTTTATGTTTCATATTAAAAGTAGAAAAGGTTAAAGATGGGGGCTGGGAATGTGGCTTAGTGGTAGAGTGCTTGCCTAGCATGCATGAAGCCCAGGATTCCATTCCTCAGTACCATATAAACAAAAAAAGCCGGAAATGATGCTGGGGCTCAAGTGATAAGAGTGCTAACCTTCAGCAAAAAGCTTAAGGACCGTTCCCAGGCCCTGAGTTCAAGCCCTAGGACTGGCAAAAAAAAAAAAAAAAAAAAGATTCAAAAAATTCATCTTATCCTATATTCACTTATCTCCCTACCAACTTTGCCCCTTATCCCATATATAGTGCTAGAACACAACTATAAAATGAATTCTCAAGTTCTTTTTTTTTTTTTTTTTGCCAGTTCTGGACCTTGAACTCGGCCTGAGCACTGTCCTGGCTTCTTTTTGCTCAAGGCTAGCACTCTGCCACTTGAGCCACAGTGCCAATTCTGGCCATTCTCTATGTATATGGTGCTGGGGAATTGAACCCAGGGCTTCATGTATGCGAGGCAAGCACTCTTGCCATTAGGCCATACTCCCAGCCCAAGTCTCAAGTTCTATTTGGATCAAGTCACTTATGTTTCTCCTGAGCAAGTATGACCTATTTTTAATAAAACAAGAGAAAAGAGTTATACTGTAATAAAATATTTGTGTAAAGGTAATATATTGATAAAGAACACAGATCAGCTGGCTTATATTTCAATTTATATGGAAATAGCCTATAACTAGGAAGGAGTGTATTAAGTTCCTTGTGGCTATGAAGAATCACTTCTCTACCATTAAGTATGCAATGTTTTGTTTTTAAGACCCAATGCACAAATAGCAACACTTATTCCTTTATGCTATTTAGTTTCAAGGACTTCTGAAAGACACCTATATCCTGATATCACACCTTGGACCAGAACAAGTAAGCCAATCCACATACACATGCCAAGATCTTCACTTCTGATTTTCCTCTGTTTAAAAAAAAAAAAAGGTGTTTTTTAAGCCACATGAAACCAGAGATGCTGAAGATGCAAAATAAGGAAAGCACCAAAGCTGCCAAAGTCTCCTATGTAGAAACCTACATAAGGCCACTTGGTACTTAAACTATTCCCTTTTGATCCTCAAAGGATACAGAGGGAAAGCAAGTTCACTTACTTCAGTGATCAAAGGAGCCTTCTGTTCTTAAAATTGGCAAATGCTTCTGTGAAGCAGCACTCAAGACAGATAGTGTATCAAAAATCAACTAAGATGAAATAAAGAACATTGCCATTGCCCAAGCTGGTATACAGGCAGCAATTTTGCTATCAGTTCCTCAATCTTTTAGAAAAAGCCTACTCGCCTACCTTTAGGAACATTCAGATTGTTTTCATTCTATCAGTGAACAAACCAAGTTTTTTCATTCAACCGGTACTTGATGAACTGGATTGTGGGATGTACCAAAGATTTTGCAAACTTAATAGAAGAGATTTGTGTGTAAGTTACCAGGATATAGAACTCCAAGTCCTGGTTCCAATTACCCAAAAGAATGCATTTTGCTTTTATCAGAAAACAGAAGTCACTAACTTAGAAAACTGAAGACACAACCTGCAATTCAGCTTCTAGAAGATAAAGTTAGGGCAAGACTTGTAGTCCATGCTTGTAGTCCTAGCTACTCTTTCTCCTCTCTTTTTTTTTTTTTTTTTGGCCAGTCCTGGGCGGACTCAGGGCCTGAGCACTGTCCCTGGCTTCTTTTTGCTCAAGGCTAGCACTCTGCCACTTGAGCCACAGCGCCCCTTCTGGCCGTTTTCCATATATGTGGTGCTGGGGAATCGAACCGAGAGCTTCATGTGTAGGAGGCAAGCACTCTTGCCACTAGGCCATATTCCCAGCCCCTCCTAGCTACTCTTGAGAGGCAGAGATCAAGGGCCTTGATTTGAGGCAACCCTAGGTATAAAGGTGAAACTTTACTCCCATTACCTGAGAGGTGGACCAGGCACGGTAGTATAGAAAGCACAATATGGGCACAGTGGTGCTAGTCTGACATTCTAGTGACATAAGGAAGCCTAAGTAGGAGGACCTAGGCTGAGCTGAGCATAAAGTGAGACTACACAAAACAAATCTATCTTTAGCAGTCTAGAACTCAGGCCTAGATCCATACTCAATTGCTTAGTACACTGTTACACAGATCTTTTCAAAGAATCTCAGTTTAAGCTCAAAGTCATTTCCTTTTCTATTCCCCTCAAGATTCATTTACAGTTCTGCCAACCACAGTATGAAAAGCCTACCCTGTTCCAACAAGTCAACTAAAAACAAATCCTCAATTTTACTTTTTTTAAAGGTCTACCTCAGGCTGAGAATATGGCCTAGTGGTAAGAGTGCTTGCTGCGTATACATGAAGCCCTGGGTTTGATTCCCCAGCACCACATATATAGAAAACAGCCTGAAACAGCGTTGTGGCTCAAGTGGCAGAGTGCTAGCCTTGAGCAAAAAGAAGCCAGGGACAGTGCTCAGGCCCTGAGTCCAAGGCCCAGGACTGGCCAAAAAAAAAAAAAAAAAGTCTACCTCAGTATGATCTCCCAAAACATCCTAATTATTAAGCTTACTAGGAGTACATTATAGTGTTTCCAAAGCCTGAAATAACAGCAGCCAAGATGCTCCCACAGCACCACTTGGCACTTAACTAATGCACCAATTACACCACGTGAGATTGCTTTTAGTGTCTGGCTCTACTCCCTAGTTTCTAAATTCTTTAAGAGCAAAGATTATGTCTCCTTTACCTTCTTTTCACTAGCATATAGCTAATGCAACACATAACCATTCCTCTTCTCCAAACCTTGCACGTAACCCACCCTCCCAAGTGCTGGGATTATAAAGGTATGCTACCCTGCCGTCTAGCCTTCTCTTCATTTACTAATAAGCTGTATATACAAACTGCTGACATCTGACTCCTAAAGTACTGCATATGTTCCGTACCAGTTTCTGAAGGGAAAGCTTATTTTTTAAAAAGACATGTACCTATTTTCCCATATACAAGCCACACTTACTCCGCTGAGACAATGCGCTTCATTTAGCTGCTCTATATCAAGACAATTCTTCTCCAAAAGCTTTCATTTTTGCCAGAAGAATTTGTGAGGGGTTGGGAATATGGCCTAGTGGCAAGAGTGCTTGTCTCATATACATGAAGCCCTGGGTTCAATTCCCCAACACCACATATACAGAAAACGGCCAGAGGTGGCGCCGTGGCTCAAGTGGCAGAGTGCTAGCCTTGAGCAAAAAGAAGCCAGGACAGTGCTCAGTCCCTGAGTTCAAGCCCCAGGACAGGTTTAAAAAAAAAAAATTGTGATTCCAAATTTACTTAGAACAAATGAGCTAGTCTGAAGCTTGGGGATCCTTTCTATCTTTAATAGGTTATGGTTTTACCCACTTACTTGGGGGGGGGGGGAAGCCCATTAATTCAAACAATGCAGAAAAGGATTGCCTAAATCACAATGCACTTTTATACACCTAAAACCAAAATTTAATTCTCTGTGTGTATGCCCATCCTGGGACTTGAACTCAAGGCATGGGTACTGCCCTTGAGATTTTTGGCTGAAGGCTGGAGCTCTACCACTTGCCCCACAACTCCATTCTGGCTTTTTGGTGATTAATTCAAAGGCTGGGCTGTCTTTGAACCTTGATTCTCAGATCTCGGCCTCCTGAGCATCTAAGAGTACAGGTGTGAGCCACCAGTGCCCAGCTCAAAATGTCAATTCTATCCATATCTTTAGATCTTATAACATACCATGACTCATATAAATTCAATACTTATCTCAAATTACCAATTTCTTCTACTTTCGTCCCACTCAGATTTTCTAATAAACTTACCTTCCAACATGGTCTTGATGGTCACAGATTGTTTGGCAATTTCTACATCAACTTCAAAAATTTCTCCATCAGAACTCTGTAACTTAATTGAAGGCATCTACAAAAGGTATAGCAAATGTAAAATTTAAAAGGTATTAAGTCAGACATTTTATCAACTAAGTCAGAGGACTCTTATAAGGATTTATATAGTATGTAACCCTATAAAACAAAAGTAGTTCTTTGGAGACTAGCTTACAAGTGTTTCTATAAAAAGGTTTTCAAAGTATTACCTCCAATGACCAGAAATTTTTAAGGTCTACATTTCTACTAACCACCATTTCTATAAAATGTTTTTAAAATGTATCTCCAAAGAACAGAAACTTTTATGGTTTACTCTTCAAATGATATGAATCTGGTTTGGGGGGAGGGGGGCTTGCCAGTCCTGGGGCTTGAACCCAGGGCCTAAGCACTGTCCCTGGCTTCTTTTTGCTCAAGGCTAGCACTCTACCACAGCGCTACTTCCGGCTTTTTCTATATATGTGGTGCTGAGGAATCGAACCCAGGGCTTCATGTATACGAGGCGAGCACTTTACCACTAGGCCATATTACCAACCCATGAATCTGTTTTTTAGTTTTGATGCAAAACGTTTAAAATCCTTATTATTAGCCAACACAATTCACTGGCAGACCAGAGGGGATCAGTCCAAAATAAAACAAAGATATTGGGCTGGGAATATGGCCTAGTGGCAAGAGTGCTTGCCTTGTATACGTGAAACCCTGGGTTTAATTCCCAAGCACCACATATATAGAAAAAAGAAAGAAGCCGGAAGTGGCATTGTGGTTCAAGAGGTAGAGTGCTAGCCTTGAGCCAAAAGAAGCCAGGGACAGTGCTCAGGCCCTGAGTTCATGCCCCAGGACTGGCAACAACAACAACAACAAAAAAAGACAGCAATTTTTTCAGCAAGACCTACCAGTAAAAAATGAGTTCAGGGCGCAAGACATAATACACTTGCACAAGTATGAAGCCCTGAATTAAAATCCTAATACCATCCTCTTCCCCCCCCCTCAAAAAAAGAAAAAAATGAGGTCAGACTCAAAGAGCAGATCCCAATATGCTCATTTATCTTTGAAACAACACTCAAGACCACATACAATACAGGACTTCAGGATAAGCAAATGTCAAAGTAAGCTCAAAAGGAGCTTAAATTTCAGACAGCTTTTTATCTTTCATTACTCACTGCCCAGGTGTCTTAAATTCGAGATCTTCTGTAAAATTCTCATAACTATTACTTGCTTCAAAAATGCACTTATTAACTCAGATAAATTATAAGCCATTTGGAAAAAGCAATTAACTTCAAAGGACAAGGTTCTGAAGGGGAAAAAAAACACTGAAACTCTAAATTCTAAACCAGCAATTACTTATCTTCAGATTCTCACTCCACACCAAAAGAGAGCAGCCTGTCTGGCTGTAAAACTTAAGACTTCTTTAGAACTCACTTTCACATACAGCTCTTACAGGCTTGTGCTTCTGAGGTATTCACAATCTTATGTTACTATCTGCTAACACTCTTTAAATGGGTTTGTATTAACTGAGTAAATTTTCACAAAAATGTAGTTTGACAGTTTTAGGTTCAAAGAGAGGACTTGCTAACATCACTTAAAACATTTATTTAGCTTTCCTGAAACAACTGTTCACTCATTCTAGAAGCAAACAAGCTGCTAGAAGGAAATATGCTTCACAATCAGCCATCAAAATATTCGGCTCTCACTCATCCATGGTTGGACAGAAGCAGATTTCACTTTTCATCTCACAGACATGTCTACTTCTCCACGTTACCTACTGCCTACCAATAATATAACTGACCAGATCAATGGATAAAGGCACTGTGATAAGGGAACAAAAGGTAACCTGAAAATATTCTAAAATGCGCTTTATTTTTTAATTTAAAAAAATGCTGTTTCTATCTCATAGTCCTGTTATGAACACTCAGGAATTACACGTCTACGATGCAGCTGTTAAAAATTACTTAAGTTTCATTGAAAAAAATCACAATAAATAAAGACGTGCTTAGTCATAGTCAAATTCAGGTGTTGGGTTACTGGTAAGGAAGCCACGATCTTATTAAGTAACACAGGCAAATCGGTCAATCTGTAATTCGATGCACTTTGTAATTCTAGACAAAACAGAAAACTTTTAGTGTTACAGTAGAATGTAAGTGCAAATTTTTTAAATAATGGATGGGATTTTTAATTTGGCATGATCCTCAAAAACATTTCAGTCCTTCAAACTCCTGTACTTAAAAACAAACCTTTGAGGTTGGCACAAATCAAGTTCTATGACATTATACAATTTTTTTAAAAAACACGTTTAAGAGACCTGGAATTTTGACTATTCTCCTATGCAAGGTGGAAGACTGCATTGTTCTGCGCCACAGATGATTTTCTCAACTATGTCATTGGATGAGAAAACCCCAAAGCCAAACCTCAACTTTACACTAAAAGTGAGCCAAAGCAGGTGAACAGAGAGGCCACGCTCCCTTAACAATGCCTCAGGAACAGATATTCTCGAAAGAACAGACTCTTATCTGCAGAAATGCGGCGGACAGTTAATAGGCCGGGCTGGTAGCCAGTGAGGCCAGAGCAGAGGAAAGAAAGGAAGGGGGTCAAGAACCCAGACGACCACCCAGGTCAGGGCCGAGGCCCACGCCCCTAACCCTGAGGGTCCAGGAGAGAGAGCCCCAAGCCGACGCAGGCCCGGGCCGCAGCCTAGGCCTCGCAGCCGAGCACCGCCCCGGAGCTCGGCTCTCACTCCCCGAGCGCTACGCCAACGCGCCGCCAGGCCTAAGCAGGCGGCGAAAGGGCGGCCCGAGCCTGACGGACCCCGGAGTACGACGCCGCCCGGAGGCTCCCGCGCGCCTCAGGCGAGGCGAGGCCAGAGTGGGCCGAGCGGCCGTCCGCCTCACACAAGCCTAACTAAGCCACCCAGAGGAACGTCGCTCAGCCCGCAATCCCGGCGCCACGGCCCCTTACCGCTGTGGGCGGTTACTCACGGTGTTTGGTCTCGAAAAGACGGCGGACTAGGAGTCGGCCGGGAGCTGAGCTCCGTCAGAGCAAGGAGAAGAGAAAGACGAAGACAAGGCCACTACAGCGACGCCGCGCGGCGTCTCCTTTTATAGAAGCGGGGGAAGGGGCGGGGACAAGCGCCGAGGACCCCGGGATCCGTGACGTCACACAGACAAACTGGGCTGGCCTCCGAGAACGCCTGACGGAAGACCGCGAGTGTTGGAACGGAACCGGGCCCTTGGCCGTGAGTCCACCGGTGGCAGGCGGCAGGACGGTGGAACGGAGGACTGGAGAAGGACTTCCGCCTTACCGACGCTCCAGAGAGCGTAGTCTCTTCCCTCATGGAGGCCCGGCACCGGTTAGGTAACAAAACGGCCCGGAAGGGTCTTTCAGGCAAGGGCTGTCCGGAGCTGAGTGAAAGACCCCGCTCCAGAAAGGCCTGGAAACAACAACAAAAACGGGGTGTGGGTGTGGGGGTGTCGTTCATGGGGACGGGGGTGGGGGGTGGAGTATTTCACGGCAGCCTTCCTCCCCCCACCCCCTCCCTGTTGACCTCTTGAGGTGGAATATCGTTAGCCTGTTCTCGTCCCCCCGTGAGGGAGCAGGTTCCTGAGGATGAAGCAGAGGCTGGATGCGAACCTGACTCCACAGGTTTTTGTTGTTGTTGATTTCGTTTATTTGCAGCACTGGAGTTTGGATCCTGGGCCTTGCGCTGGCGAGGCAGGTGTTGTGCTGCTGACCCCCACCTGTAGCCCTCCACAGGATATTCTTAACCTTTATTTCCCACTCTCAACTTCTCAAGTGCCTTCTAGGCCTCTGGTGGTCGTTGTGGCGGGGAAACCCGAAACCTAGAGAGAGGGTGCGTATGTGGCAGTGAGGATCCATGCTTTAGATAAACAGGCCCAGGGGGCCCTAAGTGGGAGGGTATGAGGATCGAGGAAATGAACCAGACTGCTAGACCCAGCCTGGACAGAACTCGGTTCTCTTGAGCTGTTCCCAGGAGGTTGTGTCAGGTTGAAGCAGCTCAAAGCAAAGGGAGAAGTCTGTAAAGCATCCACCACGCCTCACCCTATTGGGGATTGGAAATCGGCCCCCACCCCCAGCCCTACCTAGCCTAGGAGCATTACATCCCTCCCCATGAGGCTCAGGCGCCTGGCTCACCTTGCCAACAGGCACGTGATGGTATTCCTGACTCCAGGAAGACAAAAGACACTGCCACACTGGGCCCTCTAAAGAAACCAGAGACCAGCAGCTCCTCTGGGATGGGACTGGGCAGGGAGGCCAAGCAGCTCCTTGGGTTACCAGGTCTTTGTCTGCAAAGCTGTGGTATCCAGTGTCTGCCAGGTGCCATAGCTGATGACAGAAGATGAAAGGCCCATGCTTTTTCTCTGCAGCTCCACTTTCAAGCCTCTTAGACCAAGACCACAGGAGTGCCTCTGCTGTCCTGCCCATCTGTAAGCTGGCACCTTAGAAAATTGTTTCGCTTCCTAAGTAGGACCTGGCTGTATCACGAGCACACTGCTAATCCTCAGGACCCAGCACAGTGCCTACCACAAAATAGATATTTTTTTCCCCAAATATCTATCACCCCTCAGTGTTAGAAATATCAACAGAGGCTTGTCTTAATAACAGATTTGGAGGTTGGGAGCGTAGTGGGAGGTCATGTGCTTAACATGTACCAGGCCCTGGTTCAAATCCCACTACTCCATGTCATTTACTTGTATAGACTAAAGTATAGATTATATACTGTTTACAGATTATGGCAAGAAAGATACACAAAAAAGTTACCGTAGGATAAGACTAGCTGCCTTGGGATGGGATTTGGGGTGATTTTTCACTTGACTACCCTTTTCTGCCTTCTGAATATCAATCCAGATGAATGTATTATGTAGTGGTTTTGTTGGTGGTGGTCGTGGGGCTTGAACTCAGGGCCTGGGCGCTGTCCCCAAGCTCTTTTTGCTCAAGACAAGCACTTTACCACTTTGAGCCACAGTGCCACTTCTGGTTTTCTGGTGGTTTATTGGAGATAAGACTTTCTTGCCTGTGCTGGCTTTGAACTTCAACCCTTAGATCTCAACTGCCTAAGTAGCTAGATTTACAGGTGTGAGCCACCAGCACTCGGCTGAAAATTTTTTTTTACTTCAAGAAATAAATTTGCATTGTCCAAAAAGAAATGTACTCATTACTTGACTTACAAAACTAACCTTAGTGCATCACCATTTATTAAACCACTTTTAAAAATTAAAATAAAGTTGACATAACACAAACTCTTGCTGTAATCTAGAGAAAGATAGTCCCCAGTTTTATTAACTTTACACAAGTTTGCAAAATGAAATTTTAAAAAACAAAGTAATTGGCCTCAAGTGAATCCACTCCTAATCTAATTAATCTGATTCCATGGGGGCAGGTTTCTCTGCCTTTTACAAAGTCCAGTGATTCTTAGACAAGCGGTAAGTTGAGAAACCTTAGTAGGGGTTCAGTGATGAAGCACCGCCAAAAAGGAGCCAGTAGTGTTTTATCTGAGGTGACTGGTTTATCACTATACTTACCCTCCCTGTAATCTTCCACTCAAGGAACCAAGGTGGTTGCAGAATTGTGGGGGTACAGGCTGGAGATGATCTTTATTTATCCACAATTTGAAACCCATGTCAGAAAGGATTGGCCCTACAGTTTCTTTAGTATGTGTGTGAGAAGGGAGCCTCTGGCTCCAGAGCTCTCCAGAGCAGAGGAGGCCAGGAGAGGCCTCATTCTAACTTCAGGCACTCTGTAATTGAAACCTCTTGTTCCACCAAAGGAGGAAACAAACACAAATACTTTCCCATAGCAAACAGCTGCTGAAGAGCAGAGCTGAGGCTACAACCTCAATGGCTCCTGCCATTACAGCCCAGTTACGGAAGCTTGACCCACTATTCCAATGCCAGGAACATTTTCTGGTTTACATCTGTTCCCAGCATACTATCTTCCAGAGAAACTAAAAGCATGGAGTTCTAGCAGTCTGGATGAGAAAGTCTAGTCATGGAGAATCTACTTCCAGAAATGAATCCCCTTTGTAAATGGAGTCTTTATTGCTTTCACACATTCACAGGATTCCTTTAAGATGCTTTCTCAGTATAGCAAAATGGCTCATGTCATGAGGCTGAGATATGAGGATTGTGGTTCAAAGCCAGCCCAGGCAGGAAAGAAAGTTCGTGAGACTTTTTGTGTGTGTGCTCCAGTCCTGGGGCTTGAACTCAGGGCCTGGGCTCTGTCCCTGAGCCTTTCTGTGCTCAAGGCTAGTTTTCTATCACATGAGCTTCCTGTGGTTGCCTCAAACCATGGCAAAGAAGAAAGGGGCTTGTGCATGGATGGTCTTCCTTCAGAAGAAAGGCTCTCTGCCTAAACTTCATTCATTCCACAAGGCCAGCTTTAATCCCTTCTAAGGGAAGTTGTCCTCCAGGACCAAATTACCTTGCACTAGGTCATTTAAGAGGTAAGGAGCCTCTTAAAGGTCTTTTTTTTTTTTTCCAATTCTACATTGCCACACTGGGGAATCAGACATCTAGGACACAAACCCTTGGGAGATATATTCAGACACATCCAATCCTAGCAGCAGTTTTATACATAACAAAAGCAATATTTACAAAACCATTTGGTGTAAACCAAATGTATAGCTCATTGAGGGGAAAGGGAAAGAGGGTGAGGGGAGGCAGGGGAAAATGAGGATGTAACAAGTTGAACAAGAAATGTACTCACTGCCTGACATATGAAGCTGTAAGCCCTCTGTACATCACTTTGACAATAAATAAGCAAATATTAAAAAAATAAAATACTCAGCCAGGCACTGGTGGCTCATACCTGTAAATATAGCTATTCCTGAGTCTGAGACCTAGAGGATTAAGATATAAAGCCAGCCCAAGCAGAAAAATCTGTAAGACTGTCTCCAAATTACCAGCAAAATACCGAACTAGAGATGTGGCTCAAGCGGTAGAACGCCAGCGGTGAGCGAGCGAGCAGAGTAGGAGATTGAGCCTGGGGTGTGAAATATTCACTTAATCTGAATAGGGTGTGCTTTACTTCATATAAATCACCACACAAAAAGCATAACCACATGGTAATGCCTGTAGCGGGGTGCCAGTCCATTCCTGGGGGACCTCATATAGCTTCTTCACAGCCACCCGATCACTGCCAAGGCTGAAGCAGCAGAGGGAGGTGCTAGGAGGGGAGCCAGGAATGTTGCAAGATCCCTGACCCCATGATTTATTTGACCACAACCCCATCGTATCTTGAAGGCTGCTCGTCGAGTTCCTTGCCTCTACCTGGGCTAGTAAAGGCCTCCTTTGGAAAGCTGCTGTGGCGGCTTTGAGGTTAAGTGTGGTGACCACCCCTTAGGTGGTCACCTTAGGTGGTCACCTTAGCCTTTTGGCTATCTGCACCCCCTTGCCATCACAAACCCAGGTGGAATTGGAAGGTCTTGTCAAGCCCAAGTGAGGCAGGGACTGAGAGGTGACACTGCCTAAATCAGTGTTGCCAGGAACTAAGGGAAACTTACATATTGCAGTCACAGCAACCCTATGAGCTGTTTATTATATTACTTCATTTTATAGGAGGGATTGCCAGGCTGCCATGGACTAGGTGACCTGTCCCAGACCACATGTCAGTGATTGGTGGAATTTGAACTCAAGCCTGGTTAACTCACTTCAGATAATTCAGAGCATCTTATAATGGCTACACTCTGTCCCACTCATTCTCAAAAGACGCCCCCCACTACCCTCCTTTCTACTTGAGTGGCTACACCCAATGCAGAGGAGGTAGGTAGAGGAACAGAGAACTGCTCTACAGCCCAGGCAGGCCCCCAAGCACTATCAGTGTGACTGGTCTGGCCAGCAGGTGGTGCCAGAGGGCCAGGCTGGCTGTCTCAGAAGTCTCCCAGGCTGCCCTTTTAGCCTGGAAGCTCATTGAGTTTCTCCAGATGTCCCCTGGCAGCAGCCTCAGGCCATCTGGGCTACAGTGTCCCTCTCTGAAAAGAGTTTACAAAGGCAAGGCTAGCTGGGGCAGGGATAGGCCAGGGCAGTGTAGAGCTTTTGGATGACAAAACAATGCAGTTAATGATTATCATCAGCTATGCACCCCCCCCCCCACCCCTGTGCCCTTTGGCTCTTATGGAGCCCTAACAAAGTTTTGGCATCAGTAAACTGGGCAGACACCAGAGAGGCCATTCTCTTCTGTCTGCAGCCCAGCAGCCAGCTGACTCTACACAGGGTTCTAGGCTGGCCCCAAGTTGCATTCCAGGGAGCAGAATGGGGTGATATCAATGAGGCAAGGTCAAGTGTGACTAGCACTCTACCACTTGATCCACAGCTCCTCTTCTGGTTTCTGTTTTGTTGTTTGTAGTTTATTGGAGATAATTTGAGTTTCATAGACTTTCCTGCCTGGGCTGGCTTCGAACCATAATCCTCAGATCCCAGTCTCCTGAGTAGCTAGGGTAAGAGGCATGAGTCACTTGCACCCAGTAGAGTCTCGCTCTTGCTAGGCAGGTGCTCTACCACTTGAATCATCACTCCAGCCCTGCTTTTGCTAGTATATGTGTTACTAGGGCTTACACTTGGCCTCATGTTCTCACTTGGCTTTTTCGCTTATAGCTGGCACACGACCATTGGGGCTATGTCTCCAGTTCTAGCTTTTCTGCTGGTTAACTGGAGACAAACCTTTCAGATTTGTCTGCTTGGGCTAAACTCTGATCCTCAGATCTCAGACTCTCAAGTGGCTAGGATTATAGCCATGGGCCACCTGTGCCTAGCATACCTCTTCACAATAGCTAGCATCTCTTCCTGTCTCCATCATGGCACAGCACCAAGGTGAAAAGGAGAACCTCGTGCAGGAGCTTCGAATCCACAAGCTCTGCCTCAACATCTGTGTTGGGGAGAGCAGACAGACTGACCTGGCAGCTACGGTGCAGATCTCCATGTTTTGCAAAGCTATATCAACTGTCAGATCCTTTGGCGTCAAGAGAAATGAAGGGATTGATGTCTACGGCACAGTCTGTGGGGCAAAGGCAGAAGCAATCTTGGAGAAAGGTCTGGAGGTACAGGAGTATGAATTAGGGGGGAAAAAAAGACAAAACTTCTCACTGGAATAATTTGGCTTTGGGATCCAAGAACACATTGGTCTGGACATCAAATACGACCTAAGCACTGGACTTCTATGTGGTGCTGGCCAGGTTTCAGCATCGCAGACAAGAAGTGCGAGACAGGCTGCAATGGGGCCAAACACAGAAGCAGCAAAGAGGCAGCCATGTGCTGGTTCCAGCAGAAGTACGATGGGGCCATCCAACCTAGCAAATAAATCCCCATTTCTATCCAAAGGCCAATGAAATCTTCTCAATGAGAGGAAAAAAAAGTATTTAGTTAGCACCATTGTACCCCACAGAATATGAAACAAGAAAAAAATGAGTTATCTGTTCCTAAGGAGAATAACTTCTAGTGGGTGAAATGTGGTAAGCACAAACAGAATGCTAGGTGGGTAAATACGTGGAAAATCACCTTAGCTACTCAGGAGGCTGAGATCTGAGGATCACAGAAAACTCTGAGATTCCTATCTCCAATTAACCAGCAAAATGCCAGAAGTGGGCCAGGCGCAGGTGGCTCACGCCTGTTATCCTGACTGCTCAAGAGGCTGAGATTTGAGGATCATAGTCTGAAGCCAGACCAGGCAGAAAAGTACCCACAAGACACTCCAGTTAATCACTCAAAAACCAGAAGTGGCCCCATGGCTCAAGTAGTAGAGCACTACCTTGAGTACAAAGAAGCTCAGGGCCACAAACAGGGGCATGCTGTGTAGTCTTGGGCATGCTGTGTAGTCTTAGGCTGCTGAATGCTGACCAAATGAAGTCCAACTTTCTCACGATGTCCTACAAAACTCCTCATGCTTTGCTTATCTGATTTGCTCTCATCTCACTCTCACCCATTCATTAAATTCTAATGATGTTGACTTGAATATTCTGGAACATACCAAGCTCCTCCTTAGAGCCTTGCACACACCCTGGTACACCTCTCCCTGATTAGGTAGGATTATAGGCATAAGGCAAAACTTCTTAAGAGAGTTTGGAGTATGTCAAGGATAATGGAGAAAAAGAGAAAGGTGTGCTTGCAGGTCTGGCTACTTACTGGATGTGTACAGGGTAAGAGAAATGCATGTCAAGAACAGTGTGAGCACACACTGAGAAACACCAGATTGGCTGGAAACCAGGAACTGTTCCACATGTTAAGTCATGTGAGTCACCAGTAGGCTGCTGGATGCATATATAACTGGAGAGGCTCAGGGGAGAAACTGGCCTAAAAACATAAATTGAGGCTCTTTTGCAAACGGGTGGGATTTGATCCGAAGAGCAAGGTAGGAAGGAGACTAGCCAGGAGATCTGGAACACAGGTGTCAAGAAGGTTGAAGGAGCCGGGCACTGGTGACTCATGCCTGTAAAAGAACAAAACAACAACAAAAACTAACCTGAGCAGCTCTGAAGAGAGACAAGTAATTGCAGGAAATTATCTAAAACATTAATAGGAATCCTCTTAGGAGTAATGTTGAAGGTATTTATACTTTTGTAGCAATTTACTGCAGTTTATGCTTTATATTAAAAGTAGAAAAGGTTAAAGATGGGGGCTGGGCACGTGGCTAAGTGGTAGAGTGCTTGCCTAGCATGCATGAAACCGAGTTTGGTTCCTCAGTACCACAAACAAAAAAAGCCAGAAGTGGCACTGTGGCTCAAATGATAGAGCATGTTCTAGACTTTGCACTTGTGACGCCTCACTATACCTTATAATGTAGCTTTTTCTCAAGGCAAATTTGATCTTAAGGCTTACACTTTGCCAGGACTACAAAACCTGGTTACCATGCCATCACCAGGCCCCCAGGCTCCACTGCCACAGTGGAGCAATTCTACAATCACTGCAAAAGCCTAGATCAAATGACAAGAGCCAGATCAGCAGATATCCCTTGAGCATTCTCAACAGCTGTCAATGAGACCTTTCACTGTGGTCTTCCCAAGTGCTCCCCAAATCAAGGAACACTTTACTCCCTTTCCTATCAAAACCCTGGTCCTTGACTTCCCCTAATGGGAATTCCATTTGCTGATAGTGCAGCCTAATACTGCACCAAAAAACCTTGGTAGGCCAAGGTGGTAGATGCATAGCATGTGTTAAGGCCCTGGGTTGGGAAGTGTTTGCTAAATCATCTCTTAGAACACATACAGTACAGTCCAACAGTTCCCCCCGCCCCCATAATACTATGGATGGTTGAGGAGATGGTACACCATGGCTAAGGTTATCTCTAGAATGACCCCGAAAGAAAGGGCTGAAGGCCTGTTTCAGGTGGTGGAGCACATGCCTAGCAAGTGAAGTTTTGAGTTCAAACTCCAGCATCAGAAGAGCAATTTCCAGGCTAAAAGCAGCAAAAGTACGAGTGAATGAGCTGCTGCTTTAGCAAGTGTTGTAGGCAGAGAAAACACTTCTCCCAACCCGGTAAGGATCCCAATACCTTACAACCCACCCAAATGAAATGGGGTTTGAATTTGCCATTTGAAGCAAAAATGTGGTCTTTTTCAGCACTGCATCACTGGCTACAATTTCTTCTTTTAGCTCTTGGGAGTAATTCTGGCCCACAGGGCAAGATCTGGGATTTGTAGCACATTCCACTGTTATTACATCTTTGTTATACTAAATTCAAACATAACTCACATTTCCTTTCTTCTAATGTATATTCTGGATCAACCTCAAACTATTTACAAGGTCAGCAATGCGTTCAAGACAAAATGCTGTTGTAGTAACACACCATTGTTCTGTACGGGGCAGTATTTGTGCAATTACTAACATGTAAAAAAAGCAAAAACATGAAGAACTAAGCCCACAGCAGACAACATGGAATAGTACCAGGGAATACAAAGGGGGAAACACTGGCATAGAAAGACACAGCCTGACAATGGAGGGAAGGTGAGAGGAGGGCACACAAACAGTGGAAAGCAGATGAAACAGTAGAGCAGAGGCCCATCAGCAGCACTGGACATTGGTGAAAAGTGAACTAAGCATCTCAAGGGCAGTGATGGAAGGGAGGGAACAAGACAGAGAGGGAACAGCTGACATTAAGCAAAAGGAAAGAAATGTACATATCACTCGATCTGGAAGAATTTGTGAACGTTCGTAGAACTTTTTATGTTAAAAAAAAAAGATACAATCTGAGCTCAGCTGCTCTAGAGCTCTGCACAGTATGCCAGCACTCAACATAAAGGGATGGTGCTAGGGGATAGGTACAGGTGGCTCCTGGCTATCATTCTATGGAGGACAGGATATTTCTGCCAAGGACCATTTGGGTATTTATATACTCAGCCATATAAAAAGATCAATACAGGTTGCAGGCAGCCAACAAGAAACACTCAAGAAACATGCATGTCTGGTCCATCATCTACCAAATGATTTCAGCAGCTTTTATGGCTCACTGTTTGGATATTCTCTATGTAGCTACTGGGTGTGGGGGGGGGGGGCTGAGATGGGGAAGACCATAGTTGGAAGGCAGCTAAGGCAAAAAAAAAAAAAAAAAAAAAGGTTGAGGCCACAGGCTCATGCCTATAATCCTAGCTACCCAGGAGGCTGAGATCTGAGGATCTTGGTTCAAAGCTAGACAAGACTCCATTCCAATGAAAAGAAAATGAGGCCTGCCTAACATTCTAGGAAGTGAAAAGCAGGAAATCTGAGGTTCAGGTAGGAAGTGAGACTCTACCTAAAAAATAACCAGCACAAAAAAAGGCCTGGAAAAAGAGGGCTGGAGGCATGACTAAGTAGACTCTCTGCATAGCAAACATAGGACCAAGTTCAAACCTCAGTCCTCACCATGGACTGAACTAAGCAAGACTATTAAGAAACTGGGTCATGACCTCACAGGGCCATGAGAGGATCTATTCTACCCCTTACCCAGAAGTTTGTTGGCCTGACCTCTGTGTAGGCTTCATGGGGCAACCTGGGATCCAGATGCTCAGCAGAACTCAAATCAACAGTCTTGGATACTGGTCAAGCTAGTCTTCAGGTTGCTGATTAAGCAAACTCCAGCCAAGGGAATTTTGGTTCTTACAGAACCAGAACACCAATAGCTATTCCCAGCCAGGTGCCATTGGCTCATGCCTATAGTCCTATTCAGTAAGCTCAGATCTGAGGATCACAATTCCAAGTCAGCCCAGGCAGGAAAGCCTGTGAGACTCTTGATCTCCAGTTAACCACCAAAAGGCTAGAAGTGGAGCCTGTGTCTTACATATTAGAGTGTAGCCTTGAGAAAAAGAATAAACAAACAACAACAAAAAACCTCAACAGCTCAGTGCAGTGCTCAAATCCTGAGTTTAAATCTTAGGAAGAGCACACAAAAAAAAATGGTAGGGTTTAAATGGAGAGACGTTACATTACATTGAAAGAAACCATGCAACTTACATACATGGATGAAAATATCACAAAACTATTTTGTACAATTACAGTATGTTAATAAAAATGTTTAAGCTGGGTGCAGGTGGCTCACTCCTGTAATCCTAGCTACACCGGAGACTGAAATCTGAGGATCACAGTTCAAAGCCAGCCAAGGCAGAAAAGGTCCACTGAGACTCTTTATCTCCAGTAAACTTCTCAGAAAAAGTAGGAAGTGGCGCTGTGGCTCAAGTGGTAGAGGGCTAGCCTTGAGCAGAGGCTCAGGGACAGTGCCCAGGCCCTGAGTTCAAGCCTCAGGGCCAGGAAAAGTTTTAAAAAGCAGAAATAAAATATATTTACAATCTTAAGACATAAAGCTTAAGTGAAGCAGATATGAAGATTACCAGGCAGTCCCAAATACATGATCACTTTGATAAAGGTTATTTATTACAATACTGATACAATTAAGTTATAAAGTTTATAAAGGCTAAAATATTCAAAGAATGTGTAAGAACTGATTAAGGCATTAATGAAAACAGTTTTAGCCCCTGGCAACAGAACCTCAAAACAACAGTTGTTTACTAAATTTAAAGTCCATTCCTAGGAACAGATTTATGGTTGAAGGTAAAAAAAATTATACAGGACAGGTCAAGCACAGAAACAAAGAGTAATGTAATACATTTATTACCCAAACTAATGAACCACCACCATCCATCACCACATAACCCAGTTTTCTTAAATTTATATAGTTTGGAAAGAGTAATTCTTAACCCTAGATATAACAAATGAGAATCACAAGAATCTTGAAATTATTTTGAGGATTTTGGTTCTTACAGAACTGTGGTACAGAACCAAAGGCTGAAGTTTGCCCAGGCCCTCCTCCAAATAATTTAAATCAAGATTTTCACACATATCAAGACAGAAAACTACAGAGGTAACTTTTTTCCCCTACTAAGAAAAGTCTGGAAAAAACTAGAATACTGATTATGTTATACTTTCATTTAAACAAAACTACTACACCAAATATTTAATATGTAGCCAAGAAAAGGGGAAAAGAACCATCAGTGTAGAAGTAGGGAAAAAGAGTGAAAGGGATGAGGAAAGGCTGGTCAATAGTTAAACAGAAGTGGTTCTGGTGTGCTGGTGGAGAGTAACTAAAGTTAACAGTAAAGTGCTATAAATTTCAAAAATCCAGCATGATTTTTAAGTTTTTACCACAGATGATAAATGCTCAAGAAAATAGTTGGTTAACCTGATTTAAACATTACACAATGTATGCATCAAAACATTATAGAACCTTATTAATCTGTACATTTTTGCCATTACCAGTTAATTTTTTTAATTATGTAATTAAAAAATCCTGTTTGGTGATCTGAGGATTGAGACTTGAAGCTAGCCTGGATGGGAGACTCCATGAGACCCTTACCTCCAATTAACCACCAGAAAGCCAGAATTGGAGCTATGGCTCAAGTGCTAGAGCAAAAAAATTCACCAAGGGCTGGGAATATGGCCTAGCGGCAAGAGTGCTTGCCTCGTATACACGAAGCCCTAGCCCTGGGTTCCATTCCTCAGCACCACATATATAGAAAAGGCCAGAAGAGGGGCTGGGGAAGAGTGCCTGCCTGGTAAGTGCAAGGCCCTAAGTGGCGTTGTGGCTCAAGTGGCAAAGTGCTACCCTTGAACAACAAAGAAGCCAGGGACAGTGCTCAGGCCGAGTTCAAGGCCCAGGACTGGCAAAAAAAAAAAAAGTTCACCAATAGCACCCAGGCCCTCAAGCCCAAAGACCAGCACACACATAAGAAGTTTGATGAAGAAAACGAACCCAAGCAACAAGCATATTTTACAAATTTTGTTTCAAGCAAACTTCTGTCAACACTCAGTACACAGAGTATTCAGAATACTTCATCTTTGTTTTATGCTGAAGATAAAACCCAGGGATGTGTATGTTAGGCAAGTGATGGACGAGCTACACCTAGCTCACAACACTGTTCTGGACAATCGTCTGTTCTTATAGAACTAAGTTTTTGTGTGTTGTGTGCTTGCTAGGCAAGAACTGTACTTATCCATGCCAGGAAAACTTTTATTTTTATTTTTTGTCTGATACAGCACTTGATGCTTTTTGCTCATTGTCTCTACCAACTGAGCCATACCCTCCAGCCCCGTTTTTTTAATGAATTAAGATATCTTTTTCCCCCAATGCTAGGGATTCCACCAAAGGCCTTTCCCATGCTACACAAATGTTCTACCACTGAGCTACTTCCTCCCACCCAAACAAGTAGCTTTGAAGATTGTGAACATCTTATTCTAATGTTACTTTTTGAGAAATTAGCATCATCCAACTTAGTAATCAATTCCCATCTAACTATAATTGTATATTTTCATAAAAAGCACTATACTTACCAATGCAATTTCCTTCCTCTTCTCTTAAGCAGGTAGGACACTCTAACTTTCTACTTAGAAATGGAAACGCCCAGTCATTTTAACTGGACAACTATGCAAGAACCAAGCAATTTTTGCCACAAACCCCATTCTGCTAACAAAGACTGAATTTGTGGATGACAGCCCCATAGGTCAATTAGAAGATTCTTATAAAATCAACTCTTATCACAGAACCTGAAAAATATCTGCTAAGTGTCCAGAACACTTAAATATTGCTCAGTCAAGAAGAAAGGACTTAATATAACAAAGAGAAGGGAAAGAAAGGACAATGAAAACCTATTTTTTAATAAAAGGCTCAAACTTGGTACCTGCTGCTTTTACCCACTGCGTAGGTCTCTACCAACAGAGCCATGTCTCAACCCCTACAAAGGACTTTTTATTTGGACAATAACTTCATAAGCCACCAGATAAAGTTTCAATGAGATCAAAGAAAGAATAAAGTGGACATTAGAAAATTAACTCCAACTATAAATAGACACTTCCAAACTGTGTATATGGTATTTCATTTGCGCTGAAGGGAAATATTGTAATTTCTGTCAGTTTCAAACTTAACACAGTACAAAGTGAGGAAACATTTATTTATCACACTCACATAGTAATGGTTAAGCATCTGGAAGTGTACCCAGGTAGCTTAAAATATCAAATATTAATTTCCACAGAACTATCTTAACGTTTAATCTTATTCAGAGGATAAGAGGGAAATTCACTGGACGTTGAGCACTTGCACTTCAAGTGCCCCTTTGTCTTGAGACAACACACTAAGCCATGATCCAACAAGTTTTCTATTTGGTTTCATTAATTACCACTTAAAGAACTTAACAGAGACTAATGCTTTAACAGCTTTCTTACTGAGATAAATTTAACTCTAAGATTAAGTCTCAACAAATAATGTACAAATATCTGTTAAGAGCTTACCAATCTGTCAGTCATTTTAAAGAATTCATGTAACATACATAGCAATATATTTATAACCAGAAACTGTACTAAGTAGACACATCATTTGTCAAGCTCTACCTGAAAACATGCCATATCAAACAGAACCCTAAATTAAACTTAACTCGCAAGTCATATGGTTTAACATTAAATCTTACTGAAGCAGCACAGATTTCCTTTCTTACAGACGAGAAGAGCATACCACCAATCTCACAAATCATATTATGCTTTAACACAAATAAATCTTCAAGGTCTTCTGAAGAATGCCAGAGGTCGTGTAGTAGCCTTGGTCTTTATTTTTCTTTACCTAGAATTCTACAAATTCTGTATTTATCAACTCATTTTTTTTCAATAAACAGCACCAGTCTTACCCACTGATACAATTAAAATTTGACTTTCTCAGTTCTTAGTTCACAAGTTTATTATGAAAAACACTGCAGTGCTCTTGTGCAGTAACATCTTACAGGAGGGGGAAAACAGCTGTTCAAAACAACTTACCAGGTTCTGACAGTAACAAAGAACAACATAGGGCTGAGATTTGAGAAGGGAATAAACTGAGTGCAGACAAATCATACAATTAAATTAAACGGTATCCCTGAAAATAAACAAAACAATTTCAAAACTCACAAGGGGAGGCCTTGGTACTTATTTTTAAAAATGTTCATTAAGCTCCAATGATTGTTTGCTGCTATCCTTATCTACAGTCATGCTGAGTAAAGCTATAGCTAAATGGAAGTTAAACTGTATTCACGAGGTGTTAATGTTTACATCTTATTATCTGCAGTCTCTCAGAGAAAGCAAAAGTAACTACAAATAGCGCTATGCCAGAAACTGGTTTCTTGACCAACAATGTCGCTTCAGCATGCAATGAACTGGTTCATTCTAAAGTGGTCACGGCTGTTGATGACAAGAAGCTTTGTATTTTTATATGGCACATCTTTTGGTCCGTGTGAAAACAAGTTTTTTGAATGTTAACTATTTTCTGACACTTTGGAGTTACTGTTGCTCTTCCCATTTCCATTAGGTCAATATATGGTTCATGGCAATACTGTACAAGTTTAAATTTTCATTACAGGAAGTAGTCTGGGGTGCGACGAGTCACATGTGGCTCGCCTCTACGAGGTGCTGGATCAAACTGCAAGCTGAAAAAGAAAAATAAGATTCACTATTTTCATCCCAGAACATGCTCCCATCAACAATGACAAAAATAAGACCTTCAATCTTTCCAAGTTCCAACTTCACACTTTTTCCAGTTAAATTTTTTTTCACTAGAATCACAGCAACTTCAGCCAGAAGCATAAAAACTATGCTTTTTTATACAATGGAGTCCTTCTAAAGTCATGTAAACTGGAAAGAGGGTTCTTGTAAGTAAATTTTAAAGCATGACCATGGTACATGGGCGTAACCCTCTCTCCCAATTTCCACATGCGAATATGTAGGACAACTGTAGGCCCTAACTGAAAAACAAAGCATAAAGGGTTGAGGGTGTGGCTCAATTGGTCTAACACTTGTCTTACAAGTGCAAGGACCTGAGTTCAAAACCTCCAGTACCACCAAAAAGTAAGACAGTTATTCATGGGCCACATTTGCAGTTCTATTTAACCTGGGAATCAAATATGGGGAGGATTACTACCTGAGGTCAATCCAGTGGAGTATTGGGGGGGGGGGGGGATTCACGGGACTCCCTCAACTCATCCAATAGCTGGACAGAGTAGTTACCTGTCACCCCAGTTCCTCAGGAGGCTAAGATCAGAAAAGGAATGTGGTTCCAGATCAACTCAGACACAATTCACAAGACTTCCAACAGAAAAGAGTGGGCCTGGTGAGTACCTATTATCCTACAGCTACAGTGAGAAGCATAAAATAGGATCGTAGTCAAGGCACAAGCCTGGGCCTAGACAAAAACTGAACTCAGCAGAATGCTGGTGGCTAGTCACTCAGAAGGCTGAGATCTAATGATCGTAGTTCAAAGCCATCCTGGGAAGGAAAGTCTATGAGGCTCTTCTAATAAACTACTCAGAGAAAGCCAGAAGTGGTGCTGTAGCACAAGTGATAGACTGCTAGCCTTGAGAAAAAGAATTTCAGAGACATAGTGTCCAGGTCCTGAGTTCAGGACCCAGGATCGGCAAAAACAAAACAAAACCAAAACAAAATAATAAATAGCTGCTCAAGGAATAGTGCTTGCCTACCAAACACAAAGCTGAGTTCAAATCCTAGCATTACCAAAAAGAGAAATAGGTGTGTGTGTGTACGCAACAACTATATATACATGTAACCCTCTGCATGTGTGTATTGTTAACTACATAACGGAAAACCTGAAGGGTACAATGGCTCACATCTGTAATCCTAGCTACTTGGGAAACTGAGATCAGAAGGATCATGGTTCAAGGCCATGGTTCTAGACAAAAGTTCTTACGACTCCCCAATAGATAGCTAGGCACAGCGGCATATGCCTATCATTCCAGCTATGGCAGAAACCCAAAATGAGGAAAAAACTGCTGTCCAGGGGCATGTCAGGGGGAAGAAATGGGGGGTAGGTGTCAAGATACCAGTGCTTTTGGCTGGAGGAGTTCATTGATGAAGTTCTTACCTGGCAAATACCAGTTTCTGAGATCAAACTTTACTATCATGCATCAAAAAAACATCCCTAATAAATATTAGGGTATACAGGTTAAGTTAATTTTATCAATGTGTTTAATACAACATAGGGACATTTCAACAGATATCTAATAAAAATTAAGTTGGAATCTGATTTAACAAGAGCTTGCTAACAAGCACACCTCTATCAGAACACAACACACAAAGGTTTCAACTAAATGGTCAAGTGTGAATACTTACAAAGAATATTTTAGAGTGTCATCAAGCTCCATGATTGCAGCTTGGTTACCACAACGATAACAATAGTTAGGAGCGCTGAAAATTGTTACTACATTCCGGTCATGGCACCAGTTATATCCCTACAAAGAAAAGAAATAAAACTTACTCCCCTCTTTTACATAATTAAAAGAGAAAAATAACTATAACTTCTAAGCAGCCTTTCTGCCCTTTGAGCATTAAAATACACGTGCATTTACTTTCTCTCAACTACAAAATTAGGGTTTGGGGGGTGGTCCAAAACTGGGACTTGGACTCAGTACTTAATGCTTTCACTCACTGGCTAGCACTCTATCAAGTGAGTCATGCACCCAATCGCTGAGTTGTTTTTATTTTTATTCTTTTGCCAGTCCTGGGGCTTGGACTCAGGGCCTGAGTTTCTTTTTACTCAAGGCTAGCACTCTGCCACTTCTGGCCGTTTTCTATATATGTAGTGCTGGGGAATAGAACCCAGGGTTTCATGTATATGAGGCAAGCACTCTTGCCACTAGGCCATATTCCCAGCCCTTTATTTTTTTTTTAACTACAACAACCTTAGCCACATGAGGTACACATCAACTTAGTCTCGGCTACATGAGAAGCTATCTATCTAGGTAGAAGATTATGGTTCAAGGTCAGTCGGGGGGGGGGGGCTGCCAATTACCAAAGAATTCAGGGCTTCTTATAAAGCTGATCTTCTGTGTCAGTGTTTCATCAGTTTATCATTGGAATGACCATAAACATTAGACTAGTTTTCTGACCATTCCATGTGAAAGCAAATACCCACTGCTATACTTTGACTGATTCTCCCCTTCCCACAGTGCTCTTGTATTAAACACTGTTCCTAGCGTGACAGGGAGCATCCTTGAAGAGGGTGGTAGGATTCCACAACCAGTTTCCTCTCCTTCTTTGGCCCCTTGGCTTGAGATGTGGCCACTTACTCTGACACATGTTCCTATCATGATGTGATACTGTGATGAGAAGCCCAAACCAATGGCACCACCCAATTTCCACACTTGCAAATTACAATAAAACTCTGAATTTTAGAATTAGCCCAAACGACATATTTTGTTGTAATGAAAAAAGCAGACTAACACATGCCCACTAGAGAGCAGAATCCTGTTTTCTTCTCAAACTTGGGGGAAGGACCTTTAAAATGCTTCTAGGATATGTTTCCTAGGATCCCCCATCTCATACCCTGAAAGTCCAGCTGAGCACCTGACATACTTTTGTTACTTTCTGTATTTAGCACTATTCATCAACTTCTTTCCCTTAACTTCAGCAAAGTCAGATTCTATTGGCAATCACAAAGTTCTATTGGTTAAACAGGTTTCTAGTGCTAAAGTATACTAATTGATGTTAGCCAAGAACTCTAGCTTATTTCCCTTCTACTTTCTTCTTCAAAATCACCTGTAGGATAGTGGCGCTGTGGCTCCACTGGGTAGAACACTAGCCTTGAGCTGAAAAACTCAGGACAGTGCCCAGAGTTCAAGCCCCATGACTAACCGGGGGAAAAAAACTTGCACCAAATCATCTGTAGTCCTATCATCTGAGGAACATGTCAACTTTTCTGTGTTTCCCTGGTCTCTCCTACATATACACTAAATATACAAATACACAGTATCATATTCTATTCGGCCCATCTCTCTGCATCTTTTCCAACCCTTAAATCCTAAACCCTCCCAAGTCATTAAGAATTTTCCCAAAACAAACTAAACTGTATTTAGTTTTATCATCAAAAATCTCAATTTAAAAAAAATTCTAGTGCTAGTGGCACATGCCTTTAATCCTAGCTACTTAGGTGGCTGAAATCTGAGGAACATGGTTTGAAGCCAGCCTTGGCAGTAAAGTCTATGAGACTCTTATCTCCAATTAGCCACCAGAAAACCCCAAGTGGTGCTGAGCAAAAGAGCTCATGACAGTACCCAGATGCTGAGTTCAAGCCCATGACCAACCAAAAATAAAAAAATAATAATAACAAAAAATTCTAGTAGGCATATCCTCAACACACAGGCTACAAAGGCAAACTACACAGAATGTCTAAAAGCATCAATGTGAAACTTTTTCCTGTAGTTACAAATGAGCAAATCATGTTTTAAAGGACAAAACATACCTCCATCACCAACTGATGAGCTCTAGACACCAACGTGAGGCCATTGGCATGATTAAATGTCTCAGAAATATCCTGCCCAAAGGTGTAACCAGCTCCACGAGGAGATATACCCCAACCACCACGATCATCTGGATCTGACCACAGCAAGTCACACATTGGACCCTAAAAATCAAGTACAAATTATAAGTTGCCCTTTACTAAAATGGCAAATTCATTATTTGAGTAATTTACCACTAGCAGTATTTTACTAAATCACTTTTGGAGTGGTATATGCTGAAAAGAGCAGATTTTGTATGTTTTGTTGAAGGAGAATATTTTCCAAGTGTTTATATGGCACAGATGATGTCACTGGTGAGTCCTGCAGCAACATGCCCTCATCTGCCTATAGTATGCAAATTTCAACCTAGGCAATATGGGCTGGAGGCTAAGACAGAATTTCTTAAGGCAGAAAATGTACATTCTAACAAGTCCAATCCCAAAGCTGTTCTCACACAGAAAGATTTCTAAACTTTTCTAAACAGTGAGGTTAACAAGAGTGCACAAATTTTACAGGGTTATTTTGAGAATTAAAAAAATATATACAATGAATTGACAATTAAATTTTTCTTTTCCTAGGAAGTTTTCTGAGAAGTAATTTATTATCAAATAAAAAACATACCTCATGGGGAACTTCCTGTAGGCGATCAAGTGCTCTAATGTGATCCAGTGTATCTATGGATGGTGAGAGACCTCCATGTAGACAGAAGATCTGAAAAAAAAAAATTTGGTTTAAAATGTTAAATTTGAGCTGGGAATATGGCCTGTTGGTAGAGTGCTTGCCTGGTAGACATGAAACCCTTTGTGATTCCTCAGGTACCACATATATAGAGAAGGCCAGAAGTGGTGCTGTGGCTCAAATGGTAGAGAGCTAGCCTTGAGCAAAAAGAAGCCAGGGACAGTGCTCGGGCCTTTAGTTCAAGCCCCGAGACTGGCAAAAAAAAAAAAGTTAAGCTCACTGAAGAACTTTCCTTTCTTTCTCATGGCTTTGGCATTCAAATTGCATCAACTCCTTCAAGAAAATATTGATTTAATTTATCTATAAGCCCTGCCAGAGACTAATTACCTACCTACTCATAGGACTTTCTTGCAAAGCTCTTCTACATACATCTCTCTCTACCCACAGACAATGAGAAATAGTCACAGAGGCTTGTGATCCCACCCCATACACATCAGTACCCAATATAAAACAAGAGTAACAAAAAAGTTTAAATAAGGGGGCTGGGAATATGGCCTAGTGGTAAAAGTGCTCGCCTCGTATACATGAAGCCCTGGGTTCAATTCCTCAGCACCATATATATAGAAAAAGCTGGAAGTGGCGCTGTGGCTCAAGTGGTACAGTGCTAGCCTTGAGCAAAGAGAAGCCAGGGACACTGCACAGGCCCTGAGTCCAAACCCCAGGACTGGCAAAAAACAAAACAAAACAAAAAAGTTTAAATGAATGCAACCAAGCCAGGAAAGGTGATGGGACCTCTACTCCTAAGGCAAATGCAGAAGAACTGTGTGAAGCCAACAGTGGGCAAAGTCAGCAAGGGTCTATCTCAAAAACATAATAAAGGTGGGGTACTCACACAGGTGGCTAAAACCCTTAGGATCATAGTTTGAAGCTTAGCCCAGGTAGTCAAACCCAATTAACCAACAACAACAAAAAGCCAGAAGTGAAAGTGTAGCTCAAGTAGTAGAGTGCCAGCCATTAAAAAAAAAGAAGAAAGCTACACAAGAGCAAAAAGCCCGGAACTCAAGCCCAGTACCTAGTACCAAAAAGGGGAGGGGGCCCTGGAGGGTACTAATATTAGACAGTTACGAAGCTATATACTAAGGAGTAACATTGTCCAAAAAGAAATGTACCCATTAACTGACTTATGAAACAGTAATCTCTCTTAATAATAACAATTCAATTATGTTTTTTAAAAAGAAGCTATTTACTGTTGGCTCAAATGGTATGCTTTCCTAGTGAATACAAGGCTTTGGGTTCAATCCGCAGTAGGGCAAAACAAGTAAACAACAAACAAACAAATGCTGTCACTATAGAAAAAAAAATCCCCAAAAGGATGTGAGGATGAAAAGAAACCATATTCCTAAAGATAATCAGCAATAATTTTAAGATGTACAAACCTGCCCATCCACCAAGGCAGTGAGAGGAAGATAGTCAAAAAGATCTGTAAAATATTTCCAAACATTTGCATTTCCATATTTCCTTAAACACTCATCATAGAAACCATAAACTTGTGTGATCTGTCTGCTCTCATGATTCCCTCGAAGAATGGTAATGCGTTCACGGTAACGAACCTAAAACAAAACAGTAAATATAAAACATGTTTAAATCATACTTTCTCACTTTACAATAAAATAAAATAATTTTCAAAAATTGTTATTGTAAGCGTGGTGGACAGAGGGATTTTGTAAGTCAGGTAATGAAAACTTTTCGGAGAATGTCACCCCTTCCTTCACTCTCTCCCAGTCCCACTTGAAATTACAGATTTTTAACAAACATTTTCAGTATTCATTAGGTGTTTGGCAACCCTTTCTCAATAAAAATCTAAGTTATGCTACCACCAACTTTAAACCAAGTATTATGAGGGTTACAACCTCATGAAAAATATAATTAGGATCAAGATTTTTAATGAACATCAAATTATGCAACAATCTTCACCCAATTGTAGAATATTCCCATTACCTGAAAAAGATCCTTTGCTGGGTGTGCTGGCGGCTCACACCTGTAATCCTAGCTGAGATCTGAGGATTATGGTTCAAAGCCAGCCCAGGCAGAAAAGTCCCCATGTGACTCTTATCTCCAATTAAGTACATTAAATTACTTTGAATTAAGTCAATTAAAAAACCAGAAGTAGCGCTGTGGCTCAAAGTGATAGAGCACTAGCCTTAAGTAAAAGAGCTCAGGGACAGCACCCTAGGCTCCAGGTTCAAGCCCCACAATGTGACACCCCCCCCCCAAAAAAAAAATCTGAGTTGGAAGCATGGCTCAGATACCAACTGAGTCCCAGCCCTGGGGGGGGGGGGGCAGAGAGGAAGGGGGGAAAAGATCCCTTATGCAACTCACTGTGCCCCCCCTCCTAGTCTCAATCTTGGCTCTTGGCAACCAATGACTTACTGTCTCCTGAGATTGCTTTTTCTAGAAATTTCATAGAAATCGATACCAAATGTAGTCTTTTGTGTAAGTATCACTTAAGAGTATTTTTAAAGGCTCACCCATGTTGTACATGCATATCATATAGTTGTTCCTTTTCAAAGAGGAGCACTATCTTGTGTGTTTGCTAATCCTGGGGCTTAGGGCTTAGGTGTTGTTCCTAAACTTTCTTTTTTTCCCCTCAAGGCTAGTACTCTACCACTTGAGCCACAGCTCCATGTGTAGATTTTTGGTGTTAACTGGAGATAAGAGTCTTATGGACATTACATCCCCAGGCTGGCTTCAAACCATGATCCTCAGATTGTAGCCTCCAGTGTAGCCAGGATTACAGGTACAAGCCACTGGCGCCTAGTTAAGCTGCACATTATCTTACTATGTGTGGCTACAGAACATTTCATTGCTCTACTCACCAGTAGGATGGAGTAACTGTTGCTAAAATAATCTACATTTCTCTTGGGCAGATTCCTAGGCATAAGTTTTCAAAGTGGCAGCACCATTTCACATTCCCACCCACATTACACGAGGATAAGCTCTCTAAATACTCACCAATACTTGGTATCATCAGCTTTATTAGTCACCCTAACAGATGTGAAGTGGTTCTAAAATTTCTATATCTTCTTTTTATTTATTTATTTATTTTGCCAGTCCTGGGGCTTGGACTCGGGGCCTGAGCACTGTCCCTGGCTTTTTTGCTCAAGGCTAGCACTCCTCCACTTGAGCCACTCCTGGCCTTTTCTATATATGTGGTGCTGAGGAATGGAACCTAGGGCTTCATGTATAGTGGCAAGCATTCTTGCCACTAGGCCATATTCCCAGCCCCTAATGTCTTCTTTGATGAAAGATTTACTGAAGTGTTTTGCCAACTTTTTGTTGTTGTTGTTGTTATGCTGATCTTGGGGCTTGAACTCAAGGCCTGGGTGCTGCTGTCCTTGAGCTTATTTGCTCAAGGCTAGCGCTCTACCCACTGGATCTATATCTCTACTTCAGGCTTCCTGGTGCTTAGTTGAAGGTAAGAGTCCCACAGACTTTCTTGCTCCAGCTGGCTCCAAACTGCAATCCTCACATCTCAACTTCCCAAGTAGCTAGGATTACAGGTATGAGCTACCAGCACCCAGTTGCATTTCTGCCACTTAAATTATCTGTCTTGGCTAGACACAGTGCTAATGTCTGTAATCCTAGCTACTCAGGAGGTTGAGATATGAGGATCAAGGTTTGAGGCCAGCCAGGAACAACTATGACTCTTATTTCCAATTTCTCCAATTAATCACCAGACAGCCTTTGCTGCCTGATCCATTTATTCTATTCACACACCATTTGTGATAGGCCCATCATTTCCCTACAACATTCACTTGTTAAGGGAATAAGAGGGAAGTATTTTTCCACACGATTCTGGAGGCAGAAGTCAAAGTTCAAAGTATCACCAGTTTAGTGTCTTCTGAAGACCTCTCCTTCTTGGCTTTCCTTCTGTGTCTTAACCTTTTCTCTTGCGAATGCCACACATATTGGATCAAAGCCTTCTAAAATGACCTCATTTTAATTACTCTGTAAAGGCTCAAGTTCCAAATACCATCACTTTTTGAAGTACTGGGAGTTAGCATGCGAACTATGAGGAATTCCACTTATCACAGTCTCCTGCATGAATTATTTATTGCCAGTCCTGGGGCTTGAACTCATGGCCTGGGCACTGTCCCTGAGCTTCTTTTGCTCAAGACTAGCATTCTACCACTTGAGCCACAGCCACCACTTCCTGCTTTTTCTGTTTATGTGGTACTGAAGAATCGAACCCAGGACATCATGCATGCTAGGCAAGCACTCTACCACTAAGCCACATTCAAGCTCCTGCATGTGTTTTTATTGGTAACAAATCCATTTCTCTTCTGTGCACTAGGACTGACCCTGTGACTGACATAAGCCACTTTCATAATATCTAGAGTCACAACAGAAACCATCCACCAGCGAACCTAAAACAGATGGTGAAGGTTTACAAATTTTTCATTTTACAAATGCAGAATATGACTTCCAAAATATTTGCAGCATTTTACAAAATGTGGCTATTAATCGCCTAAAATTCAGTTCTAGATGAGACCATGTCTCATTACTTCTAATATTAAGGTATGTGACAGCAGCAACCTTACCATTCTGTAATAAGGCTGCCTATGAAAAGTGGGGGGTGGGGGGACTTCCCACAAGGCAAAGTAAACATTTTCATAGGCAAAAGCATTTGACACTAAGAGTAGTACCATTTTGTGTTTACAATCAGATCTCTACCTAAATACTGGACAAAGCTGTAACTGGCTTACATAAAATTTTGCAAGTTGCTTCCTTCAACTATCTTATTTTTCCTACTTTAGTTAGCTTTTCTTTCTTTTTTCTTTTAGAGACAGGGTCTTGCTATGTAGCTCAGGCTGACTCTGAACACTTGATCTCTCTGCCCCAGCTTCCTTCTTAGTTCTAGGATCACAGACTACTACACTGGCCCTATTTATCACTTCTAATATCTAAATTATTAGGTAATGTTTAATGGCCGTAAACTATTCCATTTGGATAAAATATAATTTAGACATTCACTCACTGATGGGAATTGCAACTGATTTTCTCTTTTTCTAATGTTCAAGATAATACTATAATAATGTATTTTCACTCAAAAATGCTTCTTTTGGGGCTGGGAATATGGCCTAGTGGTAGAGTACTTGCCTAGCATGCATGAAGCCCTGGGTTCCATTTCTCAGCACCACATAAACAGAAAAAAGCCGGAAATGGTGCTGTGGCTCAAGAGGTAGAGTAGTAGCCTTTAGTAAAAAGAAGCCACGGACAGTGCTCAGGCCCTGAGTCCAAGACCCAGGACTGGCAAGCAAAAACAAAAAAACGCTGAACCATCCCCCTTCCCAGAATGAAGATACCACAATTGTTAAGCCTAAAGCTTGAGTTCCTAAGATGTAGAATTTAACATTTGTAGGAAGAAAATAAGACACTGGAAGGGAAAAAACAAAACATCACAACATTCAACAGAAGTCTTAAACCATTCAAAAAGCCCAAAATTGGAAGGCATAAAATTGAAGTTACCTTAAGAGCTACAAGCAGTGTGACTGTTTCAACTGAATAATATCCTCTGTCAACATAATCTCCCATAAACAAGTAATTTGTATCTGGTGATTTTCCACCAATTCTAAACAGTTCCATGAGATCGTGAAATTGCCCGTGCACATCTCCACAGACAGTGACTGGACATCGAACCTCTTGTACATTGGATTCTTTTGTCAGGATTTCTTTAGCCTACAGATGGAGAGAATAATAAATAAACACATACATTTGGTATTAAACAACATTAGCAAAGATATGTTTACCCCCAATGGACATTATGGGGCATACCTGGTATATGTAAAATTATAGACACTTATGATCTTATAAGACAAGATATGGCTAGCTTCTTTCCACTGGCTATTCTATCCTGTAATACCAAGAGAAAAATGTGTCTCAAGAAACCTCATTTCGGGGCTGGGGATATAGCCTAGTGGCAAGAGTGCTTGCCTCCTACACATGAAGCTCTCAGTTCGATTCCCCAGCACCACATATACAGAAAATGGCCAGAAGTGGCGCTGTGACTCAAGTGGCAGAGTATGCTAGCCTTGAGCAAAAAAAAAGCCAGGGACAGTGCTCAAGCCCTGAGTCCAAGGCCCAGGACTGGCAAAAAAAAAAAAGAAAGAAACCTCATTTCTATCACCAATATTGGGAGCCTATAAAGCAGATCAAATTGCCATCTAACTAAAATACTAAGGAGTTCATTACCATCCACATAAGAACAATGAAGGACTGGGAATATGACCTAGTGGTACAGTGCTTCCCTAGCATGCATGAAGCATCACATATATAGAAAAAGCCAGAAGTGGCGCTGTGGCTCAAGCAGTAGCATGCTGGCCTTGAGCAAAAAGAAGTCAGTGTCAGTACTCAGGCCCTGAGTTAGTTCAAGCCCCAGGACCAGCAAAAAAATAAAAAGAACAATGAAAACACAGTAGAGATGTACAGGTACCCACTTCCCTCATCCTTAAGAGTTCTTTTTTTAAATTTTAATTTTATTGCCAAGGTGATATACAGAGGGGTTACAGTTACATAAGTAAGGTAGGGTACATTTCTTGTCATACTTGTTACCCCCTCCTTCATTTTTCTCCCACGTTTCCTGCCACCACCACCCCAGCCTTAGAGTTCTAACTACTCATTCCAGAGGTTTTTCCTGTCTTTTTTTTCTTT
This sequence comes from Perognathus longimembris pacificus, assembly GCF_023159225.1. Lineage (NCBI taxonomy): Eukaryota > Metazoa > Chordata > Mammalia > Rodentia > Heteromyidae > Perognathus > Perognathus longimembris. The sequence goes on from NC_063185.1 coordinate 15,277,120, forward strand.
AAAAACATCACATTTTGTCTGTTATTCTGGCGTATTTTTATACTTATTATCAAAATACAAGCTTCTTTTACAATTGGATTATCTATGTACATACTTTTTATGTGGCATGTGCATTCTCTCATAATCACAAATTCAAACATTAGTTTAAGGGTAAAAGTTGAAACTCTGTCATTTATTCATTCAATAAACATCTACTGATCACTTATTATGTGCTAGAAAAAGTATAGTATATCCAGAGATGATTTTTTTTCTCTATTACCTGAATGACTACATGCCCAGACTTTGGAAGCCCCTGGACATATACAGATTATCCTCACTGCTATAAAGCAGAAATGCCAAAAACAACCAAGAAACAACATACAGACTATGTTAAGTGTCATGAAGGAAAGGAAGAGGCTAATACAGAAATATTTCCAGAGGGAAATATTGCTAATGAGACAGTGTTCATTACTACTTTTCTTTCTTTCTCTTTGGGACATTTGAGATTCAACATATAGCCGCCTCTCACCTGCCAGGTAAGCATCCTACCACTGAGCTACATACACTCGCAGACCTTGCTAAATACACGGTGCGATAACCAAGTTTAAAGCACAGATATGCAAAGATAGTTGCATATTAAAAATCTCAATATTCATGTTCCTTCTATTAAGTTACTCTCTGTAATCTATTTCCAAATAGTCACAAAAAATATCAGGAAAGGGCTGCGAATGTGGCTTAGCAGTAGAGTGCATGCCTAGCCTGCATGATGGCCTGGGTTCAATTCCTGAGCACCACACACACAGAAAAGGCTAGAAGTGGCACTGTGGCTCAAGAGGTAGAGTGCCAGCCTTGAGCAAAAAGAAGCCAGGGACAGTGCTCAGACTGAGTCCCAAGCCACAGGACTGCGGGGAAAAAAATACCAAGCATCCCAAAATTTCATCTAACATTTTGAAGTTTAGGAAAAACTTGCACATTTCAAACGGCTATTAGGAAATACATATAACTATTAAATTCAACTTTATTATGAACATTTTCTCTTGAAGATAATTTCAATTTTCCTAGGTTTATCCAATACTAAAGAGCAGACATCAGGTAGGCGCTAGTTGCTCATGCCTGTCTGTAATCCAACCTACTCAGAAGGCTGAGATCTGAGAATCACAGTTCACTCAGGCAAGAAATTCTGTAAGACGTGCTACATGTAAGCCTGTGGCTGACAGTTCATGGCCAAAGTCCTAGCTATTCTGGAATACCAAGGATCAAGACCAACTTATGCAGAAAATGCACTAGATTTAACATCTAATTTGATCAGAAACAAAACTTCAAAGTATTTATCTGGACCCCTGTTTACTTCCAAAGCTTTTTGTTGTTGTTTTGAGGCACGGTAGGATCTCCTTGTGCACTAAATGAACTACATGGATTGAACCCTCTTAAAATACAGGCAAGCTCACAGATCATCCATGCCAAGATTTTTAAGGGCAAAGTATATCCATATACGGAAGTATCACAATAAAAAACACCTTTGTATAATATATGGTAGAGAAAAAGTCTAGTAGGAGATTCCATCTCCAAATAACCAGCAAAAAGGCAAACTGGAGGAATGTCTCAAGTGATATAGAATACCAGCCTAGCAAGAAAGCTGAGAAAGTGTGAAGCCCTGAGTTCCGAAGTACATAATGGAAAACAAAACACTTGAACTAAAGAAGATGAGGGGGGGGGGGAACACTAAAATAAAGTGTTAGAAGTAAAATAGCATAGTCTTTTTTTTGTTTCATATGTAGTACAAAATTGAGGCCAGGTACAGTGGCTGATAGCTATAATCACAGCTACTCACGAGGCAGATTATCAGAAGGACTGAAGTTCCAAGTTCATAGTATGAGTAAAAAATTCAAAGATCCCATCTGAACCAATAAAAGTTGAGCTTGGTGGTGTGTGCCTGTCACTACGTGCAACTAGGATTCTAGTACAGGAAGGCTTGGGCAAAAATCCAAGACTTTATTAGGGCAAGAGGTATGGCTCAGTTGGTAGAGTACTTTGCCTATCAAGTGCAAGGCCCTGAGTTCATGTCCCTCCCCAAACTGGACTTTGTCAACCCAAACTAAGCAACAGAATGCATCCATTGTAGCTACTTCATATAAAATGATACTGACACTTTTCCTTTTGAGTTCACTTTTCATTCTATGCTTATTTATTAGTAGTTAGTTCTCCTCTTAAGAACATTTAACTATCAAGAACTAAATAAGGGGTTGGGAATATGGCCTAGTGGCAAGAGTGCTTGCCTTGTATACACGAAGCCCTGGGTTCGATTCCCAAGTACCACCTATATAGAAAATGGCCAGAAATGGCGCTGTGGCTCAAGTGGCACAGTGCTAGCCTTGAGCAAAAAGAAGCCAGGGACTACTAAGGCTCTGAGTCCAAGGCCCAGGACTGGCAAAAAAACCAAACCAAACCAAAAAAAACAACTAAATAAGGGTATGCTAATAGTCATTATATCAATGTATATATGGGGAAATGGAACTTCGCATCTTGAGGGTGAGGATGAAGCTAGGAAAGAATGATGGAAAGGGTACATTGTACTTATAAACTGATTTGTTAAATTGAAAACTCTGTGCAACTAAAGATGATAATATAAAGAACTAGATGAAGTTCCTATGTGCTTATATAAACTGGTTTAATCTGCTACTTTCTGGCATTTTCTCCTAAATACATGTTATTTATCTTAAGTACTAGTTATTTTGTTTTGTGTCTTTTCTCCTACAAGTTAAAAACTTTATAGAGTTGGGAACAATTGGCTCACATCTGTAATCCTAGCAACTCAAGATCTGAAGATTTCAGTTGAAAATTGGCCCTGGCAAGGAAGTCCCTGAGACTTTTTTTTTTGGGGGGGGGGGGCAGTCCTGGGCCTCTTCGTGCTCAAGGCTAGAGTTTTACCACTTGAGCCACAGTGCCACTTCTGGGTTTTTTCTGAGTGGGTTTACTGGAGATAAGGGTCTCATGGATTCTAGCCCAGGCTGGCTTCAAAACACAATCCTCAGAACTCAGCTTCCTGAATAGCTAGGATTACAGACGTGAGCGACCAGTACCCGGACAGTCTATGTATGAGACTTTTAGCTCCAATTAACCACCAAAAAGCTGCTAGTATGGGTTGGGGATTTAGCTCAGTGGAAGAGCACATGTCTGGCAAGTGCCAGTCAGTCCTCAGCTCTGGGGGAAAAAAAAGAAGCTGGAAGTGGAGCTATGTCTCAAGTCGAAGAATACTAGCCTTTAGGGAAAAAGCTAAGGAATAGCATCCAAACCCCGAGTTCAAGCCCCAAGACTGGCAAAACAGGAGCAAATTTAATTCTTAGGTGGATGTCTTATTAGTATTCTAAAGAATTGAACAGAATTTCATTTTGCTTCATAGAAATCCTATGTAAGACAGTTTTCTTTTATATAATTTTCGTAATTGTGCAAAAATCAGTGTATAAATCTAGATTTGATAAGGTAGCACCTGACTAGCTCTGGAAAAAAAGGGTCTTGAATTTAACCTCAACCACCAAACCTTTCCTCATTACTTGTCTTTCATTAATTATAATGAAATTTTATAAATAAAATTATATTCAAAGAACTACAGGATTTTATTTTTGCCTCTAACCAAAATGAGTAAGCATTCAATGAAAAATGTTTCATACAACAGAATTCACCTCAGTTTTTACATATATGTGCAAGAATTAATCATTCATAACCATTTCCATACAGAAAAAGTTAATCTAAATGACTGAAAACTGTTGCGACATATAAAATTGTATACGTATTCTCACCATAACTACCATGAACAAAATTCATCCACTCTAGGTCTGTTTCCTACCATATGGATAATTATACCCTAACCAACCCTTAAGGCTCCATTTTAAAGCACTTTTTAAGGCTTGTTTAAGTCAATGACACCCAACAGAAATAGACAGTAGCTATTACTGTTTTACAGAAAAAGAAAATGTGGTCACCACTTGCACAAATATTCTACAATATTTTCTATCAAGAGTTAACTACAGGGGCTGGGGATATAGCCTAGTGGCAAGAGTGCCTGCCTCGGATACACGAGGCCCTAGGTTCGATTCCCCAGCACCACATATACAGAAAACCGCCAGAAGTGGCGCTGTGGCTCAAGTGGCAGAGTGCTAGCCTTGAGCGGGAAGAAGCCAGGGACAGTGCTCAGGCCCTGAGTCCAAGGCCCAGGACAGGCAAAAAAAAAAAAAAAAAAAAAAAAAAAAGAGTTAACTACAGGGCTGGGTATGGTGCAGGTTTAGGCAGGAAGACTGAGAATCCCAGGCCAGTCTGGACTCCATAGTGAAACCTGGTCTCATGAAACAAAAAACAGCCCAAAGAATTAACCAACCTAATTAGCCAACCTAATTATCTGACACTGCTATTCTATTAATTGTAGCAACTGCCCCCCCAAATCAACCCAAAGCAAACAAATTCGTGTATAGTCAAAAACTAATTATATATCATATAATATGTAGAGTGAATATATATATGGGGGGTCTTATATTGGTTGAATTCCAAAAATAAATGTACACTGTCATATGGTTAATAGTAGTATCACTGTTAGTTTATACCTAATCTTTGTGAACTACACTTTCTATGCCTTGTAGCCATGTAAAATGAATTATAGTGCTTGTCTTGCAGGGTCAGTCTAGCACAAGGGTGAAAATGATCATGTGTAGTAGAAACCACAAGAACTAAGGCACAGGGGCTGGGAATGTGGCATATCAGTATAGTACTTGCCTAGCATGCATGATGCCCTGGGTTCAATTCCTAAGCACCACACACAGAAAAAGCCAGAAGTGGCCCAATTGCTAGAATGCTAGCCTTGAGCAAAAACAAGTCAATCAGGGGTAGTGCTCAGGCCCTGAGTTCAAGGTCCAGAACTGGCCAAAACAAAACACAAAAAAAAAAATAGAACTAAGGCACAAATGGAGAAAGAGAGCACAAGAGCACCAGATTATAGCTGGTCATGTACACTTTACAAAAACACCCTGATTCGAAAATATACATCTCTCTCACAGCCATGTTCATTCATTCCAAAATACAATCCCAATATATAAACAGGAAATAAAATTGCATCGTGAAGAAGCTCAACAATTACTTCCAGACTGTCTTCTACCAATTTTCCAGACACTACCTCTTATCCATTAACTGGCAGTCAGACCCCTCCTTTTAGCCTATTCTACAGCTAGGGCAAAAGAAAAGTGACAAAAAAAAAAAAAAAAAAAAACTTCCCTCTTCCAATTCAGTTCTTGCTTGGGTCACATGAGAGCACTTTAGACAAGGATAGGAATGAAAAGAAAAAAAGATCAAAATGGAAAGAAGGAAATATTTTCTATCCCACAGAATTTTTCTATCTCCTCAGCACTTTCAGAACTACTATACCACCTCAGCTCAAACTCAATATCTCCTGGTTTTTCTTGCACATCTATTTACTCCAAGGATAGTAAGCTACAAAGGTTACCTCCAACTTTCTAAGGATACTGACAACTGGGACTTCAATGAGGAAGGGAAAAGATTTGCTGTGTTAAAAAAGAGGAATGGGCTGGGAATGTGGCTTAGTGGTAGAGTGCTTGCCTAACAAGCACGAAACCCTGGGTTCGATTTCTCAGGACCACATAAATGGAAAAAGACCGAAGTGAAACTGTGGCTCAGATGGTAGAGTGCTAGCCTTGAGCAAAACGAAGCCATGGAAAGTGCTCAAGCCCCAGGACTGGGAGAGGGGGAGAGCGAGGGAGAGCGAGAGAGCAAGAGAGAGTAAGAGAGAGAGAGAGAGAGAGAGAGAGACAGAGAGACAGAGAGGAAGAGAGGGAGGGGGGAAGTGGGGAGGGAGGGACAGACACACACACCACAGAGGAACATCTGACTGGAGATATAGATCATGCTTAGTACTTCACACACATAAACATTTGATTCTGGAATGTATAAGGATATAAAGAAAGGCATTTTATAAGCGCAGTAACAATATAAAAAAGTCAATTACACTTTAATAGAACTTTTTATAGCCCAGTTTCTGGGATATGATTTATACTATCTTAGAAGAGACAGAAAAATGACCTAGGACTTTCATTTCACCAATCCTATTTGAGGACCAAAAGTAGTTGGTCACAACTAAAATAGGAGAATTATTATTCTAGACAAAGTTGGACAATATAGGATATAAATAGCAATACTAATAAAAATGCTTCATTTAGCAGAACTGATGATTCTGCAATTCAGTGTGGTCCCAATTTATCTGCACCTTACATTATGAATACCACTTCAGAAAAGACAGGGGATTTGCCAAGCAAGGCTAAAACACTGAGATTAGAAGTCACAACCTAAATCTCAGTTTTAGCTCTTATGGCAAAGTCATTTTGCTTTTTGAGTGCTTAGCTTACATCTATAACCAAGAGCAGTAACTATGTGAAATACGATGTAACATATTTCTCACTTATTTACTCTCAATATTCATATGATTTCTATGGATATGAGCCAAACAAGCCTTTTAAATTAAACATACACATACATTCACAAATGTTTCACTCACTTCAGGTAAGGACTTAATCTTGCTCAAATAATTTTCAGTTCATATAATTAGAAAGAAGCAGCCTGTTTTTTTCAGATGCATGTAACAAATGCTAAAATTAAATGAAGCCTTGATGATTGCATTTTATTTACAGTGATTATAGAGAATGGAAAACAGCATGCCTAGCTGGGTAAAGAACTCTTCTGTAAAGAAAAAAAATTAGCTATTAAACAATATTCTCCTCATGTTTTGGTAAGACCTGAAAGCACAAAGCCAAAAATCAAACATAAGTTACTGCTAAAGTCATGTAACAGATCTTTTATGTAGTAAGGCAAAAGCAACTTAATGGTATTTACTTCTTCCAATTTGTAGATGCAAATATACCTAGCCAATTATATAGATGTAGTGATGGTACTAAAAAATTTAAACAATACATTATGACTCTCCAATCTTAGCTTTGCACATCTCTAAAAAAATATTTTTAGCTGGTCAGTAACATAAAAACTATGTGTACATCCTTTTCTATAAATACATGCCTGAATTTTCTCCATTTTGAATAATCTAACAGTTACTTAATTGCTAGTGAAATACCAGAACAAAAATCTAAACAGAGTGACAGAGACCTAAAGTTGACGTTTACTACATCTTTAAGAAAAAAAAAAAAAAAGCTGAAAACAATGCACCTTGGCTCCATTAAGATGCAGCCACATCCCACCACCTAAACATCTAACACTATCTTATCGTCCACCTCCACTCATACTCATTACACCATGCTTGTCTTTCCAACTGGATTTAAAGCTCCCAGAGAACACATAATTATTCATCATTGCCTTCTCATTTCCTTGGTAAGAGTAGGCAACTGTGGACAATCAACACATGTTCAGTATCCAAATGCAAACTACTGTAATTGTTAAAATTACCCCAGAGTACCAGATAAAGTCTCATCATTTAGCCTAGGTTGACCTGGAATTCAGATGGATCCCAATGCCTCATCCTTCTTAGTACTGAGATTTCAGGTGTGCACCACCAAGCCTGGCCTCAGTTTTTTTATTTTTTTTTTATTTTAAACTCTAACTTATAGTCAAAGATGAAGTGACCTGGCTGCCCCAAAGTTAGTCCTAATTATTCACTCAGGAGCAGAAAGAGAATGAATGCCCAAGTCTAGCAGTTCAGGTGGTAGTCGTTCAATCATACCATCTTTTTTTCAATGTTTTTATTTACAAATAACTTGTCAATCTAGGTAACTACTAAAAAAATGTTCATATACATCACTGAGGTCTGAAAGTCAGTATAAAGTCATTTATAGCACCTAGAAATTGAGTTCTGGTAACATACATTAAGTAATGTGAGTGTGTGTGTGCCACTCCCATTCCTGGGGCTTGAACTCCACTTCGGTGCGCTGTGCTTAAGTTTTTGTGCTCAAGGGTAGGGCTTTACTACTTGAGCCACAACTTTAATTCTGGCCTTTTGCTGCTTAATTGGAGATAAGAGTTTCACATATTTCCCTTCAGTGATTGGCTTCAGCATGAGCCAACAATGCTAGCTACATTAAGTTATTTTATCTTATTTTGTCGGCCATGGGGCTTGAACTCTGGGCCTGGGCACTGTTCCTGATCTTCAGCTCAAGGCTCCATCAGTTGAGCCACAGCACCACTTCCGGTTTTCTGGTGGTTAATTGGAGGTAAGAGTGTCTTGGAGTTTCCTATTTTCCCTCCTCAGATCTCAGCCTCCTTAGTAGCTAGGATTACAGGCTTTAGCCACTGGAGCCTGCTATTAAGTAATTATTATTTTTTGCCAATCCTGGGGCTTGAACTCAAGGCTTGGGCACTGTCCACTTGAGCCACAGGGCCACTTCTGGCTGAGGAATTGGAACCCAGGACTTCATGCATGCAAGGCAAGCACTCTACCACTAAGGCACATTCCCAGCCCTCCTTAGATCATTTTTAAAGGCCTATTTCTTCATCTCTCCCACCTCCTTTATTTTTTTTTCAAGCAGTACTGGGGAACTGGACAAGAGCTACAGACACACTACACTGCCCATCCCTAAAGATCTATTTCTAAACTTTTAAATAACCACCACATTTTAAAGGTTGACAGAGAGAATCAATGGTCAAAAAACAGAAGACTCAATACATTGCTACTATTGAAGTTCAACTTCCTCACACTAGTAACAAGATTTTGTGCAGTCTTGGGATACAACAATCTAAATCTGTCTTAAATTCCAATTGTCCCTAGCATTTTCTGAAAATGCATTATCTTGAGAACATACATTTTAAGCTTTTGAGCCTAATTATCACATCAAACCACAAGCCAGTGAGCAAATTCATTTCCACTAGTGGAAAGAGGAAAAACTCAACACTAACATGAAATACCAAAGTTCCTCAATTCTGCACTAAAATGAAATGGTAGCTCACTGTGCAAAAGTAAGCTAAATTGTTCACAGAGATGAACATTTTAGATACTTTAGAAAATTTAGTTACAAAGCTTTTAACAATACAACACAGCTGATGGCTAAATGATGCGCTTCCTTCCCCAACATCTATGGAAATACAAAACAGGTTAATACACAGAGTTCAGCGTTACTAGACAGACTGGATCAACCCATTTTCAGTATCTGTGAGACATTAAACCAGCACAATGCCTCGGGTATAGAAAGACTGATTATTACACTACTACCAGCCACAAAAACACAATCAAGCCACTTTTCCAACAAAGAGCGAGGATACAAAGCTTGACATTCTTCCAGTTCGTAGCTCATTCTAAAAATAAATGGCAAGATGCCAAGTATGTTAAGCTCAGAGAAGGAAGGGTTTCACGCTACCCACTTTTGAGTCAGCAGTGTAAATCATAAACTGACACTTGATTTCCAATCCAAAAGCCTCTTTCTGTAGTATGACTCACCAAATCCTCCATTTCTTCCAACTATGAAAAATAAAGTTATACTTTTCCTTTTATAAGTACCATCATGACCTTCGTAAAAAAAAAATTAGGTTAACGATTTCTTAATTCTTACAACAGCCTTTACACGGGTCTCGGAAGACGACGGCTTTGGTGAGTTTGCCGCCAGGCACTTAGGGTGGGCCAGAAGGCTCTGGGGGTGACCTCTACCACAGGACCTGGAATTAGATGAACGAGCCTGCCTTTTGGGAGGGCCCTATGGGGCGGACTTGTGTATTTCGAGGATTAGGCCTAAGTGAAATAAACGCCTTTTGCCAACATTACCCCTCGAGACCCCGCGTCCCCCCTTCTCTATCTACACCCGTTCCCGGGCGAGACACAACACAGTTCCGCGGATCCGGTTCTCAAAAAATCCCTCTCTCCGGCCCGGGGGGGGGGGGGGGGACCCACGGGGTCTTCCTCGGCTCCACCTCCGCCCCGCCCGGCGCCATCCCGGGAGGCTCTGAAGCCCCGGAGTCGGGCGCAAGGCGCCATTTTAGGCGGCGGCGGTGGCGGCGACAACCAATCCGCGCGCGGAAGGCAGGGGGCGCCGGGTCGCTCGGGAGCCGCGGCGGGCCGGGCCCGGCGCCGGTCAGAAAGGCTCGGGGGGTTAGTGGGAGGGGGGTGGGGGGTTGGCCCGGCCCGGCCCGGCCCGGCCGGCGGCTCCGCCATATTGCACCCGCCTCAGGGCTCCCTCCCCGGCCGACCCGGCCCCCACACAGCACCTGCCGCCACCCCCGGGAGCGGCTCACCTTCTCGCAGAGACTCTTGACCTGGGACTCGGACAGCTGCTTGCACTCGTTCAGCTGTTCGATCCACTGGTCCAGCTCCTTGGTGAACACCTTCTCGTCCATGATGCCACACGCCCGAACCGGCTGCCGCTCCGCGCTGCTCCCGCGCCGCCGCCCGCACACGGGCCACACGCACACGCCGCCGCCGCCGGTTCCCGGAGTACTTCGGGTGGGGGGGGGACCCTGACGGCTGTTAGGCGCTGGCGCTAACCCCCGCCGGCTCTCTCCGCAATGCTCGGCCGCCGGCCGCTGTGCCTCCTCTTCCTCCTCCGTTCGCCCTAGCTCCGGAGCTCGGCTCTCTGTAATGGCGGCTGCCCGGCGTGGTGACGTCACACGCCGGCGTCAGGGGGCGGTGTGGAGCGGAGAGGGGTTGAGGTGGGGGGGGCGGGGCGGGGCGGGGGTAAGAAGGGCCGGGACTCTCGTGATGCGCAACTGCAGAACCGGCCGCGGTCAGGCGCCCAGCCGGAGCGAGGGGCTGAGAGAGAAAGTGGAGGGGGGGGGGGGGGAAAGACGCACGTTGGGGGGCCACAGCGCAGGCGCAGCGTGGTTGACTGACTGAGGGGGGTGGGGAGGGAAGAGGACGCCGGACGCTGCGTGCTTTTGGGGCGTGGTCCCTTCGAGGGATGGGGGGAGGGGCCGGGGGCCCGAACCGAAGGGAGCATGCGCAGTGCTAGAAACTGCGAAAGGGGCTGATGCTGGAGTTCGACGCGCCTCCAACGCCGGCGCAGGCGCAGTGTAGATGTGCGGGGGTTGTGGGAGGGTGTTCCTGGCTGCCCCGCGACCTGTTCCCTGGGAAACAGCCAGCTGGGCTGACAGGCCTCCGCTCCTCATCTGGAGACTGCCTGTGTTAGCCAGGAAGTAAGGATGAAGGACCCCCCCCCCCGCCGCCCCGTCGACCTTTTCCCCGGCACATCCCGGCTTTTCCGCGGTGCATCGGCCGCTGTGGGGTTGCGCGGGATTCCGCATCTTTGGGGTGACCTCCCTTACCCTCCCGTAATTAGGTCACTGGTGGGCGGAGGTGGTGTACCTGACTCCTGCTCAGCTCACACACACACCCCCGGGTGGGGGTCACCAGTGGCTTTTCCTCTAGCCTCCGATCAGGCTCGGGCCGGGGGTGGAGGGGGTGGGGGGCTGGGAGGGGTGAGGGTGCGGGGGAAGAGTGCGGCCTAGCTGGCTCTTCCCTTCAAGTCCGGTTTCTCTCCACCCTCCCGCTCTCCCCCTCACCCCTCTCTCCGGGATGGAAGACTCCCCCCCCCCCCACCCCCAGCCTGCTTTCTAGTGATCAAACCTGTAGGACCAGGACGCACCCCGCCCTCTCCCGGTCCAGGCGGTGGTGGTGGTGGTGGTGGTGGTGGGACGGCGGTGGTTAGCAGCCGATGCCCTAAGGATCCGACCTTAGTTTGGTTCTAATAACCTCCTCGGGGTTTGCGAAACGTTTTTCACATTACGCGGTCCCTGCATTTACAGAAATACTTGGCTCCGCAGAGCGCCAGCCTTCTGTGCCAGATCCTTGGCCTGGGAGGGTAGAGGAGGGTCATCCAAACCGATGAAGGCTCTGGCCCTGGTGGAAGCTTGTGTTTCCCTGTTTGGAATCGTCAGAGATCATGATGTTCCCAGATATCCAAAGGAGGTTTAAGCCATAAAGGACAAGACCATAAAAGACAAAACAAAAGCTACATCTTTTTTTTTTTCCTCTCTCTTTTTTTTTTCTGGTCTTTGGTCTCTAACTCGGGGGCCTAGACACTGTGTGTCCCTGAGTTCCTTTCTCTCACAGCTAGCACTCTGAGTCAGAGCTCCACTTCTGGCTTTTGGAGGGTGTTTTTTTAAAAATTTGATTATTCTTTTTTATTATTAAATTTTATTGACAAGGTGATGTACAGAGGGGGTACAGTTACATAATGGAGGGGGGGGTTGGGTAGTTGGAGATCAGAGTCCCACGGAGGACTTTCCTGCCGGGATTGGCTTCGAACTGTAATCCTCAGAGCTCAGCCTTTTTGAGCAGCTAGGATTACAATGTGAGCTACACCAGCGCGCGCCCCCGCTGTAAATTTGTCAAGCTCAGTCAAGCCTGCCACACCCAAACATTCAGGGATGCACCCTAGGAGAGTTATTTTTCTGCAGCTCTGAGGACAGTGCCATGACCCACGGGCCTCCCCAAGTACTCTTCATCCCAGACAACCTGCCTGGCAAGGCAGTCTGGCTTGGCTTCCTTGGGCTGGAAACTGCAATTCTGCTTTCCCTTTGTACCTCCCATTAGTGTGCCCAGAAGAAAGTACTGTATTTCAGGTTTACCACATGTTTGCCAGACTGGGGGGGGGGGGTGGGAATCCTGTTTTGCAATTAACATCCCCATATGGTAGAAGTGTATGTGGAATGAGTGGGGGAGGGGAGATGGACCTTTCACTTGGTGCTCATGATTATAAAGCCATGCCCAGAGTGCTATCTTAGTCTTCAGTATTGTGAGAACTAGTCCTGTGCAAGAAGCAGACAGGCACTCAGAAGAGAAGGGACTTGTCCAAGATAACAGCATTTAAACCTTCACACTTCCAAATCTCAGCCACAGGGCTGGGGATATAGCCTAGTGGCAAGGATGCCTGCCTTGGATACAAGAGGCCCTAGGTTCAATTCCCCAGCACCACATATACAGAAAACGGCCAGAAGCAGTGCTGTGGCTCAGGTGGCAGAGTGCTAGCCTTGAGTGGGAAGAAGCCAGGGACAGTGCTCCGGCCCTGAGTCCAAGGCCCAGGACTGGCCAAAAAAAACCCAAATCTCAGCCACCCACCATCAAGAGTTGACCTTCCAAGGACTGAAATATGGAGCAAGGTCAGTGTAATTTCCCCTTGCTGAGTTAACTTACCCACCAAGATAGTGGTGATAGTTGGACACCCATTACTCCTGTAATCCAAATCTTAGGAGGCTAACATCTGTGGATCAAAGTTCGAAGCAAGCCTGGGTAGAAAAGCCCTTCAGACTTACTGCCAATTAGCAACTAGCATAAAGTTGGAAGTGGAGGTGTGGCTCAAGGGGGAGAGCACCAGTCTTGAACAGAAATTGCTAAGGGACAGTGCCCAGGCCCTGAGTTCAAGCACCAGGGCGGCCACCAAAAAAGAAGAAAAGATAAAAACATGAACTGAGCACCAGTGCCTCACACCTGTAATTCTAGCTACTTAGGAGTCTGAGATCAGAGGATCATGGTTTGAAGCCAGCCAGGAAAGTCCATGAGACTCTAATCTCCATTAAAAGTACCCCCCCAAAAAGCTGGAAGTAGAGCAGTAGCTCAAGTGGTAGAGTGCTAGCCTTGGACACAAAAGCTCAGGGTAGTGCCCAGGCCCAGAGTTCAAGTCCCAGGGCTGGCAAAAAAAAAATGATGATGCTTATTTGGAAGATTAAGAAATATTGAACACCAACTATGTGTTAAAATTATGAGAAGGGTTTTTCAAATACGGTAGACGCCTGGTTGGTAGCATTAATGTAGGTGTTATTTTCCCTTGATGCAGATTACTTGGCTCGCCACCATCACAAAATGGAAGGAAGATATAATTATATGTATTTAAAACATACTGCCAAATAATTAGATGCCATGACTTAAATTCTTAAAGAATGAATTCTAAGGAGCTCTTATTAACACTCAGTTCATGAAAGCAAGGCAGACATGATGATACAGAATAGAGAACTATGTTAATCAGAGTATCTTTGCCTTTAGAAGAAATCTGCAGCACTCAAAATGGACTTGAAAGTTCAGCTTGATTAATCTAGCCTTAGCTAATTTGATCTGACTGACTCAAGTCAACAGCTGAGGAAGACTTGGAACAAAAATTTTAAAGTAAGCCAAAAGGAATTGTCCATTTGTTTTAAAGAAAAGAAAATTCCTGGAGAAAAGCAGAGAGTGAACAGAAGAACATTGGCTTGGAGAAAGACTCTTTGCTCAGATGACAAATTCTGTATACAGTGAATCGGAGTGTGGCCCATGATGTTTAAACATGGCTATAAATAAAAACCATCTGATGATGGGGGTGGGGTAGGAGGAGGATAACCTTGAGCAAATAGCTTTATAATAGGCACTCTTAGCCAAGATATAAAAAATTGGCATTAAACATGGAGAAGTAATGAGGTGGATCTCATTTGTCAGCAATTCTCTAGGTCTTACGTTAGGTTTATTTTGTTGTTGTTGTTCCTTCTAGTTCCATGACTTCTAAACTTACTGAGACATAAAGCAGGGTACAGTAAGAAATAACACTGAAGTCAGGTGGACCTGGGTTTCAATTCTTGGTACATTTTCTCAGTCTCCGTTGTCTCATCTATAAAGTAGGAAACATTATTATAGCCCAGTAAGTTTCTTCTGAGGATTAAAGGAAATTGTAACTGTAAAATACCAAGAAGTAGATAATAAATATTCAACAAGTGTTTTGTTTTGTTTTGTGCCAGTCCAGGGGCTTGAACTCAAGACCTGAGCACTGTTCCTGGCTTCTTTTTGCTCAAGGCTAGCACTCTACCACTTGAGCTACAGTGCTACTTCTGGCCTTTTCTATATATGTGGTGCTGAGGAATCGAACCCAGGGCTTACATGTATACAAGGCAAGCACTCTACCACTAGGCCATATTCCTAGCCCCCTCAACGAAGTGTTATATACTACTTTTATGTTTTTTATTTTTGGTGATGCTGGTGTTTGAACTCAGGACCTTATACTTGACAAGCAAGTGTTAATACACTTGAGCCATGCTTCTTTTTTTTTTTTTTTTTTTTTTTTTTGCCAGTCCTGGGGCTTGGACTCAGGGCCTGAGCACTGTCCCTGGCTTCTTTTTGCTCAAGGCTACCACTCTGCCACTTGAGCCACAGCGCCACTTCTGGCCATTTTCTGTATATGTGGTGCTGGGGAATTGAACCCAGGGCCTCATGTATACAAGGCAAACACTCTTGCCACTAGGCCATATCCCCAGCCAGCTTTAGTTATTTTTCAGATAGGCTCATGTTTTTGCCTGGGGACAGGCCTTCTAGGGGATAACAGGCTGATGCAACCATGGCCTAACTTACTGGTTAACATGGGTGTCTCTCTAACTTTTTGCCTTAGACTGCAATACTCCTGATTTCAAGTAGCTGGGATTGCAAGCATGAACCACAGCATCCAACTATTTCTATAGTATTTTTCAGTGGATCCTGATGCCAATTGGAGTCCTTCAGCATTTGCCATGAAATACATTATGGTGTTTGGGTAGAATATATAGAGCATAGAAAAATCAAGAACATCATATAGGCCAGGTGCTAGTGTTTCACACCTATAATCTTAGCTACTTAGGAGGCTGAGATCTGAGGATTACAGCTTGAAGCCAGTATGGGCAGGAAAGTTCATGAGATTCTTGTCTCCAGTTAACCATCAAAAAGCCAGAAGTGGAGCTGTAGCTGAAGTAGTAGACAGTTCCCAGTTCAAGTTCCAATTCCAGGAAAAAAAAAACAAAAGACGCTGGTTAGTCTCACATTCCTGTCAGCTCAGAGTCCTGTATATGAAAAGGAAAAGGGTTCTATGCCTGAAAAGAATAATATATTTTTTTGTACCTAGGCCTTCTATGCCCACAGAAGTCTCCAAATAAAGTCTAAAGCAGTCATGTTAGTGGCTGTGCCCTTGGAAAACCTGACATGTTTTGGCTAACTGGACCTCCCCTGCCCCCTTTACCAGGTTTTTGTACACTGCATACCCAATTCTTCCTGAAAGTCAATGTCTTTCTCTGTGTTTCATGTTTGAAGTTTTCAGAAAAACTCAATTTATATTGCCCTTTCGCCTGGAATTAGAGGTGGCCAATGTTTTGTGGCCAGGAACCTTGCCACAGATTTAGGCCTTCCTTCCAGCTCCTGTAGTTTGGCGAAAGAAAAAAGGGGAAGAAAAATGATCATGTCCCTGGTTCCAACCCATGACATCCAGGCAGCATTCTGTTACAGAAGGAAATGTTTTCCTGTCACGGGGGAAAAAAACTCAACCTGGAATGGAAGGCAAAGTTCAACACTCTAGAAGGCGGGGTAAACGCCTTATGAAAAGTATTACAAGCACTCTACTGCAGCTCTTAAGCATCCTATCGTAGGGCTGAGAATGTGGCTTAGTGGTAGAGGCTTGCCTAGCATGCATGAAGCCCTGGGTTTGATTCCTTGAAAAAAGCTGGAAGAAAGAGCCAGAGCACTGTGGCTCAAGTTGTAGAATGCTAACCTTAGCAAAATAAACTCAGGGACAGTGCCAAGGCCTTGAGTTCAAGCCCCAGGACTGGCAAAAAAAAAAAAAAAAGATTGTAACTGGGTGCTGCTGGCTCATACCCATAATCCTAGCTGCTCAGGAGTAATATGGTGCTTACAAGTTGATGGTTAGCTTGTAGAGAAAGGATGTCTTCTCTTTGAAGGAGTAGGCAAGAGAGAAAGAGCCTCTGTCAACTGGAAACAGCAATAAAAGGGTTTGGAGGCATGGCTCAAATGAGTGCTAGCATTGAGTGAAAAAGCTAAGGGACAGTGCCCAAGCCCTGAGTTCAAGCCCTCAGACGCGCACATACTCACAAAAATAAATCTAGGGAGATCTGTTTCCCAGCGATGACATTTTACAGTAGAATGGTACCACAACTTGGATATTGACATTGATTTAATCCATTTTTTTCAGATTTCCTCAGTTTTACACATAAATATTCGTGTATGTGTTAGTTTATGTAATAATGGTACACCAGTGAGAATTTTCTTTTGTGTATACTTTTCTCCCAGGGAAAAATTCTTAGCTTTTATCAGATTCTCTCAGGAATCAGAGTCCCCAAAATGATTTTGATTCCTAGCTCTAGGAATTTTATAATACCCTAAACCTCTATAGATCTCTGTTCCAACAAGAAGCTTTGTTGTCATTTTGAGACAGGATGGCCCAGGATGACTTGAGCTCTTCCACAATTGCCTTTTGAATGCTGAGATTACAGGTGTATACCACCATGCCTGATACAAAATCAACATTTAGTTAGCACTTACCACACAGTAGGCATAGGGATACATGTAGATAAGGGGTAAGGCAGAGGGATACAAGGAAAAGGTGCATAATACATAGTACACCAAGTTTCTGCTCCAAAGAACCCTGTTTTGGGGGGAACTGGGGAAGTATTTTCACAGAAGCTATTCTTATATCTTAAAGAATAATCTAGAAGGCTTCAGCTGAGAAGAAGAGAGACTGTTCAAATCCATCTCTCTTAAATCATATCTATTCTCAATGCTTGGAGAAAACATCGGAAAACATGCCTGCATTTGTTTATTCTACAACATTAAGGTGTTAAATTCTTCAGCTCCCAAGTACAGGTGCTGAAGCCAAGAGATTTTTTTTTCCCTTGAGTCTGTTTTCCACTATCTTGTCCAAACTGGATACCAGATCCTGCCTGCTTAGGCTTTGAGAAAGGCATTTTATCTGTGACTCCTTGATCCCATCAGAGCTTATATTTAAAGCATGAGTGATGAGAAGAGACCGCAGCTGAGTCTCTGGCTCTGTCTCATCCCCTAGAGCACCCTCCTCCTCCCCATTGAGACTCTGCAAGCTCGCCTTTCAACTAAAACATCTCAACTCTCCAACCAATGGGATTTCTTTTTCTACAAGAGACTCATCAGAAACCTGCAGGTGTTTGGCTGCCACAGACCCCTCGTGACTGCCCTCCCTATGTTCTCCGGTTGGCTGCCTTGGGTAGGCCCAGCTCAGACATGCCACGTGACCCCCTTTCTCTGAGTAAACTTAGGGATCTAGGTTCTCTAGTACTACTTTTCTTTTCTTTTTTTTTTTTTTTTTGGCCAGTCCTGGGCCTTGAACTCAGGGCCTGAGCACTGTCCCTGGCTTCTTTTTGCTCAAGGCTAGCACTCTGCCACTTGAGCCACAGCGCCACTTCTGGCCATTTCCTGTATATGTGGTGCTGGGGAATCGAACCCAGGGCCTCATGTATACAAGGCAAGCACTCTTGCCACTAGGCCATATCCCCAGCCGCTGTAGTACTATTTTTCAAGGTGATCATTCTGGTGTAACCATCTCTAGGTCTGGAAGACAAACATTATCACCAAGTCTACGCTTTGAAGAGCTTCTAGGAAGCCACATACACGGCACCATTTCCTATGATTTTTTTATGTGCTCCTCCTGCAAGTGATTTAACCCACTAACCTTTGACATTTTCATATGTACTATAATTTAAAACCATAATAATACTGTCCTCATATGGTTATCTTAAGCATTAAAGAAATTATTCCATCTGAAGTTCTGAACATGTAACAAGAATACCTTCTACATGAGTTATTAGCATCTTTTTTTTTTTTTTTTGTCAGTCATGAGGCTTGAACTCAGGTCCTGGGTGCCGTCCCTGAGCTCTTTCACTCAAGGATAGTGCTCTAACACTTTGAGCAGCAGCTCCACTTCTGGTTTTCCGGTGGTTAGTTGGGAGATAAGAGTCTCATGGACTTTCCTGTCCCAGATGGCTTTGAACTGCAACCCTCAGATCTTATCTACCAAGTAGCTAGAATTACAGGTATGAGCCATCAGTGCTCTAGTTAGCATCTATTTTTTAAATAATAAAATGGAGGCATAAAATTACTGTTAATTATGTGAATTCATGCTTGCTGTAGAAAATTTTGAATTACTTCAAATTTAAGGAGGAAACAATTACAGCATCCAGAGATAAGAGATGCCATCATTTAAATGTGCATTTCTTCCAGCTTGTGTGTGTGTGTACGCGCATGTGCGCGCACATGTTCCCACATTTGTACTTGGGAATTAAAAAAAAAAAAAACTGGGTTCAACCAGTTGCTGGTGTCTAATACCTGTAATCCTAGCTACTCAATAGGCTGAGATCTGAGGATCACGGTGGTTCAAAGTCAGGCTGGGAAGGAAAATAGGAAAGTCTGTGAGACTCTTATCTCCAATTAACAACCAGAAAATCAGAAGCAGCACTGAGGCTCAAGTGGAAGAGCGTTAGCCTTGAGCTGAAGAGTTAAAGGTCAGCGCCCAGGCCCAGAATTCAAGTCCCATGACTGACCAAAAAAAAACCCAAAAAACAATTCATGTTGTGGAACCTGTTTTATTGAACTGATTCAGTTTATTCATTCAGATTATTCAACTGATATTTTCACATGTATTTAGACACTATTAAAGTAATACTTTTAATACTACCTAGTTTTCTTATACATTAATATAACCCAATGTATACAACTAATCCATTCGTTTGATTCTTAGTTTTCTGTTTGGTTGTTTTATTTTTTGCCAGTTCTGGGGCTTGAACTCAGGGCCTGAGCACTGTCCCTGGCTTCTTTTTGCTCACGGCTAGCACTCTACCACTTGAGCCACAGTGCTACTTCCAGCTTTTTCTGCACATGTGGTGCTGAGGAATTGAACCCAGGGCTTCATGTACATGAGGCAAGCACTCTACCACTGGGCCATATTCCCAGCCCCTGATTCTTAGTTTTCTATTTTTATTTTTACATACAGAAGTATGATAAAAGTGGAGCGTGTATGTTTAGCTTGAACTCTGTGTATGTGCATATGCATGTGCTTGTTCAACTTTTCTACTCATTACAAGGGCTTTACCACTTACATAACCCTTCAATTTTGGCTTTTTACTGGTTAATTGATGATAAGAGTCCTGAATATTTGTCTGTCCAGCTTGGTTTTTACCACAGCTCTCAGATCTCACCCTCCTTAGTAGCTAGGATTTTAGGCAGCACCCTGTCACACAGTCTGTGTATATCAGTATTTACTTCTTTAAGATAAATGCTTAAAAGTAAAATGGCTGCACCAAAGCCAAACTCTGCTTTTGTTTTGTCCATGTTAAGTACACAGGAAAAGCCATTCTGTGTACCTAATCTTTGGTTCATGACATACCCTCATAATTGGTATGTGGATAGTCTGGTTTTTGTTAATTTAGGTGGAAAATTCACTAATTTAATCATGTAGTTATTACCCATGAACCAGCCATCCAGAACAAAAGCTAGGACCTCGACAATAACCAAACTCTAACCACAGCCCTGTCCCATTTTTCTGGGGTCTCCAGGGAACCACCCTGGCTTTTCTGCTCATTCCTTTGCTTTCTTTTCTATGTAGTTTTATTTTATCAGTATCTATTCCTAAACAGTAATTTTAAAAAATTATGCTTCGCTTTATAAAGAGAGTGTCTCTTGTTGTATGTGATCTTTCAATATTGTATCACATTTCACTGTAGTTAATTCATTTTGACTGATCCAGAATAATCTCAAGAGTTTATTCTCCAAAATAATAATACCCAGGCTTACCCTCAACTCTCTCACTGAATGGACAACTATTTGTTTCCAACATTGTTGTTATTCTGCATATTGCTATTCTGACATTATTACAAAGGTCTCCTGTTGCACACAGGCAAGTACTTCTCTGCAGAACCAATTTAGACTTCCAGAGTCAAAAAAAGAACTCATCTGGGTCCCCATCTTGTGGTTCATGTTTCCATAGTTTAGGCTTTATGTTGTTCTTCAAAATGGTTAGATCAGTTTACTTCCCCTCCAATGGAGAGTGCTCATTCCCTGCCCCCAAAATTCCTTCCAACAATGGGGATCCTTTAAACGTGTGTGTGTGTGTGTGTGTGTGTGTGTGTGTACATGCACGCCCCCCTCTCCCCCCTCTCCCCCCTCTCCCCTCCCCTGTCCTGGGGCTTGAACTCAGGGCCTAGGTGCTCTCCCTAAGCTTTTGTGCTCAAGACTAGCACTCTACCATTTGAGCTACAATTCCACATTGAGCTTTTTTGATAGTTAATTGGAGCATTTCAAGGACTTTCCTGTCCAGGCTGGCTCTGCACTGTGATCTTCAGATCCAGCTTTCTGAGTAGGATTACAGGTGTGAGCCACCAGCACCTGGCTAAATTGTTTTGATCATTTGAGAGGAAAAAAGTCTGACCTCCTGCTACCCAACTCTGTAGCAAGGATTGAATCCTCCAGAAGCTTCTGACTCAGAGAATTGTTCCCTCTCTGATAACTGACATTTCTGGGACTGATTCCCCAGTGGCTCAGCTGCTTTCCCATGTCCTAAAAGAGGTGACAGTGCTGAACGGAGGCAGTGATGGGAGCCAGGATGGGAAATAAGCCCAGTTCACTACAGTGAAAGCTTGTCCCCTGGTCTTACCCCTGCCAGTATCAGATCAGTCCTTCTAATGAAATAGGCATTCTCTCTCCCTACTCACTACTGAAGAAATGCCAGTATAATGTCACCTTTGTTGTTTGCATTGATAAATTTAAACCTCCCTCCCTGCTCTGCAGTAAAAGAACTTTCTATTTTGAGCTTAGTGACATAGCCCAAACCAAACAGAGAGCATCAGGCTGCAGTGTGAGCTAATAGTTTTCCTTTAAGGAGGAAGATCCACAAGCAAACAGGAAGAACTTCCAAAAGACATCTGCATAGCAACACGCAGCCCATGACGTCCCTGCCTTTCTGCTGACAGATAGATTTCAAGGCTGAAAACAGAATACTACTTAACCTTCAGAGCAAGTGAATTCATCTTGAACTATCAGGTTTCTTAAAATCAATTTGCCAAGAATTTACTGATGCCCCTGTGCACCTAGCACCAGACTTCTAGCCAACCAAGAATTTATGCCAATTTAAGGAGTACCCTAAATATTTGTCTAAGAATACAACTTCTGCTAGTCTGTTTCTATGGGAGAATTCCTGCACATTTAGGGTAGGATCCTGGGTCTCAGGAAAGCCTCAGGCATGCAGAGAAGGCATGTTCACATCTGTTTTAACCACCGGTATGTGACCACAAACCCTGGCTTGGAAGAATGGACCAAAGGAGAGTAAATCCTCCCACCCCTTAGAAACTCTCCTGTTTCAAATATGCACAAAAGTAGAGCTCAGAGTATAATTAACCCCCACCACCAGCACCGGGCTCCAATAGTTACCAGCACAATAGCAATTTTGTTTAATTGATATCCCAGACCTCCCTCATCTCCACTGGTTTTTGTTATTTTCCTATGCAAATGCTTTGTGTGCATTATTTGGCTATAGATGCTGAGGGTCAAACTCTGGGTAAGGTAAATCTATCACTGAGCTACACTACCCAACCACGGTCAGATTTCCTAAATGCAGCTTAGTACTGTGTGTGTGTGTGTGTGTGTGTGTGTGTGTGTGTGTGTGTGTGTTTTAGTCAATAAGCATATCTCTTTTTATGACCTACCCTTGGAAATTACAAGGTCACTTCTGCTGTGCACTGTTGGGTAAAAGTCACAGCCCACTTAGGTGGTTGATGGGAGATGAGTCTCACAGATTTTCCTGCCTGGGCTGACTTTAAACCACAGTCCTCATATCTCAGCCTCCTGAACAGCTAGGATTACAGGCATGAGCCACCAGCACCAGGCCAGACTCTACCTTTAGATTGGCAAGATTCCAGAAGAGCATGGGAGTTAGGATGGCCATAGAGATTAGGAAAGGGTGAACCTGCTCTTCCTGCACCAATCAAGACAGATGTTTCAAACAATGGAAACCTGGTGGAAGAAAGGAGGGAGTTGGTTGGCAAGACCACATTCTTCAGTTGTGTCCAACGTACCTCAAACAACTGAGGGACTGAACCAAGCTGAAACCCAGAGAGACTTGTTCAACCTGTGTCTTAGAGTGGGGCTGCACCTCCAGGAAGACAAAGAACCTTTTCCAATATACCACAAACTACCACAAGGGCAAGAGTACCTAAGGGACTTTAACAGGTGACTCAATGTACCTTATACTTACTAAGGCATCTAGTGAATATATGGTGTTTTGGGGGAAGACTATAAGATTTTGTTTTGACTTAAGCTTCCACCCACTAGTTGGCCAAGAAATAGAGTATCTAAAACATAACACTAGATGACTAAAATACTGTCTTTAAGTGGGTTGTGCTTTTTTAGCACATTGTACTTTTTTAAGTTGCATTGGTCTAGACTCCTATAGACCTCTTTGGAGAAGCTAAGACACTGTCCCCAATATATATAGGACTAGCCTTATCAATGTGTTTCTACTCTTGGCTGGATGCAAAAAGTGGCCATAGATTGCTGAGAATGTGGCTTAGTGGTAGAGTGCTTGCCTAGCATGCATGAAGCCCTGGATTTGATTCCACAGTACCACATATACAGAAAAAGACAGAAGTGGTGCTGTGACTCAAGTGGTAGAGTGCTAGGCCTTGAGCAAAAAGAAGCCAGGGACAGTGCTCAGGCCCTGAGTTCAAGCCCCAGGACTGACAAAAAAAAAAGTGGCCATGGAATTTCAGAGAAAGTGAGACCAAATAGAAGATCTTGTCTCCTCTTTCTCCTTTCCTCTCCTCACCCCTTCCCTCACTGTTCCCTTCTCTTTCCTCTTACTTTTCCCTTCCTTCCTTCCTTCCTTCCTTCCTTCCTTCCTTCCTTCCTTCCTTCCTTTCCTTGTTTCTTTTCTCTTCTTTTTTTTTTTTTTTTTGCCAGTCCTGGGCCTTGGACTCAGGGCCTGAGCACTGTCCCTGGCCTCTTCTTGCTCAAGGCTAGCACTCTGCCACTTGAGCCACAGTGCCACTTCTGGCCGTTTTCTATATATGTGGTGCTGGGGAATTGAACCCAGGGCTTCATGTATATGAGGCAAGCACTCTTGCCACTAGGCCATATTCCCAGCCCCCCTTTCCTTGTTTCTTTTTTGTTAATTGTGGGGGGTTGAACTCAGGGCCTAGGTGCTATCCATGAGCTCTTTTTGCTTGAGGCTAGCACTCTTTGAGCCAAAACACCACTTCTGGTTTGTTCGTGGTTCACAAGAGATAAGAGTCTCATGCCTTTCCTGTGCAGGCTGGCTTTGAACCGCAATCCTCAGATCTAAACCTCCTGAATAGCTAGGATTAGAGGCGTGCGCCAGCAGTGACCCGGCCATTCTCTTTTCTTCACTTTCTTGTTCCTTTATATTAGTTTTCCTTCAGTTATCATCATTAACATAGCTTTTATATTTGGGTAACATCCCAGGAAAGTAAATGCTTACATCTCTATTTATGGGTTTCAGGAAGATAATATAAAACGTGGTCATTTCCAAGTGTTACAAAGAACAGGGTAGCATCATGTATCCTTGACTTTGATAAAAAAAAAAAAAGCAGGCTTGTTTTGAGACACTTCATGGAATCCAGATTCATATGTCAATCATTGAGATTATTCAAATGCTATAACGATGCTGTTAAAGCCATTGTGATCATCAGCTGGGTGGAGGAAAGCCTCAAATAGCATGACTCAGGGCACTTCATTTTTCATTTTTATTTTTAACTCATCAAGCCTCAGCTATAGAGTGATAATTAAGGTAATCACCCTTTTCGCCCCATAGCCCTTCATACTTCGATCACTGAGTCCACACAGGCCTCTCTTTGTTTTCTGTGTGTACATTCACACACCTTTCCAAGTCTTCCCACTTGGTCTCCCACCATAGATAACCAGTTTAATTATTTGATTATATTTCTTGGCTTATATCTGTTCATGGGAAGTTTCATTTACTTCATATATGTTTTCATTTATGTCACTGTATTGCATTACATATCTCATTCTAAATGTCTTCCCTTTTTTGTCTTCTCTTTTTTTTTTTTTTTTTTTTTTTTGGCCAGTCCTAGGCCGTGAACTCAGGGCCTGAGCACTGTCCCTGACTTCTTTTTTGCTCAAGGCTACCACTCTGCCACTTGAGCCACAGCGCCACTTCTGGCCATTTTCTGTATATGTGGTGCTGAGGAATCGAACCCAGGGCCTCATGTATACGAAGCAAGCACTCTTGCCACTAGGCCATATTCCCAGCCCTTTTTGTCTTCTCTTTATAGCAGCACTAAAGTTTTGAACTCAGAGCCTCAAGGACACTTAATAGGTAAGTACTTTCCTACCTGAGCCACACCCTTAGCCATTTTTTTGCTTTTGTTATTTTTCAGATAGGTTCTCACATTTTTGCTTGAGCTGATGTCAGACCAAGATCCTCCTATTTCTACCTCCCAAGTAGTTCAAATCATAGGCATGAGCCACTACATTGAGTGAGACTGTGTCCCTTTTCACTCCTCATTTTTTTTTTTTTTGCCAGTCCTGGGGCTTGAACTCAGGGCCTGGGTCCTGTCTCTGAGCTTCTTTGTGCTCAAGTCTAATGCTCTACCACCTGAGCCACAAATCCACTTCTGACATTTTTAGTAGCTGATTGGAGATCTCACAAACTTTCCTTCCTGGACTGGCTTTGAACTGCGATCCTCAGATCTCAGTTTCCTGAATAGCTAGTATTACAGGTGTGAGCCATAGCACCCAGCAGTATAGCCTTTACAAATTATGCTCATGGTAAGGAAAGAATGAGGAAGTATAGCAGATTCATCATTGGCTAACGAGCCTGGTATGGGCAGGTAGGCTTCCCCAGCTGTTGGCAGAGGCAAAAGAAGCAAAACTTTCTCGTCAAGGGTTTGGGCCTTGGGAAAGGGGGAGGAGCCATTGGATGCTGGGATGAACTGTTCATCTGTGCAGTCTCAGGAGCTCTGGGAAACTGCAGTGATGTCATGGTTTGCATAGTACCTCCAGGAAATATCTTTTAGTAGCTTCCTTTTGTAGTAGTTCTGAATGGATAACTGGCAGCTATCAGTGTTTTTCAGATTTGGGAACATGTGCATAGGTTTTACAGGTTTGCGCTCCCGAATCGGAAAATCCAAAATCTAAACGATTCCAATGATGCTCTGGAGCTGAACTTTTGAACTAGGGAGGCTCAACTCTAGGGGCTCTGCAGTTAAATAGGACATTTCTAGCTTTGTTGTCAGAATTGCTTAGGTGGGTGATCTGATCTCACAGCAAACTTATTAATTAATTAATTTATTTATTGGCAGTATTAGGATTTGAACACTGGTCCTAACCCTCATTAGGTAAGAATTCTATCATCTAAGCCATACAACCAGCCCTCTTTTGCTTTGTTTTTCAGGTAAGATCTTGCTTGCCCAGGGTGAGACTCATATCTTGTTTCTCTTGCCTGAACTTCCCAATAGCTAAGACGGCAGGCACATAGGCACATACCACTATGCCTGGCTTATTGGTTAAGATGGGTTCTCAATATTTATTTATTTTTTTGCAAGGGTTGGCTTTAAACTACAATTTTCCTAATTCCACCTCCATTGTGCCTAAGATTACAAATATGAGCCACTTCACCTGGCTTAATCTGCGTGTGTGTGTGCGTGCGTGCGTGCGTGCGTCTGTGCCTGCCTGCCAGTCCTAGGCTTGAGCTCAGGGCCTAAGTGCTGTCCTTGAGCTTCTGTGCTCAAGGCTAGTGCTCTACCACTTTGAGCCACAGCACCACTTCTATTTCTTGGTGGTTGAGTGGAGATAAGAGTCTCATGGACTTTCCTGCTTGGGCTGGTTTTGAACTGCAATCCTTAGATCTCAGCACCCGGAGTTGCTAGGATTATAGGCATGAGCCACCAGCGCCCTGTTTTATTTTCTCTTAAAAGGAAACAATGCCATGTAGGTTTACAGGAGGAAGTCACATGTTCTAGAAGCTTCGCGTAAAAGTCACCTAACTGGTTTTCGTACCTCCTCTTCCACGCCTTCACACTGAATTGCCTTCCTGAAGCACACATCTATCTAGTCCTGCCACTTCACTAGTAGACACTTGAGCATCCATCATCATCTTAGCAGAGCATTCAGAGGTCTCTGTGGTTCATCCCTGATTTACTGGCACAATTTGACTTCCCACTGCCCTCTACACTCTGCAAAGTCTATTCTCCCCCTAGTCATTGCTGTATGTTTCCAGAATGTAGTCTGTGTTTTACCAAACATTGAACCACCAGAATTCATTTCTAGAATAAGGAATAATGCAGTACAATGAATAAGAGCTACCCTTCATGGTAGCTTTGGAACTTTCAAAAGATCAATCTGCCACAACTTCCATACTCTAGAATGGGAAAGTAAAACAAACACAGTTTTCATTGAGTTTTCTGTCATTAAAATTACTTAATGGCACATTTCTGCTCAACTTTTACTGAATCCCTGACATGTACTGAGGGCTTGGGGGAAGAGGGGAGATAAACATGAAGAAAACTTGATTGATATAGAAAATCAAGTTAGGGCTGGGAATGTGGCTTAGTGGTAGAGTGCTTGCCTAGCATGCATGAAGCCCTGGGTTCGCTTCCTCAGTACCACATACACAGAAAAAGCCAGAAGTGGTGCTGTGGCTCAAGTGGTAGAGTGCTAGCCTTGAGCAAAAAGAAGCCAGGGACAGTGCTCAGGCCCTGAGTTCAAGCCCCAGGACTGACAAAAAAAAAAAAGAAAGAAAAAAAAGAAAATCGAGTTAGCAACCAATTATGTAATTCACCTGTTTGTGGACTAAAGCTACAGTCATACTCATCATTGTGATAGTTCATTTCCCTGCACAGGAAATATATAATTCTATTGTACATAATATTATAGTAGAGTTTCAAACTATAAGCAAAAGATTTTAAATCAGGGACTACTTCTCCTCCTTTTTTCATTTTTTAAATTTTATTTCTTTTTTTTGTCAGCACTGGGGCTTGAACTCAGGGTCTGGGTGCTGTCCCTGAGCCTTTTGCTCAAGGTTAGATAGAATTCTACCACTTGGCCCACAGTTCCACTCCCAGCTTTTGAGTGGTTCATTGGAGAGAAGAGTCTCACGAACTTTCCTGCCTGAACAGGCTTTGAACCATGGTCCTATTTTTCATCCTCCTGAGTGGCTAGGATTACAGGCATGAGCCACTGGTGCCTGGCCTCCTCAACTCTTAAGCAGAATTTATTTCTTGAGAACAAATAAAGGATAAAGGAGATACGATTGAACACAGTCGAGCTGAGAGGGCTCTTGAGGGAAAAGTAATATAGATAATGTAAAGTAGAAATGATATTATCGAATTATGACTTCCTCTGTTCCCAAAGCTTTCACAAAAATGAAACCACCAAGTGTTGGACCTAAAATATGGTGGAGGGCTAAAGAAAAAAAAATCTTAGAGTCTTTTCTACCTGGTGATACAATTGGGGTATGCACTCATGATGTGTTTGTGATTCAGGCAGGATGTACAGTGAAAGCTGTGATTGAGCTAAATCCTCTCATCCTGGCTATACTCAAGGCTGTGAGGTAAAGGAAGGACTACCTGGGACTTCAGCTACAGAAACCTGGGAATCCTGATGGAGTAGTCATCTGTCTTGTACTGAATGATGCTTTAAGTCACTGCCAGGTCCTCAATGTCACCAAGACTTCAACCGCACCCAAATACCTTAAGATGACACCTCTAATGCTTACCCTGAAAAGAAACAATGCAGCTGGCCGGCATATTTGGACCATGTGAACTGGACATAGTCATCGAGGAGGCTCCCCATGGCATGAAGGCCCTGGGGTGCCACAGTAAGAGAGGTACTGTTCCCCGAGGCAGAAGCCGTCTTCACACCCCTGTGTGGACAAGGGCTAAGAGTTCAGATGAGGTAACAGGTTATCTGTTCCCAGCTCCTCCCAGGAACTCACCTGTTTTTTTTATTTTAATTTTTGCCAATCCTGGGGCCTGAGCACTGTCCATGGCTTCCTTTTGCTCAAGGCTAGCATTCTATCACTTGAGCCATAGTGCCACTTCTGGCTTTTTCTGTTTATGTGGTGCTGAGGAATCAAACCCAGGGCTTTGTGCATGCTAGGCAAGCACTCTACCACTAAGCCACATTCCCTGCCCCTTCATCTGTCTTAATAGTATCACACTTACTTTTTCCCCAAGTCGCAACTGTCATTACCTGAGACCAGCACTGACAAGTCTCTATGATGGCCTGGCAAGGGACACTACACTGCGGTAGCCCATCTCTAATGAATAAGAGCCTGAACAGAAGAAAGCATAGGAAATCTTGACATACAGTGAGTATGAAATTGAAACAGTGGCAGGGCTGGGGATATGGCCTAGTGGCAAGAGAGCTTGCCTCGTATACATGAGGCCCTGGGTTCAATTCCCCAGCACCACATATACAGAAAACGGCCAGAAGTGGCGCTGTGGCTCAAGTGCCAGAGTGCTAGCCTTGAGCAAAAAAGGAAGCCAGGGACAGTGCTCAGGCCCTGAGTCCAAGGCCCAGGACGGCCGAAAAAAAAAAAAAAGAAAGAAAGAAATTGAAACAGTGGAGACAAGGTCCTGAGTTCAAATCCCAGTATCTCCAAGAAATTTCCTTTCTTTCTTCCTCCTTCCTTATCCTTCCTCCCTTCCTTTCTTTCTTTCTCCTTCCTTCCTTCCTTCTTTCCTTCCTTCCTTCCTCTCTCCCTCCCTTTCCTTTTCTTCTATTTTTTTCTCTCTCTTTCATGTGAAGGATTGAACCCAAGGCCTCACATGTGCTAATCAGGAGCAACTGATTATACCCCCCATCCCTCCCCCTTTTTTGTATTTAGAAAGTATTACATAACAACACATAAAATCAAACGAAAAAGTAAAGCAGGGCTGGGAATATGGCCTAGTGGTAGAATGCTTGCCTTGTATACATGAAGCCCTGGGTTCAATTCCTCAGCACTATATATATATCCAGAAGAGGCACTGTGGCTCAAGTGGCAGAGTGCTAGCCTTGAACAAAAAGAAGCCAAGGACAGTGCTCAGGCCCTGAGTTCAAGCTCCAGGACTGGCAAAAAACAAAACAAAAAAAAAAAGAAATATATACCTACTCTAAAGTTTTCAAGCTATTCTAGGATAGGATGTGTGGCTCAATGGTATACATTCTGGCAAGATCAAGTTCCAACTCCAATAGAGAAAAAAAAGATAGTCTAGAATTCCTCTTAAAAGCTTTCAGCCTTCTCCACTTCCATTTATGTTACATCAGGAATTTCTGTGTTTGATCTGAGGCAAGAATTTCATTCCTCATTTTCTGTGTGGGTTACCAATTTTCCCAGTCCCCCTTTATTAATAATCTAGCTTTTTCCAAACTACTGTAAATGCCACTTCTGTCAGATGTCAAATTTCTGTGCATGGGTGGTTTTATTTTTAGGCTCTTTTATTCATTTGCATGGGTCTATGCTACAGGATTCTTTACCTTTTTACTGATTTTTAGAGTCACTCATTTATATAAATTTACAGTTATTGCTTCTATATAGATTCCCTTTTTCAGATTTATCAAATTCTCTTCCACTCCTAGTTAAATTGATATTTCTTTCTTTTAACTAAGAGTAGATACCAATAAGACTAAAAAGAAGAAACAAACAAAAGAACGGATACGGGGTGTGTATGCCTGGAATATGGCCTAGTGGCAAGAGTGCTCGCCTTGCATACATGAAGCCCTAGGTTCGATTCCTCAGCACCACATATATAGAAAAAGCCAGAAGTGGTGCTGTGGTTCAAGTTGGCAGAGTGCTAGCCTTGAGCAAAAAAGAAGTCAGGGACAGTGCTCAGGCCCTGAGTTCAAGCCCCAGGACTGGCAAAAGAAAGAAATGGATATTGGTACTGGCAATGTGGCTTAGTGGTAGAGTGGTTGCCTAGTATGCATGAAGACTTGGGTTCAATTCCTCAGTACCACATAAACAGAAAAGGCCAGAAGTGGAGATGTAACTCAAGAGGTGGAGTGCTAGCCTTGAGTACAAAGAAACTCAGGGACAGTGCCCAGGCCCTGAGTTTGCCCCAGGCCTGGCAAAAAAGAATGGATATTGATGATCTAGATAGAGTAGAACATGCCTTTAATCCTAGTGCTAGGAAGGCTGTGGTACAAAGATTACAGATTTGATGCCAGCTTGGGCTATGTAACAAGTTCAAGGTCAGCCTGGGCTGCGCAGCAAGACCTTGTCTCAGGGGGCAAAAAAGTAGACATCAATCAGCTGCAGTAGTCCAATCATGTAATTCTAATTACTTGGGAGGGAAAAGATGGGCAGATCTGAGTTCAAGGCCAGCCTGGGCAAACACATGTCTCTATCTCAAGAAGATTCCATCTCAACCAGTGATGAGGGAAAGCACAAGTAGGAGGATCAAAGGCCCAAGCTGGCTTCACCCTACTTCCTAACCCTAGTGCTTTCCTTTATGCCTTCTGTGGCACAGAAGACTCCTCACCAGGCACTGGTGACTCACACCTGTAATTCTAGCTACTCAGGAGGCTAAGATCTGAGGACCATGGTTCAAAGTCAGCCCGGACAGGATAGTCTTTAAGACTCTAATAAACTATTCAGAAAAAGCTGGAGGTGGCACTGTGGGTCAAGTGGTAGAGTGCTAGCCTTGAACAAAAGAATCTCAGGGACAGCACCCAGGGCCTGAATTCAAGCCCCAAGACCAGTACAAAAAAAATAATAACTACCCCTTCTCTTGTGATCTGTACACTCTGGATTTTAGAAAGTTGAGTAATTATGTACCTTGGTATGATTTTCAATGTTACTATTATTCTTTTGGAAGCTCATTGCCCTTTCCTGGATAGAAGAATTTATAGTTTTGCTCACATTTGACATTTCAGCTATTTTTTTCTGCCCTTTCCTCTCTCTCCTTGATGTTAGATTAAGATTATTCAGATTTTACTTTGGTTTTCACTTTATTTCCATCTGTCTCTGTCCTCCAATTTGGACAGGTTGTATTGCTATGTCATAAAGTTACAGATATTTTCTACCATATTATTTAATCTCTGAACTCAGTTCAGTGGCTTTTCATTTCAAACATGTTTTTGTTTTTGTTTTTTGCCAGTCCTGGGCCTTGGTCTCAGGGCCTGAGCACTGTCCCTGGCTTCTTTTTGCTCAAGGCTAGCACTCTGCCACTTGAGTCACAGCGCAAATTCTGGCCGTTTTCTGTATATGTGGTGCTGGGGAATCGAACCCAGGGCTTCAAGTATACGAGGCAAGCGCTCTTGCCACTAGGCCATATCCCCAGCCCCTCAAACATGTTTTTAACTCTAGAAGTTCCATTTAAATCTTTTTTTTTTCCAAGACCAAAATTCAAACTTGGTATCTGAGGCTTGCTTCCGTTCATTGGCTGATGCTCTACCACCTGAGCCACACCTCCAATGCCCCCCACATTTTTAGTATTCTTTCCTCATTATGTTCATTTATGTTGTCCTTTAAATCCTTGTTCTGAAGCTGTTCTGAAGTCCTTGCATGCTAATTTCATCATTCATTCATTTCTATTAAGTGGTTTTAAATATTCGCCATGAATAATGTTTCCGTGTTCTGAAGTACAATGTGGTTTGTTATTGGATGGTGGGCCTATACTATAAAATAATTGTTAGGATTTTTTCCCAAATTTCCTATAAGTTAAAGTTTGTTTTGACAGGAAATTGATTTGCCTTGGTTCGTTAGTATACCTGTAAGCTTTATAAGAGCAGATCTTAAATGGTCTGTATTCTAAGATAGTTTACCTCTACTACTATAGTATGGTCCTTCTGGGATCTCTACTGAATTCCTTGGCATTTGAGTGCTGGTGGCTAACACCCAGAATACTAGCTAATCAGGAGGCTGCGATCTGAGGATCATAGTTCTAAGCCAGCCAGGACAGGAAAGTCTATGAAACTCTTATCTTCAATTAACCATCAAAAAAGTCAGAAGTGGGGTTGTGGCTCAAGTGATAAAATACCAGCCCTGAGTTGCAAAGCTTAGGGACAGCACTTAGGCCCTAAGTTCAAGCTCTAATACTCGCACCAAAAGAAAAAAAAGACAGAAGAAAGAAAGAAAGAAACAAACAAAAAACCACAAGAATAAGATCCCTCTACAGTGGCTAGCAAAAACTTGGGTTTCAGCTGGGCGCTGTTGTCTTCTCTGTAATCCACCTACTTAGGAGGTTGAGCTCTGAAGCACAGGAATATCCATAAGATTCTTATTTCCACTAACCACCAGAAAAATAAAACCTGAAGTGGTACTGTGGCTCAAAATGGTAGAGTGCTAGCCTTGAGCAAAAGAAGAGCTCAGGGAGGGGCTGGGGATATGGCCTAGTGGTCCTGGGTTCGATTCCCCAGCACCACATATACAGAAAATGCCCAGAAGTGGCGGCGCTGTGGCTCAAGTGGCAGAGTGCTAGCCTTGAGCGGGAAGAAGCCAGGGACAGTGCTCAGGCCCTGAGTCCAAGCCCCAGGACTGGAAGAAGAGCTCAGGGACAGCACCCAGGCCTCGAGTTCAAGCTCCATGACTGAACAAATCAGACCAAACTTGGTTTTCTCCAAGCACTGTGATATCTCTAAGAAGCATTTAGCTTACAGACCTTTGGAAGATTTTCTTTTGCTGGCCTTGTAAATTTCACCCTATGTATATTTTTGCCAGTTTGGGTACTCCAAAAAGCAGAAACTAAGAAGGGGACCTGACAGATGTATTAAACTGCTGTAAGGAAAAATGAAAAAGGATCCAGAGAATGCTAGAAATTTTACGATTGCAACACAGGTCTGACCCTTATGAGAGGAAAGACAGGCTGAATGGAAGGAAGGCAGAGGGCATGCTGCATTTCTGAAGAACAAGACTGCCTTTTTAGGCCTTAGAAACTCAGTCTTTACCAGAGATTAACACACAAGAAGTGTGGACCAGCCAATTAGGCTCTGCATAGAGATCTATGTAGTATACATTTTGGAGACCACCAAATATTATTCATCTCTTGCAGCAAATAGATTTACTTCTCAAATTTTGAAGAGGGGTTCCTTCATGATTCTTATTGCCTTTTCTTCCTAGGGGAAAATTCAGAAGAGAACAACAATCAGACAAACTTACAGCCCTTATTATAGAACTTGATCTCAGAGTTGTGCCTGGTCCTCTCCTTGCTCACCTCCACTATTCATTCATTCTAGATTCCATACATACCCTCATAGGCACGGCTTTTGCACCAAACCTACATCTACGCAGTGTAGACTCTTGGTAATAATATCATTCTCAGTCTGAGGTCGCTATGGTTTTCTATTCTCAGTTACTAGCAGTGCAAGGTAATATCAGGAGACACTTGGATAATCAGGTTAAACACATATGCCACTCCATCATCCTCTTCTAACAGCAGTCCTACCTGCTCCTGTTCATCAAGGTAAACTACCCCTACCAGTAAGGTGACTTCTCTTTTGCCTGCTACCTGCTACTGTTTGTGCACAAGGAACCCAAGATGTCATAGTAATTGTAACTTAGTTAAATGTTACTCTTGCTTATGGCCTCTAGCAAGAGTATACCTCCTTGGACATCAGGACTCTCAAATTCTTCAAAACCCAAGGATACGGGGCTGGGAATATGGCCTAGTAGCAAGAGTGCTTGCCTCCTACACATGAAGCTCTAGGTTCGATTCCCCAGCACCACATATATGGAAAATGGCCAGAAGGGGCGCTGTGGCTCAGGTGGCAGAGTGCTAGCCTTGAGCGGGAAGAAGCCAGGGATGGTGCTCAGGCCCTGAGTCCAAGGCCCAGGACTGGCCAAAAAAAAAAAAAAAAAAAAAAAAAAAAAAAAAAACCCAAGGATACAAGGATGGGAAATAGAAAGATCTCCCAGTTGGGAGTGATGGTGTATCTGCCAGATACCCTCAGTTCCTTGCAAGGGTGTTAAACCCTACGTCCTGAGAAAGTGGGTCAAAGTCAATCTATTGAGGTGCCAGACTTTGAAGTCAGGCCCCACCACGTGAACCCCATTTTAGAATCGAACCCTGAGCCAATCAGATTTGTACCTGTGTTCTAATCTTGCTTGCACAGCTGATTGTTGTAACCTTGTTCTTTGCCTTTATAAGCCCTGTGTAATCACAGCTCGGGGCTTCCTCCTAACCTCCGCTGTGTCGGTGGGTAGGACGAGGCCCGAGTTGGCAGCTCGTTAAATAAAGCCTTGCCTTGCTTTTGCATTTCGGAGTGTCTGAATCTCGGTGGTCTTCTTGGGGGTGGTCTTGCAACTTGGCACAACATTTGGGGGCTCGTCCGGGATAGCCCCAGAGACCCCGAGATCCCAGACTCCGAAGGTAAGAAAACAGCGCTGTTCATTTGTCTTGTCCTGTAATTTGTCTGTCTGTTTTGCTTTTGCTTATACTTGTAGGGCGCGAGTCAGTTTGGTTTTTGGCCGGAACTGACCAGGAGGGCCTCCTAAACGAGACTCAACCCGCCCACCTTGTACTCGGGTCCACTCCTTCTGCACCCTTGCAGGAGGTTGTGGGCCAACTCGGGTCCACTCCTTCTGCACCCTGGCAGGAGGTTGTGGGCCAACTTGGGTCCACTCCTCCTGTACCCTGGCAGGAGGTTTTGGGCCAACTTGGGAGATCTCCAACTCGTAACTCGGGTCCACTCCTTCTGCACCCTTGCAGGAGGTTGTGGGCCAACTCGGGTCCACTCCTTCTTACAGGAGGTTGTGGGCCAACTCGGGTCCATTCCTTCTGCACCCTTGTAGGAGGTTGTGGGCCAGCTTGGGAGATCTCCAACTCGTAGCTTTTCTTAGGCCTGTGTGTTTTCCTCCTTTTGTATTAATTGTTTGTTTCTTGTAGCCTTTTGGACTGAACATCTGATCAGAGCTATGGATAACGTTCTATCTTGAGGACCTCCATCTAGCCCCCTAGACTTGATCCTAGCTCACTGGAGGGAGGTTAAGGAGATAGCTCATTTTTGTGTGTTTTTTTCTTGCACTGTGCCTGACTGACAAACGGATGATGGGGAACGTTCCTTCCACTCCCCTGGACTTGACTTTAGCTCACTGGAAAGATGTACAGGTGACAGCCCACAATCAGTCAATCAGTGAGAATGTCCGCAAAAAAAGAACTCTAGGGGACCCCCCACCCAGCCTTCTTAAGCAGAAAATTGTTTGGTGCGCTAAAATGTTTTACTAAGACTAAAAATGTTTTACTAAAACTATCAAGCCCTGGAAAATGAAGCTGGAGAATGCTAAAATCATTTGTTAAAGGTTTTTGTCTTAAAATGTACGGCTGATGCTTATTCAGCGCGCTTTAAGATCTTTTGAAAATGTGTGTGTGCATGTGTGAGTGTGAACATGTTCAAGACTGCAGTATGATGCAAAACTAAGTTTAAATTCAAAGGTCTTCATGCCATGCAGTAACTGGAACTGAAGAAAAAAAAAAAAAAAGGCTCTTTTGAAACAAGCAGCCCGTAAGCAAAGGGCGGCACCTGGTTTCAGATTGCCTGTGAGCTTCAGTTTTTCCGATGCAGATAAAAGCTAAAATGTTGTGTTAGTGTTGGGTTAGTAAAAAGGCTTTGGAAATCAAGAATACATTTCTAGATAAGAAATTTGGAAGTAAAATTGTCCTAAATAATTATTGCAAAGTGAGAAAAGGAGAATTATGGCTACCAAAATGTTTAATTGCCATTCCAGCTTCTTTGTAGGTTTTTTGTAACAGTTTCCAGCAGGCCCACAGAGAAGCACAGGTGATTCCTACAAGTTTGTCAAGATCTAATACTGACCCTTAATAAGTTCCAGGTAAGAGAGCATGCTTAAAAACTACTTCTGTGTGGACCACCTTGTTGCTTATAATTGGAGTAAAGTGGCCCCTTATAAGACTCACTGATCTGAATCTGCGGTTCAAAGCCAGCCCGGGCAAAGAAAGGTCCCTGTGAGAGACTTGTCTCTAATCAGCCAGCAGAGTGCTGGGAATGGAGTAGTGTGGAGCTCAAAAGTGGTACGGTGCTAGTCTTGAGCTGGAGAGCTGAGGGACAGCACTCAGGCCCTGAGTCCAAGTTGAAAGTCACTCCTCCTGGGACAAAAGTGATGGAGCATCCAGAGGCAGTAAGCCACTGCTTGGATGGCAGAGATGGTGTCAGATCCTAGAGTCACTACTGTTGGCCTTTCAAAAGTTAAAGCCGGGAAGTCCTAGAAGAATAGTTCATAAGCATGCCTTTCCAATGCCCATGTCTGTCTACTGGGCAGGAATTTGCCAGTCATCTGTGATAGTGGTTAGTAAGGGTAAGTTTGTCAAATGAGAGGATAGATTAAAATCTCACCCCCCGCATTTACTCAAAGCCCTGACTGGCAGTGAGAATTTTAAGCTCATACATCTGTTTAGTAAAGAAAGCTTGTAGACCTGAGATTGTGTCCTTATTGAGATCTGTTAAAGGCCTGCAAAGGTATATTGTTAAAAATTGCAAGATCTGTCAGCTTACCAATGCCCCCAATCAACAGATTACTAAAGGAGCTCGCCTCTGTGGGAATAGGCCAGGCGTGTATTGGGAAGTAGATTTCACAGAAATTACAAATATTTGCTAGTTTTTGTAGACACCTTTTCAGGATGGGTTGAAGTCTATCCAACAAAGCATGAGACTGCGAATGTAGTGGCTAAGAAGATCCTGAAAGAAATCCTACCCAGGAGACTAAACTCCTTAGAACCACGGTGGAAGGGACCCTAGACGGCATCGCCACTTGGGTTCATTGCTTCCACGCCAGGCCAGCTGACCCCTTTGCCCTGGATGACAACTACCGTGATGGAACATGGGAGGTCTCCAAGCACCCAACTCAGCCGCTTTGCCTTCGCCTCAAGACTGAGACTAAGGTTATAGGTTCCTGGCTAGGTAAGGTCTACGCCCCTGAGTCAGCCTGAAGAAGTTACAGAAGATGGATGATCTTCACCCATCAGCCCCCCTTTAAAACCGAGGGACCAGAGTTATTTTTGGATACTACTTTTGGCCCTACTGGCCCATGCCTTACCTCTATATCATCCCCTAGACATGCAAGCCATTGAAATGGACAGAATGGAGCCATGATTGGCTCCCAAGGTACCAAAAAGAAAAAGGGGGAAATGAGGTGCCAGACTTTGAAGTCAGGCCCCACCACGTGAACCCCATTTTAGAATCGAACCCTGAGCCAATCAGATTTGTACCTGTGTTCTAATCTTGCTTGCACAGCTGATTGTTGTAACCTTGTTCTTTGCCTTTATAAGCCCTGTGTAATCACAGCTCGAGGCTCCCTCCTAACCTCCGCTGTGTCGGTGGGTAGGACGAGGCCCGAGTTGGCAGCTCGTTAAATAAAGCCTTGCCTTGCTTTTGCATTTCGGAGTGTCTGAATCTCGGTGGTCTTCTTGGGGGTGGTCTTGCAACTTGGCACAACACTATTATTTACATCTAGGTCTCCATTCCAGTGTCTTTGAGCAAATGCCCCCCTAAGCAACTAATCTGCCTTGGCTTCTGCTGCTACACAGGCTGTTTTTTGCAGTTTTTTTTTGCCAGTCCTGGGACTTGAGCACTGTCCCTGGCTTCTTTTTGCTTAAGGCTAGAACTCTACCACTTGAGCCACAGCACCATTACTGGCTTTTTCTGTGTATGTGGTGGTGCTCAGGAATTGAACCCAGGACTTCATGCATGCTAGGCAAGCACTATACCACTAAGCCACATTCCCAGCCCCTGAAAATTCTTTTGAGGACAGAGATCCATGTCAAGGCTTCTGATTTTAATGCACATGCTATATTCCTAAAGAAAGGCATGCCATTTGTTCCACGTATTTCTTCTGAGCTGCCAATTGACTTGTGAGTACAAAGACTGGTCCAGTGTTCTCCAAGGCTGGTTCTTTATGATCATACAATATGATATTACCAGTGAATCCCATGGCACAAAAGGGGTTGGAGGCCATCCTGTGTGTGACTCTGTCATTGGATTTTGGTCACTGGTTCCAGGGCCAGAAAGATCTAAGTCTCATCAGAGAAAAGAATTCAAGGACGAACACTGGAGATTTAAGCAGGAGCCAGTTTATTAATTCAAAGCAAAAGGAAAGAAAGACAAAAGTGCATTCTCCAGGAGAGTGAGCAGGCTCAAGAAGGAGTGCTGTATTGAAGATCCTAAAATCTCAAGCTGGTTTTGCTTGCTTTCTTTTTTTGGCAGTACTGGAGTTTAAACTCAGGGTCTTGCCCTTGCCAGGTAGGTGTGAAATACAGGACTGGGCAGCTTCAAGCTTTTATTGTGGTCTTTTGGCATAGAGATGGATTGTAAGGTTAATGTTCCATTAACTTCCAGGGAATGGGTTATGTGTCATCAACTGCACAGTCCTGTGTCTCACACCTGTAATCCTAGCCGTGAGCAAAAGAGCTCAGGGACAATGTCCAGGCCCTGAGTTCAAGGCCCAGGACTGGAAAAAAAAAAGTCTAAGACAGGCAATGGTGGCTCATGCCTGCAATCCTAACTACTCAAGAGGCTGAGATCTGAGGATTGTGGTTCAAAGCCAGCCCATGCAGAAAAGTCTATGGGACTCTTCAATTAAACACCAGAAAACTGGAAGTGGCACTATGACTCAAGGTGGTAGAGCACTAGCCTTGAGCAATGAGGGACAGCACCCAAACCCTGAGTTCAAGCATCACAACTGACAAAGAAAAACAGTCTAACTAAATAGTATTAAATTAGTCTCCCATTTATAGACCAGATCTCTCCATTTTTCTGATTTATACCGAGGCTGTATCATAGTGCAGAAAAATATTTTTTTCTTAACCAGTTTTTTCAAAATCTCATCTCTTTACTATATATCATAAAGGAGAATCATCAAGAATGCTAACAATGCTACCTATCTTGTTTAATCTCTCTCTGGGCCTAGAGAAAAAGATGAAGAAAAAAAGAGGTGAGCATAACTACTCTAATTCTTCGGAACTCTCCTGTTCCTGGGAGTTCCCAGTCTACTATACACCAAGGAAATGCCTCTTTCTACAGTCAATAATCTCACTAGAATCTTGGGAGGTCCTTTCCCCTCATAGTAGCAATCCAGACCCATTTCCAGGACCACTGAAAACTCCTTGACTGCTTGGACCCAGCACCTACTAGGTTCATTGTGACCAAAAGTCATATGAAAAGGGAACAGAACCTTGCCCAGCACCAGTGCTTCACGCCTGTAATCCTAACTACTCAGGAAGCTGATTTGATTGTTGTGATTTAAAGCCAGCCCAGGAAGGAAAGTCTGAGACTCTCATCTCCAATGAGCCATCAAATAGCTGGAAGTGGTAGAGTGCTAGCTTTGAGTGGAAAAAAAGTCCCTTAATTCAAGTCCAGTACTGCACAAAAGAGAGGCAGAGAGAAAGACAGACAGACAAAGAGAGACAGAGACAGAGAGCAGGAACACAATTTATGACAGGTGGCCCCTTTCAATATCAAAACAGAGACCTTTAAGAATTAATCTCTTGGGGCTGGGGATATGGCCTAGTGGCAAGAGTGCTTGCCTCCCATACATGAAGCCGTAGGTTCGATTCCCCAGCACCACGTATACAGAAAATGGCCAGAAGTGGTGCTGTGGCTCAAGTGGCAGAGTGCTAACCTTGAGCAAAAAGAAGCCAGGGACAGTGCTCAGGCCCTGAGTCCAAGGCCCACGACCGGCCAAAAAAAGAATTAATCTCTTATGAAACAGTAACCCCTCTATACATAACCTTAATAATAATAAGTTAATATAAGAAAAAAACCAAAAACACATGGGCTTGGAATGTGGTTTAATGGTAGAGTGCTTGCCTAGCATTCATGAATCCCTAGATTCGAGTCCTCAGTACCACATAAACAGAAAAAGCCAGAAGTGGCATTGTAGCTCAAGAGGTAGAGTGCTAGCCTTGAGCAAAAGAAACTCAGGGATAATTCCCAGGCCCTGAGTTCAAGTCCCAGGACTGGCCAAAAAAAAAAAAAAAGGATTAATCTCTAAGCCAGGTGGCTAGTGGATCACAT
The DNA here is from genome assembly GCF_023159225.1 of Perognathus longimembris pacificus. NCBI lineage: Eukaryota > Metazoa > Chordata > Mammalia > Rodentia > Heteromyidae > Perognathus > Perognathus longimembris. The sequence continues at coordinate 15,317,807 of NC_063185.1, forward strand.
CTGTAATCCTAGCTACTCAGGAGGCTGAGATCTGAGGACTGAGGTTCAAAGCCAGTCTGTGAGACTCTTATCTCCAGTTAACTACCAGGAAATTGGAAGTGGAGCTGTGGCTCAGTGGTAGAATGCTAGCCTTGACCTAAAAATGCCCAGGGACAGCGTCCAGGCTGAGTTCAAGCCCCTCAACATGTTGTGCCAAGTTGCAAGACCACCCCCAAGAAGACCACCAAGATTCAGACACTCCGAAATGCAAAAGCAAGGCAAGGGTTTATTGAACGAGCTGCCAACTCGGGCCTCGTCCTACCCACCGACACAGCGGAGGTTAGGAGGAAGCCCCAAGCTGTGATTACACAGGGCTTATAAAGGCAAAGAACAAGGTTACAACAATCAGCTGTGCAAGCAAGATTAGCACACAGGTACAAATCTGATTGGCTCAGGGTTCGATTCTAAAATGGGGTTCACGTGGTGGGGCCTGACTTCAAAGTCTGGCACCTCATTTCCCCCTTTTTCTTTTTGGTACCTTGGGAGCCAATCATGGCTCCATTCTGTCCATTTCAATGGCTTGCATGTCTAGGGGATGATATAGAGGTAAGGCATGGGCCAATAGGGCCCAATGTAGTAACCAAAGGGCCTGTCACCATTTCTTACAAGAATAGTCTCTGTACCTCTGTTTTGCATGTCTCTAGTTTATCCTGCCTCATCTTCCCAAAAACAACTCTGGTCCCTTGATTTTAAAGGGGGGCTGATGGGTGAAGATCATCCATCTTCTGTAATTTCTTCAGGCTGACTCAGGGGCGTTGACCTTACCTAGCCAGGAACCTATAACCTTAGTCTACTTTTCCAAGGGACTGCAGGATTGCTGCAAACTGAAAATTAACTTTCAGCTATACAGACTTACCATTAGCTCTATAGTGTTTAGTATCCAAATGTAAGCAACAAAATAATACATAAACTTCTCAACTGTGCTCTAAGGGTCGGGTGGCTATACCCGTATTCCTGAGCAAGCTCAAAACTACCTAAAATAAGGGGGTCACCTCACTTTGGAGTGAGCTGCCAAAATGACATCAACACTAGCCAGGGTAGTAAGGAAAGAAGGCAAAAAGAAAATTATAACAATATTCAGTCTAACTTTCTTTTCTTGAGGCGAAGGCGAAGCGGCTGAGTTGGGTGCTTGGAGACCTCCCATGTTCCATCACGGTAGTTGTCATCCAGGGCAAAGGGGTCAGCTGGCCTGGCGTGGGAGCAATGGACCCAAGTGGCGATGCCGTCTAGGGTCCCTTCCACCGTGGTTCTAAGGAGTTTAGTCTCCTGGGTAGGATTTCTTTCAGGATCTTCTTAGCCACTTCATTCGCAGTCTCATGCTTTGTTGGATAGACTTCAACCCATCCTGAAAAGGTGTCTACAAAAACTAGCAAATATTTGTAATTTCTGTGAAATCTACTTCCCAATACACGCCTGGCCTATTCCCACAGAGGCGAGCTCCTTTAGTAATCTGTTGATTGGGGGCATTGGTAAGCTGACAGATCTTGCAATTTTTAACAATATACCTTTGCAGGCCTTTAACAGATCTCAATAAGGACACAATACAATCTCAGGTCTACAAGCTTTCTTTCCTAAACACAGATGTATGAGCTTAAAATTCTCACTGCCAGTCAGGGCTTTGAGTAAATGCGGGGGGTGAGATTTTAATCTATCCTCTCATTTGACAAACTTACCCTTACTAACCACTATCACAGATGACTGGCAAATTCCTGCCCAGTAGACAGACATGGGCGTTGGAAAGGCATGCTTATGAACTATTCTTATAGGACTTCCCGGCTTTAACTTTTGAAAGGCCAACAGTAGTGACTCTAGGATCTGACACCATCTCTGCCATCCAAGCAGTGGCTTACTGCCTCTGGATGCTCCATCACTTTTGTCCCAGGAGGAGTGACTTTCCACTGGACTTGGACTCAGGGCCTGAGCGCTGTCCCTCAGCTCTCCAGCTCAAGACTAGCACCCTACCACTTTGAGCTCCACACAACTCCGTTCCCAGCACTCTGCTGGCTGATTAGAGACAAGTCTCTCACAGGGACCTTTCTTTGCCCGGGCTGGCTTCGAACCGCAGATTCAGATCAATGAGTCTTATAAGGGGCCACTTTACTCCAATTATAAGCAACAAGGTGGTCCACATAGAAGTAGTTTTTAAGCATGCTCTCTTACCTGGAACTTATTAAGGGTCAGTATTAGATCTTGACAAACTTGTAGGAATCACCTGTGCTTCTCTGTGGGCCTGCTGGAAACTGTTACAAAAAACCTACAAAGAAGCTGGAATGGCAATTAAAACATTTTGGTAGCCATAATTCTCCTTTTCTCACTTTGCAATAATTATTTAGGACAATTTTACTTCCAAATTTCTTCCAAAAGGCTACAAAAACAAAACAATTAATACAAAAGGAGGAAAACACACAGGCCTAAGAAAAGTTACGAGTTGGAGATCTCCCAAGCTGGCCCACAACCTCCTACAAGGGTGCAGAAGGAATGGACCCGAGTTGGCCTACAACCTCCTGTAAGAAGGAGTGGACCCGAGTTGGCCCACAACCTCCTGCAAGGGTGCAGAAGGAGTGGACCCGAGTTACATGTTGGAGATCTCCCAAGTTGGCCCACAACCTCCTACAAGGGTGCAGAAGGAATGGACCCGAGTTGGCCCACAACCTCCTGCAAGGGTGCAGAAGGAGTGGACCCGAGTTGGCCCACAACCTCCTGCAAGGGTGCAGAAGGAGTGGACCCGAGTACAAGATGGGCGGGTTGAGTCTCGTTTAGGAGGCCCTCCTGGTCAGTTCCGGCCAAAACCCAAACTGACTCGCGCCCTACAAGTATAAGCAAAAGCAAAACAGACAAACAGACAAATTACAGGACAAGACAAATGAACAGCGCTGTTTTCTTACCTTCGGAGTCTGGGATCTCGGGGTCTCTGGGGCTATCCCGGACGAAACCCCAAATGTTGTGCCAAGTTGCAAGACCACCCCCAAGAAGACCACCAAGATTCAGACACTCCGAAATGCAAAAGCAAGGCAAGGGTTTATTGAACGAGCTGCCAACTCGGGCCTCGTCCTACCCACCGACACAGCGGAGGTTAGGAGGAAGCCCCGAGCTGTGATTACACAGGGCTTATAAAGGCAAAGAACAAGGTTACAACAATCAGCTGTGCAAGCAAGATTAGCACACAGGTACAAATCTGATTGGCTCAGGGTTCGATTCTAAAATGGGGTTCACGTGGTGGGGCCTGACTTCAAAGTCTGGCACCTCAAACAGACAAAAAAGAAAGAAAGAAAGAATCTCTGGATTATTAAAAAAAAAAAATTAGGGGATGGGAATATGGCCTAGTGGTAGAGTGCTTGCCTCGTATACATGAAGTCCTGGGTTCAATTCCTCACCACCACATATATAGAAAAAACCAGGGCTGGGGATATGGCCTAATGGCAAGAGAGCTTGCCTCGTATACATGAGGCCCTGGGTTCGATTCCCCAGCACCACATATACAGAAAACGGCCAGAAGTGGCGCTGTGGCTCAAGTGGCAGAGTGCTAGCCTTGAGCAAAAAGAAGCCAGGGACAGTGCTCAGGCCCTGAGTCCAAGCCCCAGGACCGGCCAAAAAAAAAAAAAAAAGAAAAAAACAGAAGTGGTGCTGTGGCTCAAGTGGTAGAGTGTTAGCCTTGAGCAAAAAAATAAGCCAGGGACAGTGCTCAGGCCCTGAGTTCAAGGCCCAGGACTGGCAAAAAAAAAAAAAAAAACACAAAAAACAGAACCATCTTTAGTTGACTTTTGTTACAGCAACTTTTATTAGATATATCTTCTAAGAGTTTGGTCTCTGGGACTTAGAGTCGGTATCTTATTTCCTCTTCTAAAAAAATGAAAGACAGGGTGAGGCCACTCCCTACAATGATAGGTATCTATTCTCTGTTGAAATAGGTGGTAGCCAGCTGTCTTAACTATGGTGGCAATGAATAAATGAATTAACCATGCAAAGGTTAATTCTGAGATGTTTCTACAGAAAATTTAATCTTTCTAAAAGTAGAATATGAAGTCTGGTTTAAAAAATATGTCATTAGTTCCAATCCATTCCCTTTATAGTGGAGGTTTGGAGATGGGATTCCATCTCATGAGGCACTCTGCTTCTGAGGAGGAGGGAGAGGGTTACCAGCCTTGGAACGTACATATCTCCATCTGCCTTGACCTCCCACAAATGTACCAAGACAGCAATGAGTAAATTTACCAAGTTTCCTATACCTTCCCTCTCATAAGTCCTTCTACATTCCTTTGTTTTTGTCCTTATCTGTCTATTTCTCTTTTGGAATACACCTTGCTTTAGGGAAAACCTTTATTTTACCATGAAAAAGCCTTTCTTACCCAGAAAATGTCCTCTTATAATGTCTTTACATCTCTTCATCCCTTACTTTATCCTATCAGGTATATTTAGCACAAATCCTACCACAATCTTCCTGTGACATGCTGTTAGCCCTCTGGTTTGTCCCTAACCTGCCCATTTCCATTTTGGAACTTCCCTGTTTTTAGAAAAGATCTTATATTCATATATTTATTTTAAAATGCTCTCTTTTTATAGCCCTATTCATATCTCCTCATTTTCACTTAACTGGTTTTTTTTTATTTTGTTGTTTTTTTTTCCTTAACCCAACTATACTCATGACAGAATGAAACCAATTAAGATCACCTATCCACATATAGCTATAGGTCTTATGTCATTTGCTGTCATTTAAATTTCTTCTTCGCTCCCTCCCTCCCTTCTTTTTTTTCTTGCTGGTACTAGGGCTTGAGCCTCAGTCCCTGAGACTCTTTGTGCCCAAGGCTAGTGCTCTACCACTTGAGCCACAAGGCCACTTCCAGAATTTTCTAAGTAGTTTACTGGAGCTAAGAGTATTATGGACTTTCCTGTCTGGGCTAGCTTCTAACCTCTATCCTCAGATCTCACCTTCCTGAGTAGCTAGGATTACAGGTGTGATCCACCAGTGCCTGGCTTTAGATTTCTTTACAGGTGCCTTATCTAGTTCCCTTTTGGTCTTACATGAAGCTAAGAGTGACAGAATGTTACACTCCAATCTGTATATGTCTAGGCATGTCTATATGTGATCTGTCTATTTTAGGCTTTCTGTTGTAACTCAGATGACAAGTATCCACCATCACGCCCAGCTTCTTCCGTTTAGACAGAGTCTTGTCCACTTTCTGCCTGCGGACCCACAATCCTTCTGGTTTGAGCCTACCCTGAAGCAAGGGTATCAGGTGAGTCCAGCACTCAGCTCACCAGGCCTTTTTATTTTTGCCAGTCCTGGGGCTTGAACTCGGGGCCTGGGCACTGTCCCTGGCTTCTTTTTGCTCAAGGCTAGCACTCTACCACTTGAGCCACAATGTCACTTCTGGCTTTTTCCATTTATGCAGTGCTGAGGAATCGGACCCAGGGCTTCATGCATGCTAAGCAAGCACTCTTCTGCTAAGCCCCCACCAGGGCATTTTTAATGGTCTTGGTGAATGAAAGTTGTCCTCTAGAGCTGTCAGGACTTCTGGTTTTACACAGTACATCTATTCTACCATGTCCATTTCCCTCAACCTCTTTATTCCCTCCTCTGTCATCTATAAGGGTAATCCAGGCATTTCCAATATCTTCAGTACTGGCTAGATCTTCTGCAAGACTTCTTAACTACTAAGTAGTAGTGAATCTGCCATATTGAGGTGCCAGACTTTGAAGTCAGGCCCCACCACGTGAACCCCATTTTAGAATCGAACCCCGAGCCAATCAGATTTGTTCCTGTGTTCTAATCTTGCTTGCACAGCTGATGGTTGTAACCTTGTTCTTTGCCTTTATAAGCCCTGTGTAATCACAGCTCGGGGCTTCCTCCTAACCTCCGCTGTGTCGGTGGGTAGGACGAGGCCCGAGTTGGCAGCTCGTTAAATAAACCCTTGCCTTGCTTTTGCATTTCGGAGTGTCTGAATCTCGGTGGTCTTCTTGGGGGTGGTCTTGCAACTTGGCACAACAATATTCCCCCTAAGATCCTTGCTAAGGTATAAATCCCCTGTCCTGAGAATGTGTCAGAAATTAATATCTTTTTAATAGTTTGGAATAGGAACATTCCAGTCTCTGATCAAACACCCTAAGAGTCAAATTCCAAGGCTTCTGCTGGTATACAAACTATTCTTGTGAACCTTGGTGTCTCTCTCTCTCTCTCTCTTTTTTTTTTTTTTTTTTTTTTGCTGGGTGCCAATGGCTCACACTTGTAATCCTAGCCACTCAGGAAGCCTATTTCTGAGAATCACAGTTTGAAGGCAGCCTGGGCAGGAAAAATCTGTGACTCTTATTTCCAATTAGCCACAAAAAGCTGGGAGGAGAGCTGTGGCTCAAGTGGTAAAGTGCTAGCTCAGGGACAGTACCCAGGTTCTGAGTTCAAACCTCAGTACTAGCACACAAAAAATGTTATTATTGCTTCTTTACTATGCCTGCTCAAAACTACATGTAATGAACATGAATAAGGCAGGTTTACTGTAGTTTGAATTCTATTAGCACCTTTGACTTGTCTGAGTTTAATACAAATAAATATTCTTTTACTTCCCTGATAATGCTAAAACCTTAGAGTATATAACTGTATAGACTCTCTCTTACATGGTTGTTTGTTTGTTTGTTTTTTTTGCCAGTCCTGGGGCTTGAACACAGGGCCTGTGCACTGTACTTGAGCTCTTTTTGCTCAAGACTAGCACTCTACCACTTGAGCCACAGCACCACTTTCAGCTTTTTTCTTTATATGTGGTACCAAGGAATCAAACCCAGGGCTTCGTGCATGCTAGGCAAGGACTTTACCACTAGGCCAAACTCTTGGCCCCTTAGATGTGTTTTTATGGAAAATAACCTGGGCTGTGATGCTCCCATTCATGCTTTCCCATGTTGCTGGGAATGAGAAGCACAGACCACCATGCCCAGTCATTGTGCTTGCCCTGTAGATGGGATAAGAGACACGTGCTACCATGTCTATTAGCTGAAATGGCATCTTTAAAACTCCTTTTGCCCAGACTGACCTTGAACCAAGATTTCCTAATCTAGTAGTCCTAACTACGCTTGAGCCATCCTGTCTGGGAGCTATTAGCCTTATAACTCAATCTAATATGTATTGTTTACATTATATGGTGGGTTTTTTTTTTGTTTTTGTTTGCTAGTCTTGGGGCTTGAACTCACGGTCTAGGCACTGTTTCCTAAGCTTCTTTTGCTCAAGGCTAGCACTCTACCACTTGAACCACAGCGCCACTCCCAGCTTTTTCTGTTTATGTGGTACTGAGGAATCAAACCTAGGGCTTCAAGCATGGTAGGCAAGCCCTCTATCACTAAGCCACATTCCCAGCCCATTATATGGATTTTTATTTTTATTAAAATGGAATATTCATTCAATAAACTTTTTATTAAAATAATCTCTAGAAATTTATATAATTTCAACAAATATTCTGATGCCACCAAATGTTCTTCAGAGAACAGAAAATTAAAGGAAATTTTCAAACTGAATTACAACCTAAAGAAGACTGCTAATGGCAAGATTATTCTATAATATATCTTGTTTTTCATAAGGCATCAGATGCTTTAAATATCATAATAACACTGTTCAATGTAGTAATTAGTAGCCTCAAAGAAATTACTCAGAGGAGACGCCCAAAAGTAAATGCTGCCTGGAACATGTATACATTTTCTAGGGCTTGGTTTGAAATATCGTAAGACTTTGGAGTTAGATGTCTGGAAATCCAATTCCTAGCTTGCATTTTTATTGCATCTCTCTTCTAGAAGATTTAGAGAGGAAAATGTGATGTAGTAGTATCTCATCTCCATAAGTAAGTTCGGTCCAACAGAAAATGCCTTGTTATCTGTTAAACCTGGCAGAGGCTAACTCCAGCTGGACCTTGGGCTCCCTCTGGAGGACACCTGGGCTATCTAACTTCAGAGTGGAACTTCAGAAGCAACCTTACCCTCTTGTTCAAAAGGGGCCTACAGGCCACGTACTAGCTACTGTGTACCTACAATATACGTGCTATGATCCACAGTGATACGTGCTTGTAGCTTAAGCTACTGAGGAGTCTGAAACAGGAAGCCATTTTCAATAGAATAAAAAATATATAGGAATTAATTTAGCAAGCTATAAAATATGAGACTATAAAATATGAGATATTTAAGCTCCAAACAGAGCTCATATCAGGCTTGTAGACTAGAAGATTCAATATTGTTAGAATATCCATTCTCTTCTAATTGATATAAAGATTTAAAACAATTCCAATCAAATTCTAAAAGACATTTTGGCAGAAACTGACAATTTTTGATATTGGTATAAGAATGAACAAATATATAAATAGAATGACCATAGGCAGACTTATACCTATTGAACTACTCTTAATTTATTTGGAAGAGATTAGTTACTACAGTTAACAGTGAGTCTGTTAGAAAGGTTTATTATTTGTACATGGGTATTAATTCCAACTTTTTTTTGAGAAGAAAAGGTACTACAATATTGTGATAAAGAAATTATGTTTTGCTTTGTGGTTTTGCATTTAGTACATACAAATCCAGCTGTACTAACCAGCTTTAGTACATACCAAGACCAGCTTATTTAGTCTGGTATAACAGCACATAGATAAATTTTATTAATTTTGAGAGAGTGGAAAAATCCAGAATAAATTTATATTTCTATGGATTAAGTACAGCCCTCAGAAGTTCCTGTGTCAACAGGGAAGGAGCAAAGTGTGACCGCAATTGCCTAGCAATTAGGCGTGACATGCTGGGTTAATTCCCCAGCATCCAGGTTTGTGGGGGTGGAACCTTTGGAAGGTAGTTAGGATTAGAGGAGGCAATGAGGGTGGAGCACTTGTGATGGCATTAATGGTTTTTATCAGAAATGGGAGAGAGATTTGAACTAGCATATGAAGTGCTTCACTATGTCTTAATGCAGCAGGAGGCTGCCTGCCCCAGAACTAAGCAGGAGGCTGGCTACAGATCCTTGGGCTTAAGTCTAGCTTCTAGAATTGTGAGCCAAATACACATCTCTTCTCTATAAACTAGTCTGTCTTATTCAATTAGCAACAGAAAATGGACAAGAATAGAGATAGTAAAAACTTTATTTTTTCCTTCTTCCAATTCTGGGGCTTGAACTCAGGGCCTGGGTAGTCTCTGAGCTTCTTTTGCTCAAGTCTAACACCCTACCACTTCAGCCACAACACCACTTCTGGGTTTTTCTGTTTATATGGTACTATGAAATTGAACCCAGAGCTTCATGCATGCTAGGCAAGCACTCTACCACTAAGCCACATTCCCAGCCTGTAAGAACCTTGTTTGGAGCCAGGTGCAGGTGGCTCACACCTGTAATCCTAGCTATTTAAGACTGAGATTTGAGTATTGTAGTTCAAGCTAGCTAGGATCAGGAAAGTCCATAAGACTCTTATCTCCAATTAACCACTACAAAACCAGAAGTGATGCTGTGGCTCAAAGTGATAGAGCACTACTTTTTTTTTTTTTTTTTTTTTTTGGCTAGTCCTGGGCCTTGGACTCAGGGCCTGAGCACTGTCCCTGGCTTCTTCCCGCTCAAGGCTAGCACTCTGCCACCTGAGCCACAGCGCCCCTTCTGGCCGTTTTCCATATATGTGGTGCTGGGGAATCGAACCAAGAGTTTCATGTATATGAGGCGAGCACTTTACCACTAGGCCATATTCCCAGCCCTACTGTATTCAATCTGGATAAAGGGCTATCTTAACAACAGCTACAGTTACATTTCTGTTGTGCATAAAATAAGAAGGGGAGAGTTATCAGTTTGTATTTTCAAGGTTTAAAAGACAAAAGAAAAAAAAGATTTAAAACACTACCAGAAAAAAAAATCAGTTCCTCTTTAAATTCCTCTCCTCACAAAGGTCATCTCCACCCTAAAATTAGAAACCAAGTTAGTAAGAACTAAGCTAGTAAGAATGTAAACATACACTGCCAAAACCATGGACTTTATTAATTTAAATTACATGTAATCTACTAAATGATAAACATGATGGTCAAGCCAAAATATTTGCTTCACCACTTTGTTCAATTTGTACCTTTCAAACAATCATCATTCTGCTGCTCCAGAATGTTCAATGTGGAACCAAACCAATAGTTCATGCTTATCAACAAATTGTTTTTGTACCAGTCCTGGGTCTTGAACTCAGGAACTGGGTCCTGTCCCTGAGCTCTTTTGCTCAAGGCTAGTGCTCTACACTTGAGCCAAAGCTCCACCTCCAGCTTTTTTTGGTAATTAATTGGAAATAAGACTCTCATGGGCTAACTTTGAACTGCGATCCTCAGATCTCAGCCTCCTGAGTAGCTAGGATTACAGGCTTGAGCCACCAGCACCTGGCTTATTCTTGTTTGCCAGGGTTGGTGTTTAGTGCTCTCAGACATTGGGATCTTCCTTTATTACATGTTTAGAGAATATTTTATCCTATAGACTGTAAAGTTCTGAACCAAACCTAAGAATAAACATTAATCAAACATGCCTAAAATAACAGAGGATCAAATAAAATTATATGACTTAATATAAGCTGCAGTTTTATTAGGATATATCGGTCAGGTAGTTTTTATAAATTAATGTTCAAATTAAGAAAACATGAATAATTAAAGATTATAAGTTTTAAAACAAATTTAGGTGATTACACACATAACTATATAGGATTTGCAATACATCTGATTCTCTAAGTCATCATTTCTGTGTACATAACATTAATAAAGATGATCTTTTTAATGCCATACAGTGATTCTGGGATTCCCTGAATTTTCAGCTGCTGCATTTTCTATCTACATCTTGCAGGTTCCTCTTCCTTTCAGTTTGTGCATTTCCTGTATTTTAAAAAGTAAATAGAAACAGGACCTTAGTTGAGGAAATATTGAGTCTTTGGCTAAGGAAATACAGGCAGAGATAAAATACCTGTACTTTGTACCTGGGGATTATATTGTAAGGTAAAAGGAAACTACTTAGTAAAAACAAACTAAGATAGACTTTGTTATGTACTCTCTTCTATTTTGCCTAAGTTATATATTCACAGTAATTTAGGGTTTTTCTCTAGTCATGAAAGTTGTCTACATAATTTCTATGTACATACTTAAGTTTTATAAGGAGTTGAATGTTCATCTATAAAATACTTGGATCTGCTTAAGTAATTGTAAAAACAAGTCAACAGAAGAGCCAAGAACAGAAGGATAAGTTGTTATTCCCGATCATGTTTGTTGTTTTGGGGTAATTTGTCTACCCCAGCTGGTTCCAAACATCAATTCTTAGTTTTCAACCACCTAAGTAGCTAGGATTATAGATATGAGCCACTAATGCCTTGGATTTGTTTTTGTTGTTTTTTGTTTTGTTTTCTGTCATGGTCCTGGGGCTTGAAATCATGGCCTGGGTGCTGTCCCTGAGCTTTTATACTCAAGCCTAGTGCTCTATGACTTTAACCATACTTCTGGCTTGAACCATATATATCACTTGAATCATACTCTGGCTTTCTGGTGTTTAATTGGAGTTAAGAGTCTCATAGAGTTTCCTGCCCAAACTGGCTTTGAAGTGCAATCCTCAGGTCTCAGCCTCCTTGAGTAGCTAGGCTTGTAGACAAGAACCACCAGCACTCAACATCTGGTTATTTTGGAGATATGATTTTGTTTTTGGCCTAGGCCAGCCTGGACTACAATTTCTTATTTATAGTTCCTGGCATAGGTGAGATAGCAAGCATATACCATCACACCCAGCTTTCTCTGTTGAGATGGGGTCTAGAAACTTGATCCTCCAGTCTCAGCCTCCAAACTAAAACTAGGGATCACCCTGGGGTGGGGGTCTTGAAATCAGGGCCTGAATTTTTTGTTCAAGGCTAGCACTCTAACAGCAGAACCTCAGCTCCACTTCTGGCTTTTTGGTGGTTAAGTGGAGATATGAACTTTTTGAACTTTCCTGTCCAGGCTTGCTTTGTACTATGATCCTCAAATTTCTGCCTCCTTAGTAGTTAGGATTATTGGCTTGAGCCACCAAAGTCCTGCCCTTTTAAAGACTATCTTTTCAGGAGTGCACAAAGGAGATTTTCCCTTCCTACTTATTTATTTATCCTAAAAATAATAGAAGGTTTTAAGAATTAATTTCTTTTTCACAGTGTGATGGATGAATCAGTCTATAAACCCTTATTTATTTTTCTTTTAATGCTAGACTTGGGACTTGAACTCAGAGTCTGAGTACTGTCTCTTTTGTGTTAGCTCTCTACTACTGGAGTCACAGCTTCACTTTTTGCTTTTTGGTGATTGATTGGAGATAAAAAAAATCTCACAGATTTTCCTGCCCATGCCTGCTTTGAACCACAATCTTCAGACCTCAGCTTCCCGAGTATTTAGGATTATTGGCGTAAGCCACTGGCACGTGGCCCAAAAATAACTTTTAGAAATGTTTAGCAATTGATTATTTTCTGAAAATATACAGTTCTAGAGTTCAAAGATTACAAAGTTTGAAATTTTTTTGGCAATCCTGGGGCTTGAACTCGGCCTAGGCACTGTCCCTGAGCTTCTTTTGCTCGAGGCTAGTGCTCTACCACTTGAGCCATAGTGCCACTTCTAGCTTTTTCTGTTTATGTGGTACTAAGGAATCAAACCCAGGGTTTCATGCATGTTAGGCAAGCACTCTACCACTAAGCCACATTCCCAGCCCCAAAGTTTGAAATTTTATATAGCTTTTCAATAGTAACAATTAATTTATACAGAGTCAAGGACCTTAAATAACATTTAGTACAGTTATAAACAAAAAATTTTACCTTTTACTTTTCTTGATTTTGATCCACATTAAGCAAAGTTGGTATTTTAGGCGAATCTGTTTTCTTTGACTCCCTCTTGAGCATTTTTATCTGTTTAACTTTTGCAAAAAATATACAAAACAATGAAAATCTGTTATCCCTATCTTGAAAATTTACTTTCAAGAATTTCAAATGGAAATTCTGATGTTCACTAAAGTCAGTTTCTTAGTTTATTCCAAAGAATTAAGTAAGGGCTGGGAATGTGGCTTAGCGGTAGTACCGTGCTTGCCTAGCATGTAGGAAGCCCTAGGTTCGATTCCTCAGCACCACATAACCAGAAAAAGCTGGAAGTGGCGCTGTGGCTCAAGTGGTAGAGTGCTAGTCTTGAGCAAAAAGAAGCCAGGGACAATGCTCAGGCCCTGAGTCCAAGCTCCAGGACTGGCAAAAAGAAGAAAAAATTATTGCCAAAGAACTAAGTAAATCAGGGCTGGGAATATGGCCTAGTGGTAGAGTGCTTGCCTCAAATGCATGAAGCCCTGGGTTCCATTCCTCAGTACCACATATATAGAAAATGGCCAGAAGGGGCGCTGTGGCTCAAGTGGCAGAGGGCTAGCCTTGAGCAAAAAGAAGCCAGGGACAGTGCTCAGGCCCTGAGTTTAAGGGCCAGGACTGGCAAAAACAAAACAAAACAAAACAAAAAAAAACTAAGTAAATCATAAGTTGCAATAGTAGATATTTGTTTTATAATTTACAAAGTCAATCAAGTATTAAAAGACATTTATTTTATTTCATTTTTGTTCTGAATGAAACTGTTCAAGTGGACCAGATAAATTTCCTTGAGTTGTCAAAGTACTACTTTCTTGCTTTTATATCATGTTTTCACAAGATGTCACTGTTCTTCAAAGAAAGATGAGAACATTTACTTAGCACAAAAATAAATGGGTTTCATTCTAAGACAAATTTAGTATTAAAATAGATCTCAAATTTGTAAATCTTAACCTACAAATCCTTGAGTGTCTAAAACACATGCAACACTCTTAGCTTAATATAGTGACACATATTCTCAGAACAACAGAGGAAGTGACTTACTTCAGGTCACATTATTGGTTTAAAACTACTGTCCTCAAATATTGTCCCAAAATTTCACTATTAAGCTAATGAAAATGCTACCCTTTCAGGCAAATACCTCTGTAAAACTATCTCCATTAGGATGTGTGAGGATGACTTTTAATGAAAAAAGTTTGGTTGCATGTATGAAAACAGGAAAATGAAATTTGCTGAAACTGGAGAAGGGAGAGTGGAATAAGGAGGAAGTAACAGATGAGTGGTTGATTGTATGCATGTATGGAAATATCACAAAGGAACCCATCTTGTACAACTAATGTGTACTAGGGAAAATATAAGACTGAGCAATGACTCATGCCTATAATCCTAGCTACTCAGGAGGCTGAGGTTCAAGTTCCAAGACAGCTGGGGTCAACAAATCCAAGAGACAAATCCAGTAAAAGCAGGAATGGAGGTGTGACTCCAGTGACAGAGCAGCTTGAGGTCCCAAGTTCAAGCCTCTGTACTGGAACAAAAAAATGGACTGGAGGTATGGCTCAAGTGATAGAATACTAGCCATGGGTTAAAATGTTGATAGAGAACCCAAGGCTCTGAGTTCAGGCTCCAGTACTGGCACAACACACACACACACACACACACACACACACACACACACACACACACATATACACACACACTTAAGAAATAAAATGATCTGCATTAACATAGAAATTTACTATTTTCTCAGCAATTTACTATTTTCTACCTGAATCACACTATAAAATTAAAATTATATCACAAAGATTTCTGTAAATGATATCATTTAAAAGAGATTTGTCAAGTCATACAATAAATATGTACCTTTAATGTCCTTTGGCTGTATTAATGGCAATTCAGGGAAATGGAATTCCTTCCTGTCACATCTGGAAAAATTCAGCTTCCTTTTGTTCCCATTTGCTATTTGGTCAATTTGACCAGTTCTCTCATTAAAAACACCCTTCTCCATTTGGTTCTAAACAAATACATTTAAAGAAATTGTGTAACTACTTTGTGTAACAAGGACAAGCTTAGAATTGCTAGTCATTTGGATGATGTAAAACAGAACAATTATTCACATAATTAAGTAGATTAAAGGGGGGAGGGATTTGAGGAGGGGGAAGGTGGAAGAAAATGAGGGAGGAAGTAACAAGTTTGATAAGAAATGTACTCACTGCCTTATGTATGAAACTGTAACCCCTCTGACATCACTTTGACAATAAATAAATAATTTTTTTAAAGAAGTAGATTAAAGTTGGGTGCTGATGACTCACACCTGTAATCCTACCTACTCAGGAGGCTGAGATCTGAGGATCTCAGCTTGAAGCCAGATCAGGCAGGCAAGTCAATGAGACTCTTATCTCCAATTAACTACCAGAAAACTAGAAGTAGAGCTGTGGCTCAAAGTAGTAGAGCCCTAGCCTTGAGGAGAAAAGTTTAGGGACAGCGCCCAAGCCTTGAGTTCAAGCCCTTAGACTGACCAAAAAAAAAAAAAAAAAAAAAAAAAGCAGTAGATTAAAGTCTAGGCTATAATCCCAGAACTCAGGAAGCAGAATCAGGAGGATTGTGAGTTCTAGGCCGGCCTAAACCTCAAAGAATGTATATCTAAAGACATTCACATATACATAAAAACAAGTAGAATACCATTAAATGTATGAGCAGATCCAACTCATGAAAAGGTTTATAAGGCAACTTTTTCGTCATATGTAATATTCTGAGAATAATAGTTTTAACCTTCAGAACCACAATCTTTTAATACAATTCATTGTACTTGACCTTGGAGTAATTGCTTCAGTTCAGTGTTATCAATAATTTATTTATTTGGTTAGTTATTTACTTATTTGGTCGGTTGTGGGACTTGAACTCCGAGCCTGGGCGCTGTCCCTGAGCTCTTCAGCTCAAGGCTAGCGCTTTACCACTTTGAGCCACAGCACCACTTCCAGTTTTTCTAGTGGTTAACTGGAGATAAGAGTCTCATGGACTTTCTTGCCTGGTCTGGCTTTGAACTGCAATCCTCAGATCTCAGCCTCCTGAGTAGCTAGGATTACAGGCATGAGCCACCAGTGCCTGGCTAACTTTTTTTCTTTTTTTTTTTTTTAGTGGCATTGGGCTTTGAACTTAGGCACCTGTATTTGCTAGGCAGGTCACATGCTATATATCAAATTACAATACAGCAAATTGACTAAAACTGAGCCAAATGGAAGGAGGCTTTAAAAATGTGATCTATTTTCATATCTGGAAGAAAAAGTAAAGGGTTGGCAATGCAGCTGAGTGGCTGAGCATGTGTGAAGCTCTGAGTTTGGTCACTAGTACCAGAGAGAGAGAAACAGAGACACAGATAAACATGACAGACATAACACACCTGTGACCTGTGATCCTAGCTACTTAGGAAGCAGAGATCTGAGGATCCCAGTTTAACCTGGGGAGGGGGGAGGGAGGAATGAGGGAGGAGGTAACAAACAGTACAATCCAATGCCTAATGTATGAAACTGTAACCACTCTGTATATCAGTTTGACAATAAAAATAAATAAATAAATAAAGCCAACCTGGGCAGGAAAGTCTGTGAAACTCTTCAATTAACATCAGAAAACCAGAAGTGGAACTGTGGCTCAAAGTGGCAGAGTGCTAGCCTTACATGGAAAAGCTCAAGTACAGCACCCTAGGCCTTGAGTTCAAACCATGACCAAAAAAATTAAAAAGAGACACAGAGAAAGATTAAAAGCTTATATTTATATTATTTTAACGTTAGAGCTGAGAGACAGAGAAAAGGAAAAAGAAGCAATGTTTTTTTTTTTAAAAAAAGTCATTTTTTAAAGGACTAGCTTCTTGCCTTACTTGAGTTGGACCTGTGTCCTCTTGTCTGTTATTAGATATAACTTGGCCAGTAGTCTGTTTCTTTTTTGCTCTTTCACCTAACCTATTATTTAAAAATAAATAAGCAGTTATTAGAATGCCCCAGAAATTTCCATGTTTTAGCTTAAGGATAAACAGGGCTGGGGATGCAGTTCAGAGGTATAGTATTTGTTTAGCATGTACAAAGCGAAGGATTTAATCCTCAGTACTGCAAAAATAAATGTTCAAATAAGTCTAATAATCTTTTTCTGGATATGGAGGTTGAGGCAGAAGGATCACAAGTTCAAGGCTAGCCTAGGCTACAAAGTGAGACCCTGTCTCAAAAAAAAAGTGAGTAAGTTACACCATAGAAATCCACTATTAGAACACTGAGTACCAAAAAACAACAGTTTGGAAGTACCAAGAGCTCCAAGGAGCCTAGTGTCTGCCACCTCTTTTCTTTGTAAAAAGTACATGTCTCACCTCTGATATTTTGTCATAGTAAGTAAGAGAAGACTAAGACACCAAGACACATGGATCCCAGAAGTTAGGACAATTCACTTTTCTTCAAAACAGAAAGTATATTTTTCTAAGGACTTTTGTTCAATTAAAAATGTTCAAAAATTAAAGACATTAGTGAAAAATTAAACACATTTACAGTCAAGAAAAATTAATTCATTCCATAGCATTCATAAGAACTACTTGGTAAATGACCTATTACATAATTATAATTTCAACATGTTTGTCAAATTTAACTTACATACACACACCAGGAAAACAATTCTTTAAAATCCCATATTCAAGAACCATGTATTGGGCTGGGAATACGGCCTAGTGGCAAGAGTGCTTGCTTTGTATACATGAAGTCCTGGGTTCGATTCCCCAGCACCACATATATATAAAAGGCCAGAAGTGGCACTGTGGCTCAAGTGGCAGAGTGGTACCCTTGAGCAAAAAGAAGCCAGGGACAGTGCTCAGGCCCTGAGTCCAAGGCCCAGGACTGGCCAAAAAAAAAAAAAAAAAAAAAAGAACCATGTATTACTTAGGTCTCTTTTCTGTTATAGCTCACCTGGGATTAGAGTAAGGGATATTTAGATTGGAGTTTGCAGCCATCAAATTATTTGTAAGGTTGATAGGTGGCATTATCATACAACCTCCAGCATATGAATCTTCTTTCATACCATTAGCATTAGTGCTGGGATTGACAGAGTTTGGTGGTTCAATGATTACAGGTTTTGTATCTAGACATGTAGCATGAGCATTGTCAATTGCATCCTGTTGACGATGAACACTTTCATATTCTAACTTTTTCAGTTCTGAGGTATCTCCTTTTCCTCCTTTGATTTTAAAAACTCTGATTCTGATGTCCTTACTCTTTTTCTCTTTTTCTGTTTCCTGGAACAGATTGAAAATCTGAGTGAGTCATCAGAGCAGCTATTTTTATCTCTTGAGTGCTAACTAGAATATAACTGAAATGAAAACTAAAGTACCTTTCCAAAGTGTGAATTATTTATCATTGTATTATTAAAATTTGTTTTTCTTTCTTCTCTCATTAATTCATTTTCTTTAGGAATATCCTTTGTCTTCATAAATGAATTGAGTTTTGCTTCTTGTAGTAATTTAGCTCTCAGCTCTGGTAAGAATCTGAAAAAAAAAATAAACAATTATCTTTTTTTTTTTCCATTCCTGGGGCTTGAACTCAGGACCAGGCGCAACTGCCTCTGAGCTTCTTTTGCTCAAGGCTAGCACTCTACCACTTGAGCCACAGCGCTACTTTCAGCTTTTTCTGTTTATGTGGTACTGAGGAATAGAAACCAGGGACTCACAGATGCTAGGCAAGCACTCTACCACTAAACAACATTCCCAGCCCCAAACAATAACCTTTTTACTTATGCAAATATTTTATCTCTACTGAACAATTTAATCAATTAGTGTATATTTTGGGTACAGCATAAATAATGCTGTATAGTTATAACTCATGCCAAGACATGGCATAATTTGGTGATTTTTTTTTTTTTTTGGTGCTAGTCCTGAGGCTTGAACTCAGGGGCTGAGCACTGTCCTTTTGAGCTTTTGTGCTCAAAGCGAGTGCTCTACCATTTGAGCCACAGCTCTACTTCTGGCCTCTTGGTGGTTAACTGAAGATAAAAGTCTCAATACTTTCCTTCCCAGGCTGGCTTCAAACCTCAGTCTTCAGATCTCAGATTCCTAAACAGCTAGGATTACAGGTGTGAGCCACCATCACCCCACTCAGTGTTTATTTATTTATTTATTTTTTGGCCAGTCCTGGGGCTTGGACTCAGGGCCTGAGCACTGTCCCTGGCTTCCTTTTTGCTCAAGGCTAGCACTCTGCCACTTGAGCCACAGCGCCACTTCTGGCCGTTTTCTATATATGTGGTGCTGGGGAATCGAACCCAGGCCTTCATGTATATGAGACGAGCTCTCTGGCCACTAGGCCACATTCCCAGCCCTATTTATTTTTTGAGGGCTGAAGCAGGAGCATCTTGAGTATGAGGCCCCTGAGATACATAGTGAGACCTTGTCTCAAAACAAACTTCCATGCACTGAAGAAGGTCCACCAAAGAGGCATCTTACCAAAGGAAAAGTCCTTAGCCAGACATTTTCTGAAGGTTTAATAGTTTGAACTCAAGGCACTTTTACCCATAATAGTAAAATCTTAATACCTAAATACGAAAGGAATCATTTTAGTTTAATAGAATTGATAGGAAGCAAATTTCTTATTTAGTTATTGATAGTTTTTATCAATGGCATTTTCATCAATAGAGGACTACCTCACTTTTTTGTTTTACAGCAAAATTCCTATCATTCTTGAAGTTGTAGTTACTCTCAAATACTCATATTTCTTTGGCTTTTTACTATTTTATCTCTAATGGCCATTTTCAGACTTTTCTACACCTAACTTTAATTCTGTATCTATTTTATACCTAACCTTAAATTGGTATACAGTTTTCCAACTTCATGTCCATACGCCACCTGAATAACTTTGCAATTAATGAGAAACTTTTCTTTCTTTTCTTTCCTCCTCTCTTCTTCCTCCTCTTCCTCCTCCCCCTCCCCTCTCCCTCCTCCTCCTCCTTTTGGCAATACTGAGGTTTAATTGCTTGCTAGGAAGGTGCTCCCAGCCCTTCCTGTTCTTTCAAAACCCAAATATAAACATTTTTCTTTCTTTATTTTCTTTTACAAACTATGGATAATTTCAATCAACACTGAGCATATAAAAGACAATGTGGGACACAAAAAAGGGTTTTTCTGTGCTATCCTAGGGCTTGAACTCAGGCACAACGCGCTGTCCCTGAGCATTATATTCAAGGCTAGCATTCTACCACTTGGGCTACAGCTCCACTTCTGGCTTTTTTTTTTCCTTTTTGGTTGACTGGAGATAAGAGTCACGTGGACTTTCCTGCCCAGGCTAGCTTTGAACTGTGATCCTAAGATCTTAGCCTTCTAGGTGTGAGCCATTCACACCCAGTAACTCAATCAATGTTTAATTGTATGTTTTTGTTATATTAATTTATGTGGCAATTCTTAGGCTAGCAATATTTCTTACTACAGAACACTAAAAATACCACATTCATAATATACTTACTTTTCAACAAAACCATCTCTAGTAAAATATTCATGATGCAAAAGATCATGAGATGATATCCTCTCAGCAGGATCAATTTGTAAACAAGCCTAAAAAAAAGATTGTGATAATAACTGAGTTGTTTTTTATTTGCATATATTAGTTGTACAGGGGGCGTTTATTGCAACTTTACACATGTAAGACTATATATCCCAGTCAACCTTACCTATTAAAATAAGTGAATTCTTTATTATTATTATTATTTTTTTTGGCCAGTCCTGGGCCTTCAACTCAGGGCCTGAGCACTGTCCCTGGCTTCTTTTTGCTCAAGGCTAGCACTCTGCCACTTGAGCCACAGCGCCCCTTCTGGCCATTTTCTGTATATGTGGTGCTGGGGAATTGAACCCAGGGCCTCATGTATACGAGACAAGCACTCTTGCCACTAGGCCATATCCCTAACCCCCATAAGTGAATTCTTAACAGGATAAAATTTTATTTGATTAAAGAATTATCCAGCACTAAAAGAGTTTTTGAAAAGACACAATTAGATCTCAGTCCATTCTGATTATTTACTTCCCTAAGAAATATGTACTTGCAAAGCTTTATTACTGGTTAAATGTTCTATGACTCTGGCCAAAACAAAGCTCAGCCCAGTTTTTTGCTGTAAATGACAGAAATTGGGGGTTTAGAAGTGTAGCTCAAAGGTGGAGCATTTGCTTAGCACATGTAAGGTCCTGGGTTCCATCCCTAGCGCTTTAAAAAAGAATAACGATGCATAGAATTAACAGAAATTATTCAGTTATTTGATCCTTTTATCAGCCCAATGTGAGCAGCTGAGCTGCTTGCTCGCTATGCTGACCTATCATCTTCCAACACAGCTTTTTGGTGATCATTTTTATTTGTATTTTTTGCCAGTCCTGGGGCTTGAGCTCAGGGCCAGAGCACTGTCCCTAGCTTGAGCCACAGCATCACTTCTGGCTTTTTTTCTATATATGTGGTGCTGAGAAATCAAACCCAGGGCTTCATGCATGCTAGGCAAGCTCTCTACTGCTAGGCCACATTCTCAGCCCCTGCTGATTATTTTCAAAATGGAGTTCTTGGATTTTTTTTTTGCCCAAGATTGCTTGGAAAAATGATCCTCCATATCTCAGCCTCCTGAGTAGTATTACGGGAGTGCGCCACCAGCACCTAACAACCTCTCCATAACTGTTCATTTGTTTATTGCTGGTCCTCTGGGGCTTGAACTCAGGGTTCTGGGCACTGTCTCTAAGCTTCTTTGTGCTCAAGGCTAATACTTTACCACTTGAGCCACAGCATAGTGTCTAGCTTTTTTGAGTAGTTTATTGGAGATAAAAGTCTCACAGGGATTTCTGCCCAGACTGGCTTCTAACCTCAGATCTCAGATCTCAGCTTCCTGAGTAGCTAGGATTACAGGTGTGAGCCACTAGCACCCAGCTGCTTTATTTTTGTGTCAGTTCTGGCACTTGAACTCAAAAACTAAATGCTGAATGCTGTCCCTTAGCTTTTTTTTCCCTCAATGTTATCACTCTACCACTTGAGCCACAGCTCTATTTCCAGCTTTTTGGTAAACTGGAGATAAGAGGCTCAAGGACTTCACCTCCTAGGCTGGCTTTAAACCATGATTGTCAGATCTCAGCCTCCTGAGTAGCTAAGATTACAAGCAGAAGTCAGGGATGGGAATATGGCCTAGTGGCAAGAGTGCTTGCCTCGTATACATGAAGCCTTGGGTTTGATTCCCCAGCACCACATATGTAGAAAATAGCCAGAAGTGGCGCTGTGGCTCAAGTGGCAGAGTGCTAGCCTTGAGCAAAAAGAAGCCAGGGATAGTGTTCAGGCCCTGAGTCCAAGGTCCAGGACTGGCAAAAACAAACAAACATACAAGCAGAAGTCACTGTGCCCAGATTTTCTTTAAAATTTCAGCAAATTAATATTACTTTAGAAATTCTTTTGGAATATCATTTAAGTAATATTTTAAAATTATATTATGATTTATACAAATCTCTCAGATACAAATGCTTAGTTTGTTAACATACATGAACCATATCTGCCAACAATCCATTAAGCTTTGGGTATTTTTTCCTTGCATTTTGGGGGTGTTGAACTTGAGGAAGTATCACTCCATCAAAAATGGGACTCTTGGCAAAGATACTCTGCAAGTGAGGTGTCAGATTGCCTGAAAAGAGTCAAATATGTATATAAGAAAAACAGAAAAATTAATATACAAAGTAATGAAGTTTCCAAGTGATCTATATTGTTACTGAAAACAAAGACAAGGAAGGTAACAATTATGTTTGGGTGGTTTTTTTTTTTGTGTGTGTGTGTGTGTGTATGTGTGTGTGTGCCTTACCTGGGGCTTGAATTCAGGGTCTAGATGCTGAACCTGAGCTGTTTTTGCTCAAAGCTAGTGCTTTACCATTTGAACCACTGCTCCACTTCTGGCTTTTTTTTTTTTTTTGGTAGTTAATAAGAGTCTAATGGATCCTCTTGCCTAGGCTGGCTTTGAATTGTGATCTTCAAATTCCAGCCTCCTGGGTAGCTAGGATTACAGGTGTGAGCCACCAGCACCCAGCTTTCTTAGTTTTTTAGTTTTGTGGCTTTCTTTTACATTGAACAAGAAAGTATCCGAATATATTTTATTTATTTACTTATTTCTTGGTCCTGGGGCTTAAACTCAGGGCCAGAGCACTGTCCCTGACATTTTTTGCTCAAGGCTAGCACTCTACTACTTGAGCCACAGTTTCACAGTAGGATTTTTGGAGGTTAATTGTAGAAAAGGAATCTCATGGACTTTCTTACCTGGGTTGACTTCAAACCATGATCCTCAGATCCCAACCTCCTGAGTAGCTAGGATTACAGGGATGACCCACTACCACCCAGCCTAAACAAAAACTTTTAAATAGTTGGGTTGGTCAGATAATTTTTTTAAGTGGTTAGAAAACTTATAAGTAGTTTTAAGTAGTTAGAAAACTTATAAGTAGTTGGAGATAGAAAAACCTGTTATTTGCCGGGTGCTAGTGGCTCACACTGTAATCCTAGCTACTCAGGAGGCTGAGATCTGAGCAACTTGGTTTAAAGCCAGTCAGGATACCAACGGAAAACTGGAAGTAGAGCTGAGGGTCAAAGTGGTAGAGTGCTTGCCTTGAGCATGAAAGCTCAGGGACAGCTCCCTAGGCACTGAGTTCAAGCCCAGTATGGACATGGACACACACACACACACACACACACAGTTCTTTTTTAGAAGTGCAAATAGGGGTTGGAGGCATGGTTAAGTTGGTAGAGTACCAGAAGTGAGCAAAAGCTTTGAGTAGTGAGTCCCAGTCTCAAACCTAAAAAGAGTAGAAGTGCAAATATTTGTAGAGGCTAACTTTTGTTTTCTTTTTCTGCAGTGCTGAGGACTGAACTCAGGGTCTTGTGGGCCTTGCACTTGCCAAGCAAACATTCTTTCACTCAGCTAAATCCCCAAGACCAAAGCTGGCAATTAAAATTGAAATATATTGCTAATACATTGCTATTGTACTATTTTTTCTCAGCAACAGCCATCAACATCTGCCTTCAATATTTGCATCCAGGTAAATTTGGTAGAGAGATAAACAGACAGACAGATAGAGATTTTTTTTTTTTTACTGTGGTTTGAACTCAGGGCCTAGGTGCTGTTCCTGAGCTTTTTTTGCTCAAGGCTAGTGCTCTACCATTTGAGCCACTTTCAGCTTTTTGTGGTTAACTGGAAATAAAAATCTCAGGGATTTTCCTGCATGGGCTGGATTCCAACACTGATCCTCAGATCTAAGCTTTTTGAGAGGCTAGGATTACAGGTATGAGCAATGGCACCGACTAAGAAAATATTTTTTGTAATGACAGAACATTCTGGCTTCTTGATCACTCTAAGGCATCCTTTTGCCACACCTATCAAAACAATATGTTTCCTTGATCTTATGCAGAAAAGTTAAATTTGAAAATCAAGCAGAATTGATCTGGCAATGTTTAATTTAGACATATAACAGATATTTCAGTATTTACCTACCTACTTTTAAAACTATTCTATGAAGTAAATCCAAATCAGAACTGCTGGGAAGATGGGGATTTCCAGTGGCCATCTCAATGATCATACAGCCCAAAGCCCAAATATCCACAGGTCTGAAAGAAACCAGAATAAATTACCATGTCATGCTGAAATGTAATCTGGCTATTCTAAAATGCTGCTAGCCAAGTATGATGGCTAGCTGCCAGTAATCCTGGCACTTGGTGGTCTAAGGCAGGAGAATTTTAAATTCAAGGTCAACCTGGGCTACGTAGCAAGTTCAAGTCAGCCTGGGTTACATGGTGAGACTCTTCTCTCGAGAGAAGAGTCCTAGCTAGGGCTAGGACTAGGCTAGTCCTAGCTAGGGCTTGAGCTCAGGGCCTGAGCACTGTCCCTGGCTTCTTTTTGCTCAAGGTCAGCACTCTACCACTTGAGCCACAGTGCTATTTCTGACTTTTTCTGTATGTTTGTGGTGCTGAGGAATCGAACCCAGGGCTTCATGTATGCAAAGCAAGCACTCTACCACTAGGCCACATTCCCAGCCCCTCAAAAATCTTTTTAAACAATGTTTATCAGTGAGAAAGGGGAGGAGAAGGGCAAGAGAGAGCAATGAGGGGGGAGGTGATTATGATCAAAGCACTTTATGTACCTGTATAAGACCTATTACTTGGCTGGGAATATGGCCTAGTGGCAAGAGTGCTTGCCTCGTATACCAGGATTCGTATGCCCAGGATTCCTGGGCCTTGGACTCAGGGCCTGAGCACTGTCCCTGGCTTCTCTTTGCTCAAGGCTAGTACTCTGCCACTTGAGCCACAGTGCCACTTCTAGTTGTTTTCTATACATGTGGTGCTGGGGAATCGAACCCAGGGCTTCATGTATATAGGGCAAGCACTCTTGCCACTAGGCCATATTCCCAGGCCCATAAAAATAAAATTTTAAGGGGCTGGGGATATAGCCTAGTGGCAAGAGTGCCTGCCTCGGATACACGAGGCCCTAGGTTCAATTCCCCAGCACCACATATACAGAAAACGGCCAGAAGCGGCGCTGTGGCTCAAGTGGCAGAGTGCTAGCCTTGAGCGGGAAGAAGCCAGGGACAGTGCTCAGGCCCTGAGTCCAAGGCCCAGGACTGGCCAAAAAAATAAAAATAATAAAATAAAAAAAAATAAAATTTTAAAAACCCCATTACTTTGCATAATTAATATATGCTAATAAAAAGGAAAAATTATGTTTAAGCAGTACCATTTATTTATTTCCACTGTAGTGTCAAAGGTCAACATTTACGCTAAATATTATCACATATATTAAATGTTACCATATTTTATAAGTAACATTAACTTGTATTTAAGTTACATAAGTCATGTAGTAATCCAGACAAAAAGCAACCAATTCTAGAGCTGTTTCACATATGAATATAAAGATATCATAAATATTTTATGAATTAATATTTTAAAGGTTAAAATTAGGAGACTCAAAAATTTTACAATTTATTTATCTTAGTCCAGTGTGAGACAGCCATAATCTAAATTTCTCCCATTCTCTCAAAAAGATTTTAATGTCCAGATTATAAACAGATAAAAATTCTCCATATAACATTTAGGATAAAGCCAGCACACCATAAGATATACTTTTCACTGGCCAAAATTATAAGGATTATAAGAATTGATATATTTGTGAGCAGGGAGGGAGGGGTAAACTGGAGGAAAAAGAAGGGGAGAAATTGTCCAAAAAAAGAAATGTGCTGGGGCTGGGAATATGGCATAGTGGTAGAGTGCTCGCCTCATATACATGAAGCCCTGGGTTCGATTCCTCAGCACCACGTTTATAGAAAAAGTTGGAAGTAGCACTGTGGCTCAAGTGGCAGAGTGCTAGCCTTGAGCAAAAAGAAGCCAGGGACAGTGCTCAGGCTTGAGTTCAAGCCCTAGGACTGGCAAAAAAAAAAAATGCCAGAAGTGGAGCTGTGGCTGAAGTGGTAGACCATTTATTAATGCCTTGAGCAAAAATGCTCAGTCAGCTCCCAGGCCACAAGTTCAAGCTTCAGGACCAGCAGACACACACACAAACACACAAATTCTATGTCCCTTCATGAAAAAATTATTCCAACAAAGCTTCTGACAAAAAGCAAATATTTACTTATTTTTTTATTTTATTTTTTTAATTTTTTTTGGCCAGTCCTGGGGCTTAGACGCAGGGCCTGAGCACTGTCCCTGGCTTCTTTTTGCTCAAGGCTAGCACTCTGCCACTTGAGCCACAGCGCCACTTCTGGCCGTTTTCTGTACATGTGGTGCTGGTGAATTGAACCCAGGGCTTCATGTATACAGGCAAGCACTCTTACCACTAGGCCATATTCCCAGCCCCAAAAAGTAAATATTTATAAATACTAACATTTCTCTAACACTAGAATAGTTTTCCAGGAAAATCATATGCAAATTATCCTCTCATTTCTATTTTTAAAAGCATTCAATTGTATACCCTTGTACTTTTACATCCTCCAAGGCTGATTACTTGTATTTAATTTATCATTTTTGCCAGTCCTGGGGCTTTAATTCAGGACCTGGGCACTGTCTCTGAGTTTCTTTTGCTCAAGGCTAGCACTCTACCACTTAAGCCACAGTGATACTTCCAGCTTTTTTATCTATGTAGTACTAAGGAATTAAACTCAGGGCTTCATGCGTGCTAGGCAAGCACTCTACCACAAAGCCACATTCCCAATCCCAATTATTTGTACTTTAGATGACTGTTTTACATGAGACCAAAACCATGATCCTTTTTAAGACATAAGCGCAATTTTAAAATTACTTGTCAGTCTTTGTAAAGAGAATGCCATTTTTCCAGGGAAGCAAATGAATTTAAAATCTTTACAGACTGCAGAGACTATAGGTAAAACGAGGAGGCAGCACTGCCATGGGTGTGGGCACAACTTAAAACAAGCATGGACACGTGTGAGGATGTCTACACAGGTCTCTTGTGGATGTAGCCACCTGAATCGGAGCAAACCATAGCAACAGCAGCCAGCGGTACTGGGTCTATAGGGTTTTGCAGTTACTCATATGGACAGGACTGTTCTTAGTCCCAACCCAGATACAGAGAGAAAAAGAAAGGTAGAAGAAAAAGAGAGATGCCAGGGAAAAGGCCAGGTAGGTTCCCAAAACAAACATACTTTCCGTAAGAAGTATCTTTTAACACTAGTTCTGGAGCTCTATACCAGCGTGTAGCCACATAGTCTGTGTAAATGTCCCCAGGACCTGCTAGTGTCCGTGCAA
The DNA here is from genome assembly GCF_023159225.1 of Perognathus longimembris pacificus. Lineage (NCBI taxonomy): Eukaryota > Metazoa > Chordata > Mammalia > Rodentia > Heteromyidae > Perognathus > Perognathus longimembris. The sequence continues at coordinate 15,345,390 of NC_063185.1, forward strand.
AACCAAAGTCACAGAGCTTAGTAATTCCTGACTGGGATACTAAAATATTTTCAGGCTTTATGTCTCGATGAATAATCTAAAAGAGAAACAGAAGATGAAATATTAAAATGAGTTTTGTTTCTAGAAAATCTCTCAGAAATTACACACAGAAAAAAATCTAGCTAATTAAGATAGAGAAGCTTTATTCGTGCCACATGTAAAAGTAATTACATATTTTCAATTCTTGTCCTCTCTATCCCTTCAAAATGAAATGAAGCTAAGTGCTGGTGGCTTACACCTGTAATCCTTGCTACTCAAGAGGCCAAGATCTGAGGATTTTGGTTTGAGAAACCAGCCTGGACATCAAAAATGTTGGAAGTAGAGCTATGGCTGAAGTGGTAGAGTATTAGCCTTGACAAAAAAGCTCAGGGACAGCTCTGAGTTCAAGCCCCATGACCAGCATGAGCACACGTACACCACACACACACACACACACACACACACACACACACACACACAATTATTGGCAGATGCTTAATACATATCTGTTGAGTAAATTAATACAATAAGAAATGAATATTTCTTCCCCATAAGGTGGCCAAATTTTGCATTTAAATTAAATGGCTGCTTTTAGATCTTTGATGCTAGGAACTGAATCCAGGGCTTTATACAAGCTAGGCAGGCACTCTACCACTGTACTAAACCCCTAGTCCTGAATATGATTTTTTTTTTTTTTTTTTGGCCAGTCCTGGGCCTTGGACTCAGGGCCTGAGCACTGTCCCTGGCTTCTTCCCGCTCAAGGCTAGCACTCTGCCACTTGAGCCACAGCGCCGCTTCTGGCCGTTTTCTGTATATGTGGTGCTGGGGAATCGAACCTAGGGCCTCGTGTATCCAAGGCAGGCACTCTTGCCACTAGGCTATAGCCCCCTGAATATGGTTTTGAAGAGCCTATATTAACCAGCTAATTTTTTTTCTACAAGTGTTGGGTATCTGGAAGTGTTGAGCCACACCTCCAACCCCAAGAATATGGATGTTTCTTGTCTGTTTGGTCTGGAAACTACCTTTTATTTTTTGTCTTCTGTTTCTAGGACTGATCCAACCTTAGTTCTTAAACTATAGAAGCTAGGATGGAAACTACTCAATTCTGTTATCTAGTTTTTACAACTTCCTAAAGCCATGGCATGAATAAACCACTACACTTAGAAATTCTTACTCTCTCTTAACTATATCTAAAAGCAATTTCTCCTTCTAAAGTCAATGGCACCATAATTGCAAATTAAATGTCTTGTAATTATCCCTGACTTCAGCTTTTGTTTTTCTCTCTCATATTTAGTTCCCATATCTTGTCACTTTCTTTTTGTGTGTGTGCCAGTCCTGGGTCTTGAACTGTGTCTAGATGCTGTCCCTGAGCTCAAGGCTAGTGCTCCACCACTGGGCCAGAGCTTCACTTCCAGCTTTTTGGGGGTAGTTTATTGGAAACAAGAGTCTCATGGACTTTTCTGCCTGGGCTTGGTTTTAACTGAGATTCTCAGATCTCCAGCCTTCTGAATAACCAGAATTACAGGCTTGAGTCACCAATGCCAGGTTGTCACTTCCTTTTCCAAACCTTTCCATCCTCTTCCTTCATCATCCTTTCTCTCCTTCTCTTATCCAAGCCTTTACCACCTCATCTCTAAACTAAAACAGTATTTTACCTTGTGAGCTCTATCTATCTATACTTGTCCTCTACAATGTAACTTGTGGTGCTACTTTCACACTGTTACAAAAAACTCCAATGGTCTCTCAGTATCCTCAGGGAAAAGTCCAAACGTTTTGAATGACATCAGGATTAATTTAATAGCTTCAGAAAACATATCCCCAGGATATCTCTTTTGTGGTCTCTACAAGTTGATTTGTCACTACTCTGAACTCTGTTGGCTCAGATTTAACTATTCACACAGTGACCCTGTCTACTCTAATAAAATTCAAGGTATAATTCAATCTACTCATGTTAGTTTTACTACATCCTTGATATCATCTACTCTAGATTCTAATATATACAAGGTACTATATAAAAAACAAAGATAACTATTCCTGACTCCCTACCAGCACCATGTATTAAGCACTTAAAATGTACCTGACACATGCTAAATGCTTTACACCTATAACTACTTACCTAAGTTGAAGTTTTAAAAATTCAGTGCAGGGGTAAAAATGTGGCCTAGTGGTGGAGTGCTAGCTGGGAGCAAAAAGTAAGCCAGGGACAGTGCTCAGGCCCTGACTCCGAGCCGCAGGACTGGCAACCCTCCCCACCTCAAAAAAAAAGCAAGAAAGAAAAACAACTCAGTAGGGCTGGGAATATGGCCTAGTAACAAGAGTGCTTGCCTTGTATACATGAAGCCCTGGGTTCGATTCCCTAGCACCACATATATAGAAAATGGCCAGAAGTGGCGCTGTGGCTCAAGTGGCAGAGTGCTAGCCTTGAGCAAAAAAAAGAAGCTTAGGGACAGTGCTCAGGCCCTGAGTACAAGACCCAGGACTGGAATAAAAAAAAAAAAAAAAAAAGAAGAAGAAGAAAAAGAAAAACAACTCAGTGGTGAACCATGAGGTTTTCACCTTTGGTTGCACAGCTTTCATAGATAACTTGGTGCTATAAACACAAGACAGTCTATAGTCTAATTTATTCTCAAGACAGTATATCTTCCTCCTCCTTCTCCTCTTCCTTCTTCTTTTCAGAACTAGAGTTTGAACTCAGGGCCTTGCACTTGATAGTCAAATATGTACTCTGCCACTGAGCCACACCTTCAGCTTTTTTTGTATTTGTTATTTTTTGCAATGCTTTTTGCCAGTCCTGAGGCTTGAACTCAGGGCCTGGCCACTGTCTCTGAGATCAAGGCTAGTACTCTACCACTTGAGCCACAGAGCCATTTCCGACCATTTCTGTTTATGTGGTGCTGAGGAATTGAATCCAGGACTTCATGCATGCTAGGCAAACACTCTACTGCTAAACCACATCCCAGCCCCTTTTTATTTTTTACATTAAAAAAATTACCTTTTAGTAGTTGTACAAAGGGATTTCAATTCAGCAAATCAGCTTGCATATTGATTTATGTCATATCTTCCCATCATTCTTCTCTATGCTTTGTTTTTTTTTTGGCCAGTCCTGGGCCGTGAACTCAGGGCCGGAGCACTGTCCCTGGCTTCTTTTTTGCTCAAGGCTAGCACCCTGCCACTTAAGCCACAGCGCCACTTCTGGCCATTTTCTGTATATGTGGTGCTGAGGAATTGAACCCAGGGCCTCATGTATACGAGGCAAGTACTCTTGCCACTAGGCCATATTCCCAGCCCCTGTATGCTTTGTTTTTTTTTTTCCCCCTGGTCCTGGGGCTTGAACTCAGGGCCCGGGCACTATTCCTGAGCTTCTATGTGTTTAAGGCTAGTGCTCTATCACTTGAGTCACAGTGCCACTTGTTGTTTTCTGAGTAGTTTATTGGAGAAAAGAGTTTCCTGGACTTCCCTGCCTGAGCTGCCTTCTAACAGTGATCCTCAGACCTCAGCCGCCTGAGTAGCTAAGATTACATTTTTATAGGGTCTCCCCTCCAGCCTGAGCATGTATCTGAGCTTTTTGTCCCCCCAGTCCTGGGGCTTGGACTCAGGGCCTGAGCACTGTCCCTGGCTTTCTTTTGCTCAAGGCTAGCGTTCTACCACTTGAGCCACAGTGCCACTTCTGGCTTTTTCTATATATGTGGTGCTGAGGAACCAAACCCAGGGCTTCATGTATGGAAGGCAAGTATTCTACCACTAGGCCATATTTCCAGCCCTGCAGCTGAGCTTTGATCTATCATTTTAGGCTCCCCTTTGTAACAAGTATATCAAGCATGTACCACCATGCCCAATTCTTAGTTGAGGAGTCTCACAAACTTTCTGCTTGAGCTGGACTAGAATCATAATCCTCCCAATCTGAGCCACCCAATAACTAGAATTACAGATGTGTATGCTACAAGTGCCAGTGTTAATACATGCTCTTAATTATAACATGGTACTCCCTTGGTTCCAGCTGGCAAGAAAATTATAATCTGAATTTCAGTGACTTTCACAACCATATTTTTCTCTCTCTCCTCCCCATATTTTTTATTAGCATCAGGGAGCTTTGTTTTGACATGTCAATAAACACATACAATACACTTTTACTAGACATCCCCACTCCTTCATAATCATATCTTTGAAAGCCACAAAATGAGAGGCCACTATTAGTAAGTCAGCAAGTTAGAAACCTTCAGAAAAGTCTGGAATACATAAGTTGTTATGTCTGTAGCACCTAGTCAATAAAACTACTTTTGAGGTTTTCAACTGGTATTTCCTAAACATTTCATTTATTGATATTTCCTGAAAATATATCTACTTTGCCAGGACTGAAGGAATGGTTCAGGTGCTAAGAGTACCTGCTTAGCAAGTGTGAGTTCAGACTGAGTTCAAACTCCAGTAATTACCCAAATAAAAGTTTAAATAATCTACTTTTACAGAAAGCAGAGCTATGTTGAGAATAAAATTCCATAAAAAATGCTGACCTAAACTCCTTTTTTTATTTGTTGTTGCCAGACCTGGGGCTTGAACTCAGGGCCTGAGCACTGTCCCTGGCTTTTTTTTTTTTTTTTTTTTTTGCCAGTCCTAGGGCTTGAACTCAAGGCCTGGGTGCTGTCCCTGAGATTCTTTTGCTTATGGCCAGCACTCTACCACTTGAATCACAGGGCCAGTTCCAGCTTTTTCTGTTGATGTGGTACTGAGGAATCGAACTCAGAGCTTCATACATGCCAGGCAAGCACCCTACCGCTAAGCCACATTCCCAGCTCTCCTGGCTTCTTTTGCTTAAGACTAGCACTCTACCACTCGAGCCACAGCGCCACTTCTGGCTTTTTTTTTTTTTTTTTTTTTGCCAGTCCTGGGCCTTGGACTCAGGGCCTGAGCACTGTCCCTGGCTTCTTTTTGCTCAAGGCTAGCACTCTGCCACTTGAGCCACAGCGCCACTTCTGGCCACTTTCTACATATGTGGTGCTGGGAATCGAACCCAGGGCTTCATGTATATGAGTCAAGCACGCTTGCCACTAAGCCATATTCTCAGCCCCTGGCTTTTTCTATATATCAGGTGCTGAGGATTTGAACCCAGGGCTTCATGTATGCAAGGAGAACACTCTACCACTAGGCCACATTCCCAGCCCCTAAACTCTTTTATTACTAAAGCCAAGGTGAAAAATCATAATGGTTGATCTTTTTCTTCCTTTTTCATAGGTTAATTGGCAAGGCTCTACATCTATCAACCACTGACTCTCCATTATTTCCTTAAAGGCATGCACACTAACGTGCTATTTGCCTAACTTGATACCCAGCTCCTAACTCCAGACCTTCCTTCATTTAAGCAAGTTTCCATTAAAGACATGACCTTGCCTTTCAACATTTTTTTTTTTTTTTTTTTGGCCAGTCCTGGGCCTTGGACTCAGGGCCTGAGCACTGTCCCTGGCTTCTTCCCGCTCAAGGCTAGCACTCTGCCACTTGAGCCACAGCGCCGCTTCTGGCCGTTTTCTGTATATGTGGTGCTGGGGAATCGAACCTAGGGCCTCGTGTGTCCGAGGCAGGCACTCTTGCCACTAGGCTATATCCCCAGCCCGCCTTTCAACATTTTAATATACTTTCTCAATAAAAGATGTTCCCATTGACTATTGATTCCTCTTGATTATTGATAATACATTTTAGCATCCCATACTTGCCTTACAGTTAACTAGTATGTTCTCAAAAAATGTTTCTTGGTTCTGTAACATTTTCAGGATGCTATTAATATTGTACAGAAAAAGTATCTTAACCTTCATAAAAGCAACAAGAGTTCATATGCACTAGAGTTCATATGTATCCCAGTTTGGCTTACTGTGAGACACTTACATTATTATTGTGAAGATAGTCAACTGCTCGAATGATCTGAAAGAGGTATTTTCTAAGTCGTTTACTCTCTAGTCCATGGCAATAATGTTGTAACTCATCTAATATGGTGTGGTCAATAAATTCAAACACCAAATGAATTTTCCTTTTCTGTTTAAAAACTTCAATAAGATTGACCAGGTTTTCATGACGAAATTGCTATTAACAACAAAAAAAACAGATCTTTAATAAATCATATCAAATACAATTTGTATACATAACATCTGCATAATTTTAAAAGGAAACAAATATTCTCACCTTTTCTTCATGCATATCAACAGAAATTTCTCAATTAATTTACATTTTTAATTATAAGCACTTTCATAATTTATATACAGAAAATGAGATATATTGCGTTACCTCAAGGTGGTATTTGATTTCTTATTAAAATAACTTAAAACTAATACCCTATAACTTAATTTGGTATGCTGCTGAGAAATATTTTGATATCTTTTAACTTGACTCGTGGTTAAATTTAATATCTGAATTTTTTTCCAGTCCTAGGGCTTGAACTCAGGGCCTGAGTACTGCCCCTGGATTCTTTTTTTTTTTTTTCTCAAGGCCAGCACTCTACCACTTGAGCCACAGCACCATTTCTGGCTTTTCTATATATGTGGTGCTGAGGAATTAAACCCAGGGCTTCAGGTATGAGAAGCAAGCACTCAACCACTAGGCCACATTCCCAGCCCCGATTTTTCAATTTCTTATGAAATCAGGTTTTGACTCATTGTCCTAAAAAAAACTGTAAAATCAGCCAGGTGTTAGTAGCTCATGCCTAGAATCCTAGCTACTCAGGAGGCGGAGATCTGAGGATCTTGTGGTTTGAAGTCAGCCAAGGCAGGAAAGTCCATGAGATTCTTATCTCTAACAAACTACTGGAAAAAATGAGAAGTGGAATGGTGGCCCAGTGGTAGAGGACTACCCTTGTTCAAAAAGCAGCTCAGAGGGCTGGGAACATGGCCTAGTGACAAGAGTGCTTGCCTCATATACATGAAACCCTGGGCACCACATATATAGAAAAAGCCAGAAGAGGCGCTGTGGCTCAAGTGGCAGAGTGCTAGCCTTGAGCAAAAAGAAGCCAGGGACAGTGCTCAGGCCCTGAGTCCAAGCACCAGGACTGGCAAAAATAAATAAATAAAATAAAATAAAGGAAAAAAGAAAAAGCTCAGAGGGGCTGGGAATATGGCCTAGTGGCAAGAGTGCTTGCCTCATATACATGAAGCCCCCCTAGGTTCAATTTCTCAGCACCACATAAGAAAAGGCCAGAAGTGGTGCTGTGGCCTAAGTTGGCAGAGTGTTAGTCTTGAGCAAAAAGAAGCCAGGGACAGTGCTCAGGCCTTGAGTTCAAACCCCAGGAATGGGAGAAAAAAAAAAAAAGCAGCTCAGTGACAGAGCACAGTCCCTAAGTTCAAGCTCCAGGACTGGCGGGCACACCACACACACACACACACACACATCCCTTTAAAATCTATCTCCAATATACTGACTTTTCACAGGAAACAAGCTATTATTTCTTCTTCTTTCTGCTTCAGCCCTTTTGTTACCCTAACCTAAAACTCAAGTTTTTCCCTCTTACCCTAGTCCTATACATCCTTTAAAGCCAAAGCCAAATTCATGGCCCATTTCCTCCAAGAAACCTCCTCAACCAACAGGACTTTGACAGCCTACTTGACATTTATTATGAGTCTTATTTTCTATTAACCTTTCTGTCTTTCTAATGAAATCATCAAAGTCCTTAAAAAAAAGGACTTTTACCCGTTTAGTCTCAGCTTGTAGCACATCGCCTTGCACAAAGCAGATTTTATTTTTTTGGTGCCAGTTCTAGGGCTTGAATTCAGAGCCTCAGTGCAGTCCCTGAGCTTTTGCCTAAGGCTAGCACTCTACCATTTGAGCCACAGCAAAAAGCTGCATCTCTATGTAGGGCTTGAACTCAGGACCTGGGCACTGTCCTTGAGCTTCTTCTGCTCAAGGCTAGCACTCAACCACTTCAGCCATAGTGCCACTTCCAGCTTTTTCTGTTTATATGTTACTGAGGAATGGAACCCAGGGCTTCTTGCATGCCAGGCAAGCACTCTACTTACCTACCACTAAGCCACATTCGCTGCCCTAAGTGTAGCTTTTTGGTGGCTACTTGGAGATAAAAGTCTCATAAACTTTCCTGTCTAGGCTGGCTTTGAACCTTGATCCTCAGATCTCATCCCCCTCAGTAGCTAGGATTATAGGTGTGAGCCACTGGCAGCAGGCCATTTTTAGTATATACTTTAATATTCCTGAATGACTTCACAATTTGCTCCAAGTATTACATTCTACACTCCCACGCACACCTTTTATCACTATAAAAGTACAAAACGCAGAGAATTTTAAGGTAAATGTTTTAGTCTATGAATAACTGAAATATTTATATAAAAATTTACTGATTATGAGGATGGGGAATTAGAGGTCAGCTTGGGCTACATGGAGACCCTGTCTTAGAAAACAGATTAAAGCAAAAGAAGCAAACCTTTAGAAACTTTATTTCTCTCGTGGCAATCTTGTTGACAGATTTTTCTGGTTTCTCATAGAATATCTTAATGGCCACTATCTGCCCAGTATCTTTGTGTTTACATTTCATGACTGTTCCGTAACTTCCCTCTCCCACTTTTCCAAGGGTTTCATACATCTCCATTTTCAAGCCTTGCTTCTACTTCAGAAAAATTTAAAAGAAAAGAAAAGAAAAAGAAAACGTTAAACCTTGACACTTTTTATTCGCTGAAGCTGGGGAAGGTATAGATAGACTCATTAGCCCTACTTTTAAATCTAAACACTGGAAATTTTGTCCACAGAATAAGGTATAGGCTCAGTAAATCTCTACTTTGAAAACACAGAACTATAAAGAAATGCTCTGGTCCGCCGAACCCGGGTGTCGATGCGGGGCTCGGCCACCTCCGCGCTCGGAGGGTGCTTGTGGAGGCCCCGGCCCTCAGCATTCACACAGGGTTCCCCAGTCGTCTCCGTCATAACTCCCCCCACCCCCCCGCCCCGGCCCCCCGTCTCCACCCCGGGGAGTCCCTCGCTGGCGGTCAGCGCCACCCAACGCAGGGTCAGGTCCTGTCAGGTCGGGTCCCGTCAGGATCCCCACACTTCCTGTCAGGTCGGGTCCCGTCAGGGTTCCCCCCACCGCAGCAGCCGCCCCAAGTCTCAGGCCCCCCCCCGGGGAGCTCTGACGGCCTGGTTCCCGCCCTCTCCTCAAACCCGACGTCTAAGAAGCCCGGACCCGACCCGTGGCGCTCCCCTCGCCCCACAGTCGACTTCCGTCCAGGCAGGCGCCGCCGCCTCAGCCCATTCCGTAGCCCCGCTGGCCTGGCTCGGCGAAGTCCCAGGCGGGACACCGGACACCGACACCGCTACACAGGCCAACTCCGCCGGCTCCCGGGCTGCCGGGTCCCATGGCAACGGTTGGGCGGGGGAGGTGGAGGCTGAGCACGGGCGCCAGTACGCAAGACCGGAAGGACGGCGGGCCCTGACCCGGAAGTGAAAAGAGGAGGCTGGCCGGGTGGAAGCGTGCGTGGTTCAGGGCCGTGTAGGGCTGGAGAGAGGGGAAGGGAGGGGAGCGAGCTGGCTGTCGCAGTTTGAGCGGCCTTCTAGGTTGATTTTGGACCTGCAACGGGATGACTGCATTGCACGGGGAGGAAGGAAGCCGAGGCGGAGGCATGTCCAACCCGTGTGGCAGAGGGTACAGCAACACCTTGTCATCAGACAAGACAAGTGGAAAGAAGTCTTGTGTGTTGGGCTGTGATGTAGCTTGGGTCGCAAAAGGCTTGCCTGCCAGGTGCGGAGGTCCTGGGTTTGAGCCCCAGGTTCCAAAAATTGAAAGACAAAAAAAAAAAAATACAAAAACAGGTCTTGTGTCTACAGTTTCCCAGGTACCTTGTAGAACCTCAGTTCAACTCCAGCAGAACATCTGCTGTTTGCCTTTTAGGTTTTTCCAGCCCCCACCCTGCATGCCAAAACTCTTATGGACTCTAGAAAATAGTTCAGAAGGTCTTGCAGCAAATGCACTGATTTAAAACGGCACAAGGTGTGGGGGGGGGGGCAGGGAGTTAAGTCAGGTGTAATTTCAGCTGCCGGTGAGATAGCCATGCTATATCACTAGCGCGTGCTCCATGAGTGCTATCTCTTTAAGAGATTTTATTTTCCTAGAGATTTTATTTTTTCTGTAAAGTGTAAAATGCCAAATCTTAGAAAGTCTTTCTCAAACAAGAGGATGATATATATATATTTTTTAATCCAAAGAGTCTCACCCCAGCAGAGGTCTTTTTTTTTTTTTTTTTTTTTTTTTTGGCCAGTCCTGGGCCTTGGACTCAGGGCCTGAGCACTGTCCCTGGCTTCTTTTTGCTCAAGGCTAGCACTCTACCACTTGAGCCACAGCGCCACTTCTGGCCGTTTTCTATATATGTGGTGCTGGGGAATCGAACCCAGGGCTTCATGAATATGAGGCAAGTACTCTTGCCACTAGGCCATTTCCCAGCCCTCAGCAGAGGTCTTAAAACCACACTTGGAAGGCTTTAAAACTGCTTTGCTCAACTGGGCACTGGGAGCTCACACCTGTACTCCTAAGTACTAAGGAGGCTGAGATCAAGATTTGAAGCCAATCCAGGGCAGGAAAGTCAATGAGTGTCTCATCTCCAATTAGTCACACACACACACACACACACACACACACACACACAAGCATGGGGGAAGGGGAGGAGGGAGCTGTGGCTGAAGTGGTAGAGCTCTATCTTTGAGCACTACAGCTCAGGGACAGGGCCCAGGCCCTACTCCCAGAAATCCTTATTAGTGTAGTAAAGAAATTAATACATTACAAGTGTCACAAATGTTGATACTGGGCTGTTTAAAGCCAGCCCAGGCAGGAAAGTACATGAGACTGATCTCCAGTTAACTACCAGATGACGGGAAGTGGAACAGTGGCTTAAAGGGTATACTATTGGCCTGGAGTAAAAAGAACTCAGGGACAATGCCCAGACCCTTTTTTAGTTCAAGCCCAATAACCGACAAAAACAAAACAAAATGTTGATACTGAGAGGGGAGCCTGAGAACAAGTAGTTTGTGTTTTTGTTGTTTGTGTATCTGCAAATAATGCCAGCACAAATCTTAATATACACTGGGATTAGCTGTAAGCTTTTTTTTTTTTTAAACAGTATTTAAATACTTGAAAGGGGGAAAAGCATGAACCAGACCGAGTCCCTACTCCAGCTGAACTCAGCATAGAGCTGCTAAATTGCTACAACATAAAATTATAGGTTTAAGACTGCTCTTTCCACAAATAGGTTTATATAGCGAGCCTCAAGGCCAAGGCATTGTGATACTTGTTAATACACTGCTGTGGAGTTTATCATGCCTTTTATTGCATTTGTCAAAAATGTTCATCCAACCAGGTATCTAAGGTTCAGGCCTGTAATCCTAGCTACTCAGGAGGCTGAGATAGGAGGATGCTGTCAAAGCTGGGAGGACAGTGCCTAGGCCCTGAACAAATAAATGCACAGGAAAAAAAAGTGTTCATCTATTCTGGAAAATAAAGTTATAAATCTAGTTATAAATCTAAAAGTTATAAATTTCTAAACATTATAGAATATACATATACACATATCTTAAAAGTCTTCCTCTTCAGCTATAGGGTGGATTACAATCGTTATGACTGGAAGGCAAAATTAAAGATAGGAGGCTGTATGTACATGGTGTCACATGACCACTCCTGGCCCTCAGCCTGAGCAAGTTAGCCAGACTGTCTCAAATTAAATTTCACAAAAAGGTTGAAGAATGTAGCTCAGCAGCAGTGTTTGCCTTACATGCCTGAGGCTCTAGTCCATTACCTTATAAAAGTAAAAAAATAAAGATAGGAATAGTTAGCTTTGACTTAGAGAATCACCTAGTGAATGTGCAGTCCTAGGGGCAAGAGTTGGGCAATGTTAAGGTCTTCCTTCCGTTTTCCCTCTAGAGCTGAAGAATTCTTCGTATGGCTATGAAAGGAAGTGTCCCAGTCAGGTACTGGAGGCTCATGCCTGTAATCCTAGCCTCAGGAGGCTTATATCTGAGGATTACGCTTCCAAGCCAGTTAGGGCAGGAAAGTCCAACTATCCACCAAAAAGTCAGAAATAGAGCTGTGTCTCAAGAGGCAGTGTGCTAACATTGAGCAGAAATACTTAGGGCCAAGGCCCAGGCCCTGAGTTCAAGCCCCAGGACTGGTACCAAGACAAAAAACTCCATCCTCTCTTCCCTCCCAACAGAATGGAAAGTTGCAAAGTCAACGCCTCAGAAAACCCTAGTGGAGGCACGCACTTCAGGTCGACGTGCACTTTGCTGGTATAAAAAGCCTGACATAACTTACCGGTCTAGATATATAACTCCACCCATGTCTGCGCACTCTAATCCCCAGATCTGAATCACTTTTGTAGATTTCTTTTGACAACCTCCCTTGTATTACGCACCGAGGTCACACCCTCACATTTCTTGACAAGCAACCTAGGTAAATCCATAGATTAACCTTTAGCCTCCAACAAAATAAGACCCTACACTATCTAAAAAGAAATGACTCATTACCCGACTTACGTTACTGTAACCCCTCTGTACATCACCTTTTCCCTTTTTTATGGCCAGTCCAGGGGCTTGAACTCAGGGCCTGGGCACTATCCCTGAGCTTCTTTTGCCCAAGGCTAGCACTCTATCTCTCCAGCCTGCCTTTTTCAGTTTATGTGGCACTGAGGAATCGAACCCAGGGCTTCATGCATGCAAGGCAAGCCACATTCCAAGCCCATAACAATTTTTTTTTTTTTTTTTGGCCAGTCCTGGGGTTTGGACTCAGGGCCTGAGCACTGTCCCTGGCTTCTTCTTGCTCAAGGCTAGCACTCTGCCACTTGAGCCACAGCGCCACTTCTGGCCGTTTTCTATATATGTGGCGCTCGGGAATCGAACCCAGGGCCTCATGTATATGAGGCAGGCACTCTTGCCACTAGGCCATATCCCCAGCCCACAATTTTTTTCTTTTTTAAGGAGGGGGAAAAAGACCTTAAAGGAAAACAAAAAAAGAACCGCCTAGATCTGTGGGTTATTTGAACAAGACTAGTTCAATCTGTCAGCCCTGCCCAGTCCTGGAAAGTCCACTGTAATGGAAGCACAGGCCATTTTGGGTGGCCTTAAAGGAAGCATTATAGATTTTTTTTTTTTTACTTTAGGCCTCGGCATTCAATGCTACAGTTATTGGCGAGCCTTTCTTTCGGTCGTCCTTCCCCTGCTTCCCCCCCGCCTCCCCGCCCTCCCCACGACGCACCAAAAATCGATAAACCACTTGGACAAATGAAGTCCAATGTATTTTTTTTTGGGGGGGGGGAAAGGTTCCCTCTTCGAAAAGACCTAACATAGGAAAACCAAAGGGTGGCTTCCATTGCGACTCTTTGGGGCAAGCGTCCCCGCACTCGGGATAAACCAGAGCAACTTCACACGCGTGGTTCCCAACCTCAGGCGCGGAAACTTAACTCCATCCCCGCTCGCTCCATAGACCTGTCTGAAACTGAGATCCAGGCGACGCTTTCACGTGACCCGTTCGACGCGCGTCACAGGGACACGTGGCTGCGGACACCTCGGCCCCCCTCCCCCCCCCCTCGGAGGAGCGCGGTGGGGAAGGGGGGGAGGGAAAGAGAGGTGGATTGTTGACAAGGCCGCGGGCGGTCACGTGACCTCGCGTCATTTCCCACCTCCCTTCCCTGAAATATCTCGGGCCCTCGGGTGCGTCCCTTTTCCCTCTCTCTCCCCATCCCGCCCAACCTAAAAGCCAGTGTTGACGGGGTGGGGAGAGAGACAAAGGAAGTGCCCTGGTTCCGGCGTCTCTCAGCTCACAGCCTCTAAAAACCTGCCACCAGGGCACACAAAGCTTGCCGTTCAGCTCTATAGCAGCCAACATGGAAGCCAGCCTTGCCTAAGCCGTCCGCGGAGCGGGCGGGCGTGCGTCCGTGCGGGCGTGCGGGCGTGCGTGCGTCCGTACGCCCCGCCTACCTCCCACCTCATTGGCTCCGTGGTATCGGCGGAGGGCGGAGGGATCTGGAGGCGGCGGAGGGAGACGTCATTGCAGGGTTGTTTGTGCAGTCTCGGCGGCGGCGGCGGCGGCAGCGGCGGCGGCGGCGACCCACAGTGATTCGGCCGCGGCGCCGGGGGGTGGGGGGGCTGCGCGGGACTCTTTTCTTTCAGACTGACCGCGGGGGAGCTGGGGAAGCATGTCGACCCCGGCTCGGAGAAGGCTCATGCGAGATTTCAAGCGGTAAGGGCCTTCACCTTTCGTCGAGATGACGGCTCTTTCTCCGAGCTGCGCGGGGTCGTGCAGGACCCTGGGCCGTGGGGGGGGGGGGTTATTTCCGGACACCTTCACCCTTAGGACCCCGATCCGGGAGGTAGGGCGGCTGGCGGGCCTGGGGGGGGGTGGCGGGTGTCTGGAGATGGGGTCGGGGTAGGGGGGGGGCGCTGTCGACGGAAGCCCAGATGCAGTCTCGGCTCCCACTGGTGAATTCTTACAGCTCACTGGCCAGCGTGAAGCTCTCGGCGCTATTCCTTTTCTCCAAAAAAAAAAAAAAAAAGTCAAAAGGTGGCGTTCGGCGGCCTTCCGGGGGTGCCCGCTACCCACCTAGTGCCCGATGCTCGACGCCTCGCCCCAGCACTCAAACCTCATCCCCGCCCCCCCTCCCCACCCTCCCCACCCCGCACTCCTTGGCGCCCCCCTCCTTGATCCCCTGAAATCGAGCTCTTGGGATGGGTTTGGGCCTCGCCTGCCGCTCCAATCAGCTTTGTCACCAGCCCCGCCGATCTCCTCCGTGGAACAAGATCGGGGCGAGCTGCCCCCCCCCTCGCACCCCCACTCCCGTCCTTTCTGCAGTGGGGGTGGGGTCTACCGTGCGAAGTCCGAAGGTGGTTAACCCATCTCCCCGAAACCCGACTCTCCCTCCCCTCCCCCCCCCCCCCCAGGACCTTGAGAACTGGCTCAGAGACCTGGGCCTCGGGTTTGGCCTTCCCCGTTGCCAGTGCAGCCCTGGCTAGTGAATAAAGGCCTATCTATAGCCTTTCCAGTCTGGGGGGGGGGGGGGCGGAATGCGTTCCCTCAGACTAGAGCTAATCTGATACTCTCAGGGCCTCCTTTTGTAAAAACAGGGTTTTGTTAGGCAGTGTGGAACTTGGAAGGAGGAAATGACTTTTTTTCTCCCCGGTTGTTTACCTTTTCATCCAGTACTTAAAGGTACAGAAACTTAAGTGAGGAGTTTAGCATTACCATACTCTGTGTACCTGGTGTGATTGATGCGAATAGGTAGTATTAAAAAGTTAGGATTTTCCAGAATACTCAGGAAGTCATTAACCTCTCAACTTCAGTCAGCACAAAAGCCTTAGGTGAGGTATATGAAAGCCATTGTTTAGGGCCTCCGGCTAATTTCAACATTTAATTTATCATTTAAGTAGTTTTTAGCCACTTAAAAGTTGAGTGTGGAACAGTAAGTACTTCCTCTTAAACCTTCTGTTTGGAGACCTTATCTGCTAGAGGTTAACCAAACGGCACAGTTTTCATGTGGACTAATTGCAAAGTATTATGACACATGAAAATCACCACATCCAGGTATTAGTGTATAATGTAGAAATTGGTTTTGTTCAGGCGATATTATTTAAAAGAAGATACTCTTATTTAGTGCAAAGGTCTTCTTTCAGTCTTGAATTTGCTCCTGTGATGGAAATTCACATAAAACTTAATTTTCTGTCCATTGTTTCCTCTTGTTGGTTATTGGAGTTCTCTGATTAATTCTAGTTGAACACATGGCACCTTTGGTGGTTTTCCAAGGTTCTTCATGTTACAAGAATTTGATGATCACAACTGTTGGAGGTTTTGTATTGACTCTCCTGTAAGAGTTTATCTTAGTGCAGATACTGCTGAAAAACTTGGTTACAAAGCCATTGCTGTCAGAAGCAAAGGGATCAAGTAAAATTCCTACCTACATCTAGCTTCCTGACTAAGTTGAAGTAGTTTTTACTGATTTAGTGTGTACACAGGTTTGGTTGCTTGTTCTGCTTTTTGAAAAAAATTTTTATTTCGGTAGCAATGTTGTACAAATAGCTATAGCAGTAGTTAAGATTCACAGTCCTTAAGTCTTTAGAGAAGCCGGAAATGGTGCTGTGGCTCAAGAGGTAGAGTGCTAGCCTTGAGCAAAAAGAAGCCAGGGACAGTGCACAGGCCCTGAGTCCAAACCCTGGGACTGGCCAAAAAAAAAGATAGTTCTTGAAAAGATTTGCCTTAATCTTGATATTTGAAGAAAGACGATTCTTAGCCATTTGAATTCACAGATAGTTAGCGATGTCATAATATACCCCTGGTTGATCTGTTTAAATCATATGGCTCATTTCCAGCTCAGCACAATAACAAGGAAGTTGATTTAGTTACTCTCTCAAAGTGGATGATGTAGAGTCTATATATGTGCCCCTTCATTGCCTTAGTGTTCAACTTTGAAAATGACCACTCTGGATTTCTAGATTGCAAGAGGACCCACCCGTGGGAGTCAGTGGTGCACCATCTGAAAACAACATCATGCAGTGGAATGCAGTCATATTTGGGTGAGTTAAAAGATTTGCTAACAGGTATGATTTTTAAGAAAAGTAAGTGTGTATAACAGGTGTCTAGGGAAAGAGACTAAGGTAAAGTCTGGGTTTGGAAGGATTAGACTCTAAAATACTTTTTTTTGTTTTTGTTTGTTTGAGGTGTTAGGGATTTTAGGCAGGCACACTGAACAAGTACTCTTGCCACTGAGCTGTTTCCCTAGCGCCCCCCCCCAAAAAAAAAAAACAAAACAACACATAGATGTTTGACATTTGTATAAAATTTATTTGTTATTTGCTGTTAACAACAAATTGTTTTGCTTTGAGACAAGGTAGTCTTTGCTAATTTGCCAAGGCTGGCCTCAAACTCTTGGGCTCAAGCAGTCCTGCTTTAGTAGGGTATGTAGCTGGGCATACAGCTGCTAGATGCACATTATTGATCCCATCTACATGAGGCTTTTGTACCAAGTAAGGGTAATTGATTAGAAAAAAAAATACTGTTTGTGCCAGGCACTGGTGGCTCTGGATTGTAATACTAGTAGTTTCTCAGGAGGCTGAGATGGAGGTCACCATTCAAGGCCAATCTGGGGAGAAAAATGTCTGATGCTTATTTCTAATTAACCAGCAAAAAGACGAAAGTAAAGATGTAGCTCAGGTCTTAGAGGGCTAGCTTTAAATGGAAAAAACTTAAGTGAGAGGCTTTCTTGTTCTAGCTCCTACACCCACAGGAAAAAAGAACAAAAAATACTGTTTGAAGGAATTGGAGGAATGATGGTGTTTGTCTAGCATGTGTAGGGCCTTGGGTTTGATCCCCAACACACAAACCTATTGGAAACTAAATGGGGCTGGGTACAGTGATTCACATCTATAATACCAGCTATTTCAGGAGAATTGAAGTTTGAGGCCAGCCTGATGAAAAAGTTATTGAGACCCCTATTTCAGCAAATAAGACAAGCCTGGTACCTTAATTGTAATCTCAGTGTCAAGGGGCATAGGTAAGAGGATGTCAGTCTGAAAAATAACCTAAAGCCAAAAGGGCTGTGGGTGTGACTAAAGTAATAGAGTACCTGCCTAGTGAGCCCAACACTGAGTTCAAACCCTAGTACCACCTAAAACAAGAAAAAAGGACGAAAAGAACTAAATGGAGCTAGGTGCCAGGGGCTCACACCTGTAATCCTGGCTACTCAGGAGGCTAAGATTAGAGATTCACCGTTCAAAGCCAGCCCAAGTAGGAAAGTTTGACACTCTTATCCAATTAGCCACCAGAAAACCAGAGGTAGACCTGTGACCCAGTGCCTTAATTCAAGCCCTATGACTGACCAAAAAAAGAAAAAAGAAAAAAAGCCCCAAATGCCAAATGGAATGAAATGATGGAGAAAAGATTAACTATGTATATGTGGTGCAAATGCTTATTTATGCGTGTTCTATGGGTGCCTAATTAAAAAACAAACCAACAAACCAGAATTCTCACTAGCAAGAATTTTAGCTGAAAATGCTATATATAGCCCAATGTGAATCCTTTGTGAAAGTTTTTCTTTCTACCCAGTGCACGGGTGCTAGTAGGCAAGTGTTTCACCCAGCTATTACTGCCCTTCCTTTTTTTTTTTTTTGGTTGGTCCTAGAGCTTGAACTCTGGGCCTGGGCGCTGTCCCTGAGCTCTTTTGCTCAAGGCTAGCACTTTACGTCACAGCTCCACTTAGGGTTTTCTGGAGGTTAATTGGAGATACGAGTCTCACAGACTTTCCTGCCCAGGCTGGCTTTGAACTGTGATCCTCAGATCCGGAGGAGCAAGGGGTTCTGGCACCCGGCCATACCCTTTTCTTACTTTACTTTGAGACAGGGTCTTGCGGAATGTTATAGCACATGCTGTCATCCCAGCACTTGGAGGCTGTGTTGGAAAGGTCCCAGGTGGGAGACTTTTCCAGACTGGCATCCAGCTCTGGGTCTGAGTGGTGGGAAGGCTGGCATATCCCACCACACCTGGCACATACATGCTTTCTTATGCCTTTAAGTTTTCTTGGACTTGATCTGTTTTTATTTTGTTTAAATTCTTTTAATACTAGAGTTTTGTGGTGAGATGCATAGAACAAATACTTTAATTTGAATTTCCACAGAGTCACTTATAAGAGCTTATATTTTTTAAAAAAACAAATAGAAAGTGAGTGGTTTGTCCTTGTAGGGTAAAGTAATTCTATTACATTTAGGCTATTAACTTGTTTCTTGAGACAGTCTCACTGTGTAGCTCAGGTTGGCCTTGAACTCTTTTTTGGCCATTCCGAGGACTTGGACTCAAGGCCTGAGCACTGTCCCTGGCTTCTTTTTGCTCAAGGCACCACTTCTGGCTTTTTCTGTTTATGTAGTGCTGAAGAATCAAACCCAGGGCTTCATGCATGCAAGGCAAGCACTCTATCAGTAGGCCATATTCCCAGCCCCTGGCTTTGAACTCTTAATCTTCCTGTCTCCATCTCCCAAATGCTGAGTTACAGGTGAACACCATCACGCCTGGCTTCTTTGAGATGTTGAGCATGCCTTACCAGCAGTAGACTTTCTATTGCTACTTGAAAAAATCAGATTGGAATGTGGAAGGCAAAGAAAGGATCTGAACCTAGAAACTGGCTTTCCTGGCGAGACAGCTATGCTTAGCTGAAGGAGAGCAATTAACTCTATAGGAAAGCAGGAGTTTTGAATTTGGTATCGTAATTACCTTAAATGGAACGGTATTGATTTCCTTCACATGACTGTAAAATGAAAGGCTGCTTTTTTATCTTGAGAATACATATTAATGGCTAAGCTTGGTGGCAAATGCCTGAAGTTCTAGAAGCACATGAGAGACTTGGGAGGCTATTGAGGGCAAATAGTAAGGCCTTGTCTTTTTTCTTAAGGAATTTACAAAATGCTCAGTATTTGTAAGGAGAATTCTTGTTGGGTTAAAAATCATGGGCAGATTTGTTTACTTAACGTGAAACCACCCTAAAAGGAAAAACTTAATTCTTCCTTACGCTTCCACCTATTAAATACCAAGGCTAAAATGATGTTCAGCTTTGCACATATCCCATGGGCCCCTTTTAGTGTTGGAGTTCATCCTATCTGCTCTTGAAGAGAAGGGAAAAGCTCAATAAAAATCTTATTTTAATTAGAATTATTCTTGTTTTTAGGCCAGAAGGGACACCCTTTGAGGATGGTAAGTCACTTTTAATTATTTTCTATAGTATAAAAAGGATGTTTTTAAATTAGAAATTATAACACCAATGTATCTCCTTTTCAGCCATATTCTACTGTTAATGAGCCCAGCTATAACTCTAAACTTGCTGGGCTCTGTGGGGAAGGTTGAGATTTAAGGATGGTGATTCAAAACCTGCATGGGCAAGAAAGTCTGTGAGACTCTTATCTCCAATTAGTCGCAGAAAAAGCTGGAAGTGGTATTGTGGTTCAAATGGTAGAGTGCCAGCCTCGTGCCAAAAAAGCAAAGGGACAGTTCCCAAACCCTGAGTTCTAGCCCCAGCTGGCAATTTAAAAAAACAACAACAAAAAAACCTATACTCCACACATCAGCTTGGTTGCCCGCATTGCCAGTTCTCTGTTACTTTTTTTTTTTTGCCAGTCCTGGGGCTTGAACTCAGGACCTGGGTGCTATCCCTGGCTTTTTTTTTTTTTTTTTTTGCTCAAGGCTAGCACTCTACCACTTGAGCCACAGCGCCACTTCTCGCTTTTTCTGTTTATGTGATGCTGAGGAATCAAACCCAGGGCTTCATGCATGCTAGGCAAGCACTCTACCACTAAGCCACATTCCCAGCCATCCCCTCTCTTACTTTTGATATCTTGGGTAACTTGCAGGCCTAAGTGTCAGGGTTTGGGGCTTGACAATGGTTTGTATTTTGGTGGCCTTATAGCAGCATATGATATGTATATTAATATATGTAATTAAGGTAAGTACGAATAATTTCATTGACTATTGTGTTAGCATTTTTCTTTTTGTGTGTAGTGCTGGGGATCAAACCCAGAGCTTTGGGCATCATAGAAAAGTGCCCTACCACTGAGTTAGGCCTCTCCTGCACATTTTTCTTAAATGTACATAGCTGCCCAAAAGCCTCTCATACGACCAGCATTTGATACCCATAAGCATTCAGCATAATTCTTTGTATCTTGGGTATATTCACCAGAAGCCAAGAAAATGGGAAACTAGGGTGTTTTCTTTGTTGTTAGTACTGGGGCTTGAACTCTGGGCATGGGCGCTGTCCCTGGGCTCCTTTTTGGCTCAAGGCTAGCATTCTACCATTTGAGCCACAGTGCCACTTCTGGCTTTTTCTGTGATTCATTGGAGGTAAGAGTCTCATGGACTTTCCTGCCAAGGCTGGCCTTGAACCACGATTCTTAAATCCCAGGGTTACAGGCATGAGCCACTGGTGCCTGGCTGGACACTAGTTTTAATATGTGTTTCAATTGTGATTTTAACAAGATACCTAGACTTTTTTTCCCTAAGTATAGCAGTAAGGCTTTTGTTTGTTTGTTTTGGCTGGCTCTGGGCTTGGGTACTGTCCCTGAGCTTTTTTTTTTGGCCCAAGGCTAGCACTCTACCACCTGGAACATAGCTCCACTTCTGGCTTTTTCTGTGACTAATTGGAGGTAAGAGTCTTACTGGCTTTCCTGCCCAGGTTGGCTTAAACCATGATCCTCAGATCTCAACCTCCTTTGTAACTAGGATTACAGGCATGAGCTGCCTCTTCTAGCTTAGCTGACCTTTTGCTATAAATTTTCCTTAATATTCTATGTGATGAAATGGGAAGTCTGACCAACACACTTTTTTTTCTTTTTTGTGCTAGCCCTGGGGCTTGAACACTATCCCAGAGCTTTTTTCACTTCTGGCTTTTTGGTAGTTAATTGGTGATAAGACTTTCTTTAAACCAGTCCTCAGATCTTAGCCTCCTGAGTAGCTAGGATTAAAAGTCCGAGTCACCAGTGCTAGACTTTAAGCATTTGTTTCTGCAGGCGACAGTGTGATGGTTACTGGGAAGAAAAAGTCTTTTTTTTTTTTTTCATGGAATAGTTTTTACTTGAAAGAATAACTGACAGGGCTGGAATATAGCTTAGTGGCAGAGCACAAGCTTGGTTGGTGTTGGTATGCAGACAGACATGAGTACAATCAGAATAAGATTGAGAAGTGGGGGAACAAAACAAAAACAGGATGCAGAGTACAACAGATTTTAATGAAACGAAGTACAAAAAATTGTCGATAACTTCTGATTCTACATTGCAACAAACATTTAAGAAATGACCATTTCTTTTCTGCAGTAACAACAAAAAAAGAATACATTTACCTTCTAAAAAGGCTACGAAATGTCCTTTTTTCAATTACACATTTGTGCTAGACCAGATTTTCTTCATGTACTGTACTTGAACCAAAACAACATATTGTAACAGATTGAGTGCAGAAGCAGATAAGAGGAGCCAGCTGTCTTCTGTTAAAGCCAGTCATTAAAGAGAAAATGTGTGTATGCATGTGTATGCATGCACATGCTGGTCCTGGCGCTTGAACTCAGGGCCTGGGTGTTATCCCTGGGATTTTAAGCTTGAGACTACTAGGTGGTCTACCGTTTGAGCCACAGCTCCATTTCCAGCTTTTTTGGTGGTTAATGAGCTGAGAGTCTCATGGATTTTTCTGCCCCAGCTGGCTTCAAAGAGCACGCTCCTCCGATCTCACTCAGCCTTCTGAGTCAATAGGATTACAGGCATGAGCCAAATCGCGCCTGGCTAATTCCTTCCTCCCCCCCACCCCCACCCCCATACTGAAGAATGAACCCAGGATCTTATGAATCCTAGACTAGTACTATACCAATGAGCTAATTACCAAGCTCTTTTTAAAATTTACTTTTAGACAGTGTTTTTTGAAGTCGCTTAATGTAATCTGGATCTTGAGATTGTTGGCTTACTGGTGATGGTGAGGTTTGAACTTGAATACCTTGGGCTTTCTAGGCAAGCACTATACACTTGCGCCATAACTCCCAGCATTTTTACTTGTGAAGTTTTGTGGGTTATTTGGTGTGTTTTTGGTTGGTTGGTTGCTTTTTGTGCCTGTCATGTGCTTCAACTCAGGTCCTGGGCACGGTCCGTTTTTGCTCAAGGCTAGTTAGTTCTCTACTGCTTGAGCGAGAGCTCTCCTTCTGACTTTTTGGTGGCTAGAGATCAGAGTCTCAAGGACTATCCTTCCTTGACTGGCTTCCAACCTGATCTTCAGATCTCAGCCTCCTTAGTAGCTAGGATTACAGATGTGAACCACTGGCACACAGTCTTTATTTTTCATCTAGGCTCTCAAATTTTTACCATACTCTTCCTAGCTCCATCTACTATGTGCCTCAGATTATAGATAGCTGTGTATCAGGCTGGGAATATGGCTTGCCTCAAATACATGAAGCTCTAGGTTCGATTCCTCAGTACCACATATACAGAAAATGGCCCGAAGTGGCGCTGTGGCTCAAGTGGCAGAGTGCTAGCCTTGAGCAAAAGGAAGCCAGGGGCAGTGCTCAGGCCCTGAGTTCAAGGCCCAGGACTGGCCCCCAAAAAAGATAACTGTGTATCATCATGTCCAGCAAGCATGGGGGGGAGGGAGTATTCTGGTACTGAACCTTGAACTCTGGTCCTTCTCGCTATTAACTTGGCTTTTTTCCTTCAAGTCTGGTGTTCACCACTTGAGTCACACTTCCACTTCTAGCTTGTAAGAGGGGGAAGGAAGGAAAAGGAAAGGAAGAAACAGAGAGAAAAGGGCTGGGAATGTAGCTTAGTGGTAGAGTGCCTAGGCATGCATGAGTTCGATTCCTCAGTACCACATACATAGAAAAAGCCAGAAGTGGTGCTATGGCTTAAGTAATAGAGTGCCAGCCTTGAGCAAAAGAAAAGAAACTCAGGAAGAGTGCCCAGGGTCTGAGTTCAAGCTCCCCCCCAAAAAAAACAACAACTTCCTTTTGATATATGAGAGACTCTAATCTTGGTAGGTTGAAGCCAAGAGCTTGGAGTTTAGACTACAGATGTCTTATTTTCACTTGTATCAATGAAGTAAAGCAGGAACCTTGTGGAAATCTGGATTTGTTTTAGTTTTATTAGAAACTTAAACAAATGAAAGTGGTTTACTTCATTAGAAGTAAGTTAGTTTTACTGAGTTTATACAAGGGATTGTAGTTGAAGAACTTATCCACCCTTCAAGTAGATTTCTTCTAAATAAAAGGGCTCTAGATAGTTAAATCAGCCCAAACACAAAATAACTAATAATGGTTACTTCTTAGAAGTAGAATTGAAACTACAATTGGACATCCTTTATTTCTTTGTTGTCTTTACAGGCAGCCTGTTAGAAATTCATAATTTTTTGAAATTTTGAATTTTGAAATGCTTCTCTTTATTGACTACTAAATACTGACTTAGCTAAACCAGAATATGTGCTGTTGGCTTCTAACCAATAGTAGGAAATTATAGAAAAGCCTATTGATTGTTGGCATATTCAGATGAAGGGTTGGTGTGGGACAGAACTTACTTCACATCACCATCCACGTCTAGTTGGGTTCTTGGCTTTCTGGTAGTTTGCCCCTTGTAAAAATCCTTTGGCAGCCACTTTGCAAGCTATAATAAACTGTTGGATGTTCTTTGAGCATGTAGCTTAAATCTTGGTAGCTAGGGCTCAGTTGCCATACAGTCTTGACAGTAACACTCACACTAGCAGGGCTGTTCTGCCTGTGCTTGCCAATGCTGTATGTTACCAGTCTTAACATAAATAGAAGTATAATGCGTTTCATGTGCTAAAGCACAGTTTACACATAAGTTTTTGTGTGCTTCTGCAAAAACCACTATGAGGTTGAGAATTAGTTGAAGAAATTTAGTTGGTGTCTTTGTCATATAACTATTATTATTTTTTTTCCCCCCTTTAGGTACTTTTAAACTAGTAATAGAATTTTCTGAAGAATATCCAAATAAACCACCAACTGTTAGGTTTTTATCCAAAATGTTTCATCCAAATGGTAAGTAACAATTTATTAGACTTTGCAGATGGCACTGGGGCAGGGGTGAGGATTGCAGGTGTCTCCTTCTTGTAGGTTGAGTTTGTCACTTCTCACAGTCGGGTCCAACTATGGCCGTGCCAGCCACATGGAATGTCAGCAAGCTTCCAAACTTGAGTAAAGTTTTGTTTTAGTATCTTCTGGATTAAACATAGTGTGTATTTATTTGCAGAACTGAAAATAACCAACAGGTTTTCACCTGAAATCTAGCTCTTTTATTTTTTGGCCAGTCCTGGGGCTTGGACTCAGGGCTTGAGCACTGTCCCTGGCTTCCTTTTTGCTCAAGACTAGCACTCTACTGTTTGTGTGGTGCATGCAAGGTGAGCACTCTACCACTAAGCCACATTCCCAACCCCTCCATGAAATTCTTACCTCCAATTAACTACCAGAATACTGGAAGTGGAGCTGTGGTTCAAAGTTGTAGAGCGCTGTTGACAGAAAAGTTGACGGACAGCACCCAGTCCCTGAGTTCAAGTCCCATGACCAACAACAACAAAAGATGTTTGTTACTGTTCTCCATTGAGTGAATGGCTAGATAACTTTGTAATTAAGTTTGATCCTGCTTGACTTGCAGTTTATATCTAATACATTTAGAGTCGTATATTATAAATCTTACAGCTTCTCTTCTTGTATGTAACCTTTACTTAATTGTGGTCCTTCTACCAGGCATGGTCACAAACATCTATAAGCCCAGCACTTAGGCTGAGACAGAATGATTTCAAGTTCAAGGCTAGTCTTGGTTGTATAGTAAGACCTTGTCTCAAAATTTATTCATTCATTTATTTCAGTCTGGCCAGTATCTGAGACTTGCTGGGCTTGCTTGCTCATCTGGGCTTATACCACTTGAGCTACACTTGTGGTCTGGGTTTTTGCTGGTTAATTGGAGATGGAATTTTGTACTTTCCTGCCTAGGCTGGCGTCAGACCTCAGTCTTCCAGTCCTGAGTAGCTAGGATTATAGGCATGAGCCCCACAGCACTTAGCTTCTTATTTGCCTTTTAGAAGCTCTGTTCCCAGCAGGCTCCTCTATTATAGTTTAGAATTACTTCTCAAAAGTAGTTAGTGGGCTGGGGATATGGCCTAGTGGCAAGAGTGCCTGCCTCATATACATGAGGCCCTGGGTTCGATTCCCCAGCACCACATATACAGAAAATGGCCAGAAGTGGCACTGTGGCTCAAGTGGCAGAGTGCTAGCCTTGAGCAAAAAGAAGCCAGGGACAGTGCTCAGGCCCTGAGTCCAAGCCCCAGGACTGGCCAAAAAAAAAAAAAAAAAAAAGTAGTTAGTGGTTCAAAACTTGAAAGTGGTTTTACGCTTTTTTGCTTTGAGGATGCTGTTTTTTTTTTAAATTTCTGTGGTACAGACAGTGAACTGCTGCAGTGAAGCTGAGAGATCTGAGCTAAGGTTAACAATTATGAATACTGAGCGCGTGAATGGAAACTAAGACCAGGGGAATGAACTAGACTGCACTGAAATAAATGATGGAGAGGAAGGAAGGAAGCCTAGGGTAGAACCCTGAAGAATGACAGTGCTTAAGTGATTTGTCCCCTTCCATAGAAAGCCTGTCATATTCCTGTTTCTGTGTAGCAAATTCTGGCTTGCTCTGGGAGCTTTTCACAGTCTTTACAATTTCTATAAATCTTAAGCACATTCACCCTTTGTCAACACAGCAGTTCTACTTCTAAAAGCTTCTACAGATTTATAGTCTCACACACAGTGGGTAATGATTTATATTTGTTACTTGCTGTTTTCATGTCATTGGTTTAAGAGAAAAAGTCTTCCAAATGGCTAAGACTTTCAGTATAGGCTGGTCATTTTCTTTGCTTTTATTCTTTGTGTGTGTGTGTGTGTGTACACGTGTACATGCATGTGCACATGTGTGTACTTGCATGTACGTGTGCAGGTACTGGGGCTTGAACTTGGGGCCTGGGTGCTGTCCCTCCCTTGTCTTGCCACTTGAGCCATTGCTCCACTTCTGGCCTTTTGGCAGTTTATTAGAGATAAGAGTCTCATAACTCACTGCCCAGGCTGGCTTCAGACTGCGATCTTCAAATCTCAACCTTCTGAGTAGCTAGGATTGCAGGGTTGAGCCAGGGTTGAGAGTTCCTGGCTTGCATTTGTCTTATCATGTGAAGAATGTCCTTATTGGAAAAGCAAGCCATGTGATGAAGGTTAAAGAAGCTAAAATTATTCATAATCCTACTGTTTAGATAGTTGCATCTTGATATTTCAGTGTTTTGCTGAGTACATGTAGATAAAGTAAAATTTTAATATATTTTTATCAAAATAAGGATTGTTAGATCTAGTTTATAAGCTTATTTTCAAAATTAATATATCTTTCTGCATACAAACATTAAGTAGATACCGTTTTTATGACTCATAATTATTTAAATGAACCATTACTTATTTCCTTATTTTTGTGGTACTACTGGTCATCAAACCCCAAATCTTGTGCATGCTAGCCAGGCCCTTCTCTATGGACCATAGGCAGTTTCTAGTTTTTTTCTCATAGATTCTACTAGAGTGAATATCCTGAATGCCCTAATTTCCTTACTCTCTGGTGGCATAATTGCTATGCTAATGAATAAGCAGTTTTTCAAGAGCTTTATTTATTTATTGGCAGTATTAGGGTTTGAACTTGGCCTGGCACTTGCTAAATAGGCACTCCACCACTTGAGCCACACTCCGAGCCCTTTCTCAGCACTGTATTTGAGAGAGGGTCTTAATTCCTAGCTTATATCCACCTAGACTTTGATCCTCTCTTCTTAGACTTCCTCTTGTAACTAATAAGAGTGCTGAATTTACCATATCTAGTTTCTTCCCTTGAAATGAAGTACTGTCAAATTTTCTGGCCAGGTTGGTCTTGAATCCTGTCTTCGTGTTCTTCTCCAGGATTACATGTCTGGTCCAAGAGCTTTATTTAAAGATATTTAGAAAATGAAGCCAGACACTGATGACTCACATATGTAATCCTAGCTACTCAAAAGATTGAGATCCTGGTTTGAAGCCAACCAGGGCAGAAAAGTCTGTGAAACTCTTTATCTCCAATTAGCCAGCAAAAATCCAGGAGGGAAGTTGTAGCTCCCCTGGTAGCAGCTGCCTTAAGTGGAAAAGGCTAACTTAGCAGCTTCTAGTGATAAGATAGCTAGCCTTGAGTGAAAGAGCTCAGAGACAGTGCCCAGGCCCTGAGTTCAATGAAGCCCCATGACCAACAGGGAGAAAAAAGTTATCTGTTAGATATGACAGAGTTAACATGTAACCGACTTGAGTGTTATCTTTGCAGTGTACGCTGATGGTAGCATATGTTTAGATATCCTTCAAAATCGATGGAGTCCGACATATGATGTATCTTCTATCTTAACATCAATTCAGGTAAGCATGTGTTAGGATATGCCATACTTTGCCAGTGGTCAATGGGATCTAATGAGCTTCTTCAGAAATAATCCAAAGTCAGGTAAGCAGAGTAACATAGCATCTCGGTAACTAATAGCACAACACAGACAGGAGCTCAACTTCCAGATGACCTTTTGTTAGTTAACCACATGAGATCCATTGTATAATTCCTTTCCTGATCATGTGTAACGAACATGTTCCTACAAGTCAAACTAACTCATGCCCATGGAGTGAAGAGAAGAAAACCTTGGGGGAAATAAAAATGATTGAAAAACCATAGAGACCTCAAGAAATGGCCAATTTCAGAGACGCATTCTACCCATGAAATAATAATACCAATTATTATTATTAGTGTGTGCCAGTCCTGGGTCTTGAGCCCTCAAGGCCAAGGTGCTATCTCTTAGTTTTTTTTGCTCAAGGCTTGGGTTCTGCTATTTGAGCTACAATGACAGAGTTTAGGGCAGGGGATGTAGCTTTGGTAACAGTGCTTGCCAGGCATGCCTGAGGTCCTGGTTTGATCCCAAGCACTGCAAATAATAATGGTGATGATGATAAATTGTGATTTTGGAAAATACTGGCTACTGAGCTGTTTATACATCTTATTACATCTTAACCAAATTAAGCTCTTCCTAGTAAACAAAAGTCTTGTGTACACTGAAAAGTACTGTTTGGTTTTTCTTGAAATGAGATGTCTTAAGGCAGTTGAGAGTTGTTTGGGGAACTTAACGCTGCTTAGAAGTGGGAAACCTTTTTAAAGCCATTTCAGAAAGCATTTAAACCTAAAAATAGATGTCATTCTAACCCCTGAATTAGTTTCTGTTGTTTTGTGTAATTTTTCTATATTCCTTATCTGTGCTGTGTTAGTATAAAGAATAACCCTGCAAATCTTTTTTTTTTTCTTTTTCTTTTTCTTTCTGTCTCCCCCTTCCCCCCTAGTCTTTGTTGGATGAACCGAATCCAAACAGTCCAGCCAATAGCCAGGCAGCACAGCTTTATCAGGAAAACAAACGGGAATATGAGAAAAGAGTTTCGGCCATTGTTGAGCAAAGCTGGAATGATTCATAATAGACAACTGGTCTGTTCATCTTTTTCATCATTGTTGTGTATAATTTACCTCCCAGTAGAAAGGCTAACAAATTTTAAGTGCCACAGGTTTTAAGGATTCTGAAAAAAAAAAAAAAAGAAAGAAAAAAAAGTCCTTCAGTTTAGAACCTACAAAAAGCTTGTGTATCTTGATTAATGTACTTTTTATTGCATGGTGTGAACTAAGTTATTGCTGCATAAATTTGTAATATATCCTGTTTGTATTTTTTTCCAAGTGTATAATGTTGGTGTGGAGTTTTCATGACAGAATATACACATTTTGTAAATCTGTACTTTTTTCAAAATATTGAATGCCTTATTTTTGAATTCTTTAGATTTTTAAATTGGAGAAAAGCACTTAAAGTTTTTTATATATGGATATTACATGTAAAGCTGTTAAAATACATAACTTCAGTGCGAGAGACTTTGTCACTTATTTCCTGATATGGGTAGGAGGGGCTAACAAGTCTGGTCCCCTATCAAGTGAGAGCTTCATTTTGATTTCAAAAGAGCATTTCTATTTTATCAAGAGTCTTCAAATGTGATTCAAAATAACAATTCTAATCTCCATTTTTATTTTGACTGTACCTTTATTCGTTTGGGTTGAGTAATTATAGATATAACTGGTTTGATTCTGTCCAGCTCTGTGTTTAGGCCACTTGTTATTATGGTTTCTTCATGCATTACTTACTGTTAAGCTATACCTTGCCATCTCACAGCTTGGCACCCCTACCTGAGCAGAGAATGGAAGCAACTTAATCCTGATGCTTGGTAGCACTTTAAATGCTTTTGATTAATGAAGAAAGTAAAACCCGTCCATACTTACCAAAATTCATGCCTCAGTAGTATCAATGAATTAGTTGCATTGATTTCAGCAAGGCAGATCTTTGGAAGGAATTGGTGTGATTTCTATATTTCTAAAACTACCTTTTCCTGCAGTTGCTTATCTGTTTATTCTGGGAAAATGTTTTAACACCAAGGCCTGATGAGTTGCTTTCTCTTGTGGAGATTTTTTTTTTTAATCTCCTAAGTTGTATAAAAGTTGTGCTGCATCTTAGTTTACTGGATGAATTTAAAACACAGTATTGTAGAAAGCTAATACAAAGCTATCCTATGCCTTCAAATAGTATAGAAAATGGAAAATATACAAGTAAATTCTGTTGAACCACCTGTGTAGTCTCTCTAGTAGTTAAAACTTTTCAGTAACCTGGAGTTTCTTGTCATGAAACCCATGCCAGCCTCCTAGAAATATGGTAAGAGCTTCTTCTCTATTGGAAGATTGGGTTACGGGGTGCCTTTATCTACAATTCCTATTCACTAAGCCAAGTTTAACACTGGGTTGTATAAGTACTGGTGTTTCCCTTTAAAATTTGTTACTTAAACTGGGTATGGTGTCACACACCTTTAATTCCCAGCACTTGGGAGGCTGAAGCAAGAGGATGCCAGGTTCAAGGCCGGCCTAGACTGCAGAGCAAGGCTTTTTCTCCCCCCCCAAATTTAATGCTTGACAAATACATGGGTAAATATTTCATCTTAGGGAACTTGGAACAGATGGGAATATACTTCGTGGAATCATGGCTAAATAATACAGGAGATGCTTTATTTAAAGGCACTTAATTGTTATATTTTGATACTTTACTATTAGTTTAGTTTTAAAACATAGACATTTACTCCAGAGACACCTAATATTAAGCAGTGGCTATGAGGGTCTCATTAAATTTTATTGAATGCTGTTTGGGGGGCTGGGAATATAGCCTAGTGGCAAGAGTGCTTGACTCATATACATGAAGCCCTGGGTTCGATTCCCCAGCACCACATATACAGAAAATGGCCAGAAGTGGCGCTGTGGCTCAAGTGGCAGTGTGCTAGCCTTGAGCAAAAAGAAGCCAGGGACAGTGCTCAGGCCCTGAGTCCAAGGCCCAGGACTGGCAAAAAAAAAAAAAAAAATGCTGTTTGGTATTGCTTGAACACCCATTTTCATTCTTAATCTGTTTTTCCTTGCCCAGGTTAAAACTAGAACATTTTAAGTGATGATAGATTATTACGGGAAGCTGTGTTGACCTTAGTTCAACAGTTACATTAATCTTATACTTGGTCTGCATAGCTTTTGGAGAAAATTTTCAGCAAGGTCCACTGATAACACCCAATTTTTTTTTTTTTTTTTATCCTTTGGCCTTGGAACAGCTTTCTATTTCTATTTCTTTCATTATCACATGTGAACCTTCATTTGTAATATGACATGCAAAAATGTTTGTTTTTAAACTCTAGTTTTATACGAATATGGCAAACTAGAAGTAAGATACTTAGGTACAAAATTTGTATTGTTGGACTTGTGTTAAAAGTTTATATGCCTTTGTCTTGTGCTTCCTTGGTAACAATACTTCTAGCGTAGAACAATTTGTACAATTCTAAGCTCCTCAGCATTATTTCATTTTAAACTCAGAATAACTTTTTTTTTGCCAGTCCTAGGCCATGAACTCAGGGCCTGAGCACTGTCCCTGGCTTCTTTTTTGCTCAAGGCTAGCACTCTGCCACTTGAGCCACAGCGCCACTTCTGGCCATTTTCTGTGTATGTGGTGCTGAGGAATCGAACCCAGGGCCTCATGTATACGAGGCAAGCACTCTTGCCACTAGGCCATATTCCCAGCCCTCAGAATAACTCTTATGGTAGGTATTATCATGTGGAAGAGAAAACAAATGAAGTACTGGCTCCAGGTCAGTGGTAGAGCTGAGATTTAAACTAATCTGACCTTTTAGCTAGTGACTATGCTGCCCACTCAAGAGATATTAAAGGGATTGAGATACTCATTCTAGTTTGTGGAAATATTTTAGTTATACACAGACTTCTATCTAATTAGAAGGTCTTTGACCACCATTTCCCACCTTTTCTTTTTCTTCCCATTGTTGAGTAAAGTCTAAATATGGGAACACTCTTCTGGTATCTTGTATAAAGGACTGAGACATTAATAAACCACATTTTGCTATTCCTGCAACTGTTCTTGAGGCTGTAGGATGCTCTTTAAGTGCCTTCTCTACCCTATACAGAAGGGTTAACATCAGTACCTCAGACTTGATCTAAACTCTCCTCCTTCCCCCCTCACCCCCAAGGCTTGAACTCGGGCCTGGGTGCTATCCTTGAACCTCTTGCGCAAGGCTATCATCACTCTACCACTTAACCACAGCCCCACTTCTGGCTTTTTCTGAGTAGTTTATTGGAGATAAGAGTCTCACAGACTGTTCTACCTGGGCTGGCTTTGAACCACGATGCTCAGATTTCAGCCTTCTGAGTAGCCAGGATTTCAGGCATGAGCCACCAGTGTCTGGCTCTAAACTCTTGCATAGCTGGAAGGTAGTCAACAAACATGGAAACGATGTAGTGATACTTTACTAGTAAGTCTGTTTTGTGCTAAGTATACGAGGCAAGCACTCCACCAAACTAGGCCATATTCCAAGCCCCTGTTATGTACTAAGTCTTGCATAGCTGGAAGGTAGTCAACAAACATGGAAACGATGTAGTGATACTTTACTAGTAAGTCTGTTTTGTGCTAAGTATACGAGGCAAGCACTCCACCAAACTAGGCCATATTCCAAGCCCCTGTTATGTACTAAGTAAACAAAAGTACTTGTGTATTGTTTTGGTTTTAGTGCTGCAGTGGAGGGGACCCAGGCCTTGGTGCTTGCCAGTCAAGCACTAACCAATGGGCTATAACCCCAGCCCTAAGGTGTTTTGATACCTCAGTTTCCCTAAAATTTGAGGTTTAAGTAGCAATTTGCTACCATTCTCTTTGTACTTGACACTGCAAAGTGCCATTGGAATATCTCAGTTACATGAGGGTTATGAGAAAGGCCAATAGTTAGAAGGTTGTGAAAGGTGAATGAAATTGTCCATAGGACGGGGGCTTCCATGGAGATGGGAACTCCCTCTATTTGGGTCCCATCTAGTCAGGAAGAAAGTAAGCTGGTCTCTGATAGGGCAGTCTTCTATTATTTTGGAATGTAGCAGGCCAAATACAATAGGGAAAAAAAAAATCTTGTAAGGATTGACTTTTTTCCCATCCTTTGGACAAAGAAGAGATAATGACCTATGAGTGCTATTATTCTTCCTTCAGAAATACTCCCTGTCATTGATGGTAATCTTACCAGCAGTGGCTTAAGATTTTAATGTTTTTTGGACTGAAAAGCTGAAATAAGCTTTACAAACCTTGTTGGTTTGTGCCAATCACAATTCACCATTAGCCCCTTTGTGGTTGAAATCAAGAGCCCTGGAAGGTTTGAGTTCCAGGCCTCTGGCATAGGGGAGACTCAGAATTCGCTGAACTTGGGGAGTTCTGTCCTTTCCTAAGAGCATTAAGCTCGCCCATGTGGTGCTTTTCTCTTGTCAGCAATGTCTGGGCTAATAAATTGGTAAAAAAAAAAAAAAAAAAACCCTTGGTTCAACCTCTAGCCCTACACATACCAAACAAGGAAGATGCTCTTGTAGCCTTCAGGGAAGTTGGCTGTTGGTGAAGGCTTATCTGGAAGACTGTAATCCATAAAGTGTTGCTAGGTGGGAACTTGTAGAAAGAACCAGAGCCCAGCTTTTCCTGGGAGGCAAGGAGGGCTTCTCTCCTGCTTTGAAAACTGCCAGAGTGCAAACTTAAGAGCCTTTAGCGCAGACCTCTTAGGATGAAGAGCAAAGGGTTGGGTACAGCTGCTTTCTCTCTGAAGCCCAAAGCTGTCCTCTTCCCTCTTTACGTTACAAGATCTTTTGCTTAGAATATCGCAGCAGCACTCCCCATGCAGCTCTGACTGCCTCCTTTGGGAATGTTAAGGCTTGGAGTGATTAGTGCTAATACAAATAACTAGAAGGTGCTCGCTTACCACCTCTTTGGCCATCTTCCTATAGGAAGAAACTGCTTTTGCTGTCCCTGCTAACTACAGTCAGGAGAGTTCCAGGGGTGGGTGCAAAGGCAATAAGATGAGTGGGTCTGGCAAACAGCACCCTCCCTGGCTTTCATTCACGCTACACAGTATTGGGGGGGGGGGGCGGGGGTGCTGAGTAGTGGCTCTTTTTGCTTTTCTTGGTAAAACACTAGTGTAGTGCAGGCTGGTCTAGAACTCAGCCTCCTGAGTGCTGGGATGACATGTTGTACCATTGTGGCTAGTGAGAGGCTTTTTTTTTTTAATGGGCTGGATCTTCATTTGCTTGGCAGGCACAGTCAGCATCAGGGATCAAGTTATCAAAAAACTAGGCAATGCTTTCCAGATAGTCTTTGTCCATATGCACAGGCGCGGAGACTGGTAGAGAACCTTTGGGGCCCAAGTTTAGAGTCCTGTGATAGCCTTTATAAATAGCAGTTCTGGGGTGGTTGTTATAGAAGTAGCCGTAAAAGGTAATTTGGTAATTACAAAAAAAGAAAAAAGTAGAAGGGAATATGAGATGTTAAAAACAGCTGGTTTAAGGGGAAGTGACTGGGGAGTCACAGTCGAAACTGTACACAGCCAGACTGATGAGCAGCCTAGTTGATTTAACAAAACAAAATTGGACCAGGCCTCCTGCCACACAGCACTGGGGCACCGACAAGGCAGGAGCATACTCTACACAAGCCTAAGACCCCAGATCCTAGGGGTTCCATAATACCTAGTGTTGGGGATGTGGAGGCTGCAAGTGGCCACATAAGCTTCAGCCACGGCCTGCCTCCAGGTGACCATTTTTCCTCTGAGGTTTTGTCTCTGTCCCTTCTCCAGAACATTTGGTATCTGGTTGATGTCTGCCTCACAGATGCCAAGGTTCATGTGGGGGCCTGCTCCGCCCTCTTTTGCGACCCTGGGGATGGAACTTGGTAGAGTGGAATGATTATGGGCCCCTCTTGTTTCTTTTGTGTAAATCTAACTGGGTTGAGAAGTTTTCCTATCTTCCTGGCCCGAAGAGGCCAGGCATGAAGCAGTGAGAGCCCACCGTGTGCCAGGTATATTTGCAGGCATTCATTTTTCCACTGACTCCTCCAGTAAAGATGGGCAACTTGCCCACTTTGCAATGCCTGTGCTGAGCTAATGTCATTGTCAAGCATCAACTAGCTCGCGCAACTAGGTCAACATGCTCGTGAAAAGGGGCTGCAGGGAAAGAAAAATGTAACCTGAAGGGGGAAGAGATTGAGGCAAAGCAAGGGAGGAGCACACACCATTGACCTCTGTGACTGTCCCTCTGATGAACCAGGGAAGGGCCCAAACTGGTCTCAGCTTAACAGTGGTACTCGCCTAGGCAAATGGGGTTGAGAGGTTAAACTCCGCGGTATGGTTTGTTGACTTGCTGGCTCGTCTGGAAAAACTGAATGGGGCTTGATGGCATTTCTTGCGTGTGGAGTGGACAGTGAAACCTTAGTTTAAAACCAAGCCACTGGGAAGATAATATCCACTTCAATACAACAAATACGCTACATTATCATTTCAAGTAATATATGGCCTAACTTATCCAAAAGATAAGTTGCCATGCTTGGGCGGGAACAACAGGCAAAAAATAGGGGGCAGGCAAAAAGGGGGGACGGTTCTGTGTGTTTGCCTCCTTTGCTCTAAGGGAGTCAACAGCTTGTTTCAGCCCAAGTTGCTTTTCTGCTGTTCTGTTCCTGGGGGGACTCCCAAAAAAGGCTCCATTAATCCAGAAGGCCAAGTAAAGAATGCTTTCATTCCATTCTATATATGAAATTCAAGTTCACTCCTTCCATCTTCTCACCTAGCCAGCAGTTCCTATCATATTTTATACTGTTTATTCCTGGACCATGGGTATATTGCCACAATAAGGTCACTTTTCCCTTTAAGGGGAAGGGGTCATGCTACTGCTGCAGAAAACTTCAGGGCCCTTAGGCCGGTGAAGGAAACTCTGCTGCTTTCTATGCTCAAGTGCACTTGTGTTTTTGCAATGGTCTCCAGGCTGAAATGCCATCTTCATGGCAGACCACATCTTGACCAGAAAAGGACATACACAAGGAACCTACCAAGGTTCTTTTCTAAACCACTCCTTCATCTACTTCATGCTCATTTATATAACAAAAACAAGCAAAATAAAGACCCAATTGGCCTAGTAGACAGGAGATTGGTACACAGACACAGCTGTCCTCAGACTTGACTTCAAATCACAGGTGACAGAAGCCTGCCAACTTGTTGGTACTTGTGTAATAAGAAAAATCTGGTACCCTGGATATCCATGGCTTGATACATGGGACATCTATTGCCAAGAAAAGTTCTTGCCACACAGAATCTAGGCTCTAAAACTTCTGTCGTTGACCGGAATCTCAGCGCTAGTTTGTTCTTGTTATTTTTGTTTTGGGGGAGGGTGGTGGTGGTGGAGGGAGAGCATGTTGGTACACGAGCTTGAACTCAGGGCCTGGGTGCAGTCCTTGAGCTATTATGCTCATGGTTGGTACCCTGCCACTTGAGCTTCATTCACTTCTGGCTTTTCGGTGGTTAATTGGAGGTAAAAAAAAAGTCTCACAGACTTTTCTACCCAGGCTAGCTTCGAGCTGCAATCCTTAGATCTCAGCCTCCTGAGTAGCTAGGATTACAGGTGTGAGCCACCCAGGACCTAGCTCACTGTCTTTATCGAAACACAAAAGAACCAGTGTCCAGAGGCAAATGAAGTATGCCTTAAACTTATTGCCATCCTTAGTTTCTTCATAAATGTTGCTTAAAATACTAAAATTCCCATTCCTCTTTTTAAATAGATTCCGGCCCTCAGCCCCAATGGTCACTGGCAAAGACTTTTATTTCCCAATGGATGAGAAAGACTCCATCTTCTTGGTCATAGTTGGGAATGAGGTGCATGTGGTCTCCATACACGGTCACACAGGTCCAGCCGCCGCTTCACCTGACGCTCCTTATTCCTTGCATCCATCGAATTTTTGGCTTTGTTGTTGTAATGCATGCTGCACTGGGCCAGGCGGTCCTTGAACTTTTCCAGCTCACTGGTCACCAAGGCCTGAGCTTGAGCCAGAGGTGCATGGCGGCGCTCAATGCACTGTTGTCTCCACAGCAGCGGGCCTGCACCAGAACACAAGGCCCTGTGTCTTCCAGATGCTCTCTCTCTACACCCTTCACCATGGAGTCCACCAGCTCGGTGAAACCAGGAACTGCTACAGCTCCACCACGGAGACCCTGTGCTGCATTGTGCTTGGCTGTATTCTAAAGACGCATCCCTGTCTGTCAACGCTGGCAAGGAAAAAGCTCTGGCTCACATACCCAGATCTAGGTGAAAGAAAGAAAGGAAAAAAAAAAAAACAGCTCAAATTTATCGGTAGCTCAAGTCTCATTCTTGTTTTCTATTCTTGTTTCCAATGGAGTCTGTTAGGTGATGATAGTCTCTTTTCCTGCATGTTGTGTCCTGGTGCTGAGGCTGGAACTCAGGGTCTGGGCCCCGTCCCTGAGATTTTTCCATTCAAGGCTGGTGCTCTACCACTTGAACCGCAGCTCCACTTTGGGTTTTTGGTGTTTAATTGGAGATAAGTGTCATGGACTTTTTCTGCCAGGGCTAGCTTCAAATCGTGATCCTCAGATCTCAGCCTTCTGAGTAGTTAAGGATTACAGGTGTGAGGCACCAGTGCCGGGCATGTGAGTATTTTAGTTCACCTCTTCAGTTGGTTCTCTCAGTGTGTGGATGTCTATGAGCAAGGCTTCAAGTCTGCCTATCACTGACAGACCTCATGCTAAGGACTCTGCCCTGTGGTGGCTTTGGGGGAAAAAAAACCCTCCCAAACCACAGGGAAGAGTGCCAATACTGCTACCATTTACCCCAGGAGTGCCCAACTCTTACAAAGGACAAAAGAAACAATGTGACCTGGTGTTTCACTGTCACACACCCTGGAAGATTTGTTTAATGTACACTCAATACTTGAGTGAACCAACTTTCATGACTAAGTCTATTTCACAGGTTCGAAACTTCTTGTTCCTATAGGACAGGTGCTACTAAACTAGTCCAGAATGAGAGCTAAAGCCAGGTACTGGTGGCTCATGCCTATTATCCAAGCTCCCAGGATACTGAGACCTGAAGGATCATGGCTTGAAGCCAGCCCAGGCAAAGAAATTTGTGAGATTCCAGTCTCCAACTAACCGCCAAAATGCAGGACTAGAGCATTGTTCAAGTGGTAGAGTGCCAGCTGGGAGCCAGAAGGCAGAGTGAAAGCATGAGGCTAACTTCAAGCCCCAGTACTAGTACCAAAAAAAAAAAAAAAACATAGAATGTGAGTTCTCACATACCAAATGTTGACCGTCTTCTTCCAGAAATGGGGGCCCAACAGAGACTTTCTCAGCCTCGTGAGTAGGTAGGATTACACGCATGAGCCACCAGAGCCTGGCAGCAGAGCTAAAGAAATAGATGATACAAATTACCTGACATGTAGTGAGACTCTCAGTTCAGATGAGACCGAATACATCTTACTACAGACTGCAGAGCAGCAGGAGATAGGCAGGGATTTCTTACAATGTCCACAGACTTAAGCCAGGAGTCCACACAGAATTCTTCTGGTAAGCCAGAAGGTTCATAAGGTGGGCCCCATACTCTATTTTACAAAGAAATTGTCTGAAGGTAGTTTGGACAATGTGAGAGTAGGTCACTGTTAGCGGAGCACATGATGAACTGACCAATATTTGCTTCCCAAGGTCCTTTTTACAGAAAATATACTTGAAAGTGATACTTTTTCTTTTTTTAAGGTTCATAAGGTTTATTAGTGGGGCCATGGTTCCCATGGGAGAGGGAGCTACATGGCGTCTGCACCTTGCCCAGGTGGCAGCTTCTCTCTCTGGGGATAAAGGGGAAGTAGGTAGGTCTTAATAGTGAGTAGGAGTGGCTCATGAGGTATGGGTGGATCTGGGGCTAATGGGAGGAGCTGAGGATGAAAGTGATACTTTAACTTGTAAAGTTACCATGTTCTGTTAACTAGAGAAGTCACCAAAATAAAGGGAAGAATAAAAGTGGAAATGTGGCTCAGTAGTAGAGCACATAACAAATGAGTCCCGGGTTTGATCCCTAGCCCGCAATATAAGCTGAAAGAGGGGAGCATTGTCATGATTTAAACTTCATACAATGGAAAGGATACTTTATTGGGGGTTTTGTCATATACAGGAAATCCACAAGATACCTATGGACAAAAGTGAATTGGACCTTGATGTTTTTTCCATTTTATGATGAAATCTTATGCCTCATGAATTTGCAAACGATCACAATGGGAAAAAAGCAAGGCTGCATTTGAAAAGATGTGGCTAACACTCAACGAACTGTGCTTGGCCCTCACGTTTGCTATCTTGATCCCTGCCATAGCTCTCTATGGTATTCTCATGGGAGAGAAGCAGGTCTGAGGTTACAGAGCTCCTGAGTTCTCTGGGTCTCTCCTGCAGGTCACTAGGCTGTACACAGTAGCCCCTATGAGGCATGTTGGCCTGGCCTTCATCTCCGGCCCGTGAGTGGGCGCAATCCCATCTCTGCCTCAGACACTGTTTTCCCCACAAGCCCTGCCCCTCACTTCCAGTGGCTAGCTTACCTGTGTTCGCCAGTAGATTAAGCTAAGGCAGGTGCCACAGTCTCATTTACCAGTTTCCTGTACTAAGCTGGGTACTAGAGGTGAGGGGTCCTGTTGCAGTAGTACATCACTGCTCGTAATGAAGCCCCTCCTGCTGCCTGTACCTAAAGGTGGAAACTTAACGGTAAGACTAAACAAAAGAACAAACAACAAGGCAGCACAGAACACATAAACTAACAGGGATATTAAAATAAATCCTCAGCAAAGCGAGACAGCACACAGTATTTCTTGAGGGAATACATGCAAGATACTTCCTCAAGCCTGGAAGGTCTAGAGATGAGGACAATGCCTGGGAGACCTGCCGAGTGTGTTTCCTATCAGTGAACTTCATTTTATCTGCAGTCCTGGGAAAAGAACCCAGGGCCCTAAGCATCCCTGACAAGGGCTCTGCCACTGGGCTTACATCCCCATTCCCCAGTGAATGGTAAAATGAGGTCAAGGGCTTTTCTGTAGGCTGCCTCTTCCCATGAGCTAGCTCACGGCACCTCAGGCATATGACTGAGTCTCATTTCTTACAAGAGCGAAGTATGTATGGGAGTAGAGTAGAGGTATGGTACAATGGATCTGGTTTGTCTCCGTAGGGAACAAAAAGGCAAAAACAAAAAATCACATAGGGTACATTGTTGAAAAATACAAACTATTACATCAACTTCAAAAAAGGGGGGGCATTTTAAACAAAGTTTACTTGCACAATGATGAAGTAGATGACTTATAAATACATAAATATCCATGCATACTTTTGCAGCGATAGCTATGGGGGGAATGCAGACTTTTAAAGGCCCATGTAGACCGATTCCCTCTCATCCCAACTTCTACGTTGGCAATACGAGGAATCGTGAGAGCTGCCGCGCTCAGTCACCCAGCCTCCTCTCTCTGCCTGCTGCCAGGGATGGGAAGGTGATAAATCTTCTGCCTTAGCTTTGATGCTGGGGGAAAAACAGGAAAGGTTATGTAGTCGAATTCATCTTTATAAATTAAAATGGAGCACTGATAGAATATTTATGCACTGTCCAGATGGTAATTCTACTCAAAAATTATTAATATTTTACTACACATAGAAAATTCAGCAAAGCCTTGACCACACCATCCATTTGGAAACCAGAAGCTAATTTTCCTGTCTTGTCACTTGTAGTCTCTTAAGTGTTCACAACTGAATGTGGTAACGGAAATACATCAAGTGCAACTTTTCCTGCCCTGCTCTGCTCTAAAAGAGGCGTCACACAAACACTTATTGTTCTAAATTAAACACAGAATCACGCAGTCATTCACAACATTTCACGTTGAGTCAGGTATTTGGAAGATGGGAAGGTTATCTATTTCTGGAGTTCACACTATTAGAAACTGTAAACGCATGTCTTCCAAATAGTGGTGAACTAAAGCACATATATTCTTTCTGGGTACTCTAGCACCTCTGGTAAATTTAAACTTGGCTCTGGACAACTTTTGGAGAGGGTGTGAAGAAATCACTTTGGCTCTCACCTTGTATTTGAATGGATTTCCTTAGCATTTAGCAGTGTGAGTGAATCAATCTGTGAGTCTTTTTAGTAATCAGAGATTTCAAGGTATTACCTACTTCCTAGAGAAGCCAAAAGCCCTTAACAAAAGCATAATATAAGAAGTCTTTCTCGGGGCTGGGAATATGGCCTAGTGGCAAGAGTGCTTGCCTCGTACACATGAAGCCCTGAGTTCGATTCCCCAGCACCACATATATAGAAAATAGCCAGAAGTGGCACTGTGGCTCAAGTGGCAGAGTGCTAGCCTTGAGCAAAAAGAAGCCAGGGACAGTGCTCAGGCCCTGAGTTGAAGGCCCAGGACTGGCAAAAATAAATAAATAAATAAATAAAAGAAGTCTCTCCTTTCAGGACTATGAACTATAACCTAAACAAACTACCTTTAGTCCCAAGGAGAAAGGTCCCATAAGCCCCCTCTCAAATTTCCATACGACTGTAATGTTACAACTTCTGCTTGTCTGGTGCTGCTGTAAGCAGACATAGCCAGCCTGGGTGTCAGACATGACTGGCCCCAGCTTTTCTAATGAGTAAAGCAAAAATACAAGTAACTCCACTGAACATCAATCCTGGAATGTGAACCCTCCTCTGATTTACTGAGTCTGAAAGGGTGAATTTTTATTTTATTTTTGCCAGTCCTGGAGTTTGAACTCAGAGCCTAGGCACTGTCCCTGAGCTTCTTTTGCTCAAGGCTAGCATGCTACCACTTGAGCCACAGCACCACTTCCAGCTTTTTCTGTTTATGTGGTACTGAGGAAGTGAACCTAGGGCTTCATGCATGCTAGGCAAGCACTCTACCGCTAAGCCACATTCCTGGCTGTGAATTATTTTTTAAGTTCTCACCAATACTTCTACATGGCTCCTTTCATCAAAGCATGACCTCAGAGCTTGTCAAAACTGGGCAGAATGTGCCAAAGACAGCTTTTCCTGAAATGTGAGCATATGCGGCTTTCTAGCTTTCCTGTTTCACTTCTTGTCCCTATGATTGCATGTTGTCATGTTTCATCTTGGGGTAAAAGTGTTATCGGAAAAAAAAAAAATTAAGCTGAGAATGACAGTTTCCCAGTCAGCCACTTTTCTCTTTTAAGACATGACCTTGGAAACGATCCCCTTCCGGAGTCAGCTGCTGCTGTTCTCTATGGCTCATTAGTGGGATAAGCTTGGCGACACAAGCCACAACAGACTGTGAGCAGATGCCTCCGGATGGTGGGTAGGAAATCAAGATTGTTTGCTCAGTGTATTTCTTTGAATCTCCCCCCTCCCCCATGTAACTGATCAGCAAATCCACCTGTCAAAGGCCAATGCTCAGTTCTCAGACAAAAAAAAAAAAAAAAAGTTGGACAGATCTCAAAGATGTACTTGCCCCAGAGCTGCAGAGTAGCCAGAAAAAAATCTTTTTAATATCTTACTTTAGAGAGCTCATGTCTCTCAAGTCATCTTCACTGTCTGGTCTTGAGATGTCAACAATGCCAGGTGATTCATCTCTACTTGCTAGCTAGCTTGAAAGCCCCACTAAACTCTAATTTTAGAGCTAAGGATCAATTCTGAAAGCAAGCAACACACATTTTCAGGTGCATGGCTTGACATCAAGGTTTTCTGTCTGTGGGCTGGCAATGTAGCCCGATGTTTGCTAGCTTCCTTCCATTACATGAAAAAGCTGAAGGCAATGAAAAACGTGCTTTGAGGAAGCCAAGGTTCTCTCTCCAGTAGGTCCTTGGGGTGGCACTCCATGGGGAAGAAAGCCTTCCTTCCATACCACAGATCCATCATGACGCGCACACGAAGGACCTGCTCTCGGGGCGCTTATCAAGAAGGGGTGGTGGCTGGGGACCGAACCTAGGGACTCATGAATGCTAGGCAAGTGCTCCAACACTCAGCCACAGTTCCCAAGAAGGGTTTTCACTGCCAAGACTCTGCATTCACTTCAATGGTCGAAATTACTAAGAAAACAGTTTTACTTGAAGCAAGTTAGAACACATAATCCCAAAACACAACTATAGGATTATCACCTTCATGCAGGCTTCTTCCAGGTATAGACATGCACTGATAG
Source organism: Perognathus longimembris pacificus (assembly GCF_023159225.1). Lineage (NCBI taxonomy): Eukaryota > Metazoa > Chordata > Mammalia > Rodentia > Heteromyidae > Perognathus > Perognathus longimembris. The sequence goes on from NC_063185.1 coordinate 15,388,525, forward strand.
TGTCAAAGAATCTTAAGGTGGGCTTGTACATTTTTAAGGTGTGAGACTCCGGTGACATTCAACAGTTCACCCAACTCTTCTTTTTTTTTTTTTTTCTTTTTTTTTTTTTTGGCCAGTCCTGGGCCTTGGACTCAGGGCCTGAGCACTGTCCCTGGCTTTTTCCCGCTCAAGGCTAGCACTCTGCCACTTGAGCCACAGCGCCGCTTCTGGCCGTTTTCTGTATATGTGGTGCTGGGGAATCGAACCTAGGGCCTCGTGTATCCGAGGCAGGCACTCTTGCCACTAGGCTATATCCCCAGCCCCACCCAACTCTTCTTAACATACACACAAACATACACAACCAACAACTACAATGGAGAACTAAATATAAGAAAAACAGTTCTTGATACATTGTATATTGCATATATGTCAACCTGACCTAGACAAGGGATAGAAAAACAGGTTGTAAGATATCATAAGAAATGTACACACTGCCCTACTATGTAACTGCACCCTCACCCTCTTTGCACATCACCTTGTAAAAAATTTATGTCCAATTAATAAAAAAAATAATAATAATAATAAAAAAAAAAGAAAAACAGATGTGAGGGTGGACAGAAAACCTCTTAGGAACAAAAATCAAGGCAAGGCTACCACAGCAGTTAGGAAATGAAGGCTTCTCCCATTCTCTGCCTGCCCCAACCCCAAGAACTCTTACAACCAGAAACTCTTAATTCCTTCCTGGCTGGGCCCCAAAAACCTTACCGTTCCAGAAAAGAATACCCAGGGGTTTCCTTGAAAGAACAGTATGAGCACTGTAGGACTTTGGTTCAAATGGCTGCCTGGTAAGCATAAGGCTCTGAGTTCAAACTTTAAAAAAGGTACTAGGGCTGAGAATATGGCCTAGTGGCAGAGGGCTTGCCTCATATACATGAAGCCCTGGGTTTGATTCCTCAGCACCACATATATAGAAAAAGCCAGAACTGGGCTGGGGATATGGCCTAGTGGCAAGAGTGCTTGCCTTGTATACATGAGGCCCTGGGTTCAATTCCCCAGCACCACATATACAGAAAATGGCCAGAAGTGGCGCTGTGGCTCAAGTGGCAGAGTGCTAGCCTTGAGCAAAGAGAAGCCAGGGACAGTGCTCAGGCCCTGAGTCCATGCCCCAGGACTGGCAACCCCCCCCCCCCCCCCCCGCCAAAAAAAAGAAAAAGCCAGAAGTGGCACTGTGGCTCAAGTAGTCTCAGATTGCTAGCCTTGAGCAAAAAGAAGCCAGGGACAGTGCTCAGGCCCTGAGTTCAAGCCCCAGGACTGGCAAAAAAAAAAAGAAGAAAAGTACTAAATGAACTAAATGACAGGCTCCATGAAGCTACAACTCCCAATAATAGCTCAGTGGCTAAAAACAGCTCCTGTTAGCAGTAGACTTTAAAAACAAAACAATCTTAACCAACCTGAAGCTTCTGGCTCTAGGTTTGATTAAATACTAAGCAAATCCCTCCCTCCTTCCTATCTTCCTTTCCTCCCACAAGCCATGTGAAATCAAGTTTGGGACTGAAATACATTGTGGGCAGCTAAGGATTTCATTAGGTCTTGAACTAATCAAAAGGGAGCTTCTTTATGTGCTCTGCCTCTCCCAAACAAGCCCAGCTGGGGGGAAAACAAGGAGCCAGAACTCTTTATTGTTTTGGTCAATTTTCAAATTTCTAAGTACTTTCTCAGGGGTGTGCCTACATTAGACCTTGCAATTAGTTATTAGGACTAAAACATCAGGCACCATTAAGGTCACAGTCTGCCAGAAGAGGCCTGAGCAAATGCCAGAGGAGACAAGAGAGCAACTAATCCTGCTGCCTGAGATCAGGGCAGATATGAAAAATGCATGTCAGACAAGGCTGGGATGCCCAGTCTCAACCTCTAGGGTTCTTTCTGCTAGTGTCCACAGTAAGATCTCCATGGTCCAGATATAAGACTCTAGGCAAGAATTCAATGTCCACAGCCCAAGATCAGACCGAGCCCTGGTGACTAGGGAACAACTATGATATCAGGATGTTACTCCAGCCATGTCCTTATCAACAAGTCAGAGAGCCCCTCCCCCTGCTAAAAACAAAAACTTAAAAGCGGAATATCTCAGGGCTGAGGATTCGATCCCTAGCACCACAGAAAAAGGGGGAAAAAAGCGTTCCTAGACAAAAATGAAGAAGTTAAATTTATTCTGTGTTGCTCAATTTGTTACACTGAGTTGTTATCCAGTTATGGCAAGGTTTATACCAACTGTGGGGAAATACGAATCAAAGGATTTAGAGCATGAGCAATGGAATAACACTGTCATCAAAGCAGGCCATTAACTGTACACCAGCTTGTCACTTCCTACACTTGGAAACCCTGTTTACCTTTTTCATTAATTCACTTCTGGTTGTAAACTGTGGCAGATCTTCCACTTCAATCCCATCAGCCATTTCCATCACCTTGTCTAGAAGGTCCTTATTATAACTGCACAATAAAAAGTAGTCAAGTAAGAACCTTGGAAGAATTGGTCACTGTAGGTAAATAAGAAATGATCAGTTACTGGTTTATAAACTCACTGTCAGAGGAACATTTTGTTTTTGTCTTTAAAGGCAAGGTCTAGCTATGATGTCCGGGCTGAACCTGAATTCCTGGCCTCGTGATCCTTCTTTGGCCTCTCCAGTAACTGGGACTACAGGCACATGCTATTGCATAGGGTTCTTCAAAGGGCTGATCTGATACCATAGGGGAAATCTATGTTTGTTCAGAACAAGGTTAGGAAACAGTTCTTCCTGCTTGTGGGTACAGCAATAGCCTTTTAGAATGTCCATAGAACAGACACTTCAAGATTTACAAAAGCAGAGGCACCATACGTCTGGCAGTATATATTTATGAATATGGTATGAGGGCTAAAAATATCTTTTGACTACCTTTAAAACATGCAGAATGAGGGCTGGGGATATAGCCTAGTGGCAAGAGTGCCTGCCTCGGATACACGAGGCCCTAAGTTCGATTCCCCAGCACCACATATACAGAAAACGGCCAGAAGCTGCGCTGTGGCTCAAGTGGCAGAGTGCTAGCCTTGAGCGGGAAGAAGCCAGGGACAGTGCTCAGGCCCTGAGTCCAAGGCCCAGGACTGGCCAAAACAAACAAACAAAAAAAAAACATGCAGAATGTTGGTTTGATGAAAATAACATCATTTGACCATTTGCTCACTTCTCTGCCCATCCGCCTACCTTTAGATCCTGTTAATAAAGATTTCCCAGGAGTATATAGAAGGCAGAAGGGATAAGTGTGTCTGAGATGCGTACACCTGGCCTGACTTCCTCACATCCTATTCTAATAAATATCCAAATATTGGAAATAAAGACAAAATGGTTTTCTGGCTGGGTTGTAACCGAGTGGTAAAGGACATGCTTAGCATATATACCCTGGGCTTGATCCCCAGTCCCACAAACAAAGTGGCTTGGCCATCACAGGCCAGGTGACCAAATTAAGTCAGTATAGAAGCCAGCGCCAAACAGGCCATCTACTCTTACCAAAACTTCAAGAAACTCTGAGGCTACAAATGTATGGAAGTGAACTGCAGTAATGATACCACTCGGGGCTGAGGCAGGAGGGCAGAAAGATGGAGACCAGAATGGACTAAATAACAAAACACTATCTCAAAAAAAACAAAAACCAGAAAGCCTAGCACTGGTGGCTCACACCTATAACTCAGGAAGCTGAGATCTAAGGATCATGGTTCAAAGCCAGCCCAGGCAGGAAAGTTTATGAGACTCTTCAAGTAGTCATCAAAAAAGCCAGAAGTAGAGCTGTGGCTCAAGTAGTAGAGCACTAGCCTTAAGTGGGAAAAAATCTAAGGGACAGTGTCCAGGCCCAGTACTGGCACCACAAAAGAAAAAAGAAAAAGAAGAAGAAAAAAAGAAAAAGCAGGCCCTGTTGGTGCAATAGTCAGGATCTGGATAACAAGGTGTGTTATTTTCATAAACGGGAAAGCAAGTAAGCTGGGAGCACCGGGGGGAAAAGCAGAAGTCAAGAGTCACATATTACATTCTTCCCTCAGCAACTTGGTCCGATGGGGAGAGGAATGCCCTTCGACTGCATGTCGAACCCATGTTCTGCACGTTGGCCGAGGCGGTGGAAGGGGCAAAAGGGGAGGGGTTGCAAATGCACTCTGCAGAGATGACGGGGTGGCAAGGGGCAGTAAATAACACAAAGAAACCTCAAGCTGGCCCAGGGCTTAGACCTTGGAACCCTTCACTGCGTACAAGGACTGCAGTCACCACCGTCACCCGTATGACCGATGCCCAGACCCGGGGAGAAGCTGAGGCGCTGCGGAGGGGATGCCGAGCGCCTTTCCTGGGGGCGGGGCTCTCGGGGGCGGGGCTCTCGGGAGCGCGTCAGCGGGAGGCCCGGCCAATGGGGTCGCAGGTTGGGGGCGGGCTCGCTGGGGTGGGGGTGGGGCAGGGTTCCCGCCGGAGCGCGTCCGGGGAGAGGGGGCCCGAGGGTCGGCGGGCCGGGGAGCGGGGACCGGGGGGCCGGGCCGGCACCTGCCGGCGGGGGTGGGGAGGCGGGGAGGGTCCGCACCTGCAGCCCAGGAAGAGGTGGTTGGCCCAGACCATGGAGAGGGACAGCAACTGGTCCAGGCGGCCGCCGCCGTCGGGCGGGTCGCGGTAGTCGGGCAGGTGGCGCAGGATGAATTCCATGCGGGCCTTCCATTGCTTCTCGCTCTCCGAGTAGGAGCGGAACTGCTCGGCGAAGTCGGCCGCCTGCCGCACCCCAGAGACCAGCTCCTCCACTGCGGCGGCCGCCTCGCCGCCAACCATGGCTCCCGCCGCTGCCGCCAAAGGCCCGACTGGTCCGCCGCCTTCCCGACAGGCACCGCGCCCCCCCCCCCCCCCGCCGCCCTAGCGGCGCGCGACTGCTCTGGAGGACCCGGCTGGAGCGCCCTCTACCGGCCTGGGGGAATCTGTGAGGTTTTAGCCCCGCCCCCCAAGCCTGCGCCGCCCGCCGCCCCTGGCGTGAGTCTCCTAAAGGTTAGGGCGCAGGGAACGGCTGGGGAAATTGAGGCCTGTGAAGCTTAGTTGGGACCCCCGCCCCCAACACACACTCATTCGGCTGCTTGATGCTAGTTTAGACCTATTATGCTGGATGCTTTTCACTCTGAGGGTTCCCCAGGCACCTTCCTATCTTGATTCAACATCATGGGCTGGGCTGCAGAAGGATGTCGGTCCTCCCCGCCTCCCCCCCACCCCCCACCAATCTGGGGACTTGTATGTGTAGCTGCTGGGGTGCCCACACACATCCAGGTTGGGGCCTGCCTGGCTGCAGTGACTCATCCAACCATTGGGTACCTGCCAGGCACTTTGCTAAGTGTTGCAGATGCATGAACGTAAACCCAAAGCCCCGTCCTAATGAACCTCACCATCTCGGGAAGGGGAGGCACACATCCATGAAATAATTGCTTCAGTAAGTGGAAATGCTCCACGTTGACAAGTACTAAGGAGAAGCCCAAAGTGCTACAAGCACGAATAAGCAAAGGCCCCACTCCAGTCTTGAGGTCATAGAATAGATGCTGAAAAACTGAAGAATGAACAGGAATTAACTTAGTAAAGGGTTAGGCCAGGACCACAGAGCTGCACCTCAGGAGATAATTGAAGAGAATTGCTATCATACTAGACAGGATGGGAGAGGGTGGAACAACATTATTGAATATATTGGAATAAAAGGAATAGGCTGGGTACTGGTGGCTTACATCTGTAATTCTAGCTAGTCAGTAGGCTGAGATCTGAGGATTCCAGTTCAAAGCCAGCCCAAGCAGGAACCATCAAAAAGCTAAAGTGGAACTCTGGCTCAAGTGATGGAGAGCCAGTCTTGAGCAAGAAAAGCCTCAAGAACAATTCACGGGCCCTGAGTTCGAGCCCCAGGACCAGCATACACACACAGAACTGCATTTGTTCTTATAATTCCAGAAGTAATAGAGTATATCACCAGCATTTATATTGTATTAGGATTGTAAATCATCAAGATATGGCTTAAAATGTGGGTGTGCATAGATTTAAGAGTATAAGTTTAAATATTATGCTAGTTTTAAAAACGCTGGTACTAGGGCTTGAACCCAGGGCCTGGGAACTGTCCCTTAGCATTTTTGCTCAAGATTAGAGCTCTGCCACTTAAGCCACACCTCCACTTTTGGCTCTTTGGTATTTCACTGGAGATGAGAGTCTCACCCACAACAAAAACAAAACAAATAAACAAAACTGACCAGGGGCTGGGAATATGGCCTAGTGGTAGAGTGCTCGCCTCCTATATATGAAGCTTTGGGTTCGATTCCTCAGCACCACATATATAGATAAGAGCCAGAAGTGGTACTGTGGTTCAAGTGGCAGAGTGCTAGCCTTGAGCAAAAAAAAAGCCAGGGACAGTGCTCAGGCCCTGAGTCTATGCCCCAGGACTGGCAATGAAAACAAAACAAATAAAGAGTCTCACCCACTTTCCTACTCTGGCTGGCTTTGAACCTTGATCCTCAGATCTCAGTCTCCTGATTAGCTAGAATGACAGGCACAGAGCCACTGGCACCTAGCCAGGTTAGTATTTTTAATACACCTTTATTTTTTAGCATTTTTAAAATAGGATCTTTGACCTATCCTTTTGACATCTCCAGGACCACTGTGAATATAAATCCCTTGCTGAGCTTGTTCCCTGGTCCATGGTTCATACTCCCACCACCCACTAGGAGGCCTCCAGGAGTTATTTCCAGGACTCTCACCAGTTGGTCTCATGGATTTACCTGCTTGGGCTAGCTTCAAGCCACAACCTTCAGTTCTCAGCCTCCAGTGTAGTTAGGATTACAGGCATGCATGAGCCACTGGTACTGGCTTTTTACAGATGCATTTTTTTAAATTAAATTTTATTGATAAGGTATTGTGCAAAGGGGGGTACAGGTACAGTTACATAATAAGGCAGTGAATACATTTCTTGTGATATCTTACACCCTCACTTTTCTTTCCCTTCCCTAGATCAGGTAGGCATATATACAATATCCAGTGTACCAAAAATCATATACAGTAACCACGTAGAGTACACCACAGGAAATTCACCTAGAACTTTAAAGATAACGTCAACAGTAGAATCTACAGATGCATTTTTTAATCTGCCTATTTCAACCTACAAGTGGTCGATGTGCACATGACAGAAGGGAATTTGCAGATGTGGAAGGTGAAATGACCCATCTCCCAGGCTTCTCTTGTGGCTGATGCTCCAACATCACAGGGCTCACACAAGGACAGATAATCTCCAAAACTTTCTTGAGGGTATTTACAATAATTGCATGAAAAATTAATAACACAGAATTAATATCACAATGGAATTTACATTCCCCAATAGCCCTCCCCCAGCAGGCAGGAAATAATGCTGCTCCTAGCAGCATAGATAGTAAGGATGAAAGTCAGGTCAATTTTAATTTTTATTGGTGTCAATACAGGAACTTCAACTTGAGGCTGGCACTGTACCACTTGAGCCACAGCTCCACTTTGTGTTTTTTGTTGGCTAATTAAAGATAAGAGTCTCTTGGGTTTGTCTGCCTGGGCTAGCTTTGAACCTGGATCCTCGTGTCTCAGCCTCCGGAATAGCTAAGATTACAAACATGAGCTGAAACTCAGGTTACTTCTATCTTGGCACACGTTTGTCTGTTAAGGTATTATTTCTGTTCATATATGGTGGCATTTTCTGGACGGATGGATCAGGTTGTTGGAAATGTATGCTTAACTTTTTTTAAATATCAAAATAGACAAGTCTTCTCTCTGCCAGAAATCTTAAAATCGGTGTTCTTAGAACAGCACTGTAGTGGCCACTCTTGCTCTCCTGAATGAGCATTCAGCATTGAGATCACAAAGTTAAGCTCTTTAAGGTTCTGCTTGCCTAGGGCCTTACTAGGAGGACTCCAAACTGAGTGCCTTATTTTAAGCTCAGCATTGATGAACTAAAATGCTCAGAGGAAGGAGATGGAGGCAGAGAAGTGGAGACTAGCTGGGCAGAAGATGCAGTTGGAGAGGCTTTGAAGAGCTATTTTGTAGATGATGGTTCATTCTTCCTGGTTTTTCAAGGCAAGCTTAGGGTCAAAGCCTGAGAGCTCTATAATGTTAGATCTCATTTCTCTTCCTCCTTCCCTCCCTCCCTCCCTCCCTTCCTCCTTCCCTTCCATCCTTTCTTCCTCCGGTCCTTCCATCCTTCCTTTTCTTTCTTTTTATTTTTCTCTCTTTCTCTCTTTTTTCTTTCTTTTTTTTTTGCCAGTCCTGGGGCTTGGGCTCAGGGCCTGAGCACTGTCCCTGGCTTCTTTTCGCTAGTACTCTACCTCTTGAGCCACAGCGCCACTTCTGGCTTTTTCTGTGTATGTGGTACTGGGGAATCGAACCCAGGGCTTCATGCATGCTAGGCAAGCACTCTACCACTAAGCCACATTCCCAGCCCTTATTAGTGGTCATTTTTAGTGGAGTTTGGAGAGGGAGTAGACAGATTCACGAGAGAATCTTCTGCTGGTTTTGAACCAGTAGTCCTTCAGTGTTGGCTTTCTTTTGGAAGTACTTTCTAGTGACAATTTCCAGGCTGCATGCATTGTGAAATAACTCTTGCTTTCAGTCTACCTTTTTATGTTCTTTTGAGTAGATGTTTCTTATGGCAGATGAAGCAAAGTCCAAACATACACGTCATTTAACGTTCATATTGGTAAGACACTCTTGACCTTTTAAAAAAACAGCTCATAGGCCTCGCTGCGGAACTAGGTTTGGCTTTTTCTAGGACAGCTGGAAGAGCATGAGAGGCATTTTGGAGCAGAGCCCTGGTCCCAGTACTTGCCAGGCCCTCTCTACCTCATGTGGCCCCAACCATAGCAAAGAGAAGGCCACAGGCCATAGCCCCATCTCTCCTGCTCACCTGTGCCCCAGCTACTGTGCTGTGTCTGCATGGAGCCCCTTCAATTCCTTCTGGAATAAGGGGGGACCTGGTAGCAGTAATTCCCCATAGTTATTACAGCAGGGCTGTAAGTTTTTCCTTCCTTCTTTCCTTCCTTCCTTGCTTTTTTTTTTTGTGTGTGTGTACCAGTCCCGGAGTATAAATTCAGGACTTGAGTGCAGTCCCTTAGCTTTTCTGCTCACGACTGGTGCTCTACCACTTGAGCCATAGCGCCTCTTGGGCTTTGGGGCAGTTGATTGGAAATAAAAGTCTTACAGACTTTTTTTCCGGGGCTGGCTTCAAACCGCCATCCTCAGATCTCAGCTTCCCAAGTAGCTAGGGATTACAGGTTTGAGCCATTGGCATCTGATTCAAGAGGCTCCACGTCTTAGGAGAGGATTGTGGATTGTGCCACTTTCTTGTACCCATTGTTCCCAGATACCATCTAGAGTCCAGACAAGCTGACAAGGAAATGGCCGGTGAATGCCACACCGAAGTCTTTGGGCTCTCAGCCTGCTGTGGGGCGCTAGCTAAGCATTTTGAGCGGGTAACTAAGATAAGCTGAGTTTTTAAACTGGGCTGATGGTGCATACCAGTAATCCTAGGTACTCAGGAGGCTGAGATCTGAGGATCATGGTTCAAAGCCAGGCAGCCTGAGGAGGAAAGTTCATGGAACTCTGGTTTCCTATTAACCAGTTAAAATAAAACTGGATTGGAGGCATGGCTCAAGTAGTAGAGTGCTAGCTGTGGGGTGGGAAAAGCTGGGAGAATGAGCTCCTGAGTTCAAGCGCCAGTACCTCCAGCACACATGTGTACGCTCATACAGAGAGAGAGAGAAAGAGAGAGAGAGAGAGAGAGAGAGAGAGAGAGAGAGAAAATCGCACTGTATACTCATGTCTGAAATCTTAGCTACTCTGGAAGCTGAGATCTAACGATTCAGGTTCAAAGCCAGCCTGAGCAAGAAAGTCCGTGAGACTCTTATCTCCAGTTAACTACCAAAAAACCAAAAGTAGGTCTGGGAATGTGGCTTAGTGGTAGAGTGCTTGCCTAGGCATGCATGAAGCCCTGGGTTCAATTCCTCAGTACCACATAAACAGAAAAAGTCCAAAGTGATGCTGTGGCTCAAGTGGTAGAGTGTAAGCCTTGAGCGAAGAGAATCCAGGGACAGTGCTCAGGCCCTGAGTTCAAGCCCCAGGACAGAAAGGAAGGAAGGAAGGAAAGAAAGAAGGGAAAACCAAAAGTGGTGCTATGGCTCAAAGTGGTAGAGCTCTAGCCTTGAGCAAAAGAGCTCAGGAGACAACCCCCAGGTCCTGAGTTCAAGCACCGTAACCGGAAAGAAAATTAAGCTCTGTGAGTTAGAGAGTTCAGAGAAGAGTGGTTAGATCTGGGCACCATGAGTCATCCATGGACCTCTTCAGCAAGAGGCTGAGAGGATAGAGATTCAGAGGTGGAGGTCCGAAGTCCAGGCTGTCCTAAACAGAAGTCTGTCTGTGTGAATACAGAATGAGTCCCCCGTGTCTCCTCCCTATAGAGAGCATAGGCTACTAGCAGCTAGCTCAACTGGCTATGAAGACTGGATTACACGCTGCTGCCCAGCAAGGCTGGGCTTGATGCCTGAAGCCCAGGGAGTGCCCTGTAGGAGGGAACTAGGGTATCATTCTGAAAAACGCCATGTTCCAGCTGAAGCCAGAGAGCCATACATATTTCATTCAGTGTGAGGAGGCAAGTCCACAGGAAGGCATGAACCATTCATTTGTTGCTACCCATTCTAGGCTGGCTTTCTGTGGTGTGTGTGTGTGTGTGTGTGTGTGTGTGTGTGTGTGTGTGTGTGTGTGTGTGTTGACTCCTTTGCCTTTGATTTCTAAGACTTGCCGAGAAATGACAGTCCCTTGCTACTGCATTTAATTGGAGAGGAGCACAGAGACTCAAGATTGTAATTATGACGTCTTTAAATGTCAAGCTCTTCAAAAAGTCTGCTGTTGCCCTCACTGTCACCCTGAACAGATCTGGGAAGCAAAACCATGCAGTCCTCTTCCTCCTCCCTCCCTCCACCCTCTCCCCACCCCACCGCCCCACTTAGAGCGTACCCTGGGTCTCAGCCAGGCTTCACCTGGGAAATCGGAGTGACAGTGACGTACAGGCAGCTGGAAGACGCTCAGTAAACCCGGGAGCCTGTGATGAGCTAGGGAAGAGGTGAGTTGATGATCTGCTATTTATAGCCTCACTAAGAGGCTCTGGCCGCCAGCTTCGCGTGAGGCTGGGTAGAAATGATGCCTTCGCAGAGCTGAGAGCACAAAATGAAATTGGTGATTCATGGGCAACCGCCACTTGAAATACAAACGCGCTGCCTCCCTTAGCCCCCACCACCCGCCTTTCATGCCTGTTTGGAGGCATGCTAAGCAAAGTTGCCAGCCTGCTGCGTCCTCTCGGGCTGCCTGGGTATAAAGACCAGCAGCTCTGCCCTTGGGAGGGCGTCACACTTGAGCAGGCTCTGGCAACTTTGCCCAGTCTTGTAGAAGCTGAGGTAGAACCAGGATGCAGGTGAAGAGGCAAGCTGGGGTAGAGACGGGAGGGTGGAGAGGAGGGGAGAAAGAGCGCCCATCCCCTGTCTGTCTCCACAGGTGATACTACCACAGAGCAGCATTCTCACGCTGCCTCTTCTTGCTGAACATGCAGCAGTGTACAATGAAGTGGGGTCCCAGTGGCTCCTGCCTATGATTCTAGCTACTCAGGAGGCTGAGACCCGAGGATCACAGTTGGAAGCCAGCCCAGGCGGGAAAGTCTGTGAGACTCTTATCTCCAACAACTAACCGCCAAAATGCCAGAAGTAGAATTGTGGCTGAAGTAGTAGAATGCCAGCCTCGAGCAAAAAAAAAAAAAAAAAAGGCTCAAGGACAGTACCCAGATGCTGAGTTCAGGCCGCAAGACAGGAATAAACAGAAAAACAAAACCAAAAACAGAAAGAAAACTTCACATCAAGGACCAAATGATGGCAATGAAGCCCAAGCAAAGCAAGATCAGAAGCCAGGTCTCTACCCCTTGTCAGCTGCAGGGCTTCAGTCAAACTGCTCATTGAGACTCAGTTTCCTCACAAGCAAGAATCAAGGAACAGTAACCGAACCTGTCTCCCTGAGCTGTGAAAAGTGCAAGATATAGCTAGGTGCAGTAGCTCATGCCTGTGATTCGGCTCAGCTACACAGAAGGCCATTGGTGGAAGGATCGTGGTTTGAGGCTGGCCCCAGACATAAACACGGCACTCTACCTGAAAAACAACGAAAGCACAAAGGGCTGAGGGATGTGGCCCAAGTGGGAGACGACCTGCCTAACCAGCATGAGATTCATTGCTACAAAAAAAATAAATTTAAAAAAGATTCCAGGGGCTGGGGATATAGCCTAGTGGCAAGAGTGCCTGCCTCGGATACACGAGGCCCTAGGTTCGATTCCCCAGCACCACATATACAGAAAACGGCCAGAAGCGGCGCTGTGGCTCAAGTGGCAGAGTGCTAGCCTTGAGCGGGAAGAAGCCAGGGACAGTGCTCAGGCCCTGAGTCCAAGGCCCAGGACTGGCAAAAAAAAAAAAAAAAAAAAAGATTCCAGGCTGGGAATGTGGCTTAGTGGTAGAGCGCTTGCCTAGCATGCATGAAGCCCTGGGTTCAATTCCTCAGTACCACATTCATAGAAAAACCAGAAGTAGAGCTGTGACCAAGAGGTAGAACGCTAGCCTTAAGCAAAAGAAGCTCAGCGACAGTGCCCAGGACCTGAGTTCAAGCCCCAGGACTGACAAAATAAAAGGAAAAGAAAAAATATTCCAAGAGCCAGGCCTGGTAGCTCACACCTATAATCCTAGCTAATCAGGAGGCTGAGATCTGAGGACTACAGTTTGAAGCCAGCTTGAATAGGAAAATCCATGAGACTCTTATCTTCAATAAACTACCGAAGGAAAAAAAGCTGGAAAGAGAGCTGTGGCTCACATGGTAGAGCACCATTTTTGAGAAATAAAGCTAAATGACAGCTGGGCCCTTAGTTTAAGCCCAAGTACGGGCACCAAAACAAAACAAAACAAAACCCTACAAGATATATTGTAATCCTAGCCACTCAGGAGACTGAGACCTGAGGATTACTTCTGCCTAGGCAGAAATTCTATGAGACTCTTAGCTCTAATAAACTACTCAGAGAAAGTCAGAAGTGGCGCTGTGGCCCAAGTGGTAGAGCACTAGCCTTGAGCACAAAGAGGCTCAGGGACAGTGCTCAGGACCTGAGTACAAGCCCCAGGACTGGCAAATAAATAAATAAATAAATAAATGAAAATTAAAAAAATTAAAATAGAATTGAATGGAGTTGGGAATGTGGCTCAGTGGTAGAGTGGTTGCCTAGCATGCATGAAGCCCTGGGTTCAATTCCTCAGCACCACATAAACAGAAAAAGCTGGAAGTGGTGCTGTGGCTCAAGAGGTAGAGTGTTAGCCTTGAGCAAAAAGAAGCCAGGGTTGGAGCTCAAGCCCTGAGTTCAAGCCCCAGGACTAGCAATATATATATATATATATATATAGGTCCCGTGTGCTACCTTGTGGTGAGTAGGCAGCAGGCCACCCTGCCACAGGAGGGCTTGGTGACTGGCAGGAGGGGCCCGCCTGGCCTCCAACTGGGCACAGCACAGACTGGTGATTCATGGACACGTGTGAGGCCTGGGCTCATCGTCTCCAGCTGTCAGCCAAAGCCTAATTGTAGTTGTCACTTTGGCAGCGAGGTGCTGTGCTGTGTCCTAATGCAAGTGCCTCAGCTGGATGTCAGCAAGCTCTGGGAGGGCGATGCAGCTGCTTCTGTGGAGAGAGCCATGTTGAAAAGCAAGTCTGGGTGACGGTTGACTGAGCCGTAGTCCTGGCAGTGGGGTGAGGCCCCAGGGTCAGTCCTTGTGTTAGGCCAGGCCAGGCATTTGCCTGTATGAAACATCTCTCCTCTCACAGTCCTGATGGCCTCAATGAATAAGAAAGAGGTTGCCATGCAGGGAGGCATTTCTGGCAGCTAGCAGGACTTGGAAAGCAGCCTTTAGACGATGCACGAGTTGGACTCCAGTGTGCACGGGTGGTTAGACAGTGGTGCAAGGAGATGGTGCCAGAGACATAGTGGGCATCGGATTGAGAAGGAAGGAAGCTGAAGGCCAAGCCAGCAGCTTGGACTGTAGCCCGGAAGCAATGGGGGAGCCCTTAAAGGCCTTCAGGGAGAGAGAGAGAGGTGGTTAGATGACATCGAGGGTGTGGGCTCCAGCATCCCTGAAAAATGTTGAAAAGAGTCTTGCATCCAGGCACTGGTGGCTCATGCCTGAGATCCTAGTGATTCAGGAGGCTGAGGTCTAAGGATCATGGTTCAAAGCCAGCCCGAGCAGAAAAGTCCCCATGAGACTCATCTCCAATAAACTACCCAGAAAAAGCCAGAAGTGGCGCTGTGGCTCAAGTGGTAGAGTGAGCACAAAGAGGCTCAGGGACAGCTCCTAGGCCCCGAGTTCAAGCCCTAGGACTGGCAAAAAAAGAAAAAAAAAAGAAAGAAAAAGGAGTCTTGCTGCTTGCAAAGGAGCTCTTACCACCCCCTGGAGCACTGCTCTTGATCTAGGAGGAGACTAAGGCTTTGTGAGTAGTGGGTCACCTCTCACAGGCCAGCAGAGAGCGTGGGTGAGCCAGGGGAAGGCCAGCACCCAGGCCTTTCTTCTCCATCCCCCTCCACCAGGAGTTCAAGGACAACGTACAATGGGTGCTTCAAAGCTACTTTTGGTGAGAAGGGAAGACTCCTTACTTTGGTCCAGGAGTGGAATTAACTGAGGGGGAAATAAAAGCTAAGCATTCCAACTGGGCACTGGTGGCTCACCCCTGTAATCCTAGCTACTCAGGAGGCTAGGACCTGAGGATCGAAGTTCAAAGCCAGCCTGGGCAGGAAAGTCACGAGATTCTTATAGCCAATGAATGAGCAAAAAGTGGGGACTGGAGGCATGGCTCAAGTGATAGTATCCTCAAGGGAAAAACTCAGGGACTAGGACCAGGCCCTGAGTTCAAACCCCAGTAGACACACACACACACACACACACACACACACACACACACACACACAAACATCTAAGGTTGCTTCGTGGAGGAATTCCTAGAAGAAAGATTTTGTCCTTCTGTAGTGAAATAAATCTCTTTTATGGGTTGGTTAATGGAGACAGAAGGATTGAAGCACGAGGAGCCATGATACGATGATTCACCTGTGTACCGGAAAGCTGGAGCCTATCTGGCCCATCATGTAGTCAGGAGGAAGACACGACTCAGTTGACAAAAATGTTGTGTATTTCCTCGGAAGTATAACGTTGTGCAAGAAATGGTTTGGCAGTGCCTCTTCCCTGGAACTGCCAGCCATGGAGGGCAGGATGCCTTTCCAGTTGCCAAAGGAGGAGGGGCAAGAGAGACAGATGTGTTCTCCCTCCTGCGTGCTCTCCTATGCTGCGGGGTTGCCCAGGGCAGGTCCTGAACAGTGGGACAGTGCTGTCACTGGGCTGCTGGGATCCTTTGCCCCAGGTGGGGCATGAGCCTCTTCCCTGAGGGCAAGCAGCCTTTCACAATACCGTCTAAATTGTCATAGCCAACTCTGGCTGTCTATGGCTGGCTTGGGGCGCTATTCCAAAATGTAGATTGTTTTCCTCTATTATTTTGCCATTCCTTCCCCCCTTCCTCTTAAAATGTCCATAATTTAATGTTGGTGTGTGTGT
Organism: Perognathus longimembris pacificus; assembly: GCF_023159225.1. Taxonomy (NCBI): domain Eukaryota; kingdom Metazoa; phylum Chordata; class Mammalia; order Rodentia; family Heteromyidae; genus Perognathus; species Perognathus longimembris. The sequence goes on from NC_063185.1 coordinate 15,404,191, forward strand.
GTGTGTGTGTGTGTGTGTGTGTGTGTGTCTGTCTGTCTGTCTGTCTGTTCCAGGGCTTAAACTCAAGGCCTGTGTTCTATCCCTGAGCTTTTTTTGCTCAAGGATAGCACTCTACCACTTTGAGCCACAGCTCTACTTCTGCCTTTTGGGTAGTTAATTGGAAATAGAAGTCTCACAGACTTTTCCTGCATGGGCTGGCTTTGAACCTTGATCCTCAGATTTCAGCCTCCTGAGTAGTTAAGATGACAGGTGTGAGTCACTGACACCTAATTTTTTGTTTTTCTTTTGTAAGTTTTTAGTTTTCTTCTTTTATTGTTTTTAGAGGGTGCTGAACATTAAACCAAGGGAGGCAAGTACTCTACCATCAGGCAACACCCTCAGCCAACTTCTGTCTTTAGAAAATGGAGAAATCGTCTAGTCAAAGACAACAGAAAGCACTCACTATCTTCCAGCACCATTCACAGTTATCCCCACAGGTACAGCTGGCTTCCTCCCTCTCTTCCTCTGAGCTTTCCCCCACCATCCTGGCTGCCTGTGTACACAGTCTTTCATCCCAGGTTCTGGTGATAAGCTAGCCTGAACCCAACACTGGAGAATCAGCTCATCCTCTAGGATCTAGGGCCTAGGTAGAACTAAACAATGTTCTCAGTCTTCCACATTCAGCTTAGATGGTGGCGGCTGCTATAAGAGTGAATCCAGGCTGGTGGTCATGGTGGATCTTGTAAAAGATGGCCAAGGGTTAAAGGTTTTGTGAAGAGGAAAGGAAGAAAAATGACAGAGTGTCTGTCTAATGAGCTTCCAGTTCCTAGATGGCTTTCTGCATTTAAAGTCTCCCCCCAAACTTTTTTTTTTATTGTCAATTATAGGGCTTGAATTTGGGGCCTGGCTGCTTTCTCTGAGCTCTTTTTGCTCAAGGCTAGCACTCTACCACTTTGAGCCACAGCACCACTTCCAGTTTTCTGGTGGTTCATTGGAGATAAGAGTCTCATAGACTTTTCAGCCTGGGCTGGCTTTGAACCTCATTCCTCAGATCTCAGCTTCCTGAGTAGCTAGGATTACAAGGCATGAGCCACCAGCTTAAAAAAAAGTTCTTATAAAGGTGATGTACAGAGGTGTTTCAGTTAGGTAAGTCAGGTAAGGAGCATATTTCTTTTTTGACAATGCCACCCCTTCCCTTCCCCTCTCCCTGTTTCCCCCTCCTGTTCCCACCCATAAGTTGTATAGTTCATTTTCAACATAGTGTCTGTGGGTACCACTGCTGCATTTGTTCCTCTAGAGTTCCCCTTTATGCTCCTGTCAGCTTGAGTGAATTTCTGTTCCAATAGTTGCCTCTATGAGAGAACAGTTGACCTATAGAATAACCTAAGGGGCTGGGTGCCAGTGGCTCACCACTTGTATTCCTACCCATTCAGGAGGATGAAATCTGAGGTTTGCAGTTCGAAGCCAGCCCGGGGAAGAAAAGTCCAGGAGCCTCTTATCTCCAATTAACCAGCAAAAAGCCAGAAGGAGGAGGTGTGGCTCAAGTGATAGAGTGCTAGCCTTGAGGCAGGCCCTGAGTTCAAATCTTAGTACTAGCACACACACACACACAAAAAGATGATATAAAGAGTGGGGGTGGCGGGGCACCAGTGGCTCACGCCTTTTATCCTAGCTACTCAGGAGGCTGAGATCTGAGGATCGAGGTTCAAAGCCAGCTTAGGCAGGAAAATCCGTGAGACTTTTATCTCCAATTAACCACCAGAAAACTGGCAGTGGCACTGTGGCTTAAGTGGTAGAGCGCTAGCCTTGAGCTGAAGAGCTCAGGGACAGCGCCCAGGCCCAGAGTTCAAAAGAGAAGAAATGGCACTTCCTAGTGCTCTTCCCAGGTCCCTGTGGAGGTGCAGAGAGCCATGGATATGTGCCTTCTACTGAAACCAGGCATGAGGTAGCCCACAACTCTGGCAGGGCAAGAGAGCTTGGCACTCTGTGTATAGTGCTTTAGGAGTAGAGGTTTTGTGCAAGTAGCCTGTCATGACTAATTAATGAGGAGCCTCTCAAGCAGAGGACCAGATTTCTGAGAGATATATATATATAACACACACACACACACACACACACACACACACACACACACACACACACACACTTGGCTCTTCTGGGCAGGAAATGTTCATTCAGCACCAGGTAAGAGTACATCAGGCACGTGTGTCTAAATCAAGGTTTTCCATCCCTTCACCCCACCCCACCCCTTGTCATTCACTCAGTGAGCGCTCATTGAGTCTCTTCTGTGTGATAAGCTCAGTGCCAGGCACTGAGGTATGGAGACAGGAAAGGACAGCTCTGTGATTATGCTTAGCTCCTGCCCTTGGGGCACTTGGAGGAACAGCCATGAGTTTTACCCAAGAGTTTCAAGAGCAGACGGGGGCCTGGCGCTGTTGTAATCCTAGATACTCAGGAGGCTGAGATCTGAGGATCCAGGGTCAAAGCTAGCTGGGGCAGAAATGCTGTGAGACTCTTGTCTCCAATTAACCAGCTAAAAGCTGGAAGTGGGGCTGTGGCTCAAGTGGTAGGGCACAAGCCCCGTGTACAAACGCTCAGGGACAGAGGCCAGGCCCAGAGTTCAAAACCTAGGAATGGCACAAACAAAAATAGAGAGAATAGACAAGGAAAACAAAGAATATTCTAGAAACCCAGGGTAGGAGTCCAGAAGTATATAGAGAAGATGGTTGTATTTCTGGTGTACTGGAGGAGACCAGGGTCTGGCTGAAAGGGGTCAAGTAGAGCAGGCCTGTGGTGTTTGGGAGACCCCAGAAAAGTCACTTGTGGATTATGGGCTGTAAAATGTAGGCACGGGAAGGTGAGGTGTAAGTCAAGTGTAGAACGACCTGGATCCCATTCTAGCACCAGTGTGGGGAGAGTGGACTGAGCTCAGAGCTGTGGTTTGGAACACTGGCTATCCATCGAGAATAGGGTAGAAGGGACTATTGACTGGAGGCCCCTAGATGGGAGGCAGCAGTAACAGTTGTGCAAGCAAGGAGTGGGGACTGGAGTCATCTGACTCATCACCCGAGGGAGGGAATTGATTAAAGACACGTCCTGCTGGGTGCCGGTGGCTCACGCCTTTAACCCTAGCTATTCAGGAGGCTGAGATCTGAGGATCCAGGTTCAAAGCCAGCCCTGGAAGGAGAGACTGTATGATGCTTAGCTCCAATTTACCAACAAAAAGCCAGACATGGAGTTGTGGCTTAAGTGATAGACCACCAGCCTTAAGCCAAAGAGCTCATGGGCAGTGCCCAGGCCGAGTTCAGGCCCCAATACCAGCACATGGTGCTTTGGTTCATCTTAGCCATCTTTAGGGTATAGACATAAGTGGAAGGTTTAAATATGGGAAGAATTAGAGACAATGGGGGAAGAGGGAACAAGAGTTATGTCTAGTTTAAGAGTTCTAGGGCTGGGAATAACCTAGTGGCAAGAGTGCCTGCCTCATATACATGAAGCCCTTAGGTTCCATTCCTCAGTACCACATATATAGGAAAGGCCAGAAGTGGCGCTGTGGCTCAAGTGGCAGAGTGCTAGCCTTGAGCAAAAAGAAGCCAGGGACAGTGCTCAGGCCCTGAGTCCAAGGCCCAGGACTGGCAAAACAAAACAAAACCAAAAAAGAGTTCCAGTTACAGGTGTGATCTGTTGGTTATGATCATCTCAATTTTGGTTCCTCTGGGTTTTGGAGAATTTCTTATCTCTGTCCTCATTTGAGGGGAGCAATAGGGTTCTCATGAGATGGGCTCCTCTGGCTCCAGGGTGCAGGCTGATCATTATAGGTAATTGTCCTCATGTGGTGGGGTGGGGGCGGGGGATCTACCCTGCAAGGTTCTGCTGTACCTTAGGGATGTATCTTAGGGATGGTTTCAGGTCCTCCTCATAAAGATGTTATCAATCAGCCCTATCGTTCCTGGAACCTGAGATAATTGCAAAGCGACTGACCAAGGACAAATACAAAATGGAAACAGAAATGCTAAGGTGTGTTTTTTTTTTTTTTTCTGCATTTGGTGAGTGTGTGGCCACAAAAGAGTTTAAGCCAGGCGTTGGTGGTTCACACTTATAATCTCAGCTACTCAGGAGGCTAAGATCTGAGGATTGTGGTTCAAAGCCAGACTGTGCAGGAACGTTTCGAGACTCTTATCTCCAATTAACCACCAAAAAGCCAAACGGGGAAGTATGGCTCAAGTGGTAGAGCACTAGCCTTGAGCAAAAAAAAAAAAGCTCAGAGACAGTGCCCAGGTCCAGAGTTCAAGCCTCAGGACTGGACGCAAGAATGAATGAATGAATAAATAAATAAAACAAAAAAAAAGCATTTCCAGTAGACAGAAAGTTGGTTGTCTATAAGGTGATGTCAGTATTGGCCTTAGGGTTTGAGTACTTACTCAGATTGCTTCAGAGAAATTCCTATCTCCATCCAGCCTAAGGTGCTGAGGTCAACTGGGAGACATTTTAATTACAGTCCAGTGTTTGTTTTTTTCTCAAATACCAGCTAATCTTACCCTAGGGTTTACGTTTTCCTTGCATATCCCCAGCACTCTGGCTAGTTGCTACCTCACATCCTCAACATGGAGGAAGAAACTAAGAGAGGAAGTTGGGCTGGGTGATATTCTGCTCGGAATGAGACACAGTGAGCATGGAAAAGATGTAGGGGTTCAGGTGGAAGGTATGAAATATAGGGAGAGGCTTGGGATGAGAGGCTGGAGTACAAACGGGTACTGGCAAGAACATATCAAATGTTGGTGGCTCATGCCTGTAATCCTAGCTACTCAGGAGACTAACATCTGAGGATCATGGTTCCAAGACAACCGGGGTAGAAAAGTCCTTGAGACTCTTATCTCCAATTCAGCACCAAAAAAGCCAGAAATAGGGTCTGGCTCAAGTGGTAGAGGGTCAGCCTTGAGCAAAATAAAAAAATTTAAAAAAATCCAAGCAAGGCCCTGAATTCAATTCCCAGTCATTCATTATCTCAGGATTGGCTAGGCTGGACCTCTACAATATGGAAGTCATGGGAGCTTGGTAGGGCTGGGCAGTGGGAGGGAAGGAGGGCAGTCTGTACTCTTTGTCATAAGATGTTGCCGGTCCTGTCCTTGCTGGCTGCAAAGGTGATAGCGGAGTAAGGCTCAGAGCAAAGGCACCTGGGAAATGCAAGGGGGCCAAGACGTCACACTGCTTTTAGTTACCATTTGCCGATGTAGGCCCAGTGAGGGCTCTTGTTGTTTTGTTTTGTTTGTTTTTGTTTTCAGCAAAAGCAGTTTTTTAACATTAAAAAAAAAAAAAAGCTTTATTAAGGGCTGGGAATGTGGCCTAGTGGTAGAGTGCTTGCCTAGCATACATGAAGCCCTGGGTTCGATTCCTCAGCACCACATATATAGAAAAAGCCAGAAGTGGCGCTGTGGCTCAAGTGGCAGAGTGCTAGCCTTGAGCAAAAAGAAGCCAGGGACAGTGTCCAGGCCCTGAGTTCCAGCCCCAGGACTGGCAAAAAATAAAATAAAATAAAAACAGTAAAAAGCTTTATTAAGACCTAATTCATATACCATGCACTTCATCCAAGGATACTAATTTTAAAATATATTTTTATTGTTATAAAGGTAATGTCCAAGGAAACTACAGTAGCATAAAAAAAGCAGTTTCTAAGTAAACTATTAGCAGTCTATGAAAGGGTCACCTGCAAATGCTGAGGTGAGCTAGCTCCATCCTGAAACAGCCAAACCCCAGCATGGTTGCTGCCTTCTGCTGCGAGAACAGCTTGGCACCCAGCAAAGCACTTCACAAATCCATCTGGGCTAATGGCCATCCCAACCATACCTGGTAAGGACACTTGAGTGCTAAGTGAGACCTGCCGGTGGGGTGGACGCAGTGTCTCCCTGTCCTTGGCTCCTGGTTCTCATGATAAAAATTCCCTTAATTGATTTATCTCTCTCCCTATTAATTAATTTGGGCGGTACTAGGGTTGAAGTCAGGGCCTTGCTTTTCTATAAAGACTCAGATAAGGTGTTGTATTTTTGCTCAAAGGCAGGCTCAGATTGGGGTCCTTCTACCTCAGCCTCCCGAGGATTACATGTGAATGCTACCACACCCAGCCCTTGTAGACATTTCTCAACCTGACTTTCTTTTTTTGGCCAGTCCTGGGCCTTGGACTCAGGGCCTGAGCACTGTCCCTGGCTTCTTCCCGCTCAAGGCTAGCACTCTGCCACTTGAGCCACAGCGCCGCTTCTGGCCATTTTCTGTATATGTGGTGCTGGGGAATCGAACCCAGGGCCTCGTGTATCCGAGGCAGGCACTCTTGCCACTAGGCCATATCCCCAGCCCTCAACCTGACTTTCATGTTAGGAAGATCCGGGCTTCTGCATGTCATTGGCAGAAGGATGACGAAGGAGGCCTCTCAGTCATTAGTCAGCCAGGGGCTCTCGAAGAAGAATTTCTGAGGCAAACATGAATAAGAAAAGGAATGACAGAAAACTCAAAATAATAGTTACAAACACAAGAGACATTTACTACTTCTCCTCAAAAATAATAACAGCCACTACGCAATGGTGGCGCAGGCCTGTAATCCCAGCTACTCAGGAGGATGAGATCTGAGGATCGTAGTTCAAAGCCAGCCCATGCAGGAAAGTCTGTGCGACTCTTATCTCCAATGGACCACCAAAAAGCCTGGAAATAGAGCTGTGGTTCAAGTGGTAGAGCACCAGCCTTGAGCAACAAAGCTAAAGAAGAACTTAGCTTTGCCATGAGTTCAAACCCCGGTACCGGCACACACACACAGTGACTCCAAGATTCAGTGGCCTGGGCTGGGGATGAGGCCCCGTGGTAGAGTTTTTCTGGCTTGTGCAAGGCCCTGGGTTCATCTCCAGTACCACAAAGAAAGAAAAAGACCAAAGTGTGTGGTTTAAAGAAGGATCAACATTTATGACCTCATACTTCCTGTGGGTCAAGAGGGGCTCCGCTGGGTGGTTGTGGCCTGGGCTTCCCATGATGCTGCAGTCACCACGGCAAATGGGGCTGTGGTCATCTGAAGGCTTGACTGGGGCCACAACACTGCTGACAAGTTGGCTCTGGCTGTTGGCAGGAAGCCCAGAATCCTCACCACTTAATCCTCCATAGGGTTGTTTGAGTGCACTGAAAATATGGCCCCTGGCTTTGGCTAGCCTAAAGCAAGTGACCCAAGAGAGGCAAAGGCATAAATTATGTCATATATGAAGTTTCAGAAGCCAAACGCTATTTGGTTCCCTGGACCAACCTGACTGAATATAGGCAAGAACTTAACAAGAACATAAACAGAAAGTCAGGCACTTGTAGCTCATGTTTATAATCCTAGCCACTTAGCTGAGATCTGAAAATCATGGTTCAAAACCAGCCCGGGCAGACAAGGCCATGAAACCTTTATTTCCAATTAACCACCAGAAAACCAGAAGTGATGCTGTGGTTCAAGTGATGGAGTGCTAACCTTGAGCAAAAAGAGCTCAGGGACAGTGCCCAGGCCTTGAGTTTAAGCCCTATGACTGAAAAAACAAACAAAAAAAAAGGAACATAAACACAGTTGATAGCTCCTGGAGGTCATTTCAGAAGCCGGAGACCACCTCTGCCATCCTCATGTTCCAAAGTAGCTGCTGTAGCTCCAGTGAGACAACACATTCTAGCTAACGTGAAGATGGAAAAAAGGAAATTGATTGTGTACGTGCCTCCATTTGTATTGCATGCAGATGAAGGTGTGTACATGTCTGAGTTCTGTATGTAGGTGCATATATCTATGTGTGCATGTATGTGTAGAGGCATGCACACAGATGTATCTTCTGTGTGCATGTCTGTCTATGTGTGTGCATTGTGCATGTAGGTGTATGTTTGTGCACATGAATGTGTCCGAGTATGTACATATTATGTGTGCAGGTTTATGTACACACTTGCGAATGGCTATGTGCACGCATGTATGCACATGAATGCGTCTGTGTCTATGCATTATATGCATGCATTTGTGCACACGTGTGTACACATTGTATACACGTATGTGTGTGCCTGTGTGTGCAAACCTGTGTATTCAATATGTGTGTACATGCACGTGCACGTGTGTGTGGAGGAGGAGTACAGATTAGTGTCAACCCTATACTTAGTGAATCTCAGGGTTACAAGAAAATAGTTCTTCAAGAAGCTTAGGAGACAAATGAGTCTGAGAACCAGACCTAGTCTTGGATGCCTGGCCAGCCAGGGGTGATAGGAGAAATGAAGACAATTCAAAAATGGAAGTCCCTCCTGGGAGGCCTAGTAAGGGCAGTCTCTTTCTATACGCAGAACTGCAGGTTTAAATAAATTCCAGGCTGCCTAATTTACCGATCCAAATGCAGAAGCACAGATGGGCAACTCTACCAGCTGTGTTTTTAAAAGATCATATGATTCCTGATCAATGAACCAAAGAGACCAACTGCAGAAGCGCTTGGAGCTGAGCAGCAGATTTGCCCTGAGACCTCTGAGAAAGCAAAGCCAGGGCTGAAGCAGCCAGCTGAGCACTGACTCAAACTCAGGAAGGAGGAGGGAGGGAGACAGGGAGGGAGAAAGAGAGGGAGGGAGGGGGATGTCAGCTGCAGTGGCCTGGCTGGGCAGAGAGTGAGCCACCCCTTGCCAGAAAATTCTAAGGCTCCAGAAGAGACTAGCTCTGGCTTGGCTGAGTAGCCAGGAAGCCCTATGACCTAGAGGAATGTAGTATATAGCCACAAAGAAGCCGGGGGCTGGCCCTGCTGAGGCCTTCTGGCTAGACTGGCTTCTTCCTTTAAAATTTTTATTTTTTTTGCTGTTGTTGTTGTTGGTCTTGGGGCTTGAACTCAGGCCTCGATGCTATTCCCTGAGCTCTTTTGCTCCAGGCTAGTGCTTTATCCCTTTGAGCCACAGTGCTATTTTCTAGTGGTTAATTAGAGATCAAAGTATCACAGGTTTTCCTATTTTCCTTCCCAGGCTGGTTGTGAACCATGATCCTCAGATCTCAGCCTCCTGAGTAGCTAGGATTACCAGTGTGAGCCACTGGCACCTGGCTCTGTGGTGTCTCTTGCAGCCCATCCTGCAGTATGAAAAAGGGAACCTGACTCACACTGCCACATCCTTGTCCCTCCATGTGGTGTGCAAGCTTACTTTCCCTCCAGCATCCAGGAAAACAAGAGATGCCAATAAATTACCCAAGACTCCACACCGAGCAGCTGCTCTGGAATTGTTCCAGGAAAGCCAAAAGCAATCATGGGCTCTACAGGGTTCAACAGGCACCACCTCCTCTCAGGGCCAAGGTGAGCTCATAAGGATGCCATCCTGCCAGCAGCTACAGGTAGGCCAGCAGCCTGAGGCCCAGGCCCTGCGCTTCAATATCCAGAGAGGCCACGGAAGATGTATAGTATGGATGGAGGGCAGGCCCTACCCTTGGTATCTAGGCCCTGGCCAACCTAGCTCAGATATCCGGAAAATCCTCTCCTGGTTGTTGCTCTTCTCACTGGGGTGTGCAAATAGTGCCCTAGCAGCCCTGGCTCCTTGCTCACTTCTGCTAGCTCCAATACCAAGGCCTAGCTCTGGTCACATCCCTCTGGCTCAGAGACGCTACAATCCCAAACAAGACCTTACCTAACCCACCTGCCAAACCACCTCCCACCAGTTCTTCCCTATTCTTCTCCTGCCAAATGTGTGCCTAGCTTTTCTTTTCTTTTCTTCTCTTTTCTTTTTTCTTTCCCTTCCTTTCCCTTCCCTTCCTCTTTCCCCTCCCCCTCGCCTATCCTTCCTCCCTTCCTCCCTCCCTCCCTCCCTCCCTCCTTCCTGCCCTCCCTCCCTCCCTCTCTCCCTCCCTCCTTCTCTCCCTCTTTCTTTCTTTTCTTTCTTTCTCTCTTTCCAGTCCTAGTGCTCAAAGTCAGTGCCTGGGCACTGTCCCTTAGCTTTTTGCTCAAGGCTAGTGCTCTGCCACTTGAGCCCACAGTTCCAGTTCTGGCTTTTTTGGTATTTAATTGTAGATAAGAATCTCATGGACTTTTCTGCCTGGCTTGAACCTCAATCCTTAAATCTCAGCCCCTGAGTAGCTAGGATTACAGGCGTGAACCACTAGCTCAGCTATTTTTTTTTAATTAAAAAAAGTAGTCTACATATCCCCCCCCCACTCCTAAAAAAAATAGTCTAATCTGGGCACTGGTGGCTCATGTCTGTAATCCTAGCTATTCAGGAGGCTGAGATCTAAGGATCATAGTTCAAAGCCAGCCTGAGCCAGAAAGCCCATCAAACTCTTTTTTTTTTTTTTTTTTTTAAGGACTGTAGGACAGTTTGCTTTTATTTTGTTTTTGTCCATTGTGGGCCTTGAATGTGGGGCCTGAGCACTGTCCTTGGCTTCTTTTTGCTCAAGGCTAGCACTCTACCACTTGAGCCACAGAGCCACTTCTGGCCATTTTCTATATATGTGGTGCTGAGGAATCGAACCTAGGGCTTCATGTATACAAGGTGAGCACTCTTGCCACTAGGCCATATCCCCAGCCCCCCCATCAAACTCTTATCTCCAATTAACCACCAGAAAAACAGAAATGGTGCTATGGCTTAAGTGGTAGAGTGCTAGTCTTGAGCTGAAGAGCTCAGGGACAGCCCCCAGGCCCAGATTTCAAGCCCCACAACTGACAAAAATAAAAAAAAAATAGTTTACCTGCAGAGATTCTCCATTTTCACTGAACTCTGGATCTTGCCTTTAGCTGGCCCAATGCCACCGTGTCATTCCTATAGACATCTGGTCTACCTGAGCAGGCCAAGCTTCAATGTCACCTCACCTAGCCAAGTCTTCCTAGCTATCCTCTGCCCTCTGAACCCATGGCCTAAGGGATGGAGCTTTTTATTAGATTTGCAACTTTAATTACAGGCATGATATATGCTTGTAAAAGCATTCCCACATGACAGAAGTATACTCAGTAAAATGAACGTGTGTCATCCTAACTCCTTTCCCTAGATTTACTCCAGGTAGGTATGTGCACATCTGCTCATTTCACCCAGCGTTAGAAGGGGCTTTGGGGTCCTTCTTTAACTACCTGATGTGACAGTGTCAGAGAAGAGTTGGGTGTGGACAAGAGATGGAAGTTTCCAGAGTCGTGGCCTGGAGTTGGCTTGGAAATAAAATCTCCAAGGTTAGTGGAGAGACCCTTGATTTTTTTTTACAAGACAGTTCAAAGCACAGAGCCCCAGGGAGGCATTCCTAGTTCATGTGGGAATATTCATCCTATTCACACAAGAGCCAGAAAGTCAAGTTCAAAAGCAACTTGGTCCCGAGAGAATCCCCTTGGCCTAGTATAACCTGCCAGGACAAGTCTAGGCTGAGCTGAACTGAAGTGTGGCTAACCTGTCAGCCTTTCTTTATGGTCACTCAATGTGTGTGTGTGTGTGTGAGTGTGTGTGTGTGTGTGTGAGAGAGAGAGAGAGAGAGTTGGAGGGGCAGGGGACAGGTGTCTTTTCCAAATTACCTGAGGGACCACATCCTCTCCTCCACAAGCCAATTTGAGCAAATAGCTGAGTGGAGAGAGGAACTGGAAGGGACCAAGTTGGGACATGTAACTGATACTTAAGGATGTCAGGAAAGGCTCTCTCAAGGAGCTAGCATCTCATCTGACACTTAGAAGCAGGCCATGGCTGAGCAGTGGTGAGGGCAACATTTTTTGCAGAGGCAGCACCAGCACCAAGGGCAAAGGCATGAAGATGAAGAGAGCAAGACTTTGTTTTTGTTGTTGTTGTTTTGTTTTGTTTTCATGCCAGTATTGAGGGTTAAGCTCAGAGTCAGGGTGCTGTCCCTTTGCTTATTACTATTATTTTTTTGGCCAGTCCTGGGGCTTAGACTCAGGGCCTGAGCACTGTCCCTGGCTTCCTTTTAGCTCAAGGCTAGCACTCTACCACTTGAGCCACAGCGCCACTTCCGGCTTTTTCTATATATGTGGTGCTGAGGAATCAAACCCAGGGCTTATATGCAAGGCAAGGCATATTTCCAGCCCCCTTTGCTTATTTTCTCTCTCTCTCTCTCTCTGCTAAAGCACCACCTGGGCCACACCTCTATTTCTGGCTTTTTACTCATTAATTAGAAATGAGAGTACCTCAGATTTTCCTGAGTAGCATGATTACAGGCATGAGCCACTACTGCCCAGCTGGAAGAAAGGCTCTAGAGGAACTGAAAACTCACTCGACTGAGCCTGGCATTGAGAGGGAAGTTTAGCAGTGAGTGGAGGCCCACTACCAAAGCATGTGCTTGCCACTCCGCAGGACCAAGGGGCCCGGGCTTTGACCTGATGACCAGGAAGCTGAGAGGTAACATTCTAGACCTGACTCTGATTGCCACCCTGACCATGGGCTAGAGTTGACAGATACAGGAAAAGGATGGCTATGGGGGAAGCAAGGTGACCTGAATGAGGACAGACACAAAATATGAGAGTGAAGGGCAGAAACAGGATTGTGGTTGTCGAGGAGCTAAGTCCAAGATCTAGAGTTTCATTAAGCAAATAATTGAAAACTGGGTTCAGCGAAGAGTGTGGAGAATTATGGATTCCTTCACTCTTCACAAGCAAAGAACTGAAGGCTCCTAGAAAGTGATAAGGAAGCTCCAACCTGGCTACCTAGTCTGCCCACATCAGGGAACACCTGTTTCCAAATCTTCATTTGGGCATGTCATATTTGGAGTCCCCTACCCCCACCCCGGTACTGAGGACTGAACTAAGGGCCTTGTACTCTACCTTGGCTTTTTCTTTTTCTTCTTCTTTTTTTTTTTTTTTTTCCAGTCCTGGGCCTTGGACTCAGGGCCTGAGCACTGTCCCTGGCTTCTTCCCGCTCAAGGCTAGCACTCTGCCACTTGAGCCACAGCGCCGCTTCTGGCCATTTTCCGTATATGTGGTGCTGGGGAATCGAACCTAGGGCCTCGTGTATCCGAGGCAGGCACTCTTGCCACTAGGCTATATCCCCAGCCTACCTTGGCTTTTTCACTCAAGGCTGGTGCTTTACTACTTGAGCCATATCTCTAGTTTTGACTTTTTGCTGGTTAACGAGATAAAAGTCTCACTTTCCTGCTCTGGCTAGCTTTTGTGAATCTCAGTCCTCCAGATCTCAGCCACCTGGTATCTAGGATTACAAATGTGAGCCACTGGTACCAGGCTCTCATAGTTGGGTGTTTTGTTTTGTTTTGTTTTGTTTTGTTTTGGCCAGTCCTGGGCCTTGGACTCAGGGCCTGAGCACTGTCCCTGGCTTCTTTTTGCTCAAGGCTAGCACTCTGCCACTTGAGCCACAGCGCCACTTCTGGCCGTTTTCTGCATATGTGGTGCTGGGGAATCGAACCCAGGGCCTCATGTATATGAGGCAAGCTCTCTTGCCACTAGGCCATATCCCCAGCCCTTGTTTTTTTTATTTAGGGTCTAATACATGCCAGTCAAGTGCTCTACCACTGAACCATGCCCCTGGCCCCCTAATCTTGAGGAAACATGCTATCTTTACAATGCCCAGCTGGCTGACCTCAGGGATGGCCTGTCTGGGGTTTGCAGTGAGACAGAGTGCTCAGTTATATTAAAAAACAACAACACACCCAACACAGTGCCAATGTCCCTCAGAATCAGGATAGTATGAAAGCTGCAAACCCTGAATGAGAAAAAGAGGAATCCTTCAGCGGCTTCAGAACAGAATCTCCAAACCCAGTGCTGCGAGCTCATACTGTCATCCTAGCTAGCTACTCGAGGCTGAGATCTGAGGTTCTCAGTTTGAGGACAGCCCAGGCAGAAAAGTCTATGAGACTCTTATCTCCACCTAACCAGCAAAAAGCCCAAAGTGGAACTGTGGCATAAGTGCTAGAACACCAGCCTTGAACAAAAAAAAGCTAAGCAAGAGCATGAGACCCTGCGTTTAAGCCCCAGTACTGGCATAATATAACAAACAATGATGCGATATCCGTTATACAGATAGGCAAATTTCTGCCCAGGGATCCCTTGGTCTGGTGGAGGAAGCCTAGGACATGTGCTCTTACAGTTTCCCCCGGAGCAGCCAAATGTGAGCATTGCTCTTCTGCCGGGACCGCCAGTCATTCTCACTTCACTACTGACTCTTGGTCACCTTGAGGCATCTCAGCTGGCCCAGGCCCTCCTTCAAATGGCGTGGGCCATGGGGCTGGGAATATGGCCTAGTGGCAAGAGTGCTTGCCTCGAATACATGAAGCCCTGGGTTCGATTCCCCAGCACCACATATATAGAAAATGGCCAGAAGTGGCGCGATGGCTCAAGTGGTAGAGTGCTAGCCTTGAGCAAAAAAGAAGCCAGGGACAGTGCTCAGGCCCTGAGTCCAAGGCCCAGGACTGGCCAATAAATAAATAAATAAATAAATAAATAAAAAACAAATGGCGTGGGCCAGTCTTGTCACTATCAAATCACTGTCAACATCCCAAAGTAGCTTTTTCCAGAAATAAAAGAATCAATCCATCATAAAACTCATAGAGCATCTCAAAGGACTCCAAATAGCAAAAAAAAAAAAAAAAAAAAAAAGGAAAAAAAGCCCCCTAAAAGTCTTGAAAAATGACAAAGTTGAGGTCTCTACCTCCTGACTCCATAACTTACTACAAAGCCACATTAATCAAGACTAATAGTGCTGGCATAAAAACAGACAGAACCTAGAAATGAACCTTCGTGTGTGGTCCAATGATTTTGGACAAGATTGTCAAGATTAGTGAAAAACAGAATATTCAACAAATTGTATTAGAAAAAGTAGATAGCAAAATAAAATGAAATTGAGATATTACTTTATACCATATACAACAATTAACACAAAATGGATCACCAAAGATTTAAACATGAAAACTAACACTATAAAACTCTTAGAAGAGGGCTGAGAACATTGCTTAGTGGTAGAGTGCTTGCCTTGCATGCATGAAGCCCTGGGTTCAATTCCTCAGTACCACATAAAAAGAAAAAGTCAGAAGTGGTGTTGTGGCTCAAGTAGTAGAGCTCTAGCCTTGAGCAAAAAAAAAAAAAAAAAAAAAAAAAAAAAAAAAGAAGAAGCCAGGGACAGTGCTCAGGCCCTGAATCCAAGCCCCAGGACTGGCAAAAAACAAAAAAAGAAAACAAACAAACAACAACAACAACAACAAAAAACCTCTTAGAAGAAAATGTAAGATAAATGCTTCAGAGGCAACAAAAGAAATAAAATTCATTTAACAAAAGCCAAAAACTTTTGTGCATTAAGTGATAGTACCAATAGAGTAAAAAGACACATAGAGAGTGAAAGAGAATATTTGCAAATCTTCTAAGGGATTCATATCTAGAATATATAAAGAACTCCTACAATTCAACAACAATAATAAGTCTAGCTTTTAAAATAAGCAAAGGACTTGAAGACATTTTTCCAATAATGGCCAATAATGATGTTCAACATTATTTGTCATTAGAGAAAAGCAAAGCAAATCACAATGAGATAGTGAAGTGCCAGACACATGAACCCCATTTTAGAATTAAACCCTGAGCCAATCAGATTTGTACCTGTGTCCTAATCTTGCTTGCACACCTGATTGTTGTAACCTTGTTCTTTGCCTTTATAAGCCCTGTGTAATCACAGCTCGGGGCTCCCTCCTAACCTCCGCTGTGTCGGTGGGTAGGACGAGGCCCGAGTTGGCAGCTCGTTAAATAAAGCCTTGCCTTGCTTTTGCATTTCGGAGTGTCTGAATCTCGGTGGTCTTCTTGGGGGTGGTCTTGCGACTTGGCACAACATTTGGGGGCTCGTCCGGGATAGCCCCAGAGACCCCGAGATCCCAGACTCCGAAGGTAAGAAAACAGCGCTGTTCATTTGTCTTGTCCTGTAATTTGTCTGTCTGTTTTGCTTTTGCTTATACTTGTAGGGCGCGAGTCAGTTTGGTTTTTGGCCGGAACTGACCAGGAGGGCCTCCTAAATGAGACTCAACCCGCCCACCTTGTACTTGGGTCTGCTCCTTCTGCTTATCTGGCAGGAGTTTGTGGGCCAACTCGGGTCCACTCCTTCTGCACCCTTGCAGGAGGTTGTGGGCCAACTCGGGTCCACTCCTTCTTGCAGGAGGTTGTGGGCCAACTCGGGTCCATTCCTTCTGCACCCTTGTAGGAGGTTGTGGGCCAGCTTGGGAGATCTCCAACTCGTAGCTTTTCTTAGGCCTGTGTGTTTTCCTCCTTTTGTATTAATTGTTTTGTTTTTGTAGCCTTTTGGAAGAAATTTGGAAGTAAAATTGTCCTAAATAATTATTGCAAAGTGAGAAAAGGAGAATTATGGCTACCAAAATGTTTAATTGCCATTCCAGCTTCTTTGTAGGTTTTTTTGTAACAGTTTCCAGCAGGCCCACAGAGAAGCACAGGTGATTCCTACAAGTTTGTCAAGATCTAATACTGACCCTTAAGTTCCAGGTAAGAGAGCATGCTTAAAAACTACTTCTGTGTGGACCACCTTGTTGCTTATAATTGGAGTAAAGTGGCCCCTTATAAGACTCATTGATCTGAATCTGCGGTTCGAAGCCAGCCCGGGCAAAGAAAGGTCCCTGTGAGAGACTTGTCTCTAATCAGCCAGCAGAGTGCTGGGAATGGAGTGGTGTGGAGCTCAAAAGTGGTACGGTGCTAGTCTTGAGCTGGAGAGCTGAGGGACAACACTCAGGCCCTGAGTCCAAGTCGAAAGTCACTCCTCCTGGGACAAAAGTGATGGAGCATCCAGAGGCAGTAAGCCACTGCTTGGATGGCAGAGATGGTGTCAGATCCTAGAGTCACTACTGTTGGCCTTTCAAAAGTTAAAGCCAGGAAGTCCTAGAAGAATAGTTCATAAGCATGCCTTTCCAATGCCCATGTCTGTCTACTGGGCAGGAATTTGCCAGTCATCTGTGTTAGTGGTTAGTAAGGGTAAGTTTGTCAAATGAGAGGATAGATTGAAATCTCACCCCCCGCATTTACTCAAAGCCCTGACTGGCAGTGAGAATTTTAAGCTCATACATCTGTTTAGTAAAGAAAGCTTGTAGACCTGAGATTGTGTCCTTATTGAGATCTGTTAAAGGCCTGCAAAGGTATATTGTTAAAAATTGCAAGACCTGTCAGCTTGCCAATGCCCCCAATCAACAGATTACTAAAGGAGCTCGCCTCTGTGGGAATAGGCCAGGCGTGTATTGGGAAGTAGATTTCACAGAAATTACAAATATTTGCTAGTTTTTGTAGACACCTTTTCAGGATGGGTTGAAGCCTATCCAACAAAGCATGAGACTGCGAATGTAGTGGCGAAGAAGATCCTGGAAGAAATCCTACCCAGGTATAGCTTCCCATCCACCACTGGGTCAGACAATGGATAGGCTTTCGTCTCAAAAATAAGTCAGGGAATAGCTGCAGCACTGGGGACGGATTGGAAATTGCATTGTGCTTATAGACCCCAGAGTTCAGGACAGGTAAAGAGAATGAATCAGACTCTAAAAGAAACCTTAACTAAACTGGCCTTAGAGACTGGCGCAGACTGGGTGTCACTCCTTCCTTTTGCTCTGCTTAGAGTAAGAAATTCTCCCTATCAGCTTGTCTTTACTCCTTTTGAAATAATGTACGGGTACCCCCCGCCCATTATCCCTAGCCTTCAGACTGAATTGCTTGCTGATTTGGATAATGCTGAATTTTTGTGTAAACTCGATTATTTGCAGCTCGTGTACAAGAATGTGACCCCACCTTAAGGCATTATATGATTCTGCTTCTGTCCCTGCCCCCCCATTTATTCAGACCAGGGGACTGAAATCCTTAGGACCACGGTGGAAGGGACCCTAGACGGCATCGCCACTTGGGTTCATTGCTTCCACGCCAGGCCAGCTGACCCCTTTGCCCTGGATGACAACTACCGTGATGGAACATGGGAGGTCTCCAAGCACCCAACTCAGCCGCTTTGCCTTTGCCTCAAGAAAAGAAAGTTAGACTGAATATTGTTATAATTTTCTTTTTGCCTTCTTTCCTTACTACCCTGGCTAGTGTTGATGTTATTTTGGCAGCTCACTTCAAAGTGAGGTGACCCCCTTATCTTAGGTAGTTTTGGGCTTGCTCAGGAATACGGGTATAGCCACCCGACCCTTAGAGCATAGCTGAGACTAAGGTTATAGGTTCCTGGCTAGGTAAGGTCTACGCCCCTGAGTCAGCCTGAAGAAGCTACAGAAGATGGATGATCTTCACCCATCAGCTCCCCTTTAAAATCAAGGGACCAGAGTTGTTTTTGGGAAGATGAGGCAGGATAAACTAGAGACATGCAAAACAGAGGTACAGAGACTATTCTTGTAAGAAATGGTGACAGGCCCTTTGGTTACTACATTGGGCCCTACTGGCCCATGCCTTACCTCTATATCATCCCCTAGACATGCAAGCCATTGAAATGGGCAAGCTGGAGCCATGATTGGCTCCCAAGGTACCAAAAAGAAAAAGGGGGAAATGAAGTGCCAGACACGTGAACCCCATTTTAGAATTAAACCCTGAGCCAATCAGATTTGTACCTGTGTCCTAATCTTGCTTGCACACCTGATTGTTGTAACCTTGTTCTTTGCCTTTATAAGCCCTGTGTAATCACAGCTCGGGGCTCCCTCCTAACCTCCGCTGTGTCGGTGGGTAGGACGAGGCCCGAGTTGGCAGCTCGTTAAATAAAGCCTTGCCTTGCTTTTGCATTTCGGAGTATCTGAATCTCGGTGGTCTTCTTGGGGGTGGTCTTGCGACTTGGCACAACAATAGCACTTCACATTAATGAGGTTATTATAGGAGAAAAAAAGAAAAGGAGAGTAGAAGTTATTGATGAGGAGGAATTAGTAAGTTTTGTGCATCTTCTTTTTTTTGTTTGTGAATGTGCTACTACTGGATCTTGAACTCAGGGCCTGGGTGCTGTCTATTACCTTTTTTGCTCAAGGCTAGCACTCTTCCACTTGAGCCACAGCTCCACTTCTGGCTTTTTTGGTGGTTATTTGGAGACAATGAGTTTCTTGGACTTTCCTGCCCCAGCAGGCTTTGATCTATGTTCCTCAGCTCTCGGCCTCCTAATTCATTAGAATTATAGATGTAAGCAGCTAGAACCTTGTGATGCTTGCTCTTTCTTTCGTTTTTTGTGTGTGCTAGTACTAGAGCTTGGCACTCAGGGATTGGGTGATGTTCTTGAGCATTTTTGCTCAAGGCTAGTGCTCTACTGCTTAAGTCACAGCTCCCCTTCCATCTTTTCGGTGGCTAATCGGAGACAAGTGGCTCATGAATTGTCCTACCCGGGCAAGCTTCAAACCATATCCTCAGATCTCAGCCTCCCGCCTAGCAAGAATTACAGATGTTGGCCACTGTCACCCAGCAACGTCTAGTGCTTCGTTAATGGAATGTCAGAGAGTGCAGCCACCATGGAAAACAGGATGGCGGGCCTTCAAAAAACTAAGTATAGAGTTACCACTCATCTCTTATTCTATCCATTTTCCTGCAAGTCACATATTTCTGAGCAAGACGCTACCCTGTGTCTGTACCACATTTTCTTTATTAGCTCATTTGCCGATAGACACTTGGGTGGATTCCTTGACTTGTCCAATGTGAGCTGCAATCAACACAGGTGTGAAGGTATCGCTACTGCGTGTAATGTAGACGCCCAAGTCTAGCAGGATTGTATGGGAGTTCTGTTGAGGAGCTTCTATGCTGCATTCACTAGTTTCCATTCACACTGCAGTAGTGGATGGGGAAGAGGCCTGTTCCCATCTCCTGCCCTCCATTCTCACCAGCATTTCTTGTTTCTTGATGATAGTCATTCTGACTAGGATGAGATGGAATCTCAATAAAGCTTTTACTTGCATTTTCCTGAGGGTTCATTTTTTTTTCCTTCTTTGTATACTTACTGGCCATTCGTACTTTATTTGTTGATTGCATTATTTGTTCTTTAGGGTTTTTTGTTTGTTTGTTTTGTTTTTCTTATCAGTTGTGGGGCTTGAACTCAGGGCCTGGGCACTGTCATTGAGCCTTTTGCTCAAGGCTAGCGCCTCTATCCCTTTGAGCCATAGCACCATTTCTGGTTTTCTGGTGGTTAATTGGAGATAAAAGTCTCACAGACTTTCCTGCCCAGGCTGGCTTTGAACCATGATCCTCAAATCTCAGCATCCTGAGTTGTCAGGATTACAGGCATGAACAACCAGTGCCCAGCTTTTTAAAAATATATTTTGGGTATCAATTCCCTTTCAGATGAGTAGCTGGCCAGTTTTCTCCCATTCTGTAGGATCTCTCTTCACTTTGATAGAAGTGTTTTGCAGACATTTCTTGGTTTGATGCAATCCTATTTGTTAATTATTGCCATTGTTTTCTGAGCTATTTGAGTTATATTCAGAAAATTGTTGCTTATGCTTCTACATTGAAATGTTTCCCCTATATTTTCCTGTGGTAATTTCAAAGTTTCAGGTTTCACTGGAAGGTATTTGATCCATTTTGATTGTGTGTGTGTGTGTGTGTGTGTGTGTGTGTGTGTGTGTGTCTGTAGTATGTGCTGGTACTGGTGCTTGGACTCTGGGCCTCACATTCTTGCTTGGCCTTTTCTCTCAAGACTGGTGCTCTACCACTTGAGCCACAGCTCCACTTCTGTTTTGTGCTTGAGGGATTTTTGTTTGTTTGTTTGTTTTGGTTTTGCTGGTTAATCAGAGATAAGAATCTCAGACATATCTGCGCATTGGATAGCTTTGAACTGTGATCCTCAGCTCTCAGCTACTTGAATAGCTAAGATTACAGTGGTGAGCCACTGGCAGCCTGGCTCAGCCTTGCATTTCCAAGAAGCCTGTCTGGCTGTCAGGTGCAAAGTCAACAGCATGTCGAGGAATAAGCGGACAGTGAGGAAGCTACTGCAGAGTCCTGGAGAGAAGGTTGGTGTCTTCGCCCAAGGATGGTAAGGAAGAGAGACAGAGATTGACACTGGGTGGGCTTAGAGTTGAGGCAGCTAAGCAGCGGGCCTGAGTCAATCAGTAGAAGGTAGTTCTTGAGCTCTTCCCTGTAGAAGAATGAGGTAATTGGACATGACTAGCATCCAGTTCTTGAGAATTGAGTAATGATCTCCCCTACTTTTCCCGCCCACAAATTCACCGCTATTATAGTCTAAATGTTCTTCGAGTCTAACCAGGTCCTTATAATTTGAACTCCGGCCATTCCACACTGCTTGTAGCCGATCTGCTCAAGCTAAGAGGCCATGGGAGTGAGGGATGAGTGAGAGGCGAAGGGCTTGGGTGGCAGAGATGTCACTTGTATGATCGTCATCAAAATAAGCCAACCACTCTGGTGCCCGGCGGACTCAGACCCAGGGAGTCTGTGCCAAGGTGTGTAGGCTGAAGGACCCGGCAGAGGGGCCTCCTGCTCCAAGAGCTTCAGGTCCACACATGCCCTCCATCCTTTCTCTGGAGCCTGCTCCCAGATCAGATGCATCCCCCAGGGCTCCTAAGATAGGCTCTTCCTTATGACTCTTTCACAGGTAGGAGGTAGAGAACAAAACCTCTGATCTTTATGCCAGACACGAACCTTAAGAAATTACCTGAAGAAATTACTTGCCTGAAGGTAAAGTTTCAGAAACTCAAGCAAGGAGATCAGGCCCCACAGGCTGCCAGCACTGGCTGGTCAGTAGAAACTGCAGAGCAAAGGGACTTTGAGGCCCTGGGCCTCATCTTTCAAAACTGCAGGCAGAGCTGGGTGCTGGTGGCTCAGACCTGTCATCCTAGCTACTCAGGAAGCTGAGATCTGAGGATCAGGGTTTGAAGCCAGCCTGGGCAGGAAAGTCTCTGAGACTCTTTATCTCCAATTAATCACAGAAGAAGCTGGAAGCAGAGCTGTGACTCAAGTGGTAGAGTTTTAGCCTTGAGCACAAAAGTTCAGGGACAGTTGCCGAGGCCCGAAGTTCAAGCCCCAGAACCAACCAAGGAACACACACACACACACACACACATACACACACACACACACACAGTGTCAACTAGTACTCTTGGTGTCTGTCCTGGCCCCCTGTTCCCCAACACCCCTCCAGCAGGTATCCCAGCCCTGACTTCTCATGAGTTCCCTAACCCAGGAGCTAGGATCTGATGATGTGCCTACTCAGGTTCCCCTCTCCACTTACTTTCAAAGACAGAACCTTCTGGGCCCCCAGGGCACTGAGCTCCTGGGTCTGGCTCATAGCCACGTGTGCTATAGTCACTGACCGGCAAGGAATAGGGAGCAGAAACATGGGGGAGGCAATCAGGTGACCTGGGTTCCAGCTGCTGGCCTGGAAGGAGCCGGATAGGTGTCCCGGCAGAGGTGGCATTTTGGAAAGGATGGTGAAATCTGGAGGAGCTTGGTGAGACCATAAGAGGGTGGATGTCCATCCATTCTGAACAAGGTTGCATCTTCCCCCCCCCCTTCCCCCAGTCTTGGGGCTTGAACTCAGGGCCTGGGCACTATCCCTGAGCTCTTTTTGCTCAAGACTGGCACTCTACCACTTGAGCCACAGTGCTACTTCCAGTTTTTTCTGTGTGTGTGGTCCTGAGGAATCGAACCCAGGGCTTCATTCATGCTAGGCAAGCACTCTACCACTAAGCCACGTTCCCAGCCCTCAGGGATACACCTTACATAGCCTCTAGAGGAACCAGCTTGTGACAGGGAGCTCTCTCCCCACGGCACCCCCTTATGCTTCTGCCCAGGAATGGCATTGACGCTATCCTTTTCGAGATCTCCAGAGTCTGGAGTCCCTAGCCTCACTGTATGGGGTCCCAAATCTCACAACCCTGTGGGCCACCCCAAGTTTCCTGCTCTGGGCTGCCTTCTGGTTCGGGATGGGGTGGGAGGGGCCACACAAAGTGTCCAGTGTCCACTTCAGGCAGAGTTGGGCCTTGGCCATAGGTGAGATTTCTGCTACTGAGGTGGGTTATGGGGGGGGGGTGAGGCCCCTGGGGACCAGCCAGTGCTGCGAGAACATGAGAACAACCATGTTAGGCTATCCAGAGAGGTGTCGGCCCACAGTGCACTCCCCAGCACCCATCTCTGACCCAGTCACTGAAGTTCGAGATGATGCCAAAAGGGACTCCCTCAAACCACACAGCATCCTTCGTTTCCTTTCTTGGCCATTGCCAGGAGTGGCAGGCTCTTGAGGGTAAACCAACCAGTGAGCCAGCAAAGCTGGTGTGGCCTCTTCCCTTCCTTTCATCGCTCTGTCCTGGGCACAGAGGTGCCCACCCTGGCTTGCCATCCTACTCTGTGTGGTAAACAAAGCAAGCCATACACCAGGCCCCTCCCGTCCAAGGGAGACTGCCTGGTGAGTTTCCCAGGGTTCTGTCCCGCCATCCATCTCTATGTGCAGATTGGGACCCTGGCCAAGGCCAACCCTCTGTGGCTAGCAAGCCACCCAGAACTTCTAGGGGTCTGGTCATTTGCCTCTTTGTCTTGGTATTGCCTGCTCTGTGACCAGAAACTCAAGTTCCCCAAGGACTCAAGTTCAGCCGGCCAGGGAGGGCTGGGGATGGGAATGCAGATAAGCAGACAAAGCCAACTGCAGTGCCCCCTCCCTCCCGCCCCCCCCCCCCCCCCCCCCCCCCCGCCTTCCCCTTGTCCTTATCCACCATCTTTCTCTAGCCAGGTGATTCTCCCCATGTGTCACTGGTGCAGGGATCTCTGGGAAAATGAAAAAAAAAAAAATAGAGGCTGAATTCTCCAGGGGCTTTGTGTATTTGGACAGATGTGATCAGAGAGGAGAAGATTGTTAGGAGAAAGCCCTAGAGAATAGCTGTGACCTTCAGGAAGGAGCTCCCCTCTGCCTGTCAGTTGCTCTAAAACGGAACAATAAAGCTGGACACCAGTAGCTCACACTTGTAAGCTCGGCCACTCAGGATGTAGAGATTTAAGGATCCCAGTTCAAAGCTAGCCCAGGCAGAAAAGTCCATGAGACTATTATAGCCAATAACCACCCAAAAGCAGGAAGTAAAGCTGTGACTCAAGTGGTAGAATGCTTAACCTTGTGTGAAAAAAGCTCAGGGATAGTGTGTTCAGGCCCTGAACACACTAGTATGTGCCCTAGTACTGGCACACATACACAAATACACAACCCCACCCCCACCCCCATCACCAAAACAAAAACACTCTGAACCATGAACAGCTTCCTTTAGAGCCCGAGGAACCCCATTTCTCCCAAAAAGCCTGATACTTTTGGGGGGTGGGGTACAGGGATCAGGCTAGCAAGGCCTGGGATAACTTCCCACACACTGTTAGAAGAGCCCCCAGGGACTTGAACATGTGGGTCTTGGTGTCACTTTGGTCACATGCCAAAGCTTTGTGAGCTTCTGCCTTTTTTTTGAGCCTCAATTTTTGTATTTATAAAAATGGGCATCATTATGAAGTGGGTTTCAAAAGAACTTTGTTCTATTCCCAACAAAACTTCCTTTTATTCTAAAAGTTCCCTCTCCTTTGCAAGGGTGATATTCTGATATTCTTGGAAGGTAGCTGAGGGCACAGCTGAACTTTCAGGAAGGGATGAATTTATCTGATGTCACAAGGGCTCTCCAGACCTTTCCAGAGCTGCCTTGCCCTATAAATGGAGACCTCCAGACAGTGCCTCTGCCTTCTGCTCCCTTTGTTGAGCCATGATGGATTCATTCCACTGGACCAGAGCCCAGGCAAATATGTCAACACAAATGTTCCTTTGCTAATGGGACACTGAGCTGTCACTGGCTCAAGCCAGAGCTGTGACACTCAGCCATCCCATCGTTTAGTTCATCTAGCACCTGTTTACTGAATTCTCACTGTGTGCCAGACATGTTGATTGGCTGGAAGCAAAAGAATGGGCAGAAAGGAGCATTAGTGAAGCTATGGCTTTCTAAAGGTCATCGCTGTCTAGGAGCATCTTCACAGACAACCACTTTGGGGTTCAACTACAGCAAAGTTCTCTTCAAAGAAGAAAACTGCCGCTGGGGACCAGGCAAAGAAGATAGGGGAACACACACCCAGGACCCCAAGCCTTAATAACATGGAAATGCCAACATATGTCCGGCCAGCCAGCTTGACCAGAAAGCAAAGTCCCCTCACATTTAAGAGAAAAATAGGATGCTGGATTTCTTATCAGACTCAGAAGCAAGTCTCTAACAATAAATCAAGAGCTGAAAAGCTATGTGAATGATTCAAGCAAAATTTCTAAGCCCAGGAAACAATTGTGTATTACAATCCATCAGAGGAGGGGAAAAAATCTATTAAAACTTCAGGAGAAATGCTTTGCTCTAAATTGTTGGTGTTTTTTTTCCCCTGCCGACCAAGATAATTCAATAATTTCCCCCCTTGACATGGTCGAGATTGCTCTTTGGGGGGAATTCTGATGCTTTGAAGTTGACAGTGACTTGTTTGCAGAGAACGATGAAGAACTGACCAGAAGGGAGTGGGAGGGACAAATTGGTGAGATTCCCCTTATTTCTGGTGGATCAGGACCACTGATCTGAGGGGTTCAATGGAGCTAGCGATTGAATGGGAGATGTTTAAGGCCCTATCATGACAGACAGACAGACGGACAGACAGAGAAATCTCAGGGGAGAGAGAATTCTGTGGTTTGGAGGGTCTTTTAGTAATATTTGATAGTTAGGGCAGTCTTGACCTTACAGCTTCCCTGAAAAACTCTAAAACTGTCCTCAACTACACCGAACAAGATCTGGTCTCAGGCTACTCCTTAGTTTGAGGGCAGGAGCTGTCTGTCCTCATTCCTCCTCTGCTGCGCAGGGCCCCTCCCCTCCATGCTATGTCTCATATAATTTGACCTTAATCCCAGCCTTTGTCAACTCTGATCTTTCTGCACAAGGTCCAACAGAGTCATGATGCTAGACTTTCAGACTGGCTAGTTACTCTGGCTGGTCAGGGCAGCTAAAAGAAGTAGAAGAGAGGTGCCAGGCAAGGCAGGAATCTTGGACTGGGAACAATCATTCTGGCCATTGAGCATTAGCTGCCAAGACAAATTAAAGAGGTGGACATAGGGCAAGGAAACCCACCCCCTGTGGCCTAGGCTTAAATCCCTTTCTTCTCTCCTCGTCTCTTCTTGGGGACTTAACATCCTCCATCCTCCTTAGTTACAATGATCACTCAGAAGCGTGCTTGGTCTTTGAATTCTCTCCTTTTACAGAGGTCTTGGGAGGTGAAATGACCTTACTCAAGGTCATCCCTTTGGAAGAGGTTAAAGCTAGGACTGGGAGCCAAGTTAGATCAGCAACTCAACCACAGAGCAAGGTCTTCACCTCCACGTGTCCTCTTCCCTCCCTTCAACCTTCCCACAAATTGGAGACTCCCAGAGTCTTAGGCACTGGTCAATGAGACAATGGTAAACTGAGGCTGGAACATGTGGGCGTGCTGTTCTCTCTCTGCCAATATCCCCTGAGGCTCTAGGAGGAAGATCACAGTGATCCGCAGAAAGAGGTCAAAGGGGGAAGGAAGTGGGAGAGTCTGGGAAAGTTTCCATTTCCCAAGTTGGGCAGCCCAACCCTTTTGGACACTGCCTGACTCACAGGATAGAGGCATGGGGGTGGGGGGTGGGGGTGAAAGGTCATCTCATGCCTCCCTTCCTTTGACTCACTTTTTTTTTTTTTTCCCTTTTTGGTGCTAGTTCTGGAGCTTGAATTTAGGGCCTGGGTTCTGTCCCTTAGCTTTTCCACCCAAGGTTGGAGCTCTACCGTGTTGGCAACACCTCCACTTCCAGCTTTTCTGTGGGTTAATTGCTTAAAAGCGGTCTTATGGATTTTTTTCCTTCCCAAGCTGGCTACCGATCACGATCTTCAGAACTCAGTCACCCCCCCACCCCCCCCCACCCCAGTTGCTAGCTAGGATTATAGGTGTGAGCAACCTGGACCAGGGCCTGATTTGTTTCTCCTACATCCCAGCCCAGATGACAAGATCCTCACCCCACAGGACAGTCCTTCTCAGAGCAGGCTGCTCTTGGCTCTTCTGTCCTCTCTAGGGATTTAGGCTGCCTTTCTTTCTGTGGCAACATCCTAATCTTTGACCCCACATGGGCAGAAGCCAGCCAATGGCAGTAGGGTGGCATAAGCCTGTCACATGTGAAGGCCCCAGATCTTAAAGACTAGTCTGTGTGCAAGCAAGTCAGGTGTGTGTGTGTGTGTGTGTAGAGCACATGTCCCCAGAGGGCGTGTGGGGGACTGGAGTGGCAGTATCCCCCCCTCCCCAGGACTCTGTTGGATGCCAGTGAGTTTCCTGGGATGGGAGTTGAAGGGGAAAACTCAGGGCTGGGGACCTTTGCTACCCCCTGACACCAAATGCCTAATTAGTGCCATTGCATTTGCTTGGGAAAGGCAGATAATACATACTGAGTTAGCCCCAGGCCGGAAGAGGTCCAGGTGTTGATTCTGCCACGGGACACTGAGGCAGGCCTCTGGTTATCTGGGATATGGGGGATGGACCAGGGTCCGATGGGATCTGGGGCCTGGAAGCTGCAGCCCTGCTAACTCCCAGGTAGCTGTGGCACCTGGTCGGTGTCCCTTGTGAGCCTCCACTTCCTCGTCGTTGCAGGAAAGCACGCTGAAGTGCTCGGTGCCAACCTCTCTCCCCATTAGAAGCAGATGGGGAAAACCCGTGGGAAATCCGGGCTGGGGGGTGGTGGGTCGGCCTGCCCGGGGCAGAGGGCGGAGAGGGGCGTGGCCAGGAGGGCCCTCCAGGCCACGCCCACACAGGCCCCTCCCACCCGCAAAGCCGGCCACGCCCACGCCCTCCACCCCGCTCCGGCGCGGCCTGCGGAGCTTCCTGGCGGCCGGCGGGAGCTGAGTCACTGCGGCTTGGCCGCCCGTTGGCCTTATCTCAAGACCTCGCCGAGTCCTCCACTCCCCGGCCTGTGCTCCGGGCTACATCCAGCTCTCTCTTCCCGGTCTCGCCAGCCGTTTTGGACCCGGGCTCCTGGTGCCCCCGTGGGTGGAGCCACCTGCCCCGGCTGCCGGCGTCCGGGATGAGTTCCAGGGAGCCCCCCCGCCCCCCGGCTCCGGGGGTCCCCTTCCTCCCCCAGCCCCTCGGCCCCCCCCCCCCCGGCACCCCGGCACCCCGGGCACCGCGCCTATCTCCACCGCAGAGCTCGGCTCCCCCAGGGGCCGGGGCTGTTCTGCACATTCCTTTGGAGACCCACACCTTCCCCCCCCCCCACCCGGGGTGGGGGTGACACCCCATGTTTTGAAGGGGAAAACCTGAAGATGGGACCCTGGAGGGTGTGTGTCAGCGGCCGGGGGAGAGGGGGCCCTAGGGGCTCCCCGGGGCCCCTCCCCGCCCCCAGGACGCCGGCCGGGGGAAGTGGCGGGTGGGGGAGGGGGGCCGGGCTGACGGAGTCTGTAAACAGAGCCGGTTTGGGTCACGGCCAAGGACGGGGTGTCCTGGCCCAGCCTGGGTGTGAGGCCCATCCGCGGCTCTCCAGGACACCCCGCCCTATACCGGGCTGCCCCGAGGGTGCCCGGCCCGCAGCCAGCTCCCAGCCAGGATCGGTCTGGGGTTTGGGGAAGTGGCCAGTTCCCCTCCTGGGGAATGTGTCCCAGGCTGGCTATGGCTAGGAGGGGGGTGGGGTGGAGAAGACATGGGAGAAGGGGCACTTTTCTCTTTAAAAATCATCATTGATCGTTCAGTCACCCAGTGCCTGGCCTCGGGGATGGGGCAGAAGAAACCTGTGTGCCCCTCCCCCCCCTTATTCTGCTGTCTGAGTCCTGGGGGGTGGGGGGGGGGGGAGACTAGGAAAGGGAACAGAGGGGCTCAGATTCTCAAAGCCCTTTCAAAGGACTGCCCCTTGGCGCGTGGCCAAGTGTGATCTCCAGAGCCACAGCCTCACAGGGGGCAATTCCACAATTCCTGCTAGAAAGGCCCTGGCAGGGGAATGGGGAAGGGCAGTCATCTGGAGAGACTTGAGCTAGGACAGTCATCCAGAGAGTTAGAAGGCAGCTGTAGGTATGAGATGGGAAGTGGGAGGCGGGTGGAGGGGGGGAACTTCCCAGCTGGGGAGCTGCATCCCAACAGGTGGAAGCAGCTGTGGGCTGGGCCTGGTGAAGATATAGGAAGAGGAGGCCCCAAGGGCAAGAATAGGTTGGCCAAGGGCCATAGTGCTTGACACAGGACTTTTTATAATAACGTTTTCCCGAGATGTGCCCCTGAAAAATAGTGAATTAGAATGACAAATAGGCTCTACCTACAGGTTTTCTCTGAGCCTTTATTTCTGTGCTAAGTAATGAGCATCTTTGCTCTAGGAATGCAAAAGGCTTCTTTCCATCCAGCATCTTGGGACCTATGCTCCTCCCCCCAAAACACATTGGAGCCCAAGAATTTGTAAGTATGTCTCAACTTGCTGGCTTTAGTCCAGACAGAATGAGTGGGCATCTGTAAGTAAGCATGGAAGCAAACATGACCTTCCTAGAGAGTGACCACGCCCCACAGGGAGATGAGCTTGCTTAAGGCTGATGCAAAGATGATGGCTGGAAGAAAATGTAAAGGAACAAGTTTGGAAGGCTGAGAAAGGTCCTCGGTCCTAGACTCAGGCAGAACCCCAAATCAGATCCCTACAATTCAGCATCCTTGTATGTCAGTTTTTTTGGTCATGGGGTGAGGAGGGGCTGGGGTCTCATGACCTTCAGAGAGCATGTAGAAGTGTCAATCATGGCAGGGGTTACAGTCTGAGGCAGAGTTCAGAGGTGGTTCTGCTAGTCCCCATAAGGCAACACATCTGACCATACACACAGAGTAACAAAGCCAGGCTAGCATCTCATACCTTTATTCCTAGCCATTCAGGAGCCTGAGATCTGAGAATCACAGTTCTGAGCCAGCCTGGGCAGGAAAGCTCATGATTCTCTCATCTCCAGTTAACTACCAAAAAGCCTGAAGTGGAACTGTGGCTCAAGCAGTAGAGCCTTAAGCAAAAAAGCTAAGGAGGGCTGGGGATATGGCCTAGTGGCAAGAGTGCTTGCCTCATATACATGAGGCCCTGGGTTCAATTCCTCAGCACCACATATACAGAAAATGGCCAGAAGTGGCGCTGTGGCTCAAGTGGCAGAGTGCTAGCCTTGAACAAAAAAAGAAGACAGGGACAGTGCTCAGGCCCTGAGTTCAAGCCCCAGGACTGGCCAAAAAAAAGCTAAGGAATGGCATTCAGGCCCTGAGTTGTGCCCCAGACCTGGCACAAGAAAATAGATAGGCTGGGCGCCAGTGGCATACTCCTGCAATCCTACTACTCAGGAGGCTGAGATCTGAGAATCAGGTTCAAAGCCAGACTGAGCAGAAGAGTTCCCAAGAGACTCTTATCTCCAGTTAATTACTTAAACAAAAACAAACAACAACAAACCAGAAGTGGAGCTGTGGCTCAAAGTGGCTCAAAGTGGTAGAGCACTAGCCTTGAGCAAAATAGTTCAGGAACAGTGCCCAGGCCCTGAGTTCAAGCCCCACAACCAACAAAATGAATGAATAAATAGTTGAAGATAGATAGGCCATAACTCTGGCTGTGTCCCCTGTTCTCTCTGGCTGGGGAAGCCCTTGAAAATGGTCCATGCAAACTGTACATTACAGTAGAACAAAGCTACCCAGTGTGAAATTACTAGATGAGCCCAGAAGAGTGGTCAGTGGGAGTAGGCATCCCCAAGGAAGGGCTCCAGGGTAAGGCAGAGTGTGGGAAGCTTTTCCAGGTGGCTACATTTTAGTGGCACATTTAGGAGGCAACTGGCCTGGCCGGTCTGGCTAGTGTCAGCAAAGAAGGCTGGAGAGATTCAGGAAGTCCGCCAGTTTGCCAGCTTCTTTCAGGCTCTTGGTCTCATTGAGGAATGTTGCTGGAGATAAGGATGGGCGTGGGTGGGGGGCTGCAAGGTACCCACAAGCCTGACTTCCATTAGGCCTCATTCTTCCTTCATGGTCAGCTGAGTCTCCGGTGTCCTCTCTGTATATTGCTTGTTTGTTCAAATACAATCCTCAGCCCTCTCCTTCCCACTAACTCAATACGGTTTGGGCTGAGGCTATGAGAGATCTTTTTTAGCCACATCCCATATTTCACCTATTTAAAAAGTGCATTGTATTTTCTTTGCATCTTCAGAGGTGTACAACTATTAATGCAATCAATCTTGTGACACTTTATCACCCTCCAATTCAAAACACTGGCAGTAGCCATTAGCAGTTACTCCATCTTCCGCTTTAGATAACCTCTAATCAATTTTCTATCTTCTTGGATTTGCCTATTCTAGATATTTCATTGAAATGGAATTAGGAGAATAGTTCAGTGCAAGAGCATTTGCCTCACATGCACAAAGCCTTGAAAAATCCCCATCACTAAACAAACAAACAAAAAGGAGTGTATGTTTTTCTGTGACTGTCATGCCTTGATTTTTTTCCATTGACAAGATATTTTCAATGATATAACATGTATCCAAATTTTATTCATTTTTAAAGGCCAAGTAATATTTAACAGTCCATTGTGTGGCTATGTCACAATTTTTTTTTTAATCCAGCCAATCCTTAGATATTTAAGTTGTTTCTACTTTGCATCAGGAACTATGAACTCTCAAGTATAAAATTTTGCATGGATATGTTTGTATTTCTCTTTAATAGCTGGATCATATAGTAATTCAGTGTCTGAGGATAGACTCTTCTAATTGTTTTCCAAAGCAGCTGCATTATTTATTTAGTCATCAATTGATTGGTTGATTGTGCCACTCCTGGAGCTTAAAGTTAGGACCTGGGTATTATTCCTTAGTTTTTTTTTTTTTACTCAAGGCTAGTGCTCTACCACTTGAGCCACAACTCCATTTCTGGTTGTTACTAGTTCATTGGAGATAAGAGTCTCATGAACTTTCCTGCCTAGACTGACTTCAAACTATGATCCTAAGATCTCAGCCTCCTGAGTAGCTAAGATTCCAGGCAAGAACCCTAATCCTAACCCCTAATAAGCTAACTGAGCCATTTTCAATCCCTACCAGCAACGCATGAGGGTTTTGATTTCTCCACATTCTTGCCAACCTTTATTATTATCTGTCTTTTTGAAGATAGAATCATAGTGGTTATGATTTTATTTGCATTTCCCTGATGGTTAACAATGTTGAATATTTTTTATGTGCTTATTAACTCTGTGTGTGTGTGTGTGTCTATGTTGCTAAGGATTGAACATGCTAGATAAACACTCTATCACTAACTATACTCCAAATCCTTATCAGCCTTTTTTATATCTTCTTGGAAGAAATGTCTGTTCAGATCACTTACCATAATTTAACTAGGTTCTTTTTTTATTCTTATTTTGAGTTTGGACTCAGTGCCTTGTACTTGCCAAGCAGGTATTCTACTGCTGAACTGTGTCCCCAGCCCATAATTATCTTTTTTATTATTGAGTTATGAGTTCTTTACATATTTGAGATATAAATATCCTGTCATGTATATCATCCAAAAACATTTCTCATACTTACTTGATATTGTGTTCTGTTGCACAAAAGTTTAATTTCTTTAGTTTTATGCTTTTGATTACATGGCTAAGAAACCTTTTGCTACTCCAAGCAACAAAGATTTACATCTCAGTTTGCTTCTTGAGTTATTGACTCAATGACTTTAGCTTTGATTCATTGACTTCTTTGCTGCATTTAGAGTTAATCTTTGCATATGGTAGGAGATAAGGGTCTAATTTCATTATAGTGCATGAGAATATCCAGGACTAGTGGAGATTGGAGATAAGAGCTTCACAGACTTTCCTTCCTGGGCTGGTTTCAAACCACAATATATATATATATATATATGTGTGTATAAATATGTATGCATATATACATATATGTGTGTATATATACATACAGATATAGTAGGTCAGTCTATGGAGGCAGAACTCAGATGGGTAGGTGGTTGTCAGGGACTGGAGGATGTAACAGAAAGGAGATGAGACTGAAGGTCATGTGTGAAAGGGTGGAGAAATAGAGGGCAAGCTGGAGGACATGGAATGGAGAGCTATGGCTTGAAGGTTACAAGGGTTTCCTTTGGCTGTGATGATAATATTTTGGAACTAGATAAGGGGGTAGGTATACAACAAGTATACTCTTGCCCAGGCCCTGAATTCAAGCCTCAAGATTGTCATACAAAATAAAAATCTTTGTTGGAAAGGACAAAAAAATAAGGCTTTTAGAAGATACCATAGGGCATATGGCATCAAATATAGCACTAAAAAAGAGAAAGAAAAGGAGGAGGAGAGGAGAGGGAAGAGGAGGGAGAAAGAGAAGGAGGAGGAGGAACAACTAAGGAGAATATTTTCACGATTTGAGAATAGAATAAAAGTTTATTAAACTGAACATGAGCTGAAAATATATAACAAGGCACAGGGGCTGGGAATATTCCCCCTCCCCTTAGTGGAAGAGTACTTGCTTAGTGTGTGTGTGTGTGTGTGTGTGTGTGTGTGTGTGGCACACACATATGGTAATCTCAACAGATGCAGGAAAAGCATTTGATAAAATTTAGCACTGGTTGGATTAAATGAATGAATAATTATAAAACAAAAAATTCTGCCAGAATTTCCATTTCCAGAAATGGAAAGAAACTTTCATAATCTTATAAAGATTGTCTTTTTAAAAATAACTAAAACAAGCATCATACTTAGTGGTAAAACATTAAAAGTTTCCCTTTGAAAACTGGAACAAAATAGAGATATCCATTACTATCACTTTATTTTTATTTTATTTAGTTTTAGTGACAGTATTGTAATTTGAATTCAAAGCCTAGCGTTCTCATTTGATTTTTTTTTCTTTATTTTTTGCTCATGCATGGTGCTCTACTTTGGGCCAAGTCTCTAATTCCAGGTTTTACTTGGTTCATTGGAGATAAGAGTCTCACAGATGTAAGCCAGGTGCTGGTGGCTCACACCTGTAATCCTTGCTACTCTGGAGGCAGAGATCTGAGGATTGCAGTTCGAAGCTAGTCCAGGCAGGGAAGTCTGTGAGACTCATCTCCATTGAACCACCAGAAAACCAGGAACTGTGGCTCAAGTGGTAGAGCACTAGCTTTGAGCATAAAAGCTCAGCGACAGCATGTAGACCCTGAGTTCAAGCCCCCGGACAATCACAACAACAACAACAACCCTAAAAGGATGTGAGTTGCTACACCC
Source organism: Perognathus longimembris pacificus (assembly GCF_023159225.1). Taxonomy (NCBI): domain Eukaryota; kingdom Metazoa; phylum Chordata; class Mammalia; order Rodentia; family Heteromyidae; genus Perognathus; species Perognathus longimembris. The sequence continues at coordinate 15,438,238 of NC_063185.1, forward strand.
AATATCTCTCCTACTGTAGTTTTTCATTTCAACCTACATGAAGATGAACAGGCAGGCCTCCAGCCCTTGACCTCTTCAAGATCCTACTTCTTTAAGAAATACCCCAGCCTTGCCTTCAGTGTAGCCAGACTTCAGACGAGTGGTTTTCTGCCAGAGGTATCTCTTCCTCATGACACCAGCTTTACTTGTGCAAGAAGCACTTCCTTTCTCTTCTGCTCCCTCCGGCTCATACCCTGTCTCAGCAATTCTTCCTAGAACCCATAGATACAGACTCATATCCATCACCCTCAACCGCCTGGCACCCCCATCTTACTCTTGACCCAGCTTGGAGGCTATGATCTAACATCACATTCTACCTTGCCACACAGTATAGTCAACCTGGCAACGCCACAACTCTGGGTAAAGTCAGCAATCTGCCCTCCCACACACGACCCTCAGGCTGACCAGGGTTGAAGATAAACCCTCATCAGAACAGTGTCTGATTATATGCTCCTCCTCCTCTTCCTCCTTCTCTTCTGTACTGGTACTAGGGCTTAAACTCAGGACTTGGGTACTGAACCTTAGCTTTTCTGGGGTGTTGTTTGGTGGTTAACTGGAGATAAGAATCTCACTGATTTTCCTGCCCTGCCTGGTCTGGCTTCAAACCACGATCCACAGATCTCAGTCTCCTGAGTAGCTAGGATTACAGGCGGCGTGAGCCACTGGCACCCTGCTTGTCTGTTTATTTAATTAATTAACTTTATGGTGCTGGGGCATCCGCGTAGACTGCACCCACTCTCTGTCCAAAGCCTCTCCCCTTCCCCCTTCCCCGCCCCCCCCCCCCCGCCCCCCCTAGTCAGCCCCCTAATTTCGTGTGAAATTAACACAGCGTCAACCCTCTTCGAGGCCTGCAGGCTGCCCAGCCATCCTACTCCTTCCTTAAGTCTATTCACACCCTCGCTCCTAGACGGCTTCCGCCTCCTCCTCACAGCTCTCAGCAGACAACCTCTTCCGATTGTGCTAAGAAAATAGAAGCCCTGAGCACACAAGTTGCGCCCCCACCCACCTCATCTGTGCCCATGGCTCTGCCTTCCCTCCTACCACCGCATGGCGGGCAGCCCCCTTTCTGGGTTTGCCAGATGCCAACCCCACCTGCCCCGCGAGGGCTCCTTGCCAACGCTCACCGCCCCCTTCTTACCAGTGCCACCCAAACTTCCCTCTCCTCCAGTAGGCAAAAAGCTTGTCTCCCCCCCCCCCCGTCCCCCCGCCCCCCCCACCTCCGAAAGGAAAACCCTTTTTCTGACCTAATGCTCTTGATCTGCTCTCCTTTGTGGCTTTTCGGCTGCCTTCAGTGCCCTCTTATCTTATCCCTCTATCCACGCCCTGCCTCTACCGGTACCCCCAAAACTGCCCTGTCCAGGATACTCACTCTGTGTCCTAAAGTCCATCCGAAGGCTCTGAAACATGTAAGCGTTCACCCCCCTCCTTCCTTCCCCTCGTTCTCACTTCTCTCTCTCCCAGCCTCAGGCCCTGGACCTCTCTTCTCTACCTACCCTTCCTGTCTCTGTCATCATCTCCGGGGTCCTGGCTTTAAACACCATTCAGTAGCTGACAATTTCCAAATTACATATTCCTGGCCTGAACCCTTTTTCTAGATTCCATTCCTATTGTGTCCAGGCCCTCTCCTGCCGCTGACTCATGCACGGCGGTCCCCAGCAATCAGGCACAGCTTGCCAATTCTCCCCAGTCCAGAACTGGCCCACTTTCCTGTAAAATATCTGAGAATGAAAACAGCCCTTTCCTCTGGAAGGTTCTGGCACCTGCGTGGTGTGGCTCAGGGAACATGGCAGCTGGTTGGTTCAGCCTCACCCTGAGCTAGCTGCACGTGGCTGGCCAGGCTCACGGAATGTGGCTACATTTCCAGCCCCTCGTAGGTGCACAAGTGCCTGCCCCTCTGGAAGCTGCCTGCTCTGTCAGCTCTGTATCCCCTCTCTGTTTTTCCCTCCCAGGTGCAGAGATACCTAGATCTAGAATGTTCTGAGAGTCCCCAGTGGCAAAGTGATCTTGTGGCTTTCATGCCAAGTGGGACCATCGCTCCTTTAAATTTCAAAGCTCCCCTGGGGATCCACAGGGAAAAAAAAAAAAAAGAGGTCCAGTAGGGAGCCCCATTGGCTCATGCTTTGTTTTGTGTGTGCTAGTACTGGGGCTTGAACCCAGGGCGTAGGCCCTGCCCTTTTGCTTTTCCGCTTACTGCTGGCACTCATAACACTGGAGCCCTACCTCCATTTCTGACTTTCGGCTGGTTGATTGGAGATAAGAGTCTCAGAGACCAGCTTTGAGCCCTGATCCTCAGATCTCAGTCTCCTGAGTAGGATTACAGGGGTGCGCCACTGGCACTGGGCTCCCACCCCCGCATGGCTTCCAAGGTGGATTGTGTCCTCCCTCCACCCCACCCTGCCTAGGAACTGGGGATGAGAAGCCGGGAATGCTGCTTGAGGAAGCTGAAGGTATCTATTCCGGCAGCTTCCTGAGTGGGCTTCTCAGCAGCGGATGGCAAGTCAAGTACTGTCTTCCCCTCCAAACACCATTCAAAGCTGCAATTTTACAAACCAAGAATTAAAGCCTGGAGCACTGAAGGCCCTGCGGTCTCCTCAAGTGGGAGGAGCCTAAGGCAGGATCAGCTTCCTTAAGAAGCTGGGAGCCAATTGGCAGGAGGTCTTCTGGTACATAAGCCTTCTTGGGGCAATGCTAATCTGCTTTTTCCTCTTCTTCAGAGTGTCTGGCTGACTCTAAATTGAATTATTAATCTAGTCCTGTGTGCTCATGTCACTTTTCCAGACAACCAGTTTATTCATGGCTCGCACACTATCAATTTCAACATGTAATTTGCAATGAAATTTGACTGATCAGCAATACCATAATTAGTTGCAAATGTCTGCGCCTGTGTTGGTTTGGTGTAGGGGCTTTTTCATTAAAGTGACGGAGGCCAGTAAATGCCGTGTGTTTTTTTTTGCTCAGGGACAGGGGACTAGCAACAGTTGTGCTGCAGGCCAAGGTCAGGCCTGCTGTAGGAAACCCAAAGGAGATCAAGCACAGTACTAGAGAGAGGCTGGGCTGGGATTACACGCAGGTAATTCCAGGGGCTCAAGAGGCTATGATCTGGAGGCTCATAGATCAAGGTCAGTCAAAAGTTAGCAAGACCTCCCCCCCACCCCACCTATAAGCCAAGTATGGTGTGATATGTCTGCCATCCTAACTATGTAGGAGATCATAGGTAGCCTTACAGTCTGTGCCCTTTGACGAAGGTTCTCAGAAGATTTCCTATTCCATAAGCATATACCCACCTCCCTCTTTCTCTCTCTTTGTCCAAGACTGGGATTTAAACTCAGTATCTGATGCTTTCCACTCATTAGCTGGGGCTTTACCACCTGGGTCATGACTGTAGTCCCATCATACACCCATCTCCAAGCCTCAGTTTATCCATCTGTGAAAGGGTTTATCCAGCTGTCCTGCTTCAGGACTAGAACAATTAATGTTCCTAGCTCCAAGCAACAGAAAATGAATCTTTTTTTCTCCCCTATATAGTCCTAGGACTTGAACTCAGAGCCTGGGCACCGCCCCTGAGTTTTACACATGCAAGGCTGACTGACACTCACTACTTGAGCCATAGCTCCACTTCCATCTTCTTATTTTTTTCCAAGGTGGTTAATTGTAGATAGCAGTCTTATAGACTTTCCTGCCCAAGCTGGCTTCAAACCACAGTCCTCAGAGCTCAGTCTCATGAGTAGCTAGGATTACAGACATGAGCCACCAGCACCCAGCTCCAGAAAAATAAATATATATATATATATATATTTTTTTCTTGGTGCTGGGGATGGAACCAATGCTAGCTAGGTGTTCCACCACTGAGCTACATCCCCGTCCCACGATTGACTGTTGGTTAAGCAATCTGACTGCACGGTGCTAAGCAGGAAAACAGCGGCCCCACTGACAGCTCAGAGCCTCTCTCTCTGGGCAGAGCAGATGTTAGCCAGCCAGGAGCGTGGCCCCAGGTCACAATACAGAGCCAGCTTACTCAAGGCCTTGCTTGATGCCATCACTATTCCTGACACCACTGTGCAACAGACTCTGTAAGCTGAGCTGTGGGCACCCTGCCCACGTCCTGGGGTGCCACCGTACCGCACCCCGAGCACACCAGCAGAGACAGCTCTCTGCTCCTGGTTTTGTGTTGTTTTTTTTCTGGGCACATGGTTCAGAAGAACAGAGCCAGGTCACCTGACCAGCCATTACCGGAGGAAGGATTTTGACCACCCTAGATGGGGCAAAGGAAGGACAAGAAGAAAAAGAAAAGAAAAGAAAAGAAAAGAAAAAGGTATCAGTGTTAAAGTGGTCTGAAAAACGATCGAGCTTTACACATCTGCCAAATAGGATTCGTGTTCATTCTATAAATATTTCTGCAGATACAGAGGAGAGGAAGTTGTGGTCCCTGCCCTCAAAGCGACCCCTGTTCCAGACAGAAGTTCAAGGTGCCCGGGTTGCATGGTGAGTAACTATGAGACAGAAGATACCTGGTGCCAAAGGGGTAGGAAATGTTTGGGTACTTTGGGCACAGTCCCACAAGTCCTTGGCATTGAGTGCTGTCTCATAACATCAACTCGGTGTATCCTGGGCTGTGGTAAGTACATGAATGTCTTCTTTTTGGGGGTTGGTTATGGGGCTTGAACTCAGGGATTGAACACTGTCCCTGCGCAATTTTGCTCGACTAGCACTCTACCACTTTGAGCCATAGCTCCACTTCTGGCTTTTAAGGGGTTCGTTGGACATAAAAATCTCATGGGGACTTTTCAGCCAGGGCTGGCTTCAAACCGAGATCCTCAGATCTCAGCCTCCCGAGTAGCTGATGCCTAGCTTGTCTTTTTTTGTTTTGTTTTGCATTGTTTTGGTGCCGGTATTGGGGTTCAAACTCAGAGCTTCGACACTGTCCCTTAGTCAAGATTGACACTCTACCATTTAAGCCACAGTCCCATTTCTAGCTTTTTGCTGGCTAATTAGAGATAAGAGTGTCACAGACTTTTCTGCCTGGTCTGGCTTGGAACTGTGGTCCTCAGGTCTCAGATCCTGGGGTAGCTAGGATTACAGGCATGACCAGGAGGGTCTTAGGCAGACATGGACCAAAGGAATCTTCCCATCCTGCTTGCTCCAAGCTGATGACCATTGCAGTTTCCCTGGTCAGCATTTTCTCCCCTTCAGTGATAATGACTAGTACTGCATCTTCCACCTGCAGAATTTCCTCAGCTCCCACCCTTCAGGTGGCATGAGTTCCCTATGAGTTCTTTTTTTTGTTTGGTTTTGTTTTTATTGCCAGTCCTGGGGCTTGAACTCAGGGCCTGAGCACTGTCCCTGGCTTCTTTTTGCTCAAGGCTAGCACTCTGCCACTTGAGCCACAGCGCCACTTCTGGCTTTTTCTGTTTATGCGGTACTGAGGAATTGAACCCAGGACTTCATGTGTACGAGGCGAGCACTTTACCACTAGGCCATATTCCCAGCCCCCCCCCCCCCATGTGAATGTCATAGGAGACATGCCTGGCCTGCCAGAGCTTGCACAATGGATTACACACCTTGAAGAATTGCATGGGGGCTCGTTTAGGGGTGCACAGGGAACCCAGGCCAAACCATAGGGTCCAATTCAGAGTTAATACTGGATATTTAGTTCACCAAGAAAAGGATGCTCCTTTCTTACATAGGCTTGCCAGTGTCAGCCTGGAGTTTCAGGGTGGGCCCCAAAGAAAGCAGAAATGAAGATGATATTTTTAAGCTTCTGCATCAAGCAGTGCCTGAAGCCTTTGCATTTTTTCACTGATCCCTGAATGGGCTGATATTACCCTCCAGGACTGTCCATCTATGGCATGCCCTGTGGACCAGCCTGAGCACAGTAGAGGTCAGACTTCAGCGGAGTTCAGACTTCCCAACCTGCAAGGCAGCACCTCTGAACCCCCTTTTGGGAAGTTGCGCACCTGAGAAATGGGGTGGGGGGGGGAAGTTGCCTTTCTCTGCTAATATCAAGTGATGGCTGTTTTTGTTATGTGTGGGTTTGTTTTTCTCAGTGTTGGGAATCAAACCTTGGGCCTTGTTCAATAGTCACCTCAAAGCTAAACACAGGAATGCATTTGGCCTGAAAACCCCACTCCTGACTATGTATGCCCAGCAGAGAGGCACAATCCATACCCCAAGTCTGGAAACAGCCCAGATTTGCATCACAATGGAATGAATAAATCAATTGTGGTCAAATCATAAAATGGACCAAGTAAAGGATTCTACCCTTAAACATGAGAGGATCTCATTCAGCAAGAAATACTAGATGTAGCCAGGTGCGGGTGACTCATGCCTGTAATCCTAGCTTACTCAGGAGGCTGAGATCGGAGGATCACGGTTTAAAGCCCAGACTCTTATCTCCAATTTATCACCAGAGAACTGGAAGTGCACTGTGACTCAAAGTGGTAGAGCCCTAGCCTTGAGCTGAAGAGCTTAGGGACAGCACCCAGTCCCAGAGTTCAAGCCCCATGACCAACCAAAAGAAAGAAAAAGAGCGAGAGCAAGAGAGAGAGAGAGAGAGAGGGAGGGAGAGAAATGCTAGATGTAGCTGGGTGCTGGTGGCTCACACTTATAATCCTAGCTACTTAGGAGGCTGAAATGTGAGGATCACATTTCAGAGGTAGCCTGAGCAGGAAAGGCCATGAGATTGTTACCTCTGATTAACCACCAAAAGCAAGAAGTGGATCTGTGATAGCTCAAAGTGATAGAGCACTAGCCTTGAGCACTAAAGCTCAGGGACAGTCCCCACGCCCTGAGTTCAAGCCCCAGGCTAGGCACACACACACACACACACACACACACACACACACACACACTCCAGATGGAAAAATATCCATACTATGTGATTCCATTAACATCAAGTTCAAAATTAATCTCTGGAGACAGAGGCCGTAGGGGTGCTTTCTCTTGGGAGGGACCTGCCTGGAGGACCTCACAGGTAGCTCAGGGGACTGGTTTGTTTCTGGTCACACAGGTGTAATCCCAGGAGCTGCACACTTTGAACTTGCATGCAGTTTCCCGTATGTATATCAAGCTTTGATAAAAAGCCTATTTAAAAGAAGTGACTTGGACTGAACCCACCCTTACAGGAATTGCTGGCAGAGCCCAGGACCTGAGCAGCGACTCCTGAGCTGGCCTCTACTGATCTTCATCCAGATTCTCTGAAGTCCTCAAGCCTGATGTCAACCAACACCGGTGGCTCACGCCTGTCCTCCCAGCTACTCAGGAGGCTGAGAGCTGAGGATTGAGGTTCCATCTGCCTAGGCAGACAAATCCGCGAGATTATCTCCAATTAACTAGCAAAAAAAAGTCAGAAGTGGATGGGTAGCTCAAGTGAAAAAGCCCAGGGAGATTATGAGACCGTGAGTTCAACTTCCACTACTAGCACACAAACAAAAGACCCAACACACACACACACACACACACACACACACACACACACACCATCCCCCAAACCTGATGTCAGCAAACAGAGCTGCAGAAACACAGCACACACGCAACCAAGGTGGCTGGATACGGGTAGGGTGACTGAGGAGGAAATGGCAGGTATTTAGGGCACCCAGGAGACCAGCAGATGACTGGCCCTGGCCTTGCTGGAGCTGACCGCATAAATCCCGGTGGAGGTTCAGAGGAGCTTGGTGCCCTGCAGGCCTTCAAGAATCATACTACTCCTATCCAGCTTTCCTTAACCCTCAGGAAGAAAATAATGAGGGCATCCATGATAAAGAATGGGCAGAGGTAGGTAGAGAAGAGGAGTTAGGCCCATCTTAGACTCGGCTTTGTGCTATGGTTTCATTAGCAGTACTGATTGAACTCAGGGCGTTAGGCTTGCTAGGCAGCTGTTTCTTGTTTGTTTTTATCACTTGAGCCACACCACAGCCCATTTGCTTTCAGCTTGTTTTTTCAGATAGGGTTTCACACTTTTGCCCGAGCCTGTCTCAGACTGTGATCCTCCCACTTTCCTGAGTAGCTGGGATGATAGGTATCTACTACCACACCCAGTCTTTCCACACTGCTTGAACCCTTGCAGGTGATATCTTTTCTTGGCAGGCTCACCTCAGCTTAGCAGCACTTAAGGAGAGCTGGAGACCTGACAGTTTCCAGAAGTGAGCATCTAGGTAGGGGTCAGGGTACTGGAGCAACGGCCTCCCCTGCTCCTGCTTTCAGAGTGGAGACCTCCCTCCCTACGATCCTGGATACAAGGGAAAAAGGAACACATCCTTCCGATAGTAGAAGGCCCGAAGAGTGCCTTGCACATAGTAGATGCTTCTGGAATCCCTGTGGAAAGTCAGGATGAGATAGTTTCCATTCCTGGAAGCAGAATCTCTCTAGGCCTGCCTTCAGGCCACATAAATACCCACTCTGTGGGCTAGAGAAACTTCTGGTTGGGCCCAGAGGTGTCAGAAGAAGAGAAAGCCTGCTTAGGGAAGTAGTTGAATGAAGCCAGAGAGATACTGTGCTAGTGCCCTGCCTTCACTCCACTGTACAGATAGACACACTGGGGTGTAGAAGGACTGGGGACATGGCCCTGCCTCACAGATAATCTGCAGGTCCTACCTTGTCCTGTGCTCTCATGCACACCCCTCTGATCTCTCTCCTTCCCCATCTCAAAGCATTTTCACAAAGGTATGCCCTCTGTGCATCTTTAGATTAGAGGCCAAGTGGCAATTCTAGCTGGCTTACACCACTGGTACCTAAGTTCTGCCATCTAGAAGCAGCCAGGAGCCCTATAGAAATGAAGAGCATAGTTGTGTTCCTGTATTTATCAGCACACTGAAATTTGAATTTCATATAACTTTTACACGTCATGAAGTATTCTTTTTCTTTAAGTTTGTTTTCAACCATTAAAAATATACCAGAAATAATTATTCTTAGCTCATCGGCTATACAAAAACAGGCAGCAGGCCAGATCTGGCCCCCCAAGCCACCGTTTGCCCAATTTATTATTCTAGAATGTGCTGTCTTGGGGCCATCAGCCCAAAGACATATCTTACTGCTGGGTAGAGTGACCAGCCATTCTGGTCTCCCTAGGACTGAGACATTTTTAGAAATCGGGATTTTAGGGCAGTCTCAGGCAATCAAGATGGTGGGTCACGCCGTTTGGTCATCAGGAACTGCAGGGGACAGGCTGAGGGAGCCAGCCAGCTGGCCAGGGTTCTAGAGTAGCCAGCTGGTCTGCCCAGGCACTGCCTGGTCCCTGTTGTGTGTGGCTGCTGGCCCTCCTCAGGGAGCTGCCCCCTCCGCCCAGCAAGGAAACCTCTGTGGTCTGGGCGCTCTCAAAAGGCAGGAAGTTGAATCATCAGCTCCAGTAACGTGGGCAGCTCAGGGACCCAGGTCCAGTGGGGCAGGCTGTGTGTGGGGAGGACTTACTCCATTCTTGGTTGTTTTCTCTGGACTGGAACCCTCCCGATTGAGGCTTCTGAAGAGCCACTGCATCAGGTGGGAGGAGAGCTGAATAGGCAGCCTGACCTAGGCTCTTCCTTCCACGGCTCTGATCCGTACGTACTGTGTGGCCTTCCAACCCTCCCTCACCCTCGCTGTTTCTTGGCGTTGAGTACTCTGTAAATACTGACCCTTGAGGTCCCTTTGAGTTCGAAGTGTGAACGGTGAGGTAGGCACTGGTGAGTCACACCTTTAATCGTAGCTACTGAGATCTGAGGATCAAGGTCTCCAAGGCAGTCCAGGCAGGAAAGTCTTATCTCCACTTAACCACCAAAAAGCCAGCAATGGAGCTGTGGCTCAAGTGGTAGAAGGGCTATCCTTGAACAGAAAAGCTCAAGTACAGTGCCCAGACCTTGAGTTCAAGCCCAAAATAAAAATTTAAAAAGCACACAAAATAAATTGGACACGTGGGCACCATGTGGTAGAGGGGGCCAGCAGTTGCCTCAACTTTCCCTGTGGTGCACCTGGAATCAGAGGGCTCCCCAGGAGGGGGGAAACCCCATCTCAATGTCCCCAGTTGTACAGCTGGTAGATGATTCTGGGGCCAAACCAGCTTCCCCGGCCAGGAATCTGACCACTAACACCGGCCTATGTTAGGCCTCAGGATGCCTGCTCCTCTATGAACAGCAGGTTCAAAGCTGGGCTTAGTGAAATCCCTGGGCCCTCCTTACTGTCTCTGGGGCGCCATGAGATTCTCCATGAAAGTATCAATCTAAGAAGCATTTGGTGGGGGTGGGGGGGGAGGAGTCATGGGACTTGAACTCAGAGCCTGAGTGCTGTCCCTGAGCACTTTTGTTCAAGGCTAGCCCTCTACAACTTTGAGCCATAGCACCACTTCTGAATTTGGAGTGGTTAATTGGAGATAAGAGTTTCATGGGGACTTTTTTGCCTAGGCTGGCTTTGAACCACGATCCTCAAATCTCAGCCTCCTGAATAGTTGGGGTTACAGGGATGAGCCACTGGCATTGAGCAAAAAAGCAATTAAAAAAAATGTCTGTTGTGGGGCTGGGAATATGGCCTAGTGGCAAGAGTGCTTGCCTTGTATATATGAAGCCCTGGGTTCAATTCCCCAGCACCACATATATAGAAAACAGCCAGAAGTGGCGCTGTGGCTCAAGTGGCAGAGTGCTAGCCTTGAATAAAAGGAAGCCAAGGACAGTGCTCAGGCCCTGAGTTCAAGGCCCAGGACTGGCAAAAACAAAAAAACAAAAATGTCTGTTGCGTGGGTGCTGATTGGATCTTGATAAAGATAGCTGTTCCAGAGGCTTCGTTATCCTGAGAACCTGTCAGAGTGCAGGCCTGGGCTATGCTTTGAGGTGGAGAAGGAGGACCAAGAAGTTAAAATAGTAAAAGGTGAGCTAAGTGCCAGCAGCTCACACCAAGAGTCCTAACTACTCAGGAGGTTGAGATTTAAGAACCATTGTTCAAAACCAGCCTGGGCAGGAAAGTCTGTAAGACACTCTTATCTCCAATAAACAGCAAAAAAATAAATTAATAAATTAAAAAGCCACAAGTGGCGCTGTACCTCAAGTAGTAGAGTGCTAACCTTGAGCAAAAGCAGCTCGGGGACAGCACCTAGGCCTTGAGTTCAAGCCCCAACACTGGGACATGGGGAAGGCAGGAGCGTAAGGCCTGTGACTAACCTGACTCCCCCTGGGGACTGTCCTGAACCAGGAACCAAAATCATTCTTGTGGACATTTGGCTTCCATTATCTGGGCTATTTTAGGCATTCCCCAAGCTAGACTTGATTATTGTAAACCTGAAATAGTTCTTTATTAGACATGGCTGGCTCACTCTGGCAAATCAGTCTTTCTCGTCCCGAGGGGTCTTGCTGGGGGTGATGCGTGCCTCCCCCATGCGACCCTCCGGGTCCCTGGCATGACACAGAGGGGCAGCTGGGGCCTCTGCCCAGAACACCCCCTCCAGGGGCACAGAGGAAGCTGACAGCCTTGGCTGCAGGGTGCCCACAGCCAGGGCTGGGACCCGCCCATTCCCTGCCCTGAGCCCCTCCCCCCGAGTGAAAGGGCAGAACAGGACTGGCTGGTGGAGGAGCCTGTGGGCGTGACCTGCCAGGGCTGAGGAATAACAGTCCTGGGCCTCTCCCTGTTCCCTGTGCCAGCCCGGGTGTGGGGCCCAAGGTCCCGGCTGCTTCTCCAGTCCAAAGGCCATTAACAGCCAGCAGCTGGGAGTGTGTGAAGGGCGGGTGCTCCTGGCAAGAGAGGTGCAGGGCCATGGCGGGTGGAAGGGAAACTGGAAGCCCTGGGCTTCGGGAATGTCTTGGGACCTGACAACCTTTTTGCCAACCCAACTGGGCCAGCAGCTGCCTCAACTTCCCCTCTGGTGCCTCTGGAGGAAGCACAGCCACAGCAGAGCCCGTTCTGTGCTTGGGTGCCAAGTCTCTTGTAGGCCTTGGGGAAGGATGTCACCAGGCTGCCAGACTCCTGAAGGCAAACCCTGGCCAGGATGTTCCCTGCAGTGTCCCCCCCCGCCCCCACCACCACCACCAAGGCAGGGCGTTGGTCCTTTTCGGGGGTGATAGGGTCAGACTTGCAGGTGTGGATTTTTGGCCCTGGCAGGTGGACAAGGGAAGTGGTTGAGTCAGGGGTCCTCTGTTGAGCTTCCCATGCCACAAGTAGCTCACACTTATACTCCTAGCTACCCAGGAGGCTGAGATCTGAGGACCACGGTTCAAAGCCAGCCCAGGCAGACAAATTGGTAATTCCCAGTGAACCACCAGAAAGCCAAAAGTATTGGCACTGTGGCTCAAAGTAGTAGAGGGTTAGCCTGGAGCAAGAGCATCAGGGACAGCGCCCAGGCCCCAAGTTCAAGTTCAAGCCTGATGACCAACAAATAAATTTTTTAAATTAAAGGACTGGGGCTGGGAATGTGGCATAGTGGTAGAGTGCTGGCCTTGCATGCATGAAACCCTGGGTTCGATTCCTCAGCACCACATAAACAGAAAAGGCCGGAAGTGGTGCCGTGGCTCAAGAGGTAGAATGCTAGCCTTGAGCAAAAAAAAAAGGGGGGGGTGGGGGAGACCTGGGAGATGTAGTGTAGCCCAGAGCAAGAATGCACGTTGGGACTCTTTATTTCCTTTCATTTCTGTGCCAGTACTTAGGCTTGAACTCAAGGCCTAGACACTCACTGTCCCTTAGCTTTTTTGTTCTGGGCTGGCTGCCCATCACTTGAGCCACAGCTCCACTTTTGGCTTTTTGATGATTAATTGGAGATAAGAGTCTCATAGCCTTTCCTGCCCAGGCTGGCCTTGAACCTTGATCTTCTGATCTTAACCTCCTGAGTAGCTAGGATTACATACAGGCTTGAGCCATGGACCCCAAGCTATTTCAGGCTTTTTTGGTTTGATGGCTCTGCCTCCAGGAGGCCACATGCCTGTGGTAGGGACATCTTCCCGGGTGACATTGACTTTGTGACCGCTGAGAAACTTGGCAGGCATGGGAGAGAGGGAATTTGCCACTGTCTGAAGGACTGGATTCAAGACCTCTGAGGCTGGGTTTTGGCATAGGACAAGGGAGGCGGCTGAGGGGGACAGATTAAAAAGATGCCTACCTGGGCACTGTGTGGTACTAAATGAGCTCTCAATCAGAGACATGTGCCAGCACTTACACATCAGTGTCTCAGAGGGTTCCAGGAAGAGGAGGCTTGCCAACTGAGAAAGAAAAACTGTGGAGGCCAGAGAGTGGACTTGGGAGTGAGCCAGGCAGGTAGAAGGATGGAAAGTCACCCCAGGGAAATGTGTAGAAAGATTGTGGGCGATGAAGTAGCAAACGGAGGAAGTTTCAATTCTGAGATCTTCTCAAGTCTTTGCCACTGTTGTGGTTCAGTAGTGTCTGCCCCTTCTACCCCCCCAAAAAAAGAAATTACTGGAATTCTAGCCCCCTTCTAGTGACCTTATTTGAAAACAGCCTATTCACAGATTCAATGAAATCAAGTGGAAGTAATTGGAGTGGGCCTTAAATCTGGTATGAGTAGTGTCTGTATAAGAAGAGGAAATCTAGCGGAGCACTGGTGGCTCATGCTACTCAGGAGGCTGAGATCTGAGGATTGTGGTTCAAAGCCAGCCCGGGGAGCAAAGTTTATGAGGCTCTTATCTCCAATTAACCACCAAGAAACTGGAAGTAACACTGGGGCTCAAGTGGTAGAGCGACAGCCTTGAGCTGAAGAGCTCAGAGACAGAGCCCAGGCCCTGAGTTTAAGTCCCACAATCATCAACAATAACAAAAAAGGAAATCTGTTCAGGCTCTTGTGGCTCATGGTTGTAATCCAGGCTACTCAGGAGGCTGAGATCTAAGGGTCCTGGTTTGAAGCCAATCTGGACGGGAACGTTTGTGCAAATCTTATCTCCAATTAACCAACAAAAATGGCCATATAAAGGTAAAGGCAGAGACCCAGAAGGAACATGGCCTTGGTAACACTTTGATTTCAAACTTCCAGTCTCCAGAGCTAGAGAATAGTTCTCTATGGTCGTAAGCCATCCTGTCGGAGTACCTTTGCTATGGTAGCCCAGGTCTGTCACTAACACACCCAGTCTGGTTCTGCTACCTGGACTATATTCCATTGCTGCTGGGCCCATCACCTGCTCCACACACCCTCTTCTTGGATACCTCTCACAGGAACTCTTCTTTTTCCTATAGATCAGAAGGGTTTGCCAGGCTGCTAGTCTCCCTGTGGGGAGGCTCCTAGAGGGCAGGACCTGGCTGGTTGTAAGGGAGCAAGATGACACATAGTGGTCCATCCTTGTAAGGTGGGAGGTGGGAGGAAGAGGTGCCCTGGCTTAGCTGGAGCTGGGACGTGGCAAACAGCAGCAGCACCCACACAAGTTATCCCCAGCTTCTTCCCCCTCTAGCTCCCTCCTGCTCCCCTTTATGATTCTGAAGAACTTGGGGAAATTCCATTTCAATGGGGCCATTGGCCCTTAGAGCTAGCCACAACGTAACTGCTCAGGTCCCTCCAACAAGGGGACTGTGTCTGCGGCCCCAGTGACTCATGTACTCTGCTCTATCCCGCAACCTTGGGCGGGACTTGGGCTGGGGATGGTGCCAGGCAGCTCAGGCTAGGAGCTTGGACATCCTGTTGCCCCAATCCAGTCCCTAGGAACAAAGTGTACTTCAGGCTTCAGGACAAAAATCTGGAAGCAGAGAGGCTTCCAGATCTCATTTGAACTGAGATCCAAGTGATGAAAGAAACAGACAAAGGAAGCAGCAAGTTCAAAGTCCCTGCGGTAGGAAGGAGCTTGCCATGATAGGAGCTGAAAAAGAAAAGAAAAGAGAACCAACCCAGAGAGGTAGAAGCAGGGTGAAGGAGAGGTCAAGCTAGGACTTGTGATTAGATGAATGCATCCGGGTAATCCAAGCTAATCCCTTCACTGGCAGGTCAGTGTTCTTAATTCTGTTTGCCTAACTACCCATCTATCTGGATCTGACAAAGATCTATTGATCTGTCACTCAGCCACAATTTATCTCTCGTCCTACCCCATTCATCAAATATCAACAAGTTATCAGTAGGTCCTTCCTCTGTGGTTTACTTCTTTCTCCCCCTCTTTCCCTCCTCTCTCCTTCCCTATTTTCTCTTTCTCCCTTTCATATGCCAGTAATGGAACTTGAACTCAGGGCCTCATGCTCTTGTTTAGTTTTTGTTCAAGGCTACTACTCTACCATTTGAGCCACAGCTCCACTTCCAGCTATTTGGTGGCTCACTGGAGATTGGGGGGGGTGGGGGGAAGGTATGAGATTTGTCTGCCTGGTCTAGCTTTGAACTGTGACCTCTAGATCTCAGCCTCCTGAGTAGCTAGGACTACAGGATGAGTCATCTGCATCTGGCTGTTTTTATCTTTCTTCCAATCTGGTCATTGTATCCTCACTTCTCAGTCAACTATCTAATAGGCAAACTATAGCTCAATCTTTATCTAGTTGCCCAGGATGATAGCATGCATGAGGCCCTGGGTTCGATTCCTCAGCACCACATATACAGGAAAAAGCTGGAAGTGGCGCTGTGGCTCACGTGGCAGAGTGCTAGCCTTGAGCAAAAAGAAGCCCGGGACAGTGCTCAGGCCCTGAGTTCAAACCCTAGGACTGGGCCCTCTTCCCCCCACACCCCCCCCCAAAAAAAAGAAAGAGTCTCAGGGATTTGTCTGCTTGGGCTGGCTTCAAACTGCGATCCTCAGATCTCAGCCTCTTGAATAACTAGAATTATAGGCACAAGCCACAGGCTCCTAGCCAAGAAGGCCATTCTTAGATGAACTTTCCAGCCAGTTCCAGGCTGTTCCAGTCCACCTTTTGCTCACTAGCTATCCAGCATATGCGTAAATAATGCAGACTCACTTCAACTTGAAGTTGATCTTAGATCAAATGTGGGCAGAAGAGTGTCTGCTGGGCCAGCATCTTGTGCCTCAAATAACAAATCCTGAAGTTAAATGGAAATTATTTTTAGGTTGTCTGGGCGAATACCACAGAGATGTTGCCTGAGGCATGTGTGGGCACACACAGACACACAACTCACACATGGGACTATGCACAAATGCACACATATATGCACACATTCCTCCTCCAGCCCCCACAGGAGCAGCTCCTTCCTGGTCCCCCACCCAAACCTCCTAACTCACACAAAGGACTGTGGCAGACATTTCAACAGTGACTCATATCCTACCTCATCTTATTTCTATCCTAAGAATGTCACCTCCCCATTGGACCACGAGGCTTTTTGCAAGGATGATATCTGTGCCTCTCTCTCTCTCTCTCTCTCTCTCTCTCTCTCTCTCTCTCTCTCTCTCTCTCTCTCCACACACACACACACACACCCAGTCCTGGGGCTTAAACTCAGGGCTTGGGTACTGTTCCTTAGCATTTTTGCTCAAGACTAGTGCTCTACCTCTTGAGCCACAGTTCAACTTCCAACTTCTTTTGGGGGCTAGTTTTATTGGAGATAAGAGTCTCACAGACTTTCCTGCCCAGGCTGGCTTCAAACCACAATCTTCAGAGCTCAGCCTCCTGAATTGCTAGGATTACAGGTGTGAGCCACCAGTGCCCAGCTTACTGCTGGCTTTTCTTAAGGCCTGCCAGCTAGAGGACTGGATACCTGGCACCTGCTGACCTTGATCGCTAAAGGTGTTGGGGGTGAGGAGGGTAAGGGAATAGGATGCCCAGGGGAAGGTGCTCTCCAGGGCACCCCCAACAAGCCCACCCCCTTCTGCCTTACCCAGAATCTGCCTTTCCTGCCCGACCTGAATGCCACAATAAAGCATGGCTTCTTTTTGTCTATGGAACTTGCTATGGGAATAGTGTTGGGCAGATACAATCTGTCTGGAGCTGGCCTAGCTGAGCTCAGTAAGAATTGCCTTGTTTCACCAGGTGCCTGGCGGTGGTTCATGCCTGTAATCAAGAAGTTGAGATCTGAGGATCAGGGTTCAAAACCAGTGAGAGAAGAAAGTCTGTGAGTCTTTTATATCTCTAGCCACCAAAAAAACTAGAAGCGGAACTGTGCTTCCAACGGTAGAGTGCTAGCCTTGAGCAAAACTAAACAAAACTAAGGGACAGCACCTAGGTTATGAGTTCAAGCCCGAGTGCCAGCACACACACACACACACACACACACACACACACACACGTGCACGCATACATGCGTGCACATGTGTCCAGAAATTTGGGGCCTAAAGAAGACAAAATTGGCCCCAGACCTTTAGGGGACGGCATTAGAGTAGCTTTTCCAACATGAAGATGAGGAAGATGGTCCACCCCAACAATGCTTCTGTCCCAGTTCGATGCCACACACCTGTGGGGCAGTCAGCCATGGGTGGGCTCCTAGGGCTTCTGCCACAAATTTAGGGGCAATCCCTTTCCATTTCCATAGCTCCTGCCCTGCCCCCTTCCCACCTTGCTCCCTCCACTCCAACATAGGCAGCCATCATCAGAACTTTGTCAGGTCTTTTTCTTCTTTCTTTCTTTTCTATTCTTCCTACTAATTACATGTCTGTGGGTGTTTCTATGAGTGCTCAGATTAAAAACATTGACTTTCAGGCTGGGGGTGTATCTTGATAGTAGATCATCCACTAAGTATGCATGAGGTCTGAGTTAGGTACTCAGTACTTCAACAAAACAAAACAGGACTGGGTTTTTGTTTTTCTGTTGTTTGGTGGCACTGGGGTTTAAACTAAAGGGCCTTGCCTATGATAGCAGGTGTTGTGTCGCTTGAGCCACACCTACCACCTTTTTTTTTCTTTATTTTTCATAGAGGGTCTCAATTGTATGCCCAGGTTGGCCTGGACTGTGATCCCCCTGTTTAGCTTCCCATGTAAGGGGGATAACAAGCATGTACCTTCATGTCCAGTTGATTGATGGAGATGGGAGTCTTACAAGGTTTACTGTCCCTAAACCACAATGCTCCCTACTAGCTGGGCTTACAGGCATGAGGCACTGCACCTAGCCTTGTAGGTAGTTCATATGATCCCAGAAAATGGGTCCTATGGAACAGAGTACCCAGAAGCTTGCTTGTCGGGGCATTCTTCATACAAGGTTGACAAAGATGCTGCGTTTTTCTTGGCTGTCTTGTTCCACCTACACCATGCTTTATTGAGTGAGCTCTCTAGTGATGGGCACACAAAGCTGCCTCCAGGATTTTACTGACAAATAGTCATGACCACCAACACGGGTCTCCTGTGTCCACATGACTGATTGATATAGATTGATTGGTCAGTTGGTTGGTGGTGCCGGTGGTGCTGGAGCTTGAACTCTAGGCCTGGACATTGTCCCTGAGCTTTTTTGCTCCAGGCTAGTGCTCTACCACTTGAGCCAAAGCTCTCCTTCTGGCATTTTTGGTGGTTAATTGGAAATAAGAGTCTCGTGGGCTTTCCTTCCTGGGCTGGCTTTGAATTACAATCTTCAGATTTCAGCCTCCTGAGTAGCTAGGATTACAGGCGTGAGCCACCAGCGTCTGGCTGGAGGAGATTTATGGAAGTACAATGACATGTTCTCACCTTCACTCTCCAAGTCACGACAGCTTCACAAATATTTTCCTGAACAAAGAGCAGCTCCCTGCTCCTTGGGGGAACCCCCTGGAGGCTGTCCTCTATCTCTCACTGCGCTGCTGTGAACCAGACCGACACCACCCATCTCTACAGTGATGTGGGAGGTGAGGCCTATCTTGACCCCTGAGTTGCTTCTGGGCTTCCTTCCTTCTATATGACCTCCCCCTTTCACACGCTCTCCTACCACTGTGATACCATCCACACAAGGGTCTTAGTGGAGCGGAGCTGATGCTACCACCTTGAATCTCCAAAACTGTGAGCTAAGCGCATAACTTAGCCCAGCCTGGCGCCATTGGCTCTCACACCTGTCATCCTAGCTTCTCAGGAGACTGAGATCTGAGGATCGTGGTTCGAAGCCGGCCCAGGCAGGAAAGTCTGTGAGACTCTTTTATCTCCAATAAACCACTCAGAAAAAGCTGGAAGTGGCAGTGTGGCTTACGTAGTAGAGCACTAGCCTTGAGCCAAAGGAGCTCAGGGACAGTGGCTAGGCCCAGAGTTCAAGCCCCAGAACTGGAAGAAAGAAAGAAGAAGAAGAAGAAAAAGAAAGAAAAGAGAAGAAGGAAAAGAAAAAAGATAAGAAAGAAAAGAAAAGAAAGGAAAAGAAAAAAGATAAGAAAGAAAAGAAAAAGAAAGGAATAACTTACTTAACCTAGTGTTGGTTGTTCACATGTTTGGTTTTGTTTTTGTGGTGCTGGAGATGGAACCCAGGGTCCTTGTGTTTGCCAGGCTCTACCACTGAGCTATACCCCAAGCCCAAAGTGGATTTTGTTGACATAATATCAAATGGACTTCTACATCTTTTGGGTTGTTTTCTTTTTGTGCTGGTCCTGGAGCTTTAGTTCAATGTACTTGTCCCAAGCTTCTTTTGCTCAAGGATAGCGCTCTACCACTTGAGCCATAGGTTCACTTCTAGACTTTTTTGTGGTTAATTGAAGATATATGTCTGATAGACCTTCCTTCCCAGGCTGGCTTTTTGAACTGTGATCCTCAGATCTCAGCCTTCTGAATTGCTAGGATTAGAGGAGTGCATTTACGGGTGCCTGGCATTAGAATAATTTGTTTTACCTTATCAATTCCACTATGCTAAGGATCTGTCTCCTTAATTATCCAGGCCCCATGAAGAAAGGAACTGGGCCTGAAATGCACTGCCCTAACCTTAGAGCCTTGTTTTTGTGGGTGTTTATATGCTATTTCTAGGAAGGCCCGGTTACTTCCAGTAATGACTAAACTCATCCTAAGCCCATGGGAAGGCTCTCTGTAAGACTGTGTGATTGGGAAATTTTGCTTTGATTTATCAGAAACCCTGGGAAAAGGTGAAAGGGTTTTGCTTACAATGTTCAGCTTGACTGGCAGCCAGTGCCAGGAGATCTTGGTAGATCTTGTCTTGGGCCTGGCCCCTCAACTCAGAATGGGGCATGTCACAATTTGACTCTGGTTGGACAGGCGACCGATTTGGCTGGCCTTATTGGCTGCTGCCAGGTTCTGGGTCGGCATTTGGAGGGATCTTCACTGCCTTGTGCCATCTGTGGCCAACAGGCTAGGTCTGGGAGTCTGAGAAGGAACAGGTGGCCCAGCTGGCACATGATCCAAACGTCTCCTGGGTCTGCTCGGTACCATCTCTGAGCTAGCCTGGGAGATTGGGGCAGCTGCTTTGACAAGACCTGAATGCTTGTGTTTTGTGCAGTTGTTGGCACCCAGTAGGTACTCAGGGAACATTTACTGGATGACCAATTGAATGACCATTTGTTCATTGTCCTTTATGCCCCTGAGTGTAGGTGGAAGGGAAAGATGGATTCTAGAAACATGGGAGACAGGAGGAAGTGAGAATATGACATCTGTGCACCATCAGCAAGATGTCCAAACTTGATTATTTCCCCTTCAGGATTCTCAAATTCTCCAGGAGTCCTAAGGTAAGGGCAGGTGTTTTGATCTGATTTTCCTAACCTCTAACACCAGTGCTACTTCAAGCCTGATGAGCTGCTGCGGCCTCTGGGAGCTTGGGAGAACACTCTCAAGTCTGGACCCTCCCCCCACCCTCCCCCATGACTTCAGGAATCAGAATCTGCACTTGCACAAGATCTCAGATGACTGAGATCATTGAACAAGCACCACCCCAAACAGCAAAGGGGTGAGCATCAGCCTGGAACCCACGGAGGACTCCTCACCTGGCACAGAGGCAGGCTGCCTGTTGGCGAGCAGAACCAGTTACATCTGGGGCTCTTGCCTATCTGGATGACTCACACAGATTATTGAGTGGGATATGTTCTGTCTCTCCAGCCCTTGAATACCTTACTGCCTAAAAACATAGCGGGCACTCAATAAATATTCAATGCATGCATGTTGAACAAATCATATGCGTATTCTCCCCCAATTAAAAGGACCTCTGCTTCTGGACATAAATTGCAAGGTATTTGAAAAGATATTTTGTACCCAATAAAGACTCTGGAATAATAGCTATTATCTAATGAGGTAGGTGCCTGAGTCCATATAGACAAACGCTGAGCATTTCACAAAGCATAGTTCATGGGCAAAGGTGGTAAGAATGACCAGTGCTTGTTAAAAATATGGAGCTGGGGCTCTGTTTCAGATCTGCTTATTGAGATCCCTAGGGGTTGGGCGCTGGTGCCTCTCACCTGTAATTCTAGCAGCTGGGATCTGAGGATCATGGTTCAAAGCCAGACCAGGTAGGAAAGGTCATGAGACTCTTATTTCCAATTAACTACCAAAAAAAAAAAAAGCTGGAAATGGAGCTGTAGCCAAGTAGTAGAGCACTAGCCTTAAGGGAAAAAAAAGAGCTCAGAGACAGTACCTGGGTCTGAATTCAAGCTCTAGGGCTGACAAAACAGAACAACAACAACAAAAGGCCCCACAGACACTAGGCTGTTTCAGACCTGCTTATTGAGAGTCGCAGGAAATTGTTTTTCTTTTCCATTTTTCTTTTCTCATCAGTGCTAGGAATCAAACCCAGGCCCTGGTAGGCTAGCATTCTACCATTGAGCTAACCCCAATCTATAGAACCTGCAGAGTGTGTGTGTGTGTGTGTGTGTGTGTGTGTGTGTGTGTCCGATGGTGGAGACAGAATTCAAACCCAACATTGCCTACCTCTGAAATCCATAGCTTTAATCATAGTGTCTATTACACTGGCATAGCTGATATTCAGGCTGACTGTGTGTCTATTTCATTTATAAACAAAGTTTGTGAGACTGAGAAGCCTTGGAAGGCCAAATGCTGTGTTTCTCTCACTATCTGTAGCATCCTCAATGATGGCCAGCACATAGAAAATCAACAGCACAAGTCATTTGAATTGAATTTCTACAGCCTCCAGACTGTCCACCTCTAGCCTATTCCCAAGTGTACGCAGAGATATCCCAAGCATATGCAGAGATATCTCATTCTCAGGTAGCATCTCGGGACAAGCTATTACAAGGGCCAACTTTGCCACCCTTGCACCCAGTTCAAGCAAACTTTTGCCTACTTCTCTCCGTTCTATGGCTCTTGTCAAGGTCACTGTGACCTCTACGTTTCCATATTCAATCTTCCCCTTAGGTAGCTTGGGGCAGAGGGCATTTCATCTCTTCTGAAACTCTTTCTTCCTGTGGCTTTGCAGAATATTCCTCTTTTCTCCCTGGATTCTCTCCTTCCTCCCTTGGCCCATCTGCCTGTACTTGGGGAGTGAGGGTGTTTGAACTCAGGACCTTTAGCTTGCTAGGCAGTCACTCCATCATTTAAACTACATCCTATTCTTGGATTTTGTGAGTGTGTGTGTGTGTGTGTGTGTGTGTGTGTGTGTGTGTGTACTGAGGATGTAGACTCAGAGCCTCGCTTTTGAAGCTGGTGCCATACTGCTGTGCCGTGCCTTCAGTATTTTTCACTAGTAATTTTGAGGCTAGAGTCTGGGCCCTCCTTACCTGAGCTGTGATCTTCTCCCTTGGAGGCTTCTAGTCATTGCTGGCATTACAGGCGTGAACCACCACAGCCAGCTTCCTTTGGGTGGGGATGGAGTCTTGCAGACTCTCCTGTCCAAGCTGACCTGGCAAAATGATTCTTCCAGTCTCAGCCTCCCACGTAGTTTAGGATGATAGACACATGTCTCAGTGTCCAGCTATAGGATGAGAAGGGGTCTTGTGAACTTTCCTACACAGGGCTTGGCCTCAAAGGGTGATCCTCCTGTTCTCAGCCTCCAAAATAGATAGGATTTATGGAGGTGAGCCACCAACATCTGGAAACAAGCTTTTTATTCCCCCCCCCAAAAAAAACTTCCTCATTCCCGTTCCCCCTGCCAGCTAATGACACCTTTGTCCTTCCTTTGGCTTAAGGTAAAACTCTTGTAATCCTCCTTACTTCTTTCTCTATTCCATCAGTAAATTTTGTGAATGTGCATAAATAACTGGGCACCCAGCGGCTCACACCTGTGATCCTAGCTACTCAGGATGCTGAGATCTTTTTCTGGGTAGGACAGTCTGTGAGATTTATCTCCACATTAACCAGCAAAAAGCCGGAAATGGGGCCGTGGCTCAAGTGCTAGAGCGCCATCCTTGAGCAAAAAAGCTCAGGGACAACACTCAGGTTGTCATACATACCAGAACATGCACACGCGCACATGCTCCTATACACACACACACACACACACACACACACACACACACACACACCACAAAGAATTGTTCCCTTTGTCCAAGCTACTTCTGTGTTCCACCATAACATCATTTCTTACATAGCTCTGTCCTCCTAAATGCTCTTCCTCCTCCAGTCTAGCCCTCTTCCATCTATCCTCAGGGTCACAACTTAGTGACCTGTAAAGTCCAGTGTCAGATCATATAACTCTCTTGCTCATATTAATCCTCCATATCATTCTAGCCAAAGCCAAATTCCCAACAGTGCTCTACAAGGTGCTAAGTAATCTTTTCCCTTTACACAGTAAGCACACTTCTGCCCAGAGCCTTTGAACTTGCTCGTCTCTGTAGAGATTGGGGTTCCTAACCTTTCTTTGGTGTGTGTACTTTCTTTCTTCCTTTTTTTTTTTTTTGTCAGTTATGGGGCTTGAACTCAGGGCCTGAGTGCTGTCCCTGACCTTATTTAGCTCAAGGCTATGGCTCTACCACTTGGAGCCCCAGTGCCACTTCTGGTTTTCTGGTAGTTAATTGGAGATAAGAGTCTCATTGACTTTCTTGCTGGGTCTGGCTTTGAGCTGCCATCTTCAAATCTCAGCCCCCCAGAATAGCTGTGATTACAGACCTGAGCCACCAGTGTTTATTTTTATTTATGTATTTGGTGCTGGAGATTGAACCTAGAGCCTCATGCATGCTGCATGAGTACTCTCCCATGGAGCTATATTCCTAGCTCATGATCTGTAAATTCATAAATTCAACTTCCTAAATTATAAAGGAAATCCCTTATCTTAAAATATAACTCTCATATTTAAAAAAAATGTGCAATATACGTGCTTCTTCATTAATTCATTAAACTACAAGAGTAGCAGCATAATCCTGAAGTGGTGCTGATATTTAAGGTATTTGTCACAGTGTAATGTGTCATGAAAATCGCTGTGACTTCTGCCAGCCACAGTGTCACAGGTGCTGCTCACACCACTGATTTGTTGTCTGTATTCATAATTGAAGAACACACTACATTTTAATTAGTGAAAATAAAACTGGGACTTATTTTCCCCCTCATTGAAGATACAGACCAACTTCCTGAATTCTACCCAAAACTTATGGAAGGGAGTATCTGGGCTAAGAAGACCTGGCTCATGCCAGGTATTGGTGGCTCATACCTGTAATTCTAGCTACTCAGGAGGCTGAGATCAGAGGATCCCAGGTTGAAGTCAGCCTGGGCAGGAAAGTCTGGAAGACTCTTATGTGCAATTAATGAGCAAAAAGTCAGAGGTAGAGCTGTGGCTCAGTAGTAGAGTGCCAACCTTGAGGAAAACAGCCAAGCAAGAGTGTGCGGTCTTGAGTTCAAGCCCCAGTACCGGTCCCCCCCCCCAAAAAATAAATCTGTACCCCTGTACTGTATATACATATATGATATACATATATGTATATATATACATATATATGTGTATGTACATATGTATATATACATATATCCAGTTCTAGAACTTGAACTCAGAGCCTGGACTATGTCCCTGAGCCTCTCTGTGTTCAAGGCTAGTACTCTACCACTTGAGCCACAGAGCCACTCCCCAAATATAATAAATTTTCATTGTTTATTTGTTATATATATATATATATTTTTTTTGTGCTGGTTCTGGGGCTTGAACTCAGGACCTGGACACTGTCCCTGAGCTTTTTTTGCTCAAAGCTAGCACTTTACCACCAGAGCCACAGCTCTACTTCTGGCTTTTTTTGGTGGTTAACTGGAGACAAGAGTCTTATGGATTTTCCTGCCAGGCTGGCTTTAAACCTTGATCCTCAGATCTCAGTCTCCTTAGCAGCTCTGGAGCCACCAGAACTAGTGGAGCTTCATGCCCCGTTCCAGACCATGGGGCTGAGCCTGTTGTCTGAACTTTGACAACATGCCCACCTTTCCCACTGTTTTCTCCTCCCCGCCTCCCCCCCTCTGCCCACATTGGAACTCTTTTATATATCCTCATAAAGGGTAAGCTAGAAATTATTGAATTATTGGCTCAATTTCTAGCACCAAAAATAAATGGAAGGAAAGAAGGAAGGAAGGAAGGAAGGAAGGAAGGAAGGAAGGAACTGTGCAAAGTGTTCAGGGGTACTATGTGTTCTGAGGTCAACACACACACGTATATATCTGTAAATCTGTGTTCATATGGCCTTAAGGGTCTTCCAACCCCCATTCAATCAAAGGATAAAACAGACCTAGAGAAGTGAGTTTTTTCTGAATAGCAAATCATCATTAGAACCCAGGTCTTTGGACTGAGCACTGGTGGCTCACATCTGTAATCCTAGTACTCAGGAGGCTAAGATCTGAGGATTGTGGTTAAAAGCCAGCTGAGGCAGGAAAATATGGTTTTTTTTTTTGTTTTTTTTTTGCCAGTCCTGGGGTTTGGCCTCAGGGCCTGAGCACTGTCCCTGGCTTCTTTTTGCTCAAGGCTAGCTAGCACTTTACTACTTGAGCCACAGCACCACTTCCAGCTTTTTCTGTTTATGTGGTGCTGAGGAATCAAACCAGTGCTTCACGCATGCTAGGCAAGCACTCTACTGCTAAGCCACATTCCCAGCCCAAAATCTGACTCTTATATCCAATTAACCGGCAAAAAGCCAGAAGTGGAGCTGTTTCTCAAGTGGTAGAGCGCCAGCTTTGAACAAAAAGAAAAAGAAAAAAAATCCAATCAAGAGCATGAGGCCTTGAGTTCAAGTCTGTTCACTGGCATTAAAAAAAAAAAAAAAAAAAAAAAAAGAGCCTAGGTATGTAACCACCAGGCAATCACTCCCGCATGAAACCTGTTCCCAGGCATTGACCTTGGCCTGGGAAAACCCTCCATAATTGAGCAGAGAGAAACAAACCCAAGTGTTAGCCAGCCTCTCCTCTTACCAGACAAGGCTCCTGGAACACTATGAACAAAGGCCCAGGAGAGATGTCCTGGTGTCTAACTCTGAATTTGGTATTTCTTTCTTGATGCAAAAAAAAAAAAAAAAAAATCACCTTATTTCAGCATCCATCACCATCTCCTTCCTCAGAGGGACTCGAGCTGTTACTACGGTTTTATTATCAGATTTATTTCTCCTGTAGGCAAATGTGTTCACAATACTCCATGAGGGAGGGGGGAAAGAAATCTTCTTAATTGTCCCATAAATGTCATCTTGTATAAATTGAATATTTATCTTCCTATGGAAAGGCGCGGAGTGCACGGTGGGGTGGGGTGGGGTGGGGGGGAAAGGAAGAAGAAACAACCTTCAGTCTTGGAGAGGGAAAGGGATTCACAACTTCAAAAGCCAAAGGTGGACTGCAGATTAAAACAAAACAAAAAAAACAAACCAAAAACCCAACCACCACCACCACCACCACCAGTAATGTATCATCTTGGAGGGGGGGGGCAGGCGAAGAAGGGGGGGGCGGGAGGAAAAGTTAGCAACAATGTCTAGGCCGGGGGTCCTCCTCCTCCCCGCCCCACCTCCCCTCCACCTGAGGGCATTCCGTGGAAGTGGCAGGTTGCACCCCAGCAGCGCCCCGCGCGTTTCCTTCCTAGAGAGAAGGTGAGCTGGGTGCGGGCACCGCGGGGTGGGTGGGTGTGGCTGGCCCCGGGAACCGACCCAAGGCACCCCCCCCCGCACCCCACCCCTGCCGCGGCCCGGCGAGCCGCCCTCCCTCCCGCCCGCCCTCCCTCCCTCCCGGCCGGCCGGCCGGCTCGGCTTCCAGAAACTGCGAGGATTCAAGCGCACTGTGTGTACACCACAAGGTCAAGTCGGGAAGTGGAGCCGGAGGAGGAGGAGGAGGAGGAGGGGCGCGGAGAGCCGGCCGGAGGGTGGGGGGCCGGGGCACCCCGCTTCTCCCGCCCGGTGCCCACCCTGTGGAAGTTGCCCCCTCCCTCCCTCCCCACCGGGTTTTTTTTTTTTTAACCCTTTCGGAGGGAGGCCGGGGAGGCAGGGGTTGGGCTGTCCCCCCCACCCTTAACCCCCACCCCGGACGGAGGGTGGGTAAACTCAGCCCCCCCCCCCGTCCACCCTCCCCGGAAATGCGGGGCAGGCCGGCAGGCAGCGCTGAGCCGGCCCCGGGGGGGGGGACCCCCGGGGAGCGGGAGGGATGCGCCCCCTCCCTTACCCCCCCCACTCCGCCCCGCTGCCACGGACCCGAACCTCTATGCACGAGGTCGCCCACAATTTCAAGTTTCCACCTTTCCCCCCCCCACCCCGACTCCCTCCCGCCCATTAAGTTTCCATTTGGATGGGGGGGGGAAGCGGAGCCGCGCCCCCCTTCCCTCCCTCCCTCCCTCCCCACCCCCCCCCCCCCTCCCCGGCCCGGCCCGGCCCTCTCCGGACTCGCGCGCGCCCCTCCCCTGGCGCCCCTTGCCAACACTTCGGGGTGCACTTTCTGGCGCTGCGAAAGCGCCGCGCGATTTATTCAATTCAGGGTTAAAAATCATCCTCATCATCATCATCATCATCATCATCCTCATCATCATCATCAAGAAAACACCCAGCGATTCCCGGGCCGGGCCGGGCCGGGCCGGGCTGGGGGGGGGGGCGGGGGAGGGGGGAGGAGGAGGGCCGAGGGTCCCGCGGCGCCCCGGGCCCGGGCCGGGCCCCCCCCGCGCCCCTCCCCGCCCCGCCGCCCGGGCCGGCCCGGAGGGGGCGGGGCTGCTCGCGCGGAGCCCCGCTTCCTCCGCGAGTGTCGCCTCCGGGCTGTTATTTGCAAAAGAAAACGTCTTTTTGACGCAGGGAGAAATGGCAAATTTTAAGTACGTCATTAATATGGCGCCAAAAGGGTGGTTTTTTTTTTTAAAGTATAAGCTGGCTTTTTTTTTTTTTTAAGGTGGCAGAGGAGGAGGAGGAGGAGGAGGGAGGGGGGCGCCGCCCCGGGGGTCGGGGGGGGGTGGGAGTGTGCGAAGGGGGCGGGGTGGGATCCGAAAGTGTGAGTGAGCGGAGGGGCGGGGTATGTGTGTGTGTTGTGAGTGTGTGTGTGTGCGAAGTGTGAGCCGACCTGATGGGACTTGCACACGGGGCGCTGCCGCCCGCTCGGGCCCCGGGCGGCCCTTGGGGGGGGGGGGCAAACAGGGCCCAGGGCTGGCCCTAGGTGGGTGGGTGGGTGGGTGGGTGGGGAGGGGGGGAGGCTGGCGCCCTCCTCCCCCCCAGGGAGCCCACGCGGTGTGCGGGCCCCGCGTGCGGGTCGCCGGGGTGGGTGGTGGGGTGGGGGTGGTGGGGGTGGAGGTGGGGTGGGCACGGTGGGGGTCCGGGGCCCCGCAGCGCGGCTACCTGGACACCACCCGCCGCCCGAGCCGAGCCCCTGGGAAGCGGGTGTGTGTGTGTGCGCGGGGGACGGGGGCGGGGGGGGGGCCCGGCTAGAAATAAGAGGGTGTGTGTGTGGGGAGGGGGTGTCGGCAGCCGAGAGGGGAGTGAATAAGAGGAAAGTGGCGACTCCCCCCCCCTCCGCCCGCCCGCCCCCACCCCACCCCCAACACGCTTTTTTTTTTTTTCAAAAAGAGATCACAAGGAAGTCTTGGTTTAAAAAGAAACAGAAACATACACAGGGGCTGGGTGAATGGTGCCGGCCGCGGCCATCGCCGTTGGAGGCTTTTTATTTTTTTTTTAAGACATTTTTTGGGGGGGGGGCTGGGGAGGGGGGTGTGTGTGTGTGTGTGAGTAGCGTCCATGGAGTTACTTTGCGCCCACTCGTCAGCGACACCCGCTTGGGGTCTGGCGGGTTGAAAAAACGTCCCTCGATCTCTCCTTTTCCCCCCCCCACCCCCCCACTACCGTCCTCCCACCCCCCCACCCCCCCCACCACCCCCACCAGTAAAGGGCGCGCGCGGGGCCGGGGACGCCGCGGGCCCCCCCCCCCCACCACCACACCGCCTCCCTCGCCACGACCCCGGATGGATGCGCGCCCCCCGCCCTCCCGCGCCGGCCCCGGGAGCTCCTGGTTTCGGCAGGAGCATCCTTCCCGCGCCGGCCCCCGCCGCGGCGCGTAGCGGAGGGCAGCGCCCCTCGGGAGGGCCACGGCCGAGCCAGGTGAGAGCCAGCCCCGCGCGGCCCAGGGGGGCCCCCCGCGCATCTCCGCGGCGGCGGTATGTCGGGTGTGTGTGTGGGGTGTGTGTGTGTGTGTGTGTGTGTGTGTGTGTTTGCAACAGATCAGCCTGCGCTCCTCTCGCTCTCCTCGCTCTCCTCGCTCGCTCGCTCGCTCGCTCTCTCGCTGGCGGCTGCCTGCTCTCGGAAGCCAGCGCGGGGGGTGGGGGGGCGATGCACAAGCACAGGGCTGGGAGATTGCGCATGTTGGTCAGTCATGTTTTTAAAGAGTACAGTGCGGGGAGGCTGAGCAGGGGCGCATGCAACCACAACTTTTGGAAGGGTGAGCCTGGCGACCTTTTATTAATGACTGCGGCAAGGCCGTCCCCGGGGCCGGCCAGGGGGGGCGCGGGCGGGCGGACGGACGGACGGACGGGCGGGCGGGTGGCGGGGGCGCGCGCCAGGGCTGCAACTTGCCCCGTGGGCTCCCGGCCGGGTTTGGAAGGGGGGCTGCGGCGGCGGAGAGCTGGGTACGGAGTGTGGGGAGATGGGCGCGGGGGAGGTGTGTGTGTGGGGGGGGGAGGAGAGTCGAGATGCTGAGGTGAGGGGGGGGGTCGCCCGTAGAGGTGAGAGGTGGTGGTGGGGTGGGGAGGGGGGAGGGTGGGCGGCGAACGATTCAAGACAGCCCGGGAAAACCGTTCCAGCTCCCCCGGCCGCCCCGAGTTTCATTTTGTTGATACGCAGCACGTCCGGGCGCCCGAACCGGGTTGAGCCGGTGCACATGACCCCGCGTTGGGGCTCACGTGCAAAAAAGCCAGTCCGGTCCCAGACACCTTCCGGGAGTGTGGGGAGGGGGGGGGCAGGGGTCACCGCCTCCGCCCTGCGGGGCCCCCCCCTCACCTCCTGCTTCCCCACCGGGTGCACGCGGGCGCTGCACGCGGGGGCAGCATGCTCGGCTCCCGGGCTCAGAGGCTTTGCACAAATTGAGACAGTTGCTTTTTCGTGGTTTTTTGTGTTTTTTCTTTTTTTTCTGTTGGAATGGCGGGGGGTGGGGGGGGTGGGACAACCTTTCCAGGTGAGTGCGGAGGGGGCTTCGTCCCAGCACCTGGGGTGTGGACTGGGGCCGGGGACAGCCGCCACCACCACCACCCTCCTCCTCCTCCTCCTCCTCCTCCGGGCCGCGCGGGAGTCCGGCGGGGGAAGAGAGTGGAAATGTACCGGCAGCGGGCCGGAGCGGGGGGTGCGCGCTCGCGGGGCGACGGCAGGGGGCGTGGCCCTTGTTTACCTTCTCCCAACTCCGCCGGTTCGCGTCCCGCTCGGGGTGTGTGTGGTGGGGGGGGGGGAGACGACTGTGCCACCACCTCCTCCCCTCCTCTTCCCACCCTTCTTGCCCCGTCTCCCTCGGGTGGTCGAGGGAAGCGGGGTTAAGTGGCGGAGCCGAAGTCAGGGGGACACACGCACCTGACCCCCCCCCCTTCAAGCGAGTGACATGGCAGCCCCCGCCCCCCAAACAAGCAGTGCTGCAGTTTCTCCCCCTCCCCTCCTCTCCCCTCCCCTCGCCGGCCGCCGCCGGATCCCCGGGCCCCGCCCCGCCCCCGGCAGCGGCATCTTCCCGGCCTCACCTCCTTTCCCCCCCCCCCCGCCCTCCCTTCCCTCCTTCCCACCCACTCGCCCGCGACTGCCGCACGGCTCCCGCCCGCCGCCTCCTCCTCCTCCCCTTCGGGGGGCAGACTTGTGTGGCTCCCCGCGGTGTCTTCCCGCCCATCCCGGGGTTCGGAGACGCCCCCTGCTCCGGCCCAGGAAGGAGCCGGAGTCACCCGGGGCCGCTCGGCCCGCGGCTGCGGGGCCCGCGGGGTGAGGAGGTCTGTCTGCAGAGGTGGGCTGGCCGAGGCTTCGCTCTGCCTTCCCGAGGCCCAGCACCTTCCCCGGGGCCCAGTGCACCGCTGCCCTCCTCCCTCCTCCCCCCCCCCCACCCCGGGCGCTCGGCGGTGCCACCCCAGGCCTTCCGAGATCTTTCCTCTGCCCGGGGCGCCCAGCCCACCCACCTCCTGGCGCGCCTCCCCTTGGCCCGAGCCGCCTCGTGCCCTTCGATCGCCGGGGCCGGAGCCCCCCGCAGCCACCTCGGGGCTCCTCCTCCCCGGCTCCCGCGGTCGGTCGGAATCACGCCGGCGCGCCTCCGCCTGCGGTCCCGCCGCCCGCCGCTGGGGGCGGGCTGGAGCCGCGCGCGGCCCCCATCCATCCCTGCAGCCGGGGCAGCCGACCCGGCACTTTTCTTCTTTTTTTCTCTTGAAACCAGCTTGGTGGCGGGGAGGGGGCTGGAAGAAGGGGCCCCCGGCCCCCCCTTTTGTTCTCTTTAGTGCCAAGGGCATATTGCACCACCCTGACCTCTGCAGATTTCCAGACCTAGTCCCCGTGCCTTAGCATTCCCGGCTCATCTCGAGGCACAAAGTTCTAGCCAGAGGTCAGAGAGTTCGCTGGGGCTCCTGTTTGCATTCGTTGCAGCCCCAAAAGGGGCTAGGAAAAGGAGTTGAGTGCCTCTGTTGGAAGAGCCCTAAGCTCTGAGTCCAGACTAGGTGTGAGGATACCCCCCCCCCATCAAAAGTTTGCAAACTTTGGAGTTCTTCTTGGCTTGGAAGGTGGTATAGACCTAGCCCCTCCTCCTCCCAGGGTAGCACCGGCTCTCTCTTCACTGGTAAAATTCCCAGTAGGACATTTGGCAAAAGGGCCCCCGGCCGAAGGTTGCCAACAGGGCCTGGCCCTGTTTTCCTGGGTTCCCAGGGTGCTTGCCTTCTCCCCTTCCCTGATTTCCTTTCTCACCTTAGGGCCGAGTGAATGCACCAGCCCTCCTGTCTGCCTTCTTCTGGCGGGTTGGGACTCGCAGAGCCATCTACCCAGCAGAGGAGGAAAAATAACAACAGAATAACTGTAAGGGGGTGGGGGGAAGGAATGAGTAATAAAGCTGACCCAGGCAGGGAGGAAGACTTTCATGTTTAAGTGATGCTATTTGCTTTTTAGGTCACAGGCTGCAAAAACAGGCTTTGATCCGAAGTGGGCGAATAATTTATTGAGAAAGTTTGCATGGTAGGGGAGGGGGGGCGGGAATGTTTGTTTGATCTGGAGCCCTCTTGAGTTATCCCGAGTGCTGCTGGCTGTTGTTTTGAGTGGAAAAGCATTTGGTTCCACAGCAAATGCTTCTCAGAGGGAAGTCCTTGCCCCAGGCAGTGGGAGCTAACAGTGAATTTAGGGTTTTTTTTTTGTTTTTTTTTTTAAGCTGTTTGGCTTAGGGTCTTCCCAGTACTTTTGGAGATGAAGTGTTTAAGGGCAGAGTTGTTTGGGCTCTGGATGCAGCAAATGTTTCCAGAATGTTTCCCCATCCAACATGCTTTTCCTTTTCCTAAACTGCCTGGCAAAATGGCCAGTGACACTGATCCAAGATGCTGTGGGAAATCTCTCCCACCTCTCATTGACTGCTGCACGGCAGCACCTCAGTCTTTTGGGGGGAGGTGGGGCTTGAACTCAGGGCCTAGGCTTTGTCCCTTAGCTGGTTTTGGTTTTGTTTTTGTTCAAAGGTGGCACTCTGCCACTTGAGCCACCACTCTACTTCTGTCTTTTTGGTAGTTAATTGGAAATAAGGGTCTCACAGACATGCCCGCCCTCGCTGGCTTTGAACTACAATCCTCGGATCTCAACCTCCTGAGTAGCTAGGACCACAGACATGTGACTCCTTCTCTTTGAGGCTGTGGGCAGGATGTTCTGTTTAAAAGTGGTGCTTCTGTGAACAGAGAGGTGATTATCTCCTGCTCATGACTCAGGTCAGAAACTTCCACTCAGTGCTTCACAGCATGTGCAACAGGCTGTTTGGGGACCACACCGTTTAGATTCTGTCAGAGGAAGCCAGGGCAGAGTTGAGAGGAGAAACCCTGGTGGTGTTCCCAATTCATCCTATGTAGCTGAATTGCTTACATTTACAGGTTCCATCCTTGGTCAAAACTTAGGTTGGTACTGGAGTACAAGATACTCCTAGTTTCCTCTCAGACAATCCTATTTGAGCTGGGAATACTCCCAGTTACATTGAGAATTGTCAGCCTGTGGGAATGGAATATATCCTGGGAGGCACACAGCCTAAGTGTGAATCTACAGTCCCTTTGCCCACCATGGATATAATAAGTGACATATTGTGTATAGGCAAGTGGTAGAACACTTGTCTATCCTATACAAGGTCCTGGGTTCAATCCCAGAACAAGGGGCAGGGGGTGGGGAGTAGAAGGGAGATCATCTAAGCCCAAAGCTGTGCCTGTGGTAAACACTTGGCTTACTATTTGCCATTCTGAAGTCACCTAAAGCAGCGTTGACCTTTGATCTCCCACTTCTAGGCTTGGCCCGAGAGCCAGCTGCCTTCTCTGAAGAAGAGATCAGAAGGACCCAGCAGATGCCAATGGGCCGCCAGATATGGAAGCGAGCGGACCGAGCTTTGCCCTCTCTGAGATGAAGAGCAGGGTGAGGAAACACTAACAGACAAAGTAGACAGGGAGCGCTGATAAGGAGAATGGGTGTAGGCAGCATGTTCTTGGGGGGGGGGCTGGGTCCCTCTGGGGTACTTGGAACTGCAGGTGGGTAGTGATGGTGGAGGAGGGAGTGTACACCAGGCTCCCCTAGGCTTGGAGAAGCAGACTTAAAGATGGCAGACAGCAGCCCTGGGCCCTGTGTGCATAAAAATCCTTTTTGTAACTGCAATTACTGTCCCTAAGAAGGCATTAAAGTTAATGAGAGATGGGAAAGAGTGGGGCTCTGACCCCCTGTTTCAAGCGGTTTAAGAGTGTGCCGCTCTTGTTTTCTGAATGTCTGGCCTTCCCGACACAAGGAGGCTCTGAGGACAGGTTTTCCAGCCGAAATATCATTAAATTGTATTAGCATCTTATTACACACACGCCTTAGCAGTCTGCCTCAGACAGGGAGAGTTTTTGTTTCTCTTTGAAAGATTGTGTCTGGAATGGTAAATTGCTTGCTTGAAAGCTACTTTCCCTTCTCGGTTTTAAGGAGGAGGCCGAAATCCTGCTGTGTGTGGTGGCAGGGCCGGGGAGGCCTAGTGGCCTCTGGAGAGAAGAGGCCGGAGGCCAGGCTGGGGTGTTTTAACTGCCCCTCCAGAGGCTGCAGTAGCTAGGTCTAAAAGGCCCACTTGTTCCCAGGGTCAGATGGAGGGGCGTTAATGGAGGCCCAGGGTGTTTATTTGAGTTTATTTACAGAGAGGTCTTTAAAGGGGTCTGGCATTGGCCAGTGGTGTTCAAGGCCAGACCTGAGGCCCCCACGAAGACCCAGTGGCTAGCGTTGCCAAGAAAACATCTGCCACCAAATTGGCTGCCCTATTACTGAGTTGACATTGATCATTAGCCAGGAGCCCAGCCAAATAAAGCCTCCTGGAGAATGTGTGGGGTCAAGAGGGGGGAAGGCGGGCTGTGAAAACAGGATGGGATCCTGGACTGGGGTGTTTGTTCCTGCCAGCCACAGGCAGGCCAGCTGGGCTGTGGACAAGAACACACCAGCACTTCCTATTATGTATTGAGTATAAGGTTAGGGGTTGCTAGGACATTTAGCCAGACATGCTCCTTACTGACTCCCAAGGGGAAGAACACTCCACAAGTAGCTCACTGGCCGCTCTGCAGGGTGGTGAATTTGTTTAATTTTTTTCTTTTTGTGCCAATGCTGGGCTTTGAACTCAGAGTTTGGGCGTTGTTTCTAAGCCAGATCTGTGCATAGGGCTTTTTACTGGTTAGGTTAGAGGTAAGACTGTCATGGACCTTTCTACCAAGGCTAGCTTCCAACTTAAATTCTCTCAGCTCTCAGCCTCCTAAGTAGCTAGGATTACAGGTGTAAGCCACCAGCTCCCAGCTTGATGAATTTCTTTAGATCGGATGATGGGCAAAAGTTAACGTAAGTGACGGTAAAGCTGAAACTTGAAGGTTGAACAGTCAGAAACTCAATAAGCCACATAAAAGAACACTAAAGGCCAACAAACTGGTGCCCAGGTCTGAAAGCATGGGATGTCTTTGGCCTGTGGGAGGAAGTGAAAGGAGCCATTGTAGCTGGGAAGCAGTGAGGAAAGCAATAGTGGTCAACGCACACCCGTCAAAGTGGGCAAGCGCTGGGCTCTGTCGGCTCTTGCGGTCAAGACTTTGAGATTTGTCCTTTGATCAGCAGGAAGCCTTTGAAAGAGTTTCAGTGGGGGCACAATGTGATCTGATTTATGCCTTTTAAACCTCACTCTGGCCTCCACGCGGAGCCCTGGATTATGGGAGAGTAATAGTGAAAGCCAGGCAATGAACCTGGGGTCTAAGCAGAAAGGAGATGGGCTGGGGTGTGGAGGGTGAGGATGTTTTTGTCATGGTCCCTTGAGGTAGGGAACGAGGCCTTCAGGATGGACATTACTTCAAAAGAAGGAAGCTTCATTCACGAAATAGTGAGCTCCCTCATAGTCTACCTATTATTCCAACTAAACCACCACAACATCTGCCTTAGTAAAAACCTGTGTGTGTGTGTGTGTGCATGCACGCGCTTGTGTGTGTGTGTTTATTCTGTGCCTATACTGGGGCTTGAACTTATTAGGGCTTGGGCACTGTCTTTTTATGTCTTTTTTTTTTCTCAAGTCTGGTGCTCTACCTCTTCATCTCTACTTCCAGCTTTTTGCTGGTTAGTTGGAGATAAGAGTCTCTCCGACTTTCCTATCCATGCTGGACTCAAACCTCAGTCCTCAGATCTCAGCCTCCTGAATAGTTAGTGTAGCTACCAGTGCCCAGCTGCCAAGGGGGCCCGAGCCATCCCTGTTCCTGCAGTGGCATCTGAGTTGCTTACACTGACAAATACGCCTCCGTCGGACACCCTCTGCAGAGTGCTGCATACCTCGGGAATCGTGCAGTAAGCCATCAGCCCTGATGAGCCATCCTGCCATTGTGTGGGGGCACCTTGGGGTCCAGAGAAGCTCATAGTTAAGGCAGGTTCTAGACAGGGCCACTAAGCAGCTCTAGTCCAGAGATGTGGGTTTCATTACCACAGTTCCATGAACAAATGCTTCCTGGTTTCTGCTGGGCTGTGGTAAGATAGGGGCACCCAGCCGGTTGCTGGTGTCTCACACCTGTAATCCTAGCCATTCAGGAGGCAGAGGTCTGAGGACTGCAGTTCAAAAAGCCCGAAGTGGAGTTGTGACTCAAGTGGTAGAGTACTCACCTCAAGCACAAAAGCTCAGGGACACCACTCCGGCCCTGAGTTCAAGCCCCAGGATCTCTCTCTCTCTCTCTCTCTCTCTCTCTCTCTCTTGCTCTCTCTCTCTCTCTCTGTCTCTCTGTCTCTTTCTCTCTCTCTTTCTCTCTCTCACACACACACACAATCAGGATAGGAGCACTCCAGGGCTCAACAGGAATAGACTAGGGATGGGGCAGCCAGTGGTAGCTGGCAGATGGGCTAGGCTGCAGACTTTGTCCCTAAAGGCAGGGACTCGCTCTCTGCATTTGGTAATAAGCATGGTTAAGGCCATTCTGGGCCTTGCGGGAACGTGTGGGAACCGCACTGCAATCCATCTCATTTGAACTTGGATCACAGAGCAGCCGAGTGCCCCTAAGCAGATGATCAGGCCACTCTGTGTGCTCCCCTCCAAGCAGTGAAGAGCAGGCTCGGGCTGGGAATGTGACCTAGTGGTAGAGTGCGTGCCTAGCATTCATGAAGCTCTGGGTTCAATTCCTTAGTACCATATAAACAGAAAAAGCCGCAAGTGTCACTGTGGCTCAAGTGGTAGAACACTAGCCTTGAGCCCAGAGAGGCTCAGGGACAGAGTCCAGGCTCTGAGTTCAAGCCCCAGGACTGGCAAAAAATAATAACAACAATTTAATTAAATTAAATAAAAGAAAGTAATGAAGAGCAGGCTCTGCTTCCCAGGACTAGAGGAAATAAGAGTATGGGCATGGTTTTTTAATGGGCCACAGCTGGTCGACTGCACAAAGATAGCTCAGCATAGGCTCAGGGTTCAGACCTCAGACTGTGGGTTCAAATCTCTGTTGAGCCAGTGCCTCGCAGGACAAGGCACAACCTCACCTAGTAAAAGGAGCTCATAGCTCACGGCTCACCAAGAGTGATTAAAGGGCTGTGGGAAAGAGCCATTCTTGGGCTTGAAGTTAGATCATCCAGTTGAGATACCCTGGGTTTGTTAACCTGGGCAAAGACAGTGACGGGTAGGAAAGTTGCCTTATT
This sequence comes from Perognathus longimembris pacificus, assembly GCF_023159225.1. Taxonomy (NCBI): domain Eukaryota; kingdom Metazoa; phylum Chordata; class Mammalia; order Rodentia; family Heteromyidae; genus Perognathus; species Perognathus longimembris. The sequence goes on from NC_063185.1 coordinate 15,475,655, forward strand.
TACACACCGGCTGGCTGTCATGCCTAGGATTGAACCTTAACTTCAATGGACCAGCCTGGAAATGGAAATACAGTTCTTCCTCTTCTAGCCACAGGGCCTTTGTGGGTGGTGGGGTAGGGAGCAGATGAGATGGGTTAAAAAGAAAAGTAGGCTAGGTAGGTTGAGTCTTGTCTTGCCCACTCTCTGTCTTGGAGTGTGGGAAGATAGAGGATGGAGCTCTTTTTCTGAGAACTTGAGGGTTTCCCAAGCCTTCCATGAATATAGCGAGCCTGTCTTGCCTTTTGTTGCAGATGGAAGAGAAGAGGCGAAAATACTCCATCAGCAGCGACAACTCGGACACCACTGACAGTAAGTCCCTTTCACTTGGGAAAGCATTGGAATAGTTACCAGGCCCAGAACCAGGGTGGAAAGGGGCTACCCTATGGCCTTAGCGCAACTCAGGGCTATGCTGACAAAAACATAAATCAAGGCAAGCCCTCTGCTCCTGAGTGATCAGCCCATGCCCTTACCCTGTCCTCCAGGGCCTTGGTCGACCCCTTTCTTTTACTCTGTCTACTCTCTAGACTTTGGTTGGCCTCTTTAGGGACCTTTTATTTGCTGCTCATAGCAAATGCAAGAAGAAAAAGTCCCTCTGGCCTTCCTTTTGAGTTAAGGCCCTTTAAAAAAGTTTCTATAGTGTAGACACAAAGCTTGTCGCTATTACAATTACCTGATCTAGTCAGTGGCAATCTCCTCTGATGATAGATCTTGCTCAGTGCTGTGTGTCCCTAGCTACACTCTGGTACTCAGTAGGTGCTTTGTCAGTGCGAGCTGAAGGAATGAAGGAAGAACTTCAACCTTCCTGGGATCTAGACACTAGAATCTTAGAATTAGACCATGTATATGGGATATGGCACCAGGTGAGTGCTTGGTGGGGGGGGGGGGCGTTGTTATCAAGGGGAAAATGGGTTTGGGGAGCCTCTTGTGAAATTCAGAAGGAAGGGAAGTTTGTGGGAGATGAAGTCCTAAGGTAGCTGTTCTTCAATGGCCCAGGAAGCCCGGCCTACCTGTGCTTGAGGAGTTCTATCTGTTGTGGGTAGGAGGAATACCCTGCCAAGAAGATCTCACCTCGCAGTGACTGCTTTGCAGGAGGTCAAGGCTAAAGAAGAGGCTATACTAATGGGGAGGCGCTCCCAGACCTGTTCATGCTGGTGGTGAATTAGTGGCATTAGTGAGGGTTCTTCTTATCCTGGTTCTCATCATTTCACAATCCCTCAAGAGACAGTGGTTCAGCCCTTCCCCTCACTCTCTCTCATTCACTAGCCTTTGGTTTTTCTCTCATGTCCAACCTGGTCAGCCCATCCTTCTTGTAGCATATCATTCTTCTGTGGCTCCGTGCTTGTGGCCTGGATTCCTAGAATGGATAGCCATGTCCTCCACTTCTGCTTTACTTCAGGAGAAGGCCAGGCACCTGCAAGGAGGAGAGGGAGGCACTGGGCGTCTGAGCTCTGGAGTTACATCAGGATGGAGCTGGCCCTTCCCTGACAGTCCCTATCACTGTTGCCTTGGGTTTCCCTAGCCCATCTTTCTGCTCTTTGGGGGACTAAGATTGTAGTCTAGCAGGAGCCTCAAGACTATCTATTGGTGTTGAGTAATTGTTACGAGCCAAAGACCACGTTAAGGTTTTGTGAACATGGTACATTGAATCAGTCCTTTCAAGACAGTTTATCTTGTCCCTTTAGCCAATCCTTGTAATTACAACCCAAAGGGAAAGGTTTCCTTAGCTCACAGGTTGGGAGATTTCAGTCCATGGTTAGTTGGCCCCAATGACTTAAAGACCTCCCATAAGGCTTTCTGTCCTAAAGGCCTGTAGGACCACCTTATAGTGCCATCCTGGGGGCCAAATCTTTAACACATGGACCTTTTAGGGGGCATTTATCCAAACTAAAGCACTTGGCTGGGGATATGGCCTAGTGGCAAGAGTGCCTGCCTCATATACATGAGGCCCTGGGTTCGATTCCCCAGCACCACATATACAGAAAATGGCCAGAAGTGGCGCTGTGGCTCAAGTGGCAGAGTGCTGGCCTTGAGCAAAAAGAAGCCAGGGACAGTGCTCAGGCCCTGAGTCCAAGGCCCAGGACTGGCCAAAAAAACAAACAAACAAAATAAAGCACTTGCATTTTATAGAAAAGTAAACCGAGTCGGGTGCTCATAGCTCAGGTCTGTAATCCTAGCTACTCAGGAGGCTGAGATCTGAGGATCATGGTTCAAAGCCAGCCTGGGCAGGACAGTCTGTGAGACTTTTATCTCCATTTAACCACCAGAAAACTGGAAGTGGTACTATGGCTTAAAGTGGTAGAGCACTAGCTTTGAGCAAAAGAGCTCAGGGACAGTGTCCAGCCCTGGAGTTCAAGCCCCATGATTGATTTTTTAAAAAGGGGGGGGCGGGGCTGGGGATATGGCCTAGTGGCAAGAGTGCTTGCCTCGTGTCCATAAAGCCCTGGGCTCTATTCCCGATTCCCCAGCACCACATATACAGAAAATGGCCAGAAGTGGTGCTGTGGCTCAAGTGGCAGAGTGCTAGCCTTGAGCAAAAAGAAGCCAGGGACAGTGCTCAGGCCCTAAGTCCATGCCCCAGGACTGGCAAAAAAAAAAAAAAGAAAAGCAAACTGAGGTTTGATCTCATCCCTTGGGAAGCTGAGGCACGAAGATCTTGTTCAGCTCAGGGTAAATAGAGGACTGTGTCTCGGAACCCTTGAGGCAGAGCGTGATTAACCCTATGGTGATATGTTCATAGAGACTGGGTCTGATCTGGTTTCTGGGTGTCCTTCAGAGCAACACTTCCCACTGCCCTCTGCTCCGCCTTTGCACCCTGCTGGAATCATCCCAGCCAGTGGTGATGCCCTTCACCTGGAGTATGCCGAAACTTCTGCTCTTAACTGAGGAACAAGCAGAGCCCCAAAGAGAGCCAGGACGGTTAGGGCCACTCTGTAAGCTAGCACAGACCCCTGAAAACCAAGCCAAGGGCTGGTGAGTGGAAGAGAGAGGGGTTGTATCTCCTATTCATGTGGGGCCGGTCTACTTTCTGCTTAGAGAGGCTTCCACCTCGTGATGGTGCAGTCTAGAGCTTAGAGGCGAACTGCATTTGGTGGGTGGTGGTGCCCCTGGCCTTCTAATATGCCTCACAAGCTCATTTCTGTCTGCAGGTCACACTACGTCTGCTTCCGCATCGGCATCCGTGTCTGCGTCAGCCTCAAGATGCTCCAAACTGCCCAGCAGTACCAAGTCGGGCTGGCCCCGGCAGAACGAGAAGAAGCCCTCGGAGGTGGGTGGCGCTGAACCTCCAGAGGAGGAGGCTGGAGTGGGGAGGTGCAGGCAGCTGACACCTGTAGTCTGGAGCTCCAGGACAGAGGCCTGACTGTGAGAGTTCCGCATGTTTTAGGTCTGGCCACTCACCCTAGAATGCCAAGTAAGGAGTAATGGTGAAGGGCAGAGAAAGATTAATGAACACAGAGCGGGTATACCATGGGAAGGGACAAAGGAAGCACTTCAGTCCATTTGGGAGAGGAGGGGTACAGACGTGTGTGTGTGTGTGTGTGTGTGTGTGTGTGTGTGTGTGTGTGTGTGTGTGTATGTGAGCCACAGCACCACTTCTAGCTTTTTCTGAGTAGTTAATTGGAGATAAGAGTCTCATGGGTTGTTCTCCCCTGGTTAGCTTTGAACCATGATGCTCAGATCTCAGCCTCCTGAGTAGCTAGGATTATAAGTGTGAGCCACCAGTGCCGAGGGACAGACGTTCATGTTTAAGTGGAGGAAGAATTGGGTCGTCCTAGTCCCAGGCATGGCCTGATAGCCAAGATAGTCGGACATGGGGAGACAGAGCATTCCTGGGAGAGGGCCGACACCCCAGTGTGGTGGGGAGGGGGTGGTGGTGACTGAGGGTCAGTTCACCTGCACTTGGAGTAAGTTGTTGGAAAGCTGATCCTGTTGATTTGAGAAGGGACTTTCAAGGGTGGTAAACCAGGATGACACAATCTGGAACTTTAATAAAAAGCTCCTCTAGCTGGGCGCTGGTGACTCACGCCTGTAAATCCTAGCTACTCAGGAGGCCAAGGATCTGAGAAACACCATTCTAAGCCAGCCGAAGCAGGAAAGCTTGTAACACTCTTATCTCCAATAACCTACCCAGAAAAAAGCTGGAAGTGGCACTCTGGCTGAAGTGGTAAGAGCGATTAACCTTGAGCACAAAGAGGCTCAAGGACAATGCCCCGGCCCTGAGTTCAAGCCCTAGGACTAGCAAAAAAAAAAAAAAGCCTCCTCTACCTGTGTGATAAAGGACTAGGAGAGAAACATTGATGGCATAGAATTGGCTGGTGGCAGTGGAGTAAAAAGTCATAGGATCTTTGGCAAGGACACTGCTGTATGGCCCAGAAAGTCCCCTGCTGTATCTTCCTAGGACTTCACTGCCTTTACCACTGAAGAGTGAACATCCTGAGTAACTGGGAGGGCAGGTATCAAGCACCATGCCAGGTTTGTTTGCTGAAATGTTGTCTCAGCAGATTCTCAGTGATTTTTTTTTGCCTGCCTGAGTTTAAACCCCAGTAACATCAAAACAAAATTTATAAGACAAAACTAAAACAAAAATGGCTCTTACCTGTAATCCTAACTATTCAGGAGGCTGAGGACCGTGGTTCCAACCTATTCCAGTCAGGAAAGTCCTTTGAAACTTTTATTGCCAATTAACCACTAAAGAGGCTGGAAGGTAGACCTGTGGATCAAGTAGGAGAGGGCTAGCCTTGAGCAAAAAGCTTAGGGACAGAGCCCAAGCTCTGGGGTTCAAGCCCCAAGAGGGAGGTAGTGAGGGTGAAAGGATGCTAGAGTTCCAGCTCCAAGGGTAGAGTTGTGAATTCAAATCCTACTACTGCTGGGGGCCAGGGTAGAAGCCTGCCCTGAGTTCTCAAGATTCTCCTGCCAAGGTCCTAGGGTCCTAAGGCTGCTCTTTCCTCCCCTGTTGCTTGCTCATGCCTGGGGTAATCTGGCTCCCGTTCTACTTAGCCCCTGGGTATGAGGTAGAGGAGGAGCTGTCTTCCACCAAGCCTTGTATTTGAAAAAGAACACTAGCAGGCCAGGAGCTGCCCTTCCCTACTTGGTCCTTGGAGAGATGCCCCATCCTCTCTTCCTTAAACCTGAGGCCTTGTGGGTGGAGATATTTCTGGGGAAGGGAGGTATGCGGAGAAATGCACACTATGGGAGGGCTAAGGTTGGGGGAGGTGGGACACAGAGGCTCTTCCTGATCTTGAGCAGCCCTGCTTGGAGGAGAAGGTAGGGAATACGTGGAATATGCTGAATGCAGTCTGGGAAGCAAAAGGCAGAAGAGGCTTGGGGGCACTGGGCCTGCTGCTCCCGTGGCTGTGTGCGATCTTCCTTTTCTACCAGTGCTGAGACCCTCGGGGTCTCTGCAATTGTTCTGATTCAATAAGTAAAACTTTTGGGTGGCTGGGAGCCAATGGCTCACGCCTGTAATCCTAGTTACTCCAGAAGCTGAGGTCTGAGGACTGAGGCTCAAAGCCAGCCCAAGCAGGAAAGTCCAGGAGACTTTTAACCTCTAGTTAACTATATAAAAAAGTGGGAACTGGAGCTGTGGCTCAGGTGGTACAATGCTAGTCTGGAGCAAAAGAAACTCAGGGATAGCTCCCACGCCCTGGGTTTTAGCTCCAGGACCAGCAACAATTAAAGTAAGTAAATAAAGTAAAATAACCGTGTATGTGGTCCTGAGAGGCAGGTGCCATTGTGCCCACTGTGGAAAACTGAGGAACCTGTCCCCCCTCCCCCCCCCCCACAGGATCCTCCTTCTCCCCCTTCTCCCTTCTCCCCTCAGGGCTGGCTGTTCAATTGGGAGTAGGGGGTAGGTAGGGAACTCTAGGACTGGCTCCTTCTTTGAGCCCAGGCTCACTTCCAGCGGGTCCCTTCCCCCTGCCCTGTTCTCTGCAGGTCCCGAGGGTGGAGGGGGCAGGCGTGGAGGCTCTCTGTACCCAGGATCACAGGCCTGGCTAGGAGGAAACAGGTGTCAGCAAAGGCTGAACAGAAAGAGCAATTTGCATAGGGCAGAAAATTCCCCTGCCTCTTGGGTTTTCCAGCCCAGGGCCTCTGTGCCTTAGAGTGGAATTGTGGGTAAGGGCCCTGCTGGGCACTGGCTCTACAGGTCCCTGTAGGTAGCTTTGAGTTCTCACCTGGAGACATTGACATTCCTCCCTCCCATCACCCTCCCCCCCTCCCCAGTTTTGGGCTCCTGGAGGGCTGAACCGTGGCCAAGGACAAGCTCTTCACACAACCAGCTGGAGAGCAACCTGTGAGGTTTCCCTCACCCCCTAAATGAGAAGGTTGAGCCGTGGCCGGCATAAATTCTGAGTTATGGTGGGGTGGAGAAGAAGCTGTCAGTGAAAACTTTGCAGATTATTTGGCTCACGAGGGTGGAGAGGAAAGTGAGGACTTGGCTGGAGAGATTGTCGGCACTAAATCTGCTCTCCGGTCTGCTGTCTGCTCTTCTGGGAACAGGCTGCAAGAGGGAAGGCCTTGCTGGTCGTCGGGGTCTGGGAGGCCAAAGGACATAAGGCATCCTGGCCGAGGTAGTGTTTGGTGGTTCTTGGAACTTTTCCTGCCCAGGCTGGCTTTGAACCATGATCCTCAGGTCTCAGCCTCCTGAAGAGCTAGGATTACAGGTGTGAGCCCCCGGCGCCTGGGTGGGGGAGGGAATTTAAGGATGTAAGTGTTCAACCTCACAGGGGTCACTTTGTGAGCCTCCCATCCCCCAAACACTGTTAATTAAATGTCTGGGATTGGGAGCTTTAGACAAGGCATTCCCAGTACTGGCGAGTGTGGCCTGACAGATGGTTCCTTTAACACAGAGTAAAGTGTCCCAGAGCCGAAGAAAGTACTGACCAGGAGTCAGGACCCTGGACAGGGCTGAGGACCTCTGGCCCAGCTTCCCATCTATCCCTGCACCCCGAGTGCTGTGAAGGAGTGGCTCTGGGATACCAGGAAATCTGGGTTGGGATGTTGGTGGATGCCCATAGCACTCTCAAGTCTTTCCCCAGGATCTCCTTGAGCAGCCTGGGTCAGGGCGTGCAGCCTCCGCACGGAGGAGCTCTGCCTAGCTGAGGCCTGTCTCTTGTTGCCGCGCCTGGCGGGCATTATTGTGTCAGTTCTGCTAGAGCCTATGGGGTCGGCCAGGCCCGTCTCACCCGGTAACCTAGCCTTTATCGTGGGTCTCTCCTCTGGGAAGCTTTCTGATTGGCGATGACCCTCTCACTTGCTAGAACCATCCATCCATCCATCCATCCCCACCCCTGTTTTAAATGGTCTGGGGCAGCCGGAAGTACCAATACTTAAGTAAATAGAAACCTTCCTGCTGGGGGCCTGGGTTAGAGTTTCAACCACAAACTTCCCCTCCATTTGCCTAAGTTAGGAGTTCCTGGCTTATTGTTCCTCAGAAGCTTCTTGGTTGGTACGGGGAGCGGGGGACAGACAGTGAAGCTGTGGCTACCTTGGGGGATGAGGGCGGTGCTCTCCAGCCTGACTCTGGAACTTCAGGCTTTAACCCTAGCGTGCCAGTGGGCAGTCAGTCTCCAGCTCTTGCCACAGGTGCTCAGGAGCTGACATATTTCTCCCAGGTGTGAGAAGGGCAGTTGGGGAAGAGGCCTGAAGGCCAGCCCTGTGGTTTGTCTTGGAGGCTGTGTCTTCCTCGCGCCTAAGGGCTGACTGAGAAGCAGGAGGAAGAACAGAGCAAGCAGTGGGGATTTCCCCCAGGCAGGCCCGCTGGAGGTGTAGAAATCAGTATGTTCATGAAGTCATCATCCCCAGAAGCCAGCCAGAGAGCACATACGGACCCCAGCGCTATTGGCGCTGAGTAAGATCAGCAAACCCCCCAAGAGGCTGGTGCTGGCCAGGGCCAGAGGACAGAAAGCGCAGGCCCTGTCTCTGGGGAGCTTGTCCTCTGGACTGTCTGCAGGATGCAGGTGCTTGCACAGGAAAGAGTCCGTTACGGGAGACGCAGCCTGCTTTGCCTCAAGGCCCCCCCGGCTTGGCCGTCAGGGAACTCTGACTCTTTCTTGGCAAGTGATGCTTTTCCTTCTTCGCCTCAGGATCATCATCTGGAGATTCCTATGTGGACCCTGGGATCTTTCCCTGGAATCCAAGGAACCTGGAGCCAGGGTTTGGGGAAGCAAGTAAACCTAGCTATCCTGAGATAGAATAAGCAGGGGATGGACATTGAGATCCAGTTGTCACCTGTTTTGTAGACCCTGGGGTGGCCCTGGAGGAAGGAATGGGGCCTTTGCATGATACCCAGAGCCCTTTCCAGATGGCCAAGGACAGGATGTCCTCCGGGACAGGGCCCGAGAAGACAAGCTCTGCTTTCAGCAAGGAATGTCCCCAAACCCACTGCCCTCCACAAAGTCCCTGTATGAGGACACCCCTCCCCACTCCCGTGCCTCGCTCCCATGGCAGTGAAGGTACAGCAGCCTGACTCGTTCTTTAAAAATGGGTTCCTGGCTGGGCACTGGCGGCTCACGCCTGTAATCCCAGCTACTCAGGGGGGCTGAGATCTGAGGACTGCAGTTCAGAGTCCGCTGAGGCCGGAAAGTCCGTGGCACTCTTTATCTCCAAATAACCAACCAAAAGCCACAAGTGGTGCTATGGCTCAAGTGGTAGAAGACCAGCTTTGAGCAGAAAAGGCTGAGGGACAGCACTGAAGCCCCTGAATGCAAACCCTAGTACCCGCACAGAAAAAGTAGGGGGTGGACTGGCAGGAGGAATCTATAGCCGGGCGCAAAGCATTGTTGCACACCCCTGTGATTCTCTCCGGAGGCAAATAGGAAGATGACAGTCTGAAGCTGGTCCTGGCAAAAATGCAATACAGCAACCCTCTCTCTAGTAAATAACTAAAAAGCAGAGGAGGAGGAGGAGGAGCAGAGATATTTCCCAGAAGTTTGGAGTAACAGAGTTTATATTAAAACAAGGATGATATATGTTGTAGCCCTATGCAAAATGTCCTCGGAAAGTTAAGAGAACCCCACACAGGTTCTGGGCTTGCCCTGTGGTTTGGGGCCAGGTTTCCAGACCGACCCCCTAGCAGGCCAGGGGGGGCGGGGAGCACCCTTCTCCCGGGCCAGGCGCCTGCCTTCTGAGCCTCATTCTGGAGTGTGTGTGGGATCCACTTTTAGTATCGTCAGAAGCTTTGCCGCTCCGCCAGCTGGAAGGGAGGGCCTCCTGGCCTCTGGGATTTGTCTTGCAAAAGAAATGTGCATAATAAATTCTCTTTTAAGAGCAGGAAGTGATGTTATCCTCAGGAAAACAAGAGAAAGCAATGTTGAGTGGGTTTTTAAATTATTATTTTTTTAAGTAAATAAAACCAACTCAACCTTGTTAGTAGCTTGAAATATGGCTAGGGTAGAGGGTGGCTATTCCCAGAGCCCTTCTGTAGTGTTGTTTGTACTTGATTTTCACTATACTTTTGAGTTGGAGTGAGACATTCTTTATCATAGGGCTTGTGATCTACCACTTGAGCCAGAGCTTTCTCTGTGTGTGTGTGGTTAATTGGAGATGAGTCTCACAGACATTCCTATCTCTGGTTGGCTTCAAACTGCAGTCCTCAGGTCTCATCTGTCTTATGTAGCTAGGATTACAGGAGTAAGACACTACTACCAGTAGTAGTGTTCAGTTCATTTTTTGCAGTAGTTCAGTTCTTTTTTTGTTTTTGTTTTTTGCTGGGCTTGAGCTCTGGGCCTGGGCACGATTCCTGATAATCTTTTTTTTTTAAGTTATTATAAAGGTGATATACAGAGGGCTTGCACTCTTTGTTCAAGGCCTAGTGCTCTATCACTTGAGCCACAGTTCTACTTCTCCATTTTTCTGTGACTAATTGGCGCTTCACGGACTTTCCTGCTTGGGCTGGCTTCAAACTGTGATCCTCAGATCTCAGCCCCCTGAGTAGGTAGGATTAGAAGCTTGAGTCACCAGCACCTAGCTAGTAATTCAATTCTTAAGGAGGTGGAGAACCAAGCTTCCAGGATGAAGCGTTCAATGGCAGCCACAAATCACACTAGGGTGTCCTGAAACTCCTGGCCTGTGTCAGCAGACACTGGAAGTTACCTGTTGTCATTATTTGCTTTTGAAAGTCACTGAGATGTCACTTAGGCTTTATGTCACAGCTTGTTTTTAGCTCTTCCTGGGGAAACAGGTGTAGGAAGCTAAACTTGCAGATCGTTGTTGTCTTTTGTGGAAGGAAAAGGAGCAGCAGTCAGAGCCATGTGGTGTATTCCTGGGTTGACACATCTGGGCGTCAGAAGGTCTCTCCCTTTGTCCAGGGTGGTGTGGGCACCCCTGGCAGTCAGGATGATTATTAAATAAGAGTTTGAGGCCTTTCAACATCTTTTAGACTGTTTGAGGAAGCTGCAGTTAATATCTTCCAAGTAGCTCAGCTCAACTTGGTTGCTAGGCAGCAAAACCCTTGAAAGACGATTTGTCAATCTCGGCTGAAAGAGAAAAGTAGTAACCATTCACGTTCTAAGAAAATTGCTGCTCTCCAGCTTCCAACTTCCTTGCTCCAGCAAGAATTGCCTTCTTCGGTGTCCATTTTACTCTTTCTTTAGTGTTCGTAAGTCATTCTAAGGAGTTTTAGAAGAGTTAGCCTTTTCCAAGCCGAACTCTCAGTTAATTCAGAGCAAACAAACGTGTAGGTGACAAGTTTCGTAGAAATGGACGGATACTTTGGAAGGTAATAGAGTTCCCAGCTGCCCACGTAGGGCCTCGGGCGCTGCCCAGGTGGCTGATCCGTGGAGAGATCTTGAGTCGCACAACATTTGTTAGCACCTTGTCTGTGCCAGGGGCCCAGCCAGACCCAATTGAGCTCACCTAGTGGAGGAAGACCTGGCAAAAAGCCAGGAGATATTCATGTAGGGGGCCACGGTAATTCAGTTAAAGCCCAGAAGCTGGCCTGGCGTTGAACAACACTTCCCAGGAGAGTGTTCCTGGGAGCTGGGCTTCCTGGGTGGGAGGCTCAGGGGTTCTTGGGATAGGACAGGCATGTATGCATGCATGTGGTCACAGGCCTGGTAGGCCCTCCAAGTTCACCTTGAAGACTGTGGGACAACAAGGTGGGGGTGGGGGGAGCCACTACAGGCTTGGGACTGGCTAAGGCCACCTTCAGATTTGCATATTCCCCTTGGGCAATCCACCAGTCATCGCAGGGCTCCAAGGCCTGCGGGGAGGGCCGGATGGCTCAGGAGGTGGCCCTGGCCCACTCTGCTTCTCCCACCATGTAGACCTTGAGTTTTTAGGGAGACCCTCCATCTCAACCAAGGATCTGGGTGTGGCAGGTCCAACCAAGCCTGTCATCATAGCTATGGGGGGTGGGGGGGAGGATTGTCATCTGAAGCAGGTCCCAGGCAAACAGCAACCACAACCACCACTAGATCCCACTGGAAAAGTATGCCAAAAACGGCTCAGGGCTCCATTGGTAGAGCCCATGCCTGATAACCATCACCACCTGGTTCAAAACTCCAGGACCCAAAAGAAATGCACTTTTTACCTGACTTAGTAACATCGCCTTTATAATAACAATTTTTTTTTGTTTGTTTTTGGTCAGTCCTGGGCCTTGGACTCAGGGCCTGAGCACTGTCCCTGTCTTCTTTTTGCTCAAGGCTAGCACTCTGCCACTTGAGCCACAGCGCCACTTCTGGCCGTTTTCTATATATGTGGTGCTGGGGAATCGAACCCAGGACTTCATGTATACAACGCAAGCACTCTTGCCACTAGGCCATATCCCCAGCCTAATAACAATTTTTAAAGAAATAAAATTAAAAACACAGGACCATCAAAAAAAAATAGGTGCAAAGTGAAGCACAGAGATAAAATAAGTGGCTCACCTAGGCAGTCCTTTAGCGGGTGATCAGAAAGGGTCCTTACAAAGGGGGACCATTAAGGAACAGCCTAGTACAAGGGTTGCACAATCAGGGTTACAAGGAGATTGTACAAGGGATTACAAGCAGGTTGTAATCACCCACACCCAGACCTCTTTAGAGGAGCATCCTATAGGTGCTCGTATAAGATTGGTTTTTGTGACAGCTTTGTGTCAGGTAGGCAAGTTCCCAGCTCAGAGCAACTGTTGTCTAGCATGGTCACACACTGAAAAACTTGAGGCCATCCTAACTCACTTTCGGGGGTCAGCTTAGATCTGCCAAAGTCTGTGCTAGGCCCTCTGGCGTACTAATCTGGGCCTTTCTCTGCTGGCTTTGGCAGAGTCTCCAGAGGCCTCAGTGGGAAAAGGTCTCTGCCAGCAAAGGCAGCTGCTAAACACCCCCAAAAGCACCCGGTGCCTGGGAGTGTGGGTTGCTTGAGTTGATGCTCTCCCATTAGCCGTCTTACTGCTCACTAATAACATATGCAAATGATCAGGGCTGTGAAATCTTCACTGCGTTCCATCTTCTGTTTAATTAACATTTAATCGTAATCTGATTTTAATTTTTTCACACTGGCACCCTAATTAAATGTTAGGGTGTTAGTCTTAACAATTAAATTATATTGGCAAATAGAGTCTTCAAGAAACCTGACCTTTTTCAAGCAAGGGCCTTCCCCAGCTAGGCAGACTGTAATTAGATTCTGCAGGTTGCTGCCTCTGGTCCCACCTGGTGCACCCCCCATTCAGCCGCCTTCCTCACGGTCCCGGGTTCCGACCGGGTGCACACAGTCAGTCATGAGGCCCCCTGCAGGCAGAAGTGAGTGCTGAACCTGATAGACGGCAGCCCGGGGACGGCCAAGCAAGCTGACTTAGTCCCCAGCTCAGCATTAAGATTGATCTGGTGTGAATCCATAACACCATTTAAACTTCCACTAGTGACTTCCTGAGCAGTCACATACTGTTGGTGTTACATTCACAGAAGCCTTTCTGCCCTTTGATTTTTTTTTTAATTTTTACTGTGTTTTTTTTTTCTCCTTTCTCTGCCACTCCCTGCCTTTCTCTCAGTTCCATTCCCATCTCTTTCTTCTTGTAACTTTTCCTTTTAATGTCAGAACAACATAAATTAAGCTTGCCACATTTTTTTTTTTTAGCATGGATGTGTGCATAGGTATGCCAGTGCCAATACTGGGGTTTGAACTCAGGGCCTGGATACTGTCTCTTAGCTTTTTTGCTCAAGGCTGAGTGCTCCACCACTTGAGCCACAGCTCTACTTCTGGCTTTTTGCTAGTTAATTGGCGATGAATCAAGAGCCTCATGGACTTTCCTGCTTGGGCTGTCTTTGAAGAGCAATCCTCAGATCTCAGCCTCCTGAGTAGCTAGGATTACAGGCGTGCCTGCTCTGCTCACGTGTATTGTTCGTACTGCTTTTGTTTTATCTTAATTATAAGAGAGCAGGCAGGGGGCTGGGAATATGGCCTAGTGGTAGAATGCTTGCCTTCTATACATGAAGCCCTGGATTCCATTCTTTAGCACCACGTAAAAGTAAACAGAAAAGGCTGGAAGTGGTGCTATGGCTCAAGTGGTAGAGCACTAACCTTAAGCAAAAAGAAGCCAGCGACAGTGCTCAGGCCCTGAGTTCAAGCCCTAGGACTGGCAAAAAAAAAAAAAGAGAGGGCAGGCAGAAGACTCACTTCAGTTGTGTCTCTCTGCCTCTTCCCTGGCCTGTGGAGCGGGCCACCCTGACTCTGCTCCTGCCCCTCTCTCCCCTGCCAGGTTTTCCGGACAGACTTGATTACAGCTATGAAGATCCCAGATTCATACCAGCTCAGCCCAGATGACTACTACATCTTAGCGGACCCATGGCGACAGGAATGGGAGAAAGGTGTACAGGTGCCTGCTGGGGCCGAAGCTATTCCAGAACCTGTGGTGAGGTGAGGCATCTTGTCAGGCTAGGGGCCTTTGAGGCAGGGAACAACAAGAAGGGGCTCTGCCAGTCCTGGAGCTTGAACTCAGGGTCTATGCCTCGTCCTTGATCTTCTTTTGCTCAAGGCTAGCACTCTACCACTTGAGCCACAGCGCCACTTCCTGCCTTTTCTGTAATTTATTGGAGATAAGAGTCTCATGGACTTTTCTCCCTGGGCCAGTTTTGAACAGCAGTCCTCAGATTTCATCCTCCTGAGTAGCTAGGATTACACGCGTGAACCACGGGCGCCCAGCTTTTCATTTCTTTTAAAGGACCCTCTCAAAGAAGTTCTTGAAGGAGGGGGAGCCAGATGCCCACACAGTAGATGCTATGGAAATTGTTGCTAGTGGACCAGCCTCTGAGTTGGCTGTCTTAGCAGAGCTGAATCAGAAAGGGTTCCTCAGTAGACTTCAAAGCCTGCTGGTCTAAGGGGGTAGAAGAGACTTCAGGAAGCCCTTGGCAGGACATAACCATGTGGGTTTTGCCTCTAGCTACGGTGCTAAGTCAACTGTTTCTCTCAGCACCCTGGAGAACCCTCAGGGCAGGGAGGCCTGGTGTCCTCCCTCTTCCTATCAGCCTGCTTGAGCTAGGCAACTTGAGTTATTGGCAGGCCCTTCCCAGTCTTGGCAACCTTGTGGTTCTCTTTGAGCCCATGTAGATCACAGCTGTCCCTTCTCTTGACATTGGCACCATCACTTCCTGGCAACCACCCTTATGACGGGTTCCTATGTGCCACACGAGCGGCTTAAGGTGCCAGCCCTGCTGTGCTGGGTGTGGATCACAGGTGTTGTGGCCCTGCCCGGGTGCTCTGTGGAACAGTAAGTCCTGAGGGCCGAGTGCCACCGTCACCCCTGTGGGGCCTTTTGGCAGTCAGAGGAGCCTTGGACTGACTAGGGGCCCTGGAGGTGTATGCTCAGTGTAAGAAAGAAGGGAAGACCTTTTTTATTTTTTGTCATCCATAGGGCATGAACTCGGGGCCTGAGCGCTGTCCCTGAGCTCTTAGATTGCTCAAGGTTAGCGCTCTACCCCACTTGAGCCACAGTACCACTTCCAGTTTTCTGGTGGTTCTTTGGAGAGAAGAGTGTCACATGCTTTCCTGCCTGGGCTGGCATCGAACTGTGATCCTCAGATCTCAGCCTCCTGAGTAGCTAAGATTATAATAGGCTTATAATAGGCATGAGTCACCAGCGCTTGGCCTGAATGGGAGACTCTTAAGTCTCTATATTTCCTTTTGAGTAAAGTTCCTAGATAGTTCTATACCTTCCTTGTCAGACCAAAGACCTGTGATTTGACCTCTTTGAGCAAGTTTCCTCCTCTGTAAGACAGAGATAATACCAGTACCTGCCAGAGGGTGTATTGGGGAGGATTAAATGAGAATACTCCTGACAAGTTGTCCCCACGTATGCCCAGGATGGCAGTGCGGGGCAGGCCATCTGCTAGGCAGAGAGGAAGGTTCTAATCAGATCTATCCTTTCTACTTGATGCCAATATCAGGTGGTTCTGGAAACATCCGCTGGCCTGGGTAATGAATTACAGATGCTTCCACACCAGTAGCTTGGCTTTGGTCTGCCCGGCGGCGGGTACTTTATCTGTTGACATCAGGAGGGGAACTCGTGTCTGTATGGCTTTGGTTTTTTTTTTTTTTTTTTTTTTTTTTTTTTTTTTGAACTTATCATGACTTTTATTTTCTTTTTTCTTAAGAAAAACAAAAACAAAAAAGCGGTATTTTTTTAAGCTTTACTCTTTTTTTTTTTTTTTTTTCCCATTTTTTTTTTTTATTTTTTTTTTATTATCAATTGAACATAAATTTTTTTTTTTTTTTACAAGGTGCTGTGCAAAGAGGGTGCAGTTACATAGTAGGGCATTGTGTACATTTCTTGTGATATCTTACAACCTGTTTTCCCATCCCTTGTCTAGGTCAGGTAGACCCATATGCAGTATACAATGTATCAAGCACATATACAGTGTTCACAGACTTGGTCTCTACTGTCTCTCCATCTCCCTTTGTTAACAGTCATATATCAGGGAGATCATGCCCCTTTGTTTTCTGTGTTCTAGGCTTGTCTCACTCAACATTATTTGTTCGAGTTCTGACCATTTCCCTGCAAATAACAATATTTCACCATTCCTAATCGCTATGTAGTATTCCATTGTGTATAAGTACCATATTTTTTGGATCCATTCATCTGTGGAGGGGCATCTGGGTTGTTTCCAAATTTTGGCTATTGTGAATTGTGCTGCGATAAACATGGAAGTACAAATGTCCTTTTGATATCTTGGGTTTTGCTGTTTAGGATAGATGCCTAGGAGTGGTATGGCTGGGTCATAGGGTAGGTCTATATTGAGCTTTTTGAGAAACCTCCATACTGTTCTCCAAAGTGGCTGTACTAATTTGCACTCCCACCAACAATGGAGGAGGGTTCCTCTTTCCCCACAGCCCCTCCAGCATTTGTTGTTTCCTGAGTTCAGAGTATAGGCCATTCTAACTGGGGTGAGGTGGTATCTCAGGGTTGTTTTTATTTGCATTTCCTTTACTAGCAGGGATGTTGAGCATTTCCTCATGTGTTTCTTTGCCATTT
Organism: Perognathus longimembris pacificus; assembly: GCF_023159225.1. Lineage (NCBI taxonomy): Eukaryota > Metazoa > Chordata > Mammalia > Rodentia > Heteromyidae > Perognathus > Perognathus longimembris. Next base: position 15,492,132 of record NC_063185.1, read on the forward strand.
TTATATCTTCTCTTGTGAAGTCTCTCTTTAGCTCTTTTGCCCATTTCCTAATAGGTTTATTGGGCTTGGAGGGGCTTAGTTTTTTGAGTTCTCTGTAGATGACAGATATCAGGCCTTTGTCTGTTGCTGTGCTGGTAAATATCCTTTCCCATATCGTTGGCTGTCTTTCTATTTTGGTGGCTATGACCTTAGCTGTGCAGAAACTTTTTAATTTGTAGTAGTCCCATTTGTTGAGTCTTTCCCCTATTTGTTGTGCGCCTGGGACTCTATTCAGGAAGTTCCTTCCTGTGCCTATAAGTTCTAGTGTCTTTCCTACTCTGTCCTTCAGTAGTTTCAAGGATTCAGGTCTGATGTTGAGGTCCTTGATCCATTTTGAGTTGATCTTGGTGCATGGTGATAGGCTTGGGTCTACTTTGAGTTTTCTGCATATGGCTGCCCAGTTCTCCCAGCACCAGTAGTTGAAGAGGCTATGTTTATTCCATTGTATGTCTTTAGCTCCTTTGTCGAATATCAGTTGGCTGTAAGAGTGCGGTTTTATTTCTGGGTCTTCAATTCTAATCCACTGGTCTTCCGATCTGTTTTTATACCAATACCATGCTGTTTTTGTTATGATGGCCTTGTAGTAGAGCTTGAAGTCTGGTATGGTGATACCTCCTGCACTATGTTTTTTGCCTAGAATTGCTTTGGCTATTCTAGGTTTTTTGCTGTTCCATATGAACTTATGGATTGGTTTCTCTATTTCAGTGAAGAATGTGGCTGGGATTTTGATAGGTATTGCATTGAATTTGTATAACAATTTGGGCAGTATGGCCATTTTCACTATATTGATTCTGCCTACCCATGAGCATGGGAGGACTTTCCATCTCCTTGTGTCTTCTTTGATTTCCCTTATTAGATTTTTGTAGTTTTCATTGAATAGGTCCGTCACGTCCTTGGTTAAGTTGATCCCTAGGTACTTTATTCTTTTTTTGGCTACTGTAAATGGAATCGTTTCCATAATTTCCTTTTCTGTTTGTCTATTGCTGGTGTACAGAAAAGCTGCTGACTTTTGTGGATTGATTTTGTATCCTGCTACTTTGCCAAATTGGTTTATTAGATGTAGGAGTTTGGGTACTGAGTTTTTTGGGTCCTTGAGATATAAGATCATGTCGTCTGCGAATAGGGATAACTTGATTTCTTCCTTGCCGATGTGGATCCCTTTGATGTCCTCCTCTTGCCTTATTGCTATGGCTAGGGATTCCAGTACTATGTTGAACAGAAGTGGGGAGAGTGGGCATCCTTGTCTTGTTCCTGTGTTTAGGGGGAATGATTTAAGTTTCTCTCCATTTAATATGATATTAGCAGTTGGTCTGTTGTATATGGCTTTTATTGTTTTGAGGAATGTTCCATCTATTCCTGTTCTCTCCAAAGCTTTTAATAGGTATGGATGTTGTATTTTGTCAAAGGCTTTTTGGGCATCGACTGAGATAACAATGTGATTCTTGATTTTAGTTCTGTTTATGTGGTGAATTACATTGATTGATTTACGGATGTTGAACCATCCTTGTGACTGAGGGATGAAGCCTACTTGGTCATGATGTATGATATTCTTGATCACTTTCTGGATCCTGTTAGCTAATATTTTATTGAGGAGCTTTGCATCTGTGTTCATTAGTGATATTGGTCTGTAGTTCTCTTTTTTTGTTGGATCTTTGCCTGGTTTGGGGATGAGTATGATATTAGCTTCGTAGAATGAGTTCGGGATTTTTCCCTCCGTTTCTATTTCGCGGAAGAGTTTGAGGAGTATTGGAATTAGCTCCTCACTAAAGGTTTTGTAGAATTCATTGGTGAATCCATCTGGGCCTGGGCTTTTCTTAGTAGGGAGGTTCTTGATTACCTCCTGTATCTCACCGTAAGTTATTGGTTTATTTAGTTGATTTATTTCTTCTTGGTTCAGTTTGGGCAGTTTGTACTTCTCTAAGAATTGATCCATTTCTGTAAAATTATTGTTTTTTGTTGAGTAGAGGTTTTGGAAATAGCTCCTTATGATTGTTTGAATATCGTGTGTATTTGTTGTAATTTTTCCTGTGGAGTCCCTGATTTTACGTATATGAGTCTCTTCTCTTCTTTTTTTTGTGAGTCTTGCAAGGGGTCTGTCAATTTTGTTTATTTTCTCAAAGAACCAGCTTTTAGTCTTATTTATTTGTTGAATGGTCTTTCTATTTTCAATCAGATTTATCTCTTCTTTAATCTTTGTAATCTCTCCCCTCCTAGTCGTTTTAGATTCTGTCATTTCTTGTTTCTCCAGTTGTTTTAGTTTCATCGTGAGGGTATTCACCTGCTCTGCTTCCATTCTTTTAATGTGGGTACTGAGTGCAATGATCTTGCCCCTCAGTACTGCCTTAGCTGTGTCCCATAGGTTTCTTTGTGATGTGTTTTCTTTGTCATTGTGGCTTATGAATTCGTTGATTTCATCTTTAATTTGATCTGTGGCCCAAGTGTTGGATAGCAGCGTGGGGTTTAGCCTCCAAGAGTGTGTATAGGCTCTGTGGTATCCTTTGTTGTTGAGGGTTACCTTTAATCCACTGTGATCAGATATAATACATGGGATGATGTCAATTCTTTTGTATTTGCTGAGGTTCTTTGTGTGGGCTATGACGTGGTCTATTTTGGAATATGATCCATGGGCTGCTGAAAAGAAGGTGTATTGGGTCTCTGTAGGGTGGAAGGTTCTATATAGGTCTGTTAGATCCATTTGGGCAATGGTGTTATTTAGGTCCTCAGCTCCCTTACTAATCCTCTGGGTGTTGGATCTGTCTCTTGGAGAGAGAGGAGTATTAAAGTCACCCACTATGATTGTGTTTGCATCTATCTTGCTCTGTAATTCTGTGAGAATTTGCTTGACATATGTCGGGCCTCTTTTGTTCGGTGAGTATACATTTATCACCGTGATGTCTTGATTCTGGATTTTTCCTTGTATCAATATGTAGTGTCCTTCTTTGTCTTTTTGAGTGGACTTTAAAGAGAAATCCAGCTTGTCTGAGATCAGGATGGCTACACCTGCCGTTTTGGTGGGTGCATTTGCTTGGTAGATCTTGCTCCATCCTTTCATTCGAAGCCTGTTTTTGTCCCTTGCTGTAAGGTGGGTCTCTTGTAGACAACAGATGTCAACTTTTTGCTTGCGGATCCATTCTGCCAGTCTGCTCCTCTTGATCGGGGAGTTTAAGCCATTTATATTTAAAGAGATCAAGGATAAGGGTGTTTTTTCTCCTTCCATTTTCTTGTTGGGCTGTTTTTTCCTGTTGTTTTTTTTTTTTCTTCTTGTCTTTAGTGAGCTTGTGTTTCTGCTGGACTTTGGCTATTGAAGTTTCTTTCTGAATCTGTCTGTGTGTCTTTTACGATCTCTGTTGGGTGGGCTTCCCCTCTTAATATTCGCTGTAGGGCTGGTTTTTTATTCACATACTCCTTTAGCTCCTCTTTGGTGTGGAAAGATCTGGTTCTCCCTTCGAATGTGAACTCCAGTTTCGCTGGATATTTGATCCGAGGTTGTAAATTGTTATTCTGAAGTACTTGGATGGTGTTCTTCCACTCACTTCGAGCTTGGTAAGTTTGTGTGGATAAGTCGGATGTTATTCGAATCCTCTTCCCATTGAAAAAAGTTTCCTTCTTCGCTTTGGCTGAATTCAGAATTTGCTCTTTAATCTTGAGGTCTGTAGTCTTGAATATTATGTGCCTTGGGGTGGTTTTCCTGGGGTCTGGCCTGCCAGGTGTCCTATAGGCTTCGGTTACCTGGATGGGGTCCCCTGTGAGATTGGGGAAGTTTTCTGCAATAACTTTATTGAGAACATGATTAAGCCCTCTGCTCTGATATTCGGCTCCTTCTTCTATTCCAATTATACGCAGATTATATCTCTTGTCTTTGTCCATTAGTTCCTGGAGTAATCTTCCCTGAAGCTTCACCTTTTCTTGGAGTGTGGTCATTTTCTGGTTGTTGTCAGCTGCTTCATCGTCCAGGCGAGAGATTCTGGATTCCATATGGTCCACTCTTTGTGTTATGGTTTCAATTGCGGAGTTTATGGATGTCAGAGAGCTATTCATGGTTGTCATATCAGCTCTGATCGTGGAAATTTCTTCCTTTAAAGAGTTGTATTTTAAATCTATTTTTTCATGCATTTCAATTCTCAGGGTGTGGAGATTTTCTTTAAAGGCGGCTTGCATTGTATCCATTTTTGCTTCCATTTCTTTAAACGAGGCTTGCATTGTATCCAGTTTTGCTTCCATTTCTTTCTTGGCTTCCTGGGTGTCCTTCCAGATTTCCGCTCTAAACTCCTGGAATTGTTTTCTGATTTCATTTCTGACGGTTTCGATCATTCCTGTTAACATGTCCTCATTTGCTTTTTTATTCTCCATCTCCTCTCCAGTCGTGCTGCTTTTTGGAGCTGGCGAGTTGGCTTGTCCTTTGATGAACTGAGTTATGTTTCTTTGTGATTTGCGCATCTGGAAGTCTGTGTAGTTCTTCCCTCCCTTCTGTGTAGGCGTGTCTGCGTCAGCAGGTGCTGTCGCTGTGGCCCCGCCCACCAGTGCAGGGCACGCCTATCAGAGCGGGCGCTTTCGCCGGGGCCCCGCCCTCCTGTGCACTGTGAGTCCCCTACAACAGGCACTTAAGTGGGGTCTGCCTCCCAGAGCGAGCCCTGGGTTGTTGGGTTGTGCTTGCGCCCTCCCGCGAGTCCGTTGGGGGGGGGAAGCAGTATGTGTGGGGCCCAGTGGGATCGACTGTCCGGGTGTGGCTTGGCACCCTCAGACCTCGCCTCCGCTTCGAGGAGGGGGAACGAGATCAGGCTCAGGTGACCCTGCTGGGCTGGTATTGCCCACCAGCGCCTGTGATTTTAGTTGTAAGAGTCCGCAAGGTCTAGGCGCCTCGGGTGGGGCTTGCCCTGCCGGCCGTCCCTGGCCCCTGTTGGGAAGGGGACGGGGCCGGTTCTGCCAGTTCAGGAACCTTTGGGGGCTTGGGGCTGTTCCGCCCTTCCCCTGCTAGACTGGCTTCCCAGTGCCTGCTGGGAGCTTCCCGCCTGATTTGGGGAATCTTTGTTCCCACGGGAGTGGGGAGGGGGAGGGAGGGAGATATATCGTCTTTGTCGGGCTTGGGTCTCCCGTTGGGGGAAGGGATTATGGGGGACTCACTTTTGCTGCTTTGTGTGCGTGTCCCGCACCGCCGTTGGCCCTTCAGGGGTTGGCGAAGTGTCGTGGTGGCTCCCCCGTTCCCTCTTTCTGCCGCGCTGGGTTCCCTTGTCCGAATCCGGTGTGGACCCGAACTTCTCGTCGCTGCCGGGTGTGTCTTGGTCCGCACCCTGCTTTGTGTCCGTGGGGTCTCCCGCTATATGGATTCTGCGCTCCTGGCAACCTGTCTGCCGATCGCCGGGTTTCCCTTTCCCAGCCTGACCCTGTTTGGGCCAGGGCCGGCTGGTGGGGGGAGGGTGCCCCGATTAATCTCCGGCTCCGTGTAGGTTTTCGGTTCTTCTTTTTTGCTCCTTTTTGTTTTCCTGCGTTTCTCCACTGCTTCTGGATGCTGGTTTTGCTGGGTTCTTGGTGGAGTGTTGGGTGTTGGAGTTCCCAGCTCGCTATTCAGTTGGTGCGAGTCGGGGTGCCTCCCTATTGTCTCGGCGCCATCTTTCTCCTCTCATGGCTTTGGTTTTTATGAGGTGCATTCCCAGCATACTCAGGGCCGAGCTGGGCTGACATGAGCCAGGCACTCCCAGCCTATCTGGGATTTGGAGAGAATAGCCTGGGGCAGGGAGGGGGATCCTCTTGGAGAGTGCTCCCTGTTCTTCCCAGGCCTTTTCCTCCCTATCTCCTCCAGCCCAGCCCCTCTGTCTCCCTGGAGACCTGTGCAGCCGTAGCCACCATGGATTGGAGAATCTGTGCCTGAGGTCTTGCTGTGCTGGCACTTTTCTTTTTTTGTACCAGAACTGGGGCTTGAACTCAGTGCCTCACACTCTTGCTTGGCTTTTTTCACCCCAAGCTGACATTGTACCACTTGAGCCACAGCTCTCTACTTTCAGCTTCTTGCTGGTTCATTGGTGATAAGAATCTCACAGGCTTTCCTGCCTGGACTACTGGCTTTGTGCTGTACCTGTTGGGGTTCATCTTCTCACTGAGTGATCTTCCTTGCCTTAGAAAGTACTCAGATTTAATAGATGAGAGGAAGTCGGGAAATTCTGGGGAGTTTCCTGCAGAACCCACAGGGGGCCTGGTGGGCTGCCGGGGCCAGGAAATTGCTGGCCACAAGAACAAACCTTGGGTTGTCCCTATGAGGCCCTTAGCAAGAACGTGATGTATGCTGGCCCTGAGTGTGCTCCCAAGCTGCTGTCCCGGCCGCTTGTGCTTCCTCCCCAGCCTTTGGACAGATCTGCCCATCTCCTGGTCGCAAAGCTCTCTGGATGAGTGCCGGTGCTCAGTGCGGCCAGAAGACTCAGCGCAGGGCAAACATTAACCTCTGCTATCTGTCTGATCCTCTGGAATAGAAATCTCTCCCTTCCCTTAGATCTCAGCCAGGCTTCTGCCTCCTCCCGGCTAAGCTCAGTGCATCTGGCTGAGGGGAAGACCTAGGGTCATGTCCACCCCTGGTTAAGCCTACCAGGGGCAAATGCGGGTGGCAGATCATAGAAAATCTCCAAGAAACACAGGCAAGGAATGCTTTTTCTGGTTTATAAGGCAGGCCTGAGTCCTGGCTCCCCAGAGGGAAGACCTGGATCTTGGCTCCCAGGGGCGTAGCCAGCTGGCAGCTGGCAGGCAAGCAGGAGGAGTGGTTGGTGTTATATTGTTGACCATTTGGACAAAGACTGCCCCAAACTCTGACTACGCATATGCTTAGGGCACAAACAAGCCAGACTGTGACAAATTCATAAGGCTGTGTTTTTAAAAAATGATAATAATAATAATAAGGAAGAAAAAGCATCCATTGTAGTGACAGTGTTTTGGAGAAACTTCACTGGTTGGACTGAGCGTTCACATTGCTTCATTTGGAATCGCCTGCTTGGTGGGCACAGCCTGCCATCATTAATTAAGGACTCTCATTACTCGCACCTCTTGTTGGGGGGTCCTTCCCCTTTCTCCTTACCCACTCAACCTTCTCAAGGCCTGCCTCCTTGCAGAGAGGCCTGGGCCTCTTGCCTGGGCCCTTGTCTCTTGCCTCCTTCCTGTCCCCTTGCTGACATGGGGTATTTCCTGGAGCCGGCACCCTCCCCATACACAGCTCAGTCATGTCTCTGTGCCATCTCAGGCCCTGCCCTCCCCTGCACATCCTCCGCTGAGTCATAGCCCCTGGCAGCCCTGCTTTCGACCCCAGGAGGCCTCCCGGCAAGTGAGGGGGCCTCTCAGGCCTGGCAGGGCTGGCCAGATGGAGGCCAGGCTCCAGGCAATAACCATGGCAACCAAAGGGGGGGCGTGTGTGTGTGGAAAGAGCTGGCATTTTAAACTGGTGTCAGGACTTGAGGAGCAGCACACAGCTGCATGGATGGGACACTCGCCCTGCCCAGAGGGAAAAATTCTCCTCTTTCCATGTCAGGAGGTGTTATGCAGATGTCTCAAAGCACTTTGATGCCATCACACACACACACACACACACACACACACACACACACACACACACACACTGTGTTTTACCTTCATTAATCCTTACAATCCAACCAGCCCTCATAAGGTAGGTATGCTATTAGGTCTTTTGTGTGAGGACACAGAGCCCTTTGGTGGCAGAGGTGGGCTTCGGTCTGCCCTACAGTCAGGGCCCTACCAAGGGGTCTTGGAGCCACGGAGAACTGAGCTCCTAGGTGATCCTGGGCCAGTAGCAGGTGCACATTTGTTTGGAGAGAACTAACTTGGCCTCTGACTTGCTGCTTGGGAACCCATCTGAAAAAGGGCTGGGTATGTTAGTAACAGTGAAACCTGATCGGGGACTGCTGATGGCACAGGACAGCTGGACTCCGTTTTTCTTTTCTTTTTTTGCCAGTCCTGGGGCTTGAACTCAGGGCCTGAGCACTGTCCCTGGCTTCCTTTTGCTCAAGGCTAGCGTTCTACCTCTTGAGCCACAGCGCCACTTCCAGCCTTTTCTGTGTGTGTGGTGCTGAGGAAACGAACCCAGGGCTTCATGCATGCTAGGCAAGCACTCTACCCCTAAGCCACATTCCCAGCCCCTCAATTTTTTTTGTGGGGAGAGGGGGCAGTCGTGGGGCTTGACCTCAAGGCCTGGGGCGCTTATCACTGAGGCTAACGCTCTACTACTTGAGCCGCAGCACCACTTTCAGCTTTTTCTGAGAAGTTTGGTTATGTGCATTTTTTTTTTTTTTTTTGGCCAGTCCTGGGCCTTGGACTCAGGGCCTGAGCACTGTCCCTGGCTTCTTCCCGCACAAGGCTAGCACTCTGCCACTTGAGCCACAGCGCCGCTTCTGGCCGTTTTCTTGTATATGTGGTGCTGGGGAATCGAACCTAGGGCCTCATGTATCCGAGGCAGGCACTCTTGCCACTAGGCTATATCCCCAGCTTTTCTGAGAAGTTTGTTAGATAGAGAGTCTAATGGACTTTCCTGCCTAGGCTGGCTGCAAACTTTAATCCTCAGATCTCGGCCTCCTGAGTAGCTGGGATTACAGGCATGAGCTACCAGCACTGGCCTGGACTCTGTTTTAAGATTTTGGTGATGCTTTCAGGCTGTTTCAGACCCACAGGTCTTAAAGATCCAAAAACGATCTGGCTCTATCCCAGAAGGCTATTAGTCATGTCTCAGCTACTCTAGGGTGAGGAGAGTGGAATTGGTTCTGGCTGAGCGGGGTGGGTGTGGTATGGCGAAGCAAAGCTGCAGGTCAGCCTTCTCTCTGTTACACGGCCCTTTAGGGGTTTTCTTTGTCCTGTGAGACCCACAGTCATCTGCAAGGTAGGCAGATGGTGAAGGAAGGAAAAAGGGGAGAGAAGAGTGTGGGCTCTACTGGACATTAAAACTCAGCCAGGCACTGGTGGGCTCACACCTGTAATTCTAGCTACTCAGGAGGCTGAGATCTGAGGATCACGGTTCAATGCCAGTCCAGGCAGGAAACTCCATGACATTCTTATCTCCGATTAACTGCCAGGAAACCAGAAGTGGTCCCGTGTCTCAAACTGGTAGAGTGCTAGCCTTGAGCAAAAAGCTCAGGGACAGCACCCAGGCCCTGAGTTCAAGCCCCACAACTGACCAAAAAGAACAAAAAAAAAGTCTCATCATAGCTCATACTTGGCCACAGCCTTCTCTGCGAGGTTTACCAACTCCCCAGGCTGCTGGAGGGGCAGGCCAATGCCCCTTGCTCTACAGCACCCCCTCTTGATTTCTCAGGCTCCTCCCGCCACTGGAAGGCCCCTCCACATCCTCAAGCAACCCTGCGCTTGGTGAGGGCTCCCAGCCTGCCTGGACGAGCCGCTATGACCTGGATGAGATCGATGCCCATTGGCTGGAAATCCTCAACTCAGAGCTCAAGTTGATGGGTAGGTGGTCCATTGTGCCAGGAAAGGGGTTGGCATTGTCTTTTCTAGCCCCAGTATCCTCCCCTCCAAAAAGACAGTGGCCCAGGCAGGGTTGGGCGTCCTGCTGCTTTCCGATGGCTATAGTCTTGGTTCTCTCCACCTGAAGGTTTGGGGGGCAATAATAGCAGGTATTCACAGTATTTTGGGAGAATGATAGACCTGGCGTGTCACATGAAGAATAAGTGAGCTTTGTCATATGCGGGTAACTTCTAAAATCCTAGCTAGTCAAGAGGCTGAGCTTGGGGCTGGGAATATGGTCTAGTGGCAAGATCCTGGACAGAAAAATCCTTAAGACTCTCATCTGTGAAGTAACTAGCAAAAAGCCAGAGTGGAGGTGGTAGAGCTCTAGCCAAGCAATCCCAAGGCCCTGAGTTCAAACCTCAGAGCTGGCAAATAAAAGAATAAGGGAAGCCAGACACTGGTGCTGGCAAATAAAAGAATAAGGGAAGCCAGTCACTGGTGCTGGCAAATAAAAGAATAAGGGAAGCCAGACACTGATGGCTCACACCTGTAATCTTAGCTATTCAGGAGGCAGCGACCTGAGGACTGTAGTTTGAAGCCAGCACCGGCAAGAAAGTCTGTGAGATTCTTACCTCCAATTAGCCACCCGAAAATTGGAAGTGGCACTGTGGTGCAAGTGGTAGAGCACTAACTAGCCTTGGGTGAAAAAGTTCAGGGACAGTACCCAGGCCCTGAGTTCGAGCCCCACAACCAACAAAAAAAGAAAAGAATAAGGGAGCACATAGTGGGGCTAGTCAGTGGGACCCGGCAGGGGGAGATTCCCCCCTGTCTGGAGCCCAGTAACTGGTCTCACCCAGGAAAGTCCAACTTTGTGGTATTCAGCCACTTTGAGAACATCCATCCTGCACAGGTGCCAGCAGCGGATTCTAGCCAGCACTAGGGGACATAGGAGGAGTCTAAACCATCTCCACTCCACAAACTCCATACTCTGAGCACACATGGGTCTGCGTGGTCTCAGGCAGGCTGTCTTCAGTGAGAACAGAGGCAGGGACCTTAGAGGGTAGACGGTCCAGACTCTTCTGGAAAGTTCCTCCTATGTTCAGTTTTCCTCAGTTCTCCCAGTAGGTGAGTGAACCCCGCTAGACATCTGTTCTGAGTGCTGTAGCCTTGCGGGGGGGGGGGGGGGGGAGGAGGGGGGGCCGAGGCCTCTTCAGACCTTGAGGGACACTAGAGTCCTAACACTGATACCTTTCCCAAACCCACCCCACTTTCCTCTCTGCAGAGAAGCCTGAGCTGGACGAGCTGACTTTAGAGCGTGTGCTGGAGGAGCTGGAGACATTGTGCCACCAGAATATGACACGGGCCATTGAGACACAGGAGGGGCTGGGCATCGAGTACGACGAGGACGTCGTGTGCGACGTGTGCCGCTCCCCTGAGGGCGAGGATGGCAATGAGATGGTCTTCTGTGACAAATGCAACGTCTGTGTCCATCAGGTGGGAAACCCGCCCCCCCACCCCACCCCCACTGCAGACAGGCAGTGTGTGATGGGAAGGTTTCACGGGCCACTGGGGGGGTCGGGGGGAGGGTCCAGCCCTGCAGAAAGAGAAAAAGGAAAGTGTGTTTGAGAAGATGAAGTTGTTTGTTAGAGAGTTACTCACACAGTAAGATCTATAAGCCTGTGTTACCGTTCGTGCTGTTAGAAAATAGGTACAGCCAGGTGTCAGTGGATAGGAGAAGTCTTGGATATATCCCCAGGCTGTTTCTGGAAGGCCTGGCTGGGACCCAAGGATGCACTCTGGCTCTGACTTTCAGGCTCACACTGCAGCTGCACCAGCCCCCCGGGAGCTCAGAGCTGGCTCTGCATCCCTCCCGCGTCCGCCCAGCCGTTCTCCATCTCTCCCCGCCTGCACAGGGCCAGAGGAGCCCTGCTCGCAGACCTGTAAAAAGATGAAGGCTCTAGGCCTTGATCTTATGGGGATGCATCAAACCGATTGCTTTTTTTATGTACCAGTCCTGGGACTTGAACCCAAGGCCTGGGTGCTGTTCCTAAACTTTGTTTTGCTCATGATTAACACTCTCCTGCTTGAGTCACAGCTCTACTTCGAGCCGTTCGGTGGTTAATTGGAAGTAAGAGTCTCTCACGGCCTTTCCCTGCCCTGGGATCGCTTCAAACTGTGATCTCAGCCTGCTGAGTAGCTAGGATTATGGCCGTGACCTGACAGTACCTGGCAGAACCAGTTTTTCATATTCCGCCTAAGCGGGGTGGTTTATGGATCCTCCTAAAGTCTATTTGAGTTAGGAACCTCTGGCTAACGTGAGTCTCCTCCCAGCAGAGGGTGGCCCTGAGCGCTTTCACAGACTATGGGGAAGTAGATTTCAGACATGCTGACAAGCAGGCGGGAGCCCCTTGGGTGGCGACCCCCAGGGGGTCTCCCTGCCCAGGCAGGAGGCTGCATTGCTTTACCTGTAGCCTGGACCTGGCGATCCTCTGTACCCAACTCGTGACCCCCTGCTTCTCCCTAGGCGTGCTACGGGATCCTCAAGGTGCCTTCGGGGAGCTGGCTATGCCGGACATGTGCCCTGGGTGTGCAGCCAAAGTGCCTGCTCTGCCCCAAGCGAGGAGGAGCCCTGAAGCCCACTAGAAGTGGGACCAAGTGGGTGCATGTCAGCTGCGCCCTGTGGATTCCTGAGGTGGGTCAGCATGAGGGGCAGGGAGGACAGGCCCGGAGAATATAGCATGTGGGGAAGTGGGCAGAGTTATCAGATGAGCCTAGAATAAAATGCAAAGATGGGGGGGGTGGTGGCAGGACTGCGAAGGGCTGGAGCAGCAGCTGCCCACAGAGCCTGGGGGGACTTGGCCACCGTCGAGGGGTAGTTTCTGTGGGAAGGTGAGGCAGCGGGTGATGGCAGGGTCAGAGGTAGGTCCAAGGACAGCCATCAGGCGGCCAACTCTAGGGGACCTAGGTTAGGGGTCCGTGTAACAGTTACACTGCATGTTTAAAACAACCCAGCTGGGGCTGGGGATATGGCCTAGTGGTAAAAGTGCTCGCCTCGTATACATGAAGCCCTGGGTTCGATTCCTCAGTACCACATAGATAGAAAAAGCCGGAAGTGGCGCTATGGCTCAAGTGGCGGAGTGCTAGCCTTGAGCAGAAAGAAGCCAGGGACAGTGCTCAGGCCCTGAGTTCAAGCCCCAGGACTTGCCAAAGAATAAATTAATAGTAAATAAAACAACCCAGCTGATCTCAACAGCAGTTAGGCACCCAGCCTAACTGAATGAAGCTAGATAGTGGGCTTGCTTCTCTGACTGTGCCTGGGAAGGAGGGGTGGGCCCGTGGCTGAGCCAGCTGGACAACAGCCTGGATCTACAGGGTTGGCTGAGAACATTTTCTTGAAAGCCAGGCACCACTGGCTCACACCTGTAATCCTAGCTTCTCAGGAGGCTGAGATCTGAGGATCACGATTCAAAGCCAGCCTGGGCAGAAAAGTTGGTGAAACTTATCTCCAATAAACTCCCCCAAAAGTGAGAAATGGAGGGGCTGGGGATATGGCCTAGTGGCAAGAGTGCTTGTCTTGTATACATGAGGCCCTGGGTTCAATTCCCCAGCACCACATATGCAGAAAATGGCCAGAAGTGGCGCTGTGGCTCAAGTGGCAGAGTACTAGCCTTGAGCAAAAAGAAGCCAGGGACAGTGCTCAGGCCCTGAGTCCAAGCCCCAGGACTGGCCAAAAAAAAAAAAAAAAGTGAGAAATGGAGCTGTGGCTCAAGTGACCTGGGCACTAACTTTGAGCAAAAGGAGCTCAGGGGTAACACCTCGACACTGAGTTCAAGCCCCAGGACCAGCCAAAATAATAGTAATAATAGTAAGTGAAATTCACTGGAAAGCTGCGCATTGCAGCCCCCTCCCTATGCTGCCGGTGCCCCAAAACAAGCCAGGTCTGCTCAGTGTGTGCACTTCCCTTCCTGGGCTCCCAGCCCAAAGGTCCCCTACTGGTACCCACTGTCTTCTTCCTGTGGTGGTTGTGGTTTGTGTTAGCAGCAGTACCTGCTCTCACATCTGCCTCCTGATGGCTGGAACTGCCTCTCAGTGTCCCCTGAGCTGAGTACATCTCAGTGAACCAACAGAGAGCCGACCATAGACCCCTTTGGGAGGGGGTCCTGTGGGTGTGAGCTATCGGGAAGCCATTGTGCCTGCTTCCTGGAGCTGGGGGTCAATTTACTTTTAGCACAGCGTCAGGACAGTCCCTTTAGGAGAAGCTTAGCAAAGGTCTATTCCCATTGATAAGAAGAACCCTAAAGACCCCCCCACCCCAGAGGAGATGCTATGAGGCCTGTTTTGGGTGCTCAAGGAAAAATGACAAGTTACAAGAATTCTAAAGGCGCTGTTAAACTAACAAAGGCCAGAGGTGTAAAAGAGAAACACTGCATGTACCCATCATGCAGTGCAGTCTTCTCTCTCGCTCTCTCTTCCCCACTTCTCTCTCTCTTCGAGACCTACACAGGCGCTCTCCCACCTAAAAACACTGCATGCATTCCCACCCAGCAGTCACCAGGCTGGTGTGGAGGGACCTAGACCTTAACTGTGTCTGTTTTGGAATTGGGAAGGACCTGGGATTTAAGGGGCTCAGCCATTGCTCTGTCTGCCCAGAGCCTGAGTTCAGCAGGCAAGTCTCCGGGTTGGAGGTATGGCCCAGTTGGTAGAGTGTTAGCCTGTGAGCAAAAGCATCAGGTATTGAGTTCAAGTCCCGGTCTGGGACTGTCACTGGGGGAACCCTGGAGGCAGACTGGGAATTGACCGAGCTCCCTGTGTCCTGCCCAGGTCAGCATCGGCTGCCCAGAGAAGATGGAGCCCATCACCAAGATCTCACATATTCCAGCCAGCCGCTGGGCCCTGTCCTGCAGCCTGTGCAAGGAGTGCACAGGCACCTGCATCCAGGTACGTAGTCTGTTTCCCCTCACGTACTAGCCAGGAGCGGCACCCATTGGACATTACCACACTCCACCATTGCCACTGCAAACCCAACCGCTGTCTGCCTGCGGCAGTGACTCCCACATCCTGGGGGCCGCATACAAATCCCCAAGGCCAGAGGTTGCGATGGAGTTGATCTTGAACAGAGCTGAGCCTTTGCATGGCCACCAGAGAGGCAAGGGATGTTGGTGCCTTTGGTCTGTGAGAGGGGCAGTTTGTCCCTCTGCTCTTTCCTGAATGAATCGTCATGGCAACATCAGATGTGTCTGTATCCATGTATTCAACCCTCAGGACTACCTGTAGGCAGCATCTGTGGCCCCGAATGTTGGGGTACCAAAGTCTTTATCCAAGGCTAGTAAAAGGGTTAGACCTTGAGCTACCTGGGCTAAGAAAGAAAGGGGGCCCCCTGTAGCTGCTCATTCTAAGGGGAGAAAGATGGGCCCAAGTTCCCCCACCCTCGATAATATTACAGGAGTCGAGAGCAGTAGTCCATTTTACTTTATTTTATTTCGCCAGTCCTGGAGCTTGAACTCAGGGCCTGAGCACTGTCCCTGGCTTCTCTTTGCTCAAGGCTTGCACTCCACCGCTTGAGCCACAGCGCCACTTCTGGCCTTTTCTATACATGTGGTGCTGAGGAATCGAACCCAGGGCTTCATGTATATACGAGGCAAGCACTCTACCACTAGGCCATATTCCCAGCCCCCATTTTATTTTATTTTATTTTTATTATTGTTGTTGGTTGTGGAGCTTTGAACTCTGGGTCTAGGCACTGTCCCTGCACCCTTCAGCTGAAGGCTAGCGCTCTACCACTTGAGCCACAGCGCCACTTCTGGTTTTCTGGTGGTGAATTGGGGATAAGAGTCCCAGGGATGGCAGTCCATTTTATTTTTATGAAGCAGGGTGTCACTGCTATGCTGGCCTACATAAATGATCCTCCCCACTCAGCCTCCCAGGAGTGTGTGCCCACCATGCCCATTCAGTCTTTCTTTTGCTGCTTTTTAATCCCAGACTCTTTAAACTTCATTCTGATCTAGGCATGGTAGCTCACACCCATGGGAGGCAGAGACAGGATGGTGAATGTGAAGCCAGCCTGGGGGTACATAGCATCACCGACAAAAATTAAAAAAGCAGCTTGTCCCAGTTGCAGTCTCTTGATTGCGTCCCTCAGGTGTATGGTGCTATCCCTCTACCTTTCTGTGTGCTCCAGAGCTCCATCCTAACCTGTCTTGGCTCTCCAAACAAAGCAGGATGTTGAGAGAGCCCTTGGTTGGTTGGTTGGGGGTCTGGGCTCCCTGAGCTGTTTTTTCTCAAGGCGAGAGCTCTACCACTTTGAGCCACAGCTCCACTTCCAGTTTCCTGGTGGTTAATTGGAGGTGAGGGTCTCATGGACTTTTCTACCCAGGCTGGCTTCCACCTGTGATCCTCAGATCTCAGCCTCCTGTGTAGCTCGGACGACAGGCGTGAGCCACTGGCGCCTGGCAACCCATGCTGTTTTATGTATAGTCTCCCCGGAGTTTCCACTCTGAGTGGATGCTCTGTGGGAAGTTCCACCGTCTCTCCTTACCTCGCCCCCTCGGGCTCCTCCCACACCCAACCCTGCCTTTCCTGTCCCTCCAGTGCTCCATGCCTTCCTGCGTCACGGCATTTCACGTCACATGCGCCTTTGACCACAGCTTGGAAATGCGGACTATACTAGCAGACAACGATGAGGTCAAGTTCAAGTCGTTCTGCCAGGAGCACAGTGATGGGGGCCCGAGGGGTGAGCCTCCATCCGAGCCCACGGAGCCCAGCCAGGCCGGGGAGGACCTGGAAAAGGTGACACTGCGGAAGCAGCGGCTGCAGCAACTGGAGGAAGACTTCTACGAGCTGGTGGATCCGGCTGAGGTGGCCGAGCGGCTGGACCTGGCCGAGTCCCTGGTCGACTTTGTCTACCAGTACTGGAAGCTGAAGAGGAAAGCCAACTCCAACCAGCCGCTACTGACACCCAAGACCGATGAGGTGGACAACTTGGCCCAACAGGAACAAGACGTCCTGTACCGCCGCCTAAAGCTGTTCACACACCTGCGGCAGGACCTGGAAAGGGTGAGTAGCCACTGCTGGGCCATCCCTAGAGCGAGGCCTTGTGACCCCCACATTCCTGCCCTGGACAGCTGGGACTCAGTGTGACACAGCTGTGAACCTCAGCCTCCTGGCTGAGAACAGAGGAAGACTCAGCTCTTGGGGCCCACGCTTCCCGTAAGCATGGTGAAAATGGCCCAGCTGTGGATGGGTGGCTAGGGAGCCCCCGGATTTCTGACACCTAGTCACCTCTGACCCCGCTTTGCTCCTGCCTGGTCCTAACACAGGAGCTTCTGTTCAGGAACGGGGGGCTTCCCGGCTGCTTCCCTGGTCTCTGCTGATTGCCCAGACATGGACAGCAAGGGGTGTCCCATCGCCCCTGTGCTGGTGGGCCTGGATTGGTAGATGGGAACGTGGCTCTCTTGGGGTTTCTGGCAGGCAGGGTCACAAAGCATGCAGTGGGAAGTGTGATCAACAGCCACACGCATAAGGTGGAGGAGGAAGAGGGTGAAGGGGTGATTGACCACAAGAGCTTGGTTAGGTTGGTGTCGTGTCTGAGCTGCAGAAACCAAGTGTCCCCTGCAGCTGGGACTTCTGCTGGGACCTCCACTTGAAAGACTGAAGTCTTCAGAGTGGAGGAGTAGGGGAGCTGGGCACCAGTAGCCTGGACACAGACATGGTGTCGCCTTTAGCCTAGGCTGTGATTGGAGGCCTCCAGGGAGCTCTGTGACCTGGGGCCAGCTGCATTTCTTATGGACAAGTCTCTAAGAAAAGGGTGGTGTGCATCTTGGGTGTGTTGCACTATGTCGGAAGGGGTAACTGGACCCCACTTTCCCATTCATTTCCTCTTTACCCCAGTCATCTGCCCTGGGGCCTGGGCAAAAGGGAACTGTCCCTGATGTCTTGGAAGGATGCTTGGTAGCGGCCAGCAGGTCAGAAAGGGGGTTGGGAGGATCCCATGTCCCTGAGTCTTGGCCTGGGCAGGGGGCTGGGCCACCCGCACTGCAGCCACAGCATCCCGGGCCGCCCAGGCTCGTGTCACGAGGGGCAGGGGTGTCAGCTACCAGCCCTGCGAGACCAGAGCTGCTTCCAGAGCACACAGCTCTCCTCCTGCCGTGGGAGGAAGGTTGGCGTTTGACTTTACATCTGCCTTGGAGAAGGGTGGGGGAAGGGGGAGGGGGGGCAGGGTGTGTCTGTTCTTTTTCTCCAGTATATACATTGCCCAGGCAGAAAGTACCTGCTGGTCGGTCTTCCAGCCTCCTAACTCCAGTGTCAGCTGGTACAGAGAGGACCAAAGTCTGAGGCTGGCAAAGCCTGAGATGCCAACCCGGCTGGCTCAGAGAGCCCAGAGAAAACAGCTGTCACAGATCCCTCCAAAGGCAGAAAGCATCAGTCTAATCCTCCAGAAGGAGGAGTCAGGGCCTCTGGAGGCGGTCTAGCTTCTCATGGCTCGGGAGGGCCCTGAACAAACGCCGCTTCCCCAGCGCTGCGGGGGCTGGGCTGGTAGGGCATCCTCTGAGAACAGGGCACGGGGTGCTGCAGCCCTGGAGGCAGCAGTGACCCAGCTGTCTGTCAACCCCCTGGGAGTCTGGGCCTCAAAGCCTCTCAGGGCCACATGTTGGTGTCCGGAGGGAATGAACAGCATCAGGCTCTCAGCTGTGCATTGGAGGAGAAGGGCAGCTTGCTACAAAGCCCCGTGGCGTTGGTGGCCTGGCCACCAGGACTGGTCCCCAACTGCCAACAGCTGAGAGTATCCAGCCTGTGAGCGGGCACTCTGCCAGCTTGGGCCTAGATCCATCCAGGAGGTGTATGGCTCTAGCCCAAAGCCTTTGGGGTGGGGTGGGGGCGTGGCTTTGTGTCCAGTGGCATTTCCCAGCTCTGTGCCTGCTTTGTGTCAAGCGGCGGGAAGGATCAAACCCACCTACGGGTGTGGGTCCCAGTTAGGACGGGGGACTGAGCTGAGC
Source organism: Perognathus longimembris pacificus (assembly GCF_023159225.1). Lineage (NCBI taxonomy): Eukaryota > Metazoa > Chordata > Mammalia > Rodentia > Heteromyidae > Perognathus > Perognathus longimembris. The sequence continues at coordinate 15,510,608 of NC_063185.1, forward strand.
AGAGGTGACCTGGTGTCCCCTGCTCGCTGGTGCCTCAGCCGGAGGTCCTTAGTCCCATGTTGTGGATAATAAATGCGGAGCTGAGGACGAGAACACCGGTAGGGTCTGGAAATGGGGTCCTGGAAGTCCCTGGAGGGGAGACAGCAGTGGCCTCTTGCCGTAGGTGCATGGAGGCCCCGAGGGCCGGCAGATCGGAGACTAACGTAGAAACGCCTCTGTGTCCTCAGGTTAGAAATCTGTGCTACATGGTGACAAGACGCGAGAGGACAAAACAGGCTATCTGCAAGCTCCAGGAGCAGATATTCCACCTGCAGATGAAGGTCGTGGAGCAGGATTTGTCTCGAGGTAACGCACCCTCCCTGGCTGCCCGTGGCTGCCAATTTCTGTGCACCCCGCCCGGCTGGGTGGATGTATCTGAGCCCTGGAGGGACATGTGTCTGAGAAAAGGGGCCCTCGGTCTCCTCTGCCCTCTGTATCTGCATCATGCAGTGACCAGACCCAGATGGGGCCTGCCAAGGTGTCCTGGCTGGGCTGGCATGCAACAAGCCAGAGTTTGGAACCCAGCTCCTCGGAGACTTGAACTCAGGGCCTGGGTGCTGTCCCTCAGCCTTTTCACTCAAGGCTAATGTTCTGTCAGCTGAGCTACACCTCCACTTCTGACTGGTTGCTGGGCTCATTGGGGTTGTGAAGAGTCTTCACCAGCTGACAGCGCTCCTGGCTTGTGGCTCTGACCTTGGAGCCGTGGAGAGTGAGCACTGTCAACGTGGCACCGACGGGGGTGACGTTGGTCCTCACCCAGGCTGCTCCCAGTAACCTTCTGCCTCACTTTCCCCAACACAGAGCAGCCCGGGAAGAGAGCAAAAGGTAAGAAGAGCGACTCCAAGAGGAAAGGCCGCGAGGGTCCTAAGGGCAGTAGCCCTGAGAAGAAGGAGAAAGTGAAGGCTGGGCCTGACTCAGTCTTGGGGCAGCTGGGTGAGTAAAGGGCCGCGCTGGCCCAGCCAGACCGAAGCCCATGCCATCGCCACCCCATGTAAGGCCAGCTACACAGAGTAGAAATGGCCGCTCTAGGAGCCCACAAAGGTGACACCCCAGGAAAGGGCAGGAAGTGCCCTGGCCAGGGTCCTAAGTACCAGGTTTCCCCGGAATCTCCTGTGCCTTTCTCTCCCGTTCTGCCAGAATCCTCTCAAGGGGGCTCTTTCTTTGATCCCAGCATACCTTTCTGGGACTACTTCAGAGAGACCCACAAGAGTGGCCACAGGTCCTGTAGCCATTGTCACAGGCCTCCTTCCTGTCCCATTGGACAGAACAGCCCTCAGGGGACCTCAAGCCTGGATTCTTAATTCCTAAGAGGTCTGTCATACACGTCTGCATCCTTAGGGTGCAGTTCCCTTTCTGACTTCACTTCAGCACAAAACCCCTAGCTTATTATTATTACTATTTTTTGCCAGTCCTGGGGCTTGAACTCAGGGCCTGAGCACCGTCCCTGGTTTCTTTCTGCTCAAGGCTAGCACTGAGCCATAGCACCACTTCTGGCTTTTATTTTCCCCCCTATATATATGTGGTGCTGAGGAATCGAACCCAGCACTTCATGTATGCGAGGCAAGCACTCTACCGTAGCTAAGCCATATTTCCAGCCCCCCCACCCCAGATTATTACTTTTATGTCCCTAATTGTCAAGAAGGAGGCATGGCGAGTGTCCGAAGGGAAGGCTTGGCTCCCCCAGGGACCTTCTGCTCCTTTTGCCCCTTTTATCCCAGCATCTCTGGGAGCGCACACAGGGTGCAGCGCCCCCTGGTGTCAAGCAATGGAAACTCCACTCCTCCTTTGCATCCCCAACAGTTGCACCCGGTCTAACGCTCTCTGCTCTCACCGCTTTGAAATTCTTAGTAGTGATTGAACAAGGAGTTTGCAGTCTCATCTGTCCCCCCAGTCCTGGGGCTGGATGTCCTGGTGAGCAGGGACCTTGCTCTTTGGTGGTGGTGACAGGAAGGCTAGGCAAGTAGGGACTCTGGGGAGGAGAAAAGCATGGAGCTGGCGTAGGGGGTCAGCGAGGGCTTCCTGAAAGGGCAGTACACCCCTGCCCCATCTCACCTGCCGTCCTCTCTCCCCTTGGTCAGGCTTATCCACCTCATTCCCCATCGACGGCACCTTCTTCAACAGCTGGCTGGCACAATCAGTCCAGATCACAGCGGAAGACATGGCCATGAGCGAATGGTCCCTCAACAATGGGCACCGCGAAGACCCTGCCCCAGGGCTGCTGTCGGAGGAACTCCTGCAGGACGAGGAGACCCTGCTCAGCTTCATGAGGGACCCCTCACTGCGACCTGGCGACCCTGCCCGGAAGGCTCGAGGCCGTACCCGTCTGCCCTCTAAGAAGAAACCCCCACCACCGCAGGAGGGGCCTGGTTCACTGACCACTTCAGACAAGCACCCCAAGAAGCCTTGGGGCCAGGATGCAAGCAATGGCAAGGGAGGGCAAGGGCCCCCCGCTACCCGGAAGCCACCACGGCGGATATCTTCCCACTTACCATCCAGCCCTACAGCTGGGGACTGTCCTGTCCCAGCAGTCCTGGAAAGCCCCCCGCCTCTGGCCCCGGGGACTCCGGATGAGGCAGTCCCAATGGCTGCTGACTCGAATGTCCAAGTGCCTGGCCCTATGGTGAGCCCCAAGTCCTTGGGCCGGCTCCGGCCACCCCGTGAGAGCAAGGTCACTCGGCGATCACTGGGTGCCAGGCCCGATTCTGGGACAGGACCACCTACACCTGTGGCGGAGAGGCCAAAGGTCAGCCTGCATTTTGACACCGAGGCTGATGGCTACTTCTCTGATGGGGAATTGAGCGACTCCGATGTAGAAGCAGAGGACAGTGGGGTACAGCGGGGCTCCAGGGAGTCAGGGGCTGAGGAGGTAGTCCGTATGGGGGTACTTGCCTCCTAACTTACCCCTACCCATATCCTGGGCCCTTCCCTCATCCCCCTAAAAGGCCTCAGCCTAATTACAACTGCCATTTCCAACTGCTGAGTGTCCCAGACCCCCCGACGCTGCCACACTGTTGTGGTTTTATTTTTAATATAGAGAGAGTTTTGAATTCCACACTGTTGTCTTTCCTCTGTGCTGGCCTAGGACATTAGGACTTCTTCCACGGCTCTGGTCACAGGGACTGTGCCAGGCCTTGTGCCACCCCTGTCCTGGCCCATGAGGCATTGCTGGGCTTCTGGCTAGGTGTAGGTAAGGTGAGGAAGAGCTCAGGACTCCTGCCCGCTGCCACTAGGTGACACAGACTGTCTTTGGGCATTATTTTCTGGCAGATGGGCCAGCCCAGGGCCTGCCCCGCCTTGCCCCCAAATTGCACTGGGGCCCACTTTTTTTTTGGGGGGGGGGGTCCTGCTGCATTCCATTGATCCCCAAGGAAGTATAAGTGTACCAGAGTCTACTCACTGTAAACAAGCACAACGAGTTTATAAGAGAAAGCACTGAGGGGGTGCAGGGGGCCCGACTGGTTCCTGACCAACCCGTATCATCTTAAGGCCTGCCCTCCCCCCCCCTTGCCACCCTCCCCTTCTTGCTGCTTTGCCCCTGCCAGTGCCCAGCCCAGCGGCTCTGGGAAGGATTCCCCAAGTCCTTCCTTAGCTGTTACCATTTACTCAGGGGACTCCCCACACAGCCAGCCACCCAGTGCAGGTGGAGGGCTACTCGGGAGGGCCAGTGCCCAGCCAGGGCTGGGGATGTGGGGCTCAGACCAGCCCGTTGCAGAGAATCACTCTGGGGGCTCCAACTTCCTTCCTTCCTTTGGGGCAGCCTCGGCTGAAGTCTGATCACTCCTCTGGAGCTGGCCAGACCAGACCATTGCCTTTTTCCAAATTACCTAGTTCTGTTAAGAGATGAGCTTCTTCCTCTGTTTCCTTCTGGAAACGTTTCCTTCCAACAAGCAGTGGGATCCCGGGGCCCAAGGCAGGCCAGTTTTGGCCTGCTGGGGCTAGTTGAAGTCTTGCAGGATGTTCCTATATTCCTCCATCCCTTTGGCGCCTTAACCCTCCTCCTCACCCCGCCCCCTCCTCTCTATCCGCGCCCCCCCCCCCCCTTTCCTGCCTCCAAATCCCAGGTTGTTGTTCTGGAGAGTTCAGTGGGGTGGCCCCAGGGTGATAGCTCAGGGAACAAATCACAAAAAGGAATTCCGTGAACTCTTTTTCTTTTCTTTTTCTTTTTTATCAAATGATTCCTGGGTCACTTCCACCACTGGTTTAAAAAAAAAAAAGTTAAAAAATTAAAAAAAAAAAAACAAAAACAAAAGCCAGAACTTCTCCAACTAGAAACCTTGGAAAAGTCCAGTGAAATCAGTCGAATCACTCTGTGGATGCCAAAGAATATTTTGACCATAATTCACAGCACAGTCTGGGCCCGACAACTTGTCACTTGGACTTGTTCTTTCGATGGAGTTTTTAAGCAACAAACGTACAGAAACAAGTCACAGCGCAACCCACGGAGGAGTGGAGGCCAGGTCTGAGCCCCAGGCCTGGGAGGAAGGGGCTTGCTGCTGCTGCTGCTGCTGCTGCTGGCCATTGGATTACAAACCCTGGGCTGGGCCACTGGGAGCGTTCCTATACTCTCTTTGAGACACACATACACCCCCCAGGCGGGAAGTGGGGAGGGGGGCGGGGGATCCTGACTGTGAAGCCCGCGTGGGAAGCTGTCTTGACACCTGTTCTCCCACGTGAATGTACAAAGAGCAAATCCGCGGAATAGGGAACGGCTTGGTCTCACCCTGACTGCAAAGCCGGTCAAAAGGTACGACAGTGGCATCGGATTCTTGACAGTTCACAGAACCAGATACAAAGATGATGACTTTTTTTTTTTTTTTTTCCTGTCAGTTCAGAGCATCAGACCCATCTGTCTGAGCTGAGTGGACTCTTAAGAGCATGGGGTAGGCTCCAAGGATCCTGGGCGCTTTAGGGGATGGCATGAGCTACCACGTAGACTTAGTCTGCCCGCCCGCCCGCCCGCCCGCCTTGGCAGTAGTGGTGTTGGCATCAGCGTCTCCACCCCGGTCTCTGTTTACTGCCTTCGAACAGACCTTCCTTCCCTCTGCTTTCAGTCACTATGGGTCACAGCCTTGTCCTCTGGCTTGCTTGGTCTGACCCTGTAGAGAGCAAAGGGGTGAGTTAAAGAACAACCAAACACCACCAGGGCTGGAGTGCCAACAAGGGCTCTGGATGCAGCTGTAGTGTCAGTGCTGGTCCGTCACCCCTTTGTGGTCCTGGGGCAGGGGCTGGGCTCTGGGTAGGGATGAAGGGATCTGGGCTCTTGCTTTGGATCTGGCCAAGCTCCAGGACCAAGCAGACAGGTAGATGGGCGGCTGGCCTGCTTCAGAAAGCCTCAGGATGCTGGTCTCTCTCCTCCTTTGGCCTATGTCCTGTTTAGACTCCAGGTGTCTATGAGACCAGAGTCCCTTCCCTTCCGGGCCAGTCTTCATCAGGCAGATGTCCACCACCTGCAGGAAGTCCTCCAGGCCACAAGGAGGATGAGGCTCTCTGTCTCCTCCTGCCCAGTTCCCTTCAGCCCTTCTCTGTTGGCCACTCGCCTCTTCCTGCCTCATCCACAGTGTAGCTGTGGCTTTGCCACCTCTGTGACTGTGGCAGGTTCCTTGTCCAGCCCAGGGGCAGATCTTTCTCTTGCCCACCTCTGCCCACCTTCACCGCCCCTCAGAGAGGTGGCCACCACTCTGTTAACTCATTCTGGCTGTTGTCTCCCATTCTTGCCCATCCTGACCACCTCCCGCCTCCTTCCCCGCCCCCCCTTCTCAAGGAAAGTATTTTTATGTATCGTAAGTGTATTTTGAAACAAGGAGAAGAAAGGTAGAAGATGCGTTTATTTTATTAAATGAGCTCTGACGATGGCAGTGGGTATAATGTCAAGGGCCTCCAAGTTTTGGAGAAACTACCTGGGGTATTGTGAGTATGGGCACAGACCAACCGGTTCAGGGGTATAACTGGAGACTTAGCTGCCCCCGTGGTAACTAATTCTGGCAACAGCTGGACTGGGCATTTCCTTGTTCACTGCCAGATGGGGCAAACCTCTGCCCATGCTCTGCAGAACATTCTGGATCCCTGTAGCAAGACCCCTGGGGGGAAAGCGCCTGGGCTCAGCCCTTGGCATGACTGGCCACATTGGCCAAAGAGCCCAGGCTGGAGTCAGACCTTTGGTTGTTCTTTAAAGCACTTCCTGTCACCTCCCTCAGAGACACAAAACCCTTTGTGGTCCAAATGGTTGCGGGGAGATAGGGAGGATGGTAGTGTTGGGGGGGGGGGGAATCTCATGAATGTCACAGGAGGAGACCCCTTCTGTCTTTGTTTCAAAGAAAGTGATGTGCCATTTGTTAATATACAAGAGAAATATTGAAAATATATTGAAAAGAGCAATTTTAAATTATTTTTGGCTTATGTTGCAATATTTATTTTCTTGTATTAGAAAAGATTCCTTTGTAGAGAAAAAAAATGTATTTTTCATTACTGCAGAAGACCTATTTCTCCTTTTTGTACATTGTTCTGTGTTGGCAACCCTCAACCAGCAATAGAATGTACGGCCGCCCCGTGCGGCCGGTGCCTCTGTGCCCTGCATGGTTCTTTGTTGCTGCTGCATAGCCCCCCCCCAGCCCATCCTGTCCTGCTCACTCTTGGGGGGGGCCTTCAGATGCTGACCCCCTGCCAGGGCCTGTGTCTGAGGACCCCCTCGACACTCCTCATGTGTTGGCAAATGCAGTTAATAAAGCGATGTTTTCTGTGCTGGCTGGTGTAAGGCTTTCTTGTATTGGGTGGGTAGGGGACCTTTCTCTTTTTTATGTTTTAAATTCTTATAAAGGTGATATACAGAGGGGTTATCGTTACCTATGTCGGGTAATGAGTACATTTCTTCCTGGATAGGCACTCCTTCCTTTGCTTTCTCCCACTTTTTCCTTCCCATCCCCACCCACAAGTTTTGTAGTTCATTTTCCACAGCATCTAGTGAATACTGTTGCTGCTGCTGCATTTGTTCACCCTTTGTCCCTCCATTTCTGTGCCCCCCCCTTTTGCCTGCCCAAAGACAGATAAATGAATGAAGAAGATGAAAATAAAGCCTGGCTGGCACCCATGGTTCACACCTGTCAGCCTAGCGACTCAGGAGGCTGAGATCTGAGGATTGTGATTCAAAGCCAGCCCCGGCAGGAAAGTGTATGAGATTGTAACCTCCAATTAGCCTCCAGAAAACCAGAAGTGGAGCTGTGGCTCAAAGTGGTAGAGCACTAGCCTTGAGTTAAAAGAGCCCCAGGACAGCTCCCAGGCCCCAAGTTCAAGCCTTTTAAATGAGTTAATTTCAAAATGATACAGAATGCAAGAGTAGAACAAAGAATAGACTGGCAGGATTTCTAGGCTGTGTTTACCTTCAATTTACAGCTGAATGGCTGACAAACTAGAGACTGAGTCACTGTAGAAGAAAAGTTGTTCCTAATGTTTGTAGGGTCCTAGACAAACACTTCATTCTACCTATAGGTGGCAGAGATGTCATGCAGGAAATCATCCAGATGGCTTTTTTTTTTTTTTTTTTTTTTTTGGCCAGTCCTGAGCCTTGGACTCAGGGCCTGAGCACTGTCCCTGGCTTCCTTTTTGCTCAAGGCTAGCACTCTGTCACTTGAGCCACAGCGCCACTTCTGGCCATTTTCTGTATATGTGGTGCTGGGGAATCGAACCCAGGGCCTCATGTATACGAGGCAAGCTCTCTCGCCACTAGGCCATATCCCCAGGCCCCATCCAGATGCTTAATGGGAATGGAATCAAGGGTCACCGTCATCGCAGGGACAAGGAGCCGCTTACTTTTGGCCAGATTTCTTTATTCCCCTGTGGTTGCTTCCCTGTGGCCTCCACTTCCAATTCCTTGAGTTTCTTCGGCACCTCCTTCTGTGTCTTGGAGGCCTTGTCTTCTCATCCATCTTGGTGGCCTGTTTCTTGGGCTGCTGCAGGGTCTTCTTGCCACCTTCGTGGTGGGACATGATGCCAGCTGTGCCTTCCCCCGGACCCTGCCTCATTTACTTTTTAATGGGGCTTGAACTCAAGGCCTTGTGCTCTTGTGTGTCTTATTCATGCATGCATGCATACATACATACATACATACATACATACATACATACATACATACATACATACATATTCTGAGTCTTGGGTTTTGAACTAATGGTATGAAACCATAAGTACATTTTAATGAAAACCAAGTTTAATATGTTGGGTTGGAAAGTAGTATTGGGGGAGTTGTTGAGTTTTTCTTTTCCTCAATAGCACTGGTTTCTTTGAACAAATATAAGAAAAGCTTTCTGCAGTTGCTTCCTTTATCAGAAAAGAATATGTAATACCCTGGTATATTTTCTCTGCATTCAGGAGCAGGGTGTGTGTGTGTGTGTGTGTGTGTGTGTGTGTGTGTGTGTGTGTGTGTGTGTGTGTGTGTGTTTTAATATTAGGCAATTTTGGGGGTCATTACTTAATCAGATCTACTTGTCTTTAACTGTTATATTGAAGGGACATTCTGATTTTCTTTTTCCAGTCCTGGGCCTGAACTCGGGGCCTGAGCACTGTCCCTGGCTTCCTTTTGCTCAAGGCTAGCACTCTACCACTTGAGCCACAGCACTACTTTCGGCTTTTTCTATATATGTGGTGCTGAGGAATTGAACCCAGGGCTTCATGCATCCTAGGCAAGCACTCCACTGCTAAGCCACATTCCCAGCCCTGTCCTGAATTTTTTCTGTGTTTATAAACATAAAACAATTACATAGGGCTGGGAATATGGCCTAATGGCAAGAGCGCTTGCCTCGTATACATGAAGCCCTGGGTTCAATTCCCCAGCACCACATATACAGAAAACGGCCAGAAGTGGCGCTGTGGCTCAAGTGGCAGAGTGCTAAATGAGCCAAAAGAAGCCAGGGACAGTGCTCAGGCCGAGTCCAAGCCCCAGGACTGGCAAAAAAAAAAATAAAAAAAAATTACATAGGTAGTTTTGGTTTTGGAGATTTTGCTTGTTTAGAGGTGTTGGGCATCAGACCCAGAGCTTTGCATATGTAGGCAAATGATGTATCACTGAGTTACATCCTTGGCTCTTTTTTTTTTTGCCAGTTCTAGGGCTTGGACTCAGGGCCTGAGCACTGTCCCTGGCTTCTTTTTGCTCAAGGCCAGCACTCTACCAATTGAGCCAGTGCCCTTTCTGGCTTTTTCTATATACATGGTGCTAAGGAATCGAACCCAGGGTTCATGTATGAGAGGTAAGCACTCTACCACTAGGCCACATTCCCAGCCCTCCCTGGCTCTTTTTTCAACTTTTTGTTGTTTTTTTGAGACAGGGTCACGAGGCAGCTCAGGCTGGCCTTGAACTTACTAGATAGCCAGGCTGGCCTCAAACTTTAGACCCTGCTGCCTTTGCCATAGATATATGTAAATGCAATGCAATAGGTATGCAGAATTTCCCAAAAGGACAAAATGTGTCGCTCCTAACAACTTCCCTCACCCAGACGAGAAAACTAAGACAAATTTTGATTTCCTTTCATTAAAAGTTTCTGCAGTGAAGACTCAGTTCATGGAAATGTAAAATCAGCTGGTTAGCGATTTTGACTAGGCCCTGCTGGCCTAAATGGAGGAGCAAAATTTTATAAGGATTGGCCTGCATGCTTTTTCTGTACCTTAACTCATTCCTTACATGTAGGCTCATTTTTTTTTTGTTTTTTGGCCAGTCCTGGGGCTTGGACTCAGGGCCTGAGCACTGTCCCTGGCTTCTTCTTGCTCAAGGCTAGCACTCTGCCACTTGAGCCACAGCACCACTTCTGGCCATTTTCTGTATATGTGGTGCTGGGGAATCAAACCCAGGGCCTCATGTATACGAGGCAAGCACTCTTGCCACTAGGCCATATCCCCAGCCCCTAGGCTCAAATTTTTTAAGCATTGGGTTAATGGTTCCACAAAAGCCAGAAAAACAACTTTGTAGTGATCAGAATGTTACCCAACTGCATATTGTTTATTTTTTTTAAACAATGGTGAAAAGTGGTCAATAAATAGTTTTATATAAAAATAGTCTCAGATGTGAGCCACCAGTGCCTGGTTCCTAAGAGGTGAGCACTTTACCATTAGGCCATGTTCCCAGCCCCTTGGGTGGCCTTTTTTTAATCAAGACTGGCATTCTGCCCCTTGAGTTACACCTCCACTGCTGGCTTTTTAGAGATAAGAGGTGCATATCTTAATTGGCCAGCAAAATGAGTCAGCCTTTATTTCCCTTTCTCCCAAACCTGCTCTTGTTATTCTAATTGGCATCTGGGGAGCCGAAGTTTCAGTAACAAACTGGAGATCCAGATAGAATCTGGGGGGGTCCTCACCCCAAACTGCTAGATTATGACCACCAGTCTAAACTCTTTGCATTCCGTAGCTTCCTAGAGCCTACCAGTTCACGCTAAGGATTTGATTTAGTGGAAAACGTGCTGGGCACTGACTACCAAGAGGTGAGAGGTTTGTAGAAGGCTCCCAGGGGAAAATTTGAGAACACCCCAGCACCTACAGTGCTAGCTTTGAGCAAAAAACTCAAGGACAGCACCCAGGTGCTAAGTGCAAGCCTCAAGTCCCTGGACTGGAAGAAGAAAAAAAAAAAGGATAAAGAACAAGAAAAAAGGAAGCAAAACAATCGGGTAGCTGTGGCTATGTGGTTTTATTTCTCATTGGTCTTTGTGAACGCTTTTGTGTACCCGTGCACGTGCCAATCCTGGGGCTTGAACTCAGGGCCTGGGCACTGTCCCTAGCATTTTGTACTCAAGGCTAACACTCTGCTACTTGACCCACAGCTCCAGTTCTGGGGAGGAGGGGGTGGTAGTTACTTGGAGATAGGAGCCACAGCGCTTCTTCTGGCTTTTTTGGAGTAGTTTATTGGAGATAAAAAGTCTTACAGCCTTTCCTGCCCAGGCTGGCTTCAAACTGTAGTCCTCAGATCTCAGCCTCCTGAGTAGCTACGATTACAGGTGTGAGCCACCAGTGCCAGCTCCTCCTCACCTTTGGTGTTTTAGGGTTTGAGTCGATGTCTCTATTCTCACCTCTTGGTTAAGAAGTCATTAGGAGGTCTAGAGAAAAGCAAATTGACTTTCCCTCTCTCCTGGGACCAAGTTTGGAACACTGAGTGGCCAGAAGTCCCTCTGTAGGTAAAGGATAGAAGGATAGGCAAAATAGTTGGGTGCTTCTCTGCTGCTAGGCGCTCCATGGTACAAGGACATAGTTCTAACAGCTTCCAAACAAAGCTGTTTTCATTCCCCACTGCCTCCAGCAGGGGCCCCAGAGCCATTTAGAGAAGCCTCTGAGGTTCCCTCTCCCCTAGCTTGCATTTGAGGACAGACTCAGGGCTGCTGAGTCCTCTGTCAGCCCCCTCAGTCGGGTGGCCATGGACCCCTTCCTGGGCTGCTCCGTGCCTGGAGAAGCAGTGCCTTCACTTTTCCCATTGATGTGCATGCAGCTCTCTGCCCACCATCCTCCTGCCAGTGCAGGGCTGGGCAAATTAGGGGGCGGGGTTACTTGTGGCCAAGGTTTCTCTTTTTCTTCCTTTATGTCACTAAAAACCTTATGTTAGGCAGAAAAGCTAGCCTTGAGCAGAAAAGTGCAGACACAGTGCCCAGGCCCTGAGTTCAAACCCCGTGACCAACATCAACAACAGCAAAATAACCCCAAACCACAATTGCTTTATTTTTCAATAGTAGCAACTTATTTAAAGTAACCTTTATGTTATTCTCCATAGGAACCCAGAGTAAAAATCCTTATGCCAAGGTAAGGCTGTATGTGTGCGTGCATGTGCGCATGCGTGTGTATACGCGCATGCGTGTGTGCGTGTAAGTTCTCGGGCTTGAACTTGGGGTCTCATACTCTTGTTCAACTTTTTTGTTCATGGCTAATGTTCCACCCCTTGAACCACACTTCCAGATTCTGCTGGTAAAGGGAGATGGGAGTGTTAGGGACTTTTCTCCCATGGCTAGCTTCAAACTGAGATCCTTGTTGATCCATGAACCGTCAGCTCCTGGCAAGGCTTATTTTGTAGACTAAATGAGATGCACAGAATTATTCTGCCTTGGCATCTAGTGTGAAATCAAGAGGCTTTATAAATATAGACCCTGACCTTTGTGAACTGAATCCCTGGTTCAGCCTGTATAAGAACCGTACAGAAATAGGGGCCTGTGTTCAGGATCTAGCTCATTTGTTTGGTGTTTTCAGACAGGCTTTTGCCAGCCCAAGCTGGCCTCAAACTCATGATCCCGCTCCTGTTCCGCCCCCCCCCCCCCCCAGCCCCGGCCGTGCTGGGACAAACTATGGTGCTTGAACTGCTTTGTTGGTTGATTTTGCGAGGATAGTGGATAGGACCCAGGGCTGCCCCACGCACTCTATGATGGAGCTGAATCTCTAGCTCAGGACTTGTTTTTTCTTTTTGCTAGTCCTAGGGTTTGAACTCAGGGTCTGAGCAATGTCCCTGAGCTTTGTGCTCAAGGCTAGCGCACTATCACTTGAGCCACAGTACCACTTCTGGCTTTTTTAATGAGTTTATTGGAGATAAGAGACTCTTGGACTTTCCTGCCTGTGCTGGCTTCGAACCGTGATCCTCAGATCTCAGCCTCCTGAGAAGCGAGGATGACAGCTTGAGCCACCAGCAGCCGACTTAAGACTTGTGTTTCATATCAGATTTCTGTACTGTTGTTCCCACGCTCCAATAAAGAGGATGGGGCCATTACCTCAATATCTCTATTTATATAATTTCCTAGAAATTCTTCCAACAAGGTACTTTATACACCTGGCATTGAAGATTGGTTAAATTCAAGAAAATGAGTTAGACTTTATTATTAGCATTGGCCTTTCCAGTGCATTCACTATTTCTACTGAGTAAATGACTACGTTGGTGGGTCAAATTATAACTGTGGAGATTATGTGATGATGTTGGAAAAAACTCATTCCTACTACTAGCAGTGCATGGATGGGGAGGTTAAAGGGACATCTGTAAAAAGGATCTAGATTAGGATTTAAGTGTCAAAAGTAGCTTCATTTGCTAGGATATGGCTCAGTGGTACAGTGTATGTTGAACATGCAGAAAGTCCTGGGTTCAATCCCAAGTACCACACACACACACAAAAAAATAGTTTGAGAAAATCCTGAGAATCAACTGGGCACTGGTGGCTCACACCTGTAATCCTAGCTCCTCAGGAGGCTGAGATATCAGGAGCATGGTTCAAAGACAGGCCAGGCAGCAAAGTTGGTGAGACTCTTCTCGGTAATTAACCAGCAAAAGGTCAGAAGTGGCGCTGTGGCTCAAGTGGCAGAGGGCTAGCCTTGGGTGAAAAAGCTAAGGGACAGTGCCCACATCCAAACTCAGGGTCCAATCCTGGCACACACAGATGTAAAAAATCTGATGAGGATTCAGATTCCTGCCCCCACTTTTACCCCCGATCACCTATTCAGTCTCCAGTAAGAATTCTCCCCGCCTCCATCCACCAGGAGATTTCTGGGTATGATGTAGATAAAACTTAAACTTCTAGCCAGGTGCTGGAGGCTCATGCCTGTAATCCTAGTTACTCAGGAGACTGAGATTTGAAGATCTTGTTTTGAAGGCAGCCTGAGGAAGAAAATGCCAAGAGATTCTGATCTCCAATTAACCACAAAAAAAGCCAGAAATGGAGCTCAAGACAGAGTACTAGCCTTGAGCAAAAGAGAAGAGACAGCTCCCAGGCCCCAAGCTCAAGCCCCAAAGCCAGCACAGAAAAGGAGAAAAAACCAAAACTCTTTTGCCTTTTGATATTCCAGCTGGGTCAGTTCTCCCTCAGTTTGTCACTAAGTTTTTACAGTCTTAGAAAATGGATAAGAATCCTTGTACAAAGGAAAGCTCTCCTATCCTTCTAATTTTCAGAGTCCAATTTTTTTTTTTTTTGGTCAGTTGTGAGGCTTGAACTCACAGCCTGGAGCTGTTTTACTCAAGGTTAGAGCTCTACCACTTTGAGCCACAGTTCTACTCCTGGCTTTTGAGTGGTTAGAGATGAGTCTCACAGACTTTCCTATCCAGACTGGCTTTGAATAATGATCCTCAGATCTCAGCCTCTTGAAGGGGCTAGGATTACAGGTGTGCACCACTACAGCCTGGCTGTCCAAGACATTTTTAATGAGAAAAATGAAAATTACAGTTGGGTAATAAAAATAGAATTGGAGCTGGAGGGTTGGATTGTAGTGCAGCCCATTGGGAGCCCTGGTTCTATACCCAGCACTAAAAACAAAACAAAACAAAAACCTCGGCAAAAAATGCAAGGGGACACTAGAGTTCTTCAAAGACCAGGTTAGCATTTTATTTTTCTATTCCTGACACTCAAATTCATAGGGAGTGAAAAGATCATATCATGTAATCAAAACAACATACAAACACAAGTCCAAAACATTTAACCATCTATTATTATAGCTGTTCTTTGTAAAACACACAAAGGTAAACAGAAACATCTTGGTATAAATTATGCTTTAACAATCTTGCATACACTGTAAAAACAATTAAAATTCACACTAAGGTGCTACGGCAAGTAGGGGTGTATGAAAGTGCAAACAGGGTTAGTGTTTAATAATTTAGTAGCAACTTACCACTTCAACGTACTCTGCATCCAGCCAAATCCTCAAACCATTTTCAAGGACCTAGGCTGCGTTCGCCCTAAGCACTTTTGCCTTAGTGGTGACTGCGCAGGCGTGGCCACAGGGCTCACACACCCACGTGCAGCTAAAAGATGGTGTCAAAAACTATAGACTCATCACCATCTTCTACCCCCCAGAATATTTAAAATGAGGGCTAGAGGTGTGGCTCAGCAGGAAGAGCACCAGTCAGTCTAGCAAGTGTGAGGAACTGAGTTCAAATCCCAGTATTGATTAAAACAAAAAAATAACATTTTAACTAAAAATCCATGTAAAATGCACACCGAGGAATTCAGGTGCTCAGTGCAATTCTCTCCAAAAATGAATTCTGCATGAAATCACTTTCCCATTTCTGCTTTATTTGGGGGTATGGGCACAGGTGACACCGAGTTGTTTTTTGATAACCTGGCTTTACTTTCTTTTGGTTACTTTGGGTTCTGTTTTAAACTCCTGTCAGAGTCTGGAACGATCAGTCCATGCAGGGCATATACCTGCTAGTTCCCTTTCTCAGTCACAAGAACGAAAGTCAGTGGGTACAAAAAACCGTGCCTTCACAGTGTTCCCTTTAAAAGGGGGACCTTTGAAACCCAGGCGTGGGGTACGGATGTGTGAAGGAAGAGGCCTGGGTGATGTTCAGTAGTAGAAACATGGTTTGAACAAAACCCCAGTCACATAGTTCAAGAAACTGACCTTTTTTTTTTTTTTTAAATTAAAAAGCACTAAGTTGGGCTGGGGATACGGCCTAGTGGCAAGAATGCTTGCCTCGTATACATGAAACCCTGGGTTCCATTCCCCAGCACATATATAGAAAATGGCCAGAGGTGGCGCTGTGGCTCAAGTGGCAGAGTGCTAGCCTTGAGCAAAAAGAATCCAGGGACAGTGCTCAGGCCCTGAGTCCAAGGCCCAGGACTGGCAAAAACAAAACAAAAAAAAGCACTAAGTTAAATTCCAACGGAACAATAATGCGAGGAGGGAAGAAGCAGAAGCATCCCTGTGTATATAGTCCACAGCTCAGATACACATGCTCTGAACGCTTGTATTTATAGCAAAACCTGTTTTCAGTATAAGCTATTTTGGTTTCCTATTAATTTTGAATTAAAGACTCTGTATTTGTGCTTTTTTTATGCTTTCATGAAGATTTCTCTGAAGCAGCATTGAATTTTTACATATTTCTAAAGTGACCCAAACAAATAACATTCTCAGTTAGCTACACGGGAAATTTTCAGAGCTATTTTTTTATTAGTATTTGGAGACAGGTGGTTCTCACTGTGAAGTGCAGGTTAGCCTCAGACGAACTCTCAATTGTCCACCTCCACCTTTCCTGAGTTGCTGGGATTACAGACGTGAACCACAGAACAAGAGCTACCCGTTCTCAGTATATTCTGGTCAAATTCTACTTGGCAATAAATTCTTGTGAACTTCAGTCATGTAAGTAAAGTGGCTAACAAGATGTAGATACCACAACACCAAACAGTCACATACCATAGTTTAAGAAAATATAAACCTTTTCCCCCCAAATTACAGAAATATATTAGTTTTAGTGATGGAAAGTATGGGGGGGGGTATTGCTGTGGATCTAACCCACGGCCTCATGAATGTTAGGTAAGCAGTGTACCACTGAGCTAAAACCTTAGCCCATGGAAGGGTTTGGAGATGGTTAGTGAAATCCTTTCCATTCCCAGGAGGTAAGAAACACTAGTGTCGCCGCTAGCCCTATTTCAATGATTTTAAAGTAGCAATATTCTGGAAAGCACTACAGAGAATGAGGCCAGGTGAGAACTACAGAAAATAAAATAAAATCTGCTTCTATGTTGTAAACCATATATAGCAAATTTGTATATGGAGTTAGGCATACAGAACTAAAATTTAGCTCTATGCAGGCAATATCCGAATTCATAACATCTTTGGCACTCATACAAAGATACGGGCTCAAGTAATCCAACAATGAGGACAATTATTTTTTTCATGTCTTTAGGAAATGTTCTCCAGTTCAAAGATGTTATATAATCTCTGTCCTAAAAATCCACTGTGAGAACATAGAATCTCTCAACTAGTTAGATCACAAAGTACAATTAGCAGCAGTCATTTTAGGTGTGAAGAAAGAATCCCCCTATAGGGGCTGGGGGCATGGCCTAGGGCAAGAGTGTTTGCCTCCTATACATGAAGCCCTGGGTTCAATTCCCCAGCACCACTGTGGCTCAAGTGGCAGAGTGCTAGCCTTGAGCAAAAAGAAGCCAGGGACAGTGCTCAGGCCCTGAGTCCAAGGCCCAGGACTGGCAAAAAAAAATTAAAAAAATAAAAATAAAAATAAAAATAAAAGAATCCCCCTAAAAATACAAGAGGGACAGGTGCCGGTAGCTCACACCTGTAATCCTAGCTACTCAGGAGGCTGAGATCTGAGGATCGTGATTTGAAGCCAGCCCAGGCAGGAACGTTCATGAGACTTATCTCCACTAAACTACAAAAAATCCAGAAATAGAGCAGTGGCTTAAGTGGTAGAGTACTAGCCTTGAACACAAAAAGCTCAGGGACAACACTCAGGCCAAGTTCAAGCTCCAGGATTGGGGGGGAAGGGAGGGAGAGAGAGAGGGAGAAAGGGAGAGAGGGAGAGAGAGAGAGGGAAAGAGAGAGAGAGAGAGAGAGAGAGAGAGAGAGAGAGAGAGAGAGAGAGAGAGAGAGAGGATTGAGGTCCTCTATTTCTACACTGGGATTTCAGATCTTATAGTGCTTGCTTGCTGTGTATGGATTCCAGCCAAAAACCTTGCACGCAGCAGTGTAATTAACTATCCTCCAGTACCCTCCAGTGAGAGGCACAAGGCTCAGCTGTGTCCCCAGTGTCACCTGGGAAGCCCTTCACAGAGCACACTGTCATCCAGGCCTGGCAGAGTCGTCCTGCACGAGCTGTGGCCCAGGGTGTGTGCTCCGGAGGGTTTCTCGCAGCTGGATTTTGGGTGCTCTGGCTGGGAACTCTCCCTCCCCTGTGAGCTGAGAGGAAAGCTACTTGCTTCTAAGTTCAGCTGCATTTCCAGAGGCTGGCCCCTAAGAATCTCAGTTTCCTTGAGGGAAGATAATCCAACTTTAACTGTGGTCCACGGAGCAACTTTGCTTCTTTGATCCTACTGTCAGAACTAGAAAGAAGATTCTGGAGCAAGATGTTTTATGCTGGCAACTATTTTTCCCTCTAGAGAACCCGGTACGCTTTTTCCTTGCTAGCACTTGATGACACACATAATTAAGATTTTCACCAGGGCTGCTCTAGAAAATATGGAAGACAGGCATGTCCCTGAAGGCACTGAAGACAGATCTCCACACACGAGGCAGTTATTTTCACTACGGCTTAGTTCTGGCAACTCGGGGCTTCAGAAGTGATGCCTTACACTGAGCTGGCTGGCCGACAGATAAACTCCCAGGCTGACATGTCACTTTCTGCTTTTCCTTCAGCTCTCTGATGTTTGTTGTCAGGGAAGAAGCTGTTTTATTTTCATTTACAAAGAAGCTGAGATTACTAAACTACTGAGATCCAATGTTGGGAAATGACCTGGTCGGCTTGGGTATGTACGCATTCTGTCTGGTGACATTTCTCAATCTGTAGCTGCTTCCCAGGTTACATTACTGATGACAGGAGGAGCGGACTGTCTCTGTCTTGACATAGGCCGGAGAAAACACTAACTTTGATGTTGCCGGGACAACCTTGTCTCAGTGGAATTGACTAAATAGACTAGAAAGACTTGGTTTATAATCTGAAATATATTTTTTGGCACTTACTTATTGCTTCATTTTACTTATGATGGGAAATTCAGACATATGAAAAATAAAAACTTCCTGGGATGGAGGCATGGCTCAAATGGTAGAGAACCTGCCTAGCAAGTGTGCAGGCCCCCAGTTTAAAAAAACCCCAGTACCACTGGGCATTGGTGGCTCACACCTGGAATCCTAGCTATCAGGAAGCTGAGTCCAGTGGATCGTGGTTTGAAGCCAGCTCAGAAAAGTCTGTGAAATTCCATCTTCAACTAACCAGTAAAATGCTGGACTGGAGGTATAGCTCAAGTGGTAGTGTTCCAGCCTAGTAAGAACACAGAGTCCTGAGTTCAAGCCTTGGTACTGGCACCAAAAAAAAAACAACAACCCCTAAAACCTTAGTACCATTAAGAAAAAAAGGTCAATCTCTTAGGAAAGCGTAATGCTTTTCAAAAACAATAGTTTCCTAGGTTATCTGCAGCAGTGAAGCTTGGAGATACCATCACGTAGCAGCCTTATGATCCAAAACCAAAAGCCTTCATAGTATGGAGCTGAGGATAATTAAGAAACAATAAAATGAAAAAGAAGCTATCAAAAAAAAAAAAAAAGAAAAAGAACTAAGACAAAAGCAAGATCCCCCCCAAGAATCAACTGCTCCCTTTCCTTAGACCCGGAATCTTCGCAGTGTGACCACCCCGATGCTGCGGGGGCGGACCTGGTGCGTGCCACGTGATCACGTGCGCCGCCCGGGGGGCGTGCCTGTGGGCGTGGGGACCCGGGTGCCTGTCGCTGTTCTGGTGAAGCACAGGTTGCCAAACTGGACACCAAGAACTCTACAACTGGGACAGGACCTCAGGGCCTTCTGAAGACACTCGGCCTGTACACTGCAGATGTGCTTTTCTTTAGAAAAGGGCACTGGATCATGGTAGTAGCATCCTGATAAAAATACACACGATTCAGAGAGAAATGTGGTATCAGGTACGACCAACGACCGAGGCCCTAGGGTCTGAAACATGCTAAATTTAAAGGGTCTCCTTTTCCCACATCCCTCTTTACTATAAATACTATTAAATACTTGGATTTTTGTAGTATGCTACCTAGAGAAGACACAAATGAAACATTTGCCCAACAAGGATGCTAAACATTCGTTTGTTTTATTGCATGACGTTTGCATAAGAAAAGAGTATTCTTGAAAACGGTAAGGCATCATGCAATCATTGATAAGCCAATTATTATTAACTGCGTACCTAATGGGTGGACAGAGAATCTAATATTTAAAAACTATTTCCAAAAGAGTACATAAAAAATTTAACATGATGAGCTTTACATATGGTTTGTATTTGTAGGTTCACATTGTTAAAAAGTGCTTCAAATGTACTGTTGGAAAGCTGCTCTTTACAAATGGTGCTGGGGGCGGGGGGAAAGGTCAGACTAGAAACTGTAAAAACTATGAAGGAATTAGAAAGCTAACAATGTGGTATTCAAACTTACGTGAATCAGTTTTCAATTCTCACTCAAATTAAGTTGATATATTAATATCTTTAAAAAAAAAAACACATCTATTTGAAACCAACGAAGTCTATTGAATTCAAGTTACAAGAGTTGAGCCATCGAATCTCTTGACAAGGAAGCCGTACCGTCGCCCCGGTGCTAGTCGATGTATTGCGCCATCCAGCGGAAGCCTTCGCCATACCCTTGCCTTTTCAGCACACTGCACATGAACACTTCCAGAGGCCGGGCGTTCAGCTCTTTCAGCGACACACTACCCTGCAACACAAGGGCCACAACAGTGGAGTCTGGTGGACCAAAAGCTCCTCCCCCTGCCCGGTGACAGCTTCTGCTTTAGAAGCTATGGCCGTAAGGCACCCCATTCCCCTAGGCACATCGGAAGCCTTCTTCCCCTTCTCATTCTCAAGGACAGTGAGAAGTGACATACACAGACATAAAAAAAAAATCTTAGAAACAAATCCATACTAGGTATATGGTGTACACACTTGTATTCCCCGCACATGGGAGCCCAAGGCTAGAGAACTCAATTTCCTGGTTATATATTGAGAACTTGTCTCACAAAAGACAAAACAAAACAGGAGCCAGGTGCTGGTGACTTAATGCTTACTCAAGAGGCTGGGACCTGGAAGACTAACCAGAAAGCCAACCTAGGCAGAAAAAAAAGTCTGATTCTGTCTCCAATTAACCAGCGAAACGCTGAACTGGAAGCATGGCTCAAATGGTAGAGCACCATCCTTGAGCAAGAAAGCTGAGTGAGAGCACAAAAAACCTGAGTTCAAGCCCTGGTACCAGCACAAAAATCATGATGTGTCCTGGGGAACTGGTGCGTGCCGAGCACTGTGGAGGCAGAGGCACAGAGTTCTAAGTTCCAGGTCAGCATGGGCTATAAAGAACATCTCAAATAAATAGTACTTGAAAGATTATTTTAAGGTATATTTTCAGAAACTTCTGGTGGACCCAGAATCTAACCAATATTGGTATGCTTAAATACTTAAATATGTTACTTGGTGGATATTTGTTTTGTTTTTAGATGGTGCTGGGAATTGAACCCAGGGCTTCCTCCACCAATGAACTATACCCCTAGCCCTGGTGGCTAATTCCAAAAAGATGTGATAATTAAAACTTTAGTTCTCCATGAGCACAAGCCTTAGGAAGAACTGACACTTTTTGGGTCTCATTCTTCAGGAGTAGACAGAAATGAAGACATTAAAAAAGAATTGAATATATAAATAATTGTTTTCTTTAAAAATGAATTTGTTAAGCAACTATCTCAAGGACATGTTTATCCTACAGAAATAAATATCCACAGCTGTCCTTTTTACCTTTCCTGTTGTCTGACCATACAGACCGAACATCTCTCGTAACCTCTCTTCACTGATGGCTTCAGGTCTGTCGATCTTGTTCCCAAGAATGAGTATAGGCACATTAGCAATGGTTTCATCTGTCATTAGTGACTGAAAAACAAAAGCAATACAAGAGATGAGCAGATTTGAAACTACAAAACAGGACTCATTCTACCATATCACAGTATGCTCACTTGCTCACTAACTTCTCCACATTTTTTTTTTTGCCAGTCCTGGGGCTCGAACTCAGGGCCTGAGCACTGTCCCTGGCTTCCTTTTGCTCAAGTCTAGCACTCTACCACTTGATCCACAGCACTACTTTCAGCTTTTTCTGTGTATGTGGTGCTGAGGAATCGAACCCAGGGCTTCATGTATGCTAGGTAAGCACTCTACCACTAGGCCACATTACCAGCACCCCCCCCTCGCTCCCCCGTTTTTGCTGGTCCTAGGGCTAGAACTCTGGGCCTGTGCTCTGTCCCAGACCTTTTGTACTCCAGGCTGGTGCTCTATCACTTTAAGTCATAGTTCTACTTGTGGCTTTTTGTGGTAATTATCACAAACGTAAGAGTCTCACAGACTTTTTTCTGCCTGAGCTGGCTTCAAACTATAATTCTCACATCTCAGCCTCCTGAATAGTGAGGATTACAGGTGTGAGCCACTGGTACCTGGCTCCCACAGCTTCAAGTGAGCACAATGAAGCCATAAACTCAATTCTTTAGTCTCCCTAAAGGCTCTTTCTGGAAAAGTTCACTCTTCTGGTAAGTAAATCAGTAAATAGAGTGGCTGCCTTGGAGGCGTGTAGACCTGATTTCATTTCTGGTTTTACTGCTTCTGACTTGCTGATCTTGGGCAAGTTAACCCTATAGAAGCTGAGAGAGAGCAGGGAAGAGGAGCACTGACTGTATGGAGATGAGAGCTAAATCACAAAATACTGCAACTTGAACAATAATGCCTGGCACAAAGGAGAAATCAGGAACTTTTCTACTTTGGACATTTCCATATGAACAAGTATTCATTTGCCTGCTCTGGGCAGAGGCTTTGTTGAAGCAACCTTCAGTCCAATTCCATACTTGCTTACTCTCTGGACTCAGATCTAGTTCTGCTTTGCCTATTGCACCTGACCTGGGAGAGGGAGGAGAGGTAGCTAAACATGTACCTGCCTTCTTCTGGAAGGAGGAGACAATGAGGGCATATCACTCCATTTCTGGCTTCTGGCTAACTTGTGAAGACATGCCATCCTAGGAAGCAGGGACTCAAGACCAACCCACGCCAGATGCAGCTGACAGGTTACAAACACATTGGAAGGGCCCATTGTGTGCTGGGGTCTTCAGGAAGTGTCTGTGTTAGTACTTCCTCATAGCTACAATGACTCCACATTATTCCCCTCTGCTTTTGTAGTCATTATTGTGTTAATCATTGCTAATCAGAAGCTCAATAAATTGCCAAGAGTGTCATCGCAGATGGCAGAAAAGTTGTACTTTGATACCTTCAACTCCAACCTATTTCTTCAGACTGAGGGGAGTTATTCAACTTACATCAAGTTCTTCTTTTGATTCTAACAGTCTTTCATGGTCTGCACAATCCACCAGGAATACAATGCCATTGATGGCCGGAAGGTAGTTTTTCCATACTCTTCGGGCTAACAACAAAACAATCAAGAGTTAGAATGTATTTGCTGATGAGACATAGCAAACGGCTCAATAAAAAAACACAGAGGAGGGGGCTGGGGATATGGCCTAGTGGCAAGAGAGCTTGCCTCATATACATGAGGCCCTGGGTTCGATTCCCCAGCACCACATATACAGAAAATGGCCAGAAGTGGCGCTGTGGCTCAAGTGGCAGAGTGCTAGCCTTGAGCAAAAGGAAGCCAGGGACAGTGCTCAGGCCCTGAGTCCAAGGCCCAGGACTGGCCAAAAAAAAAAAAAAAAACACAGAGGAGGTGCCTGCTGCCTCACTGCCTGGTCAAGTTGATCTTTCAGCTGGTAGTGCCAGGATCTTCCCCCAAACACCACAACTGAAATTTCAGACTTTGCTTAATTGTGGGCAAAATACTTCACTCTCTAACTTTCCTGTCATAAGTAGGGTTAGTATCTCCTACCATTAGACAATGATGCCCAGTATGTTCACTAGATCGCCACTACCAAAAATCTAAACTTTCTGTAGGAAATTATATAATTTAAGCAGGACAAAACATACATAATGTGCAGTATTGGTTTCTGACATTCTAGTCTATCAGGTTATGCAGTGACAAATTTGTACCATTAAAAAGAAATTTCAGGGGGCTGGGAATATGGCCTAGTGGTAGAGTGCTTCCCTCACATACATGAAGCCCTGGGTTCGATTCCTCAGCATCATGTAAATAGAAAAAGCTGGAAGTGGTGCTGTGGCTCAAGAGGTAGAGTACTAGCCTTGAGCAAAAAGAAGCCAGGGACAGTGCACAGGCTCTGAGTCCAAGCCCCAGGACTGGCAAACAAAAAAACCAAAACCAACCTTGAAGGAAAAAAAACAAAACAAAAACAACCACTAGTAGAATTTCCATGTTCTCAGATTTGACAAAGTTCTATGAAAAGAGCCGTACTACTAAAATCAATCTACATATGAGGCTCAGGGCCTGAGCACTGTCCCTGCCTTCTTTTTGCTTGAGGTTAACACTCTACTACTTGAGCCACAGCACCACTTCTGGTTTTCTTCTATATAGGTGGTGCTTAGGAATTAAATCCAGGGCTTCATGTATGCAAGGCAAGCACTCTACCACTAGGCCACATTCCCAGCCCCTCCCTGGCTTCTTTTTGCTCAAAGCTAGCACTCTACCTCTTGAGCCACAGCACCACTTCCAGCTTTTTCTGTTTACATGATGCTGAGGAATCGAACCCAGGGCTTTGTGCATGCTAGGCAAGCACTCTACCAGTAAATCTAATATGGGAAAACCCTGGAAAAGTTACATGCACAGGGAATGATTTTCTGAGTAGTACTTCCAATTGTCCAGAAAATAAAGCAAGAATGGACACATGAGACTGAATCAATAAAAGTTTCTGTACAGTGAAAGAAATAACTCTCAGACTCAAGAGAAAACTCACAGAATGGAACAAAATCTTTGCCAGCTATTCAATTAATATCCAGAAGTAAAAAAAAAAAAAGAATAAATGGCTAATTAATGGAGAAATGAATGAGACATTTCTTAGAGGAAACACAAATGGCTACCACATTCATGAAGAAATGTTCAATCTTTAGCTATAAAGGAAATAGAAACAAAAACTACACTGAGATTCTATCTCACGCAGTCAGAATGGCAATCATCTAGGAAATAAGAAAACGAACACTGGCTAGAGTATGGGGGAAAATGAGCATTTGTACAGTGTTGGTGGGAATGTAAATTAGTGCAACCATTATGGAAACCAGTATGGTGGTTCTTCAGAAAAACTAAAATATGCCTACCTATTAGGATCTATTTTAGATCTAGGTAGATTGACGTAGAAGTGAATACAAGCCCATGAACTTTATCACCATAAGCAATTCAGGAATATCATGAAAGTCATTTTCTTTTTGGAAGTACTAGGATTTGAACTCATGCTTACAAAGCAAATACTCCACCATTCAAGCCATACCCCCAATCCTACTCTTTGCTTTTAAAGCACTTATTTGGAATAGTAATCCTTAAGCTTTCAGTGTACTGTGGCCTGTACTGAAACGCAATGGCTACACTTGCAGTAAGTTAAAATAATATGAAGAGATCACAGAGGAGTAGATTCTTACCTTGAACATGGCCACCCAGATCAAATGTTGTAAAAGTCATGCCAGCAATAGTTAGCTCTTCTGAAGCTAAACAAAAATACAAAATGCTTTTATAACATAAAAGCTAGAAATTTTCAGCATCTTGAGGAGAGGGCAGCCCCTACTACAAAGCAACACTCGGCTCTATCACGTGAGCCACGGTACCACTTCCAGCCTTTTCTGTTTATGTGGTACTAGGGAATGTAACCCAGGGCTTCATGCACGCTAGGCAAGCACTCTACCACTGAGCCACATTCTCAACCCCTAAGCAATTTTTTTTTTTTTTTTTTTTTTTTTTTTGCCAGTCCAGGGGCTTGGACTCAGGGCCTGAGCACTGTCCCTGGCTTCTTTTTTTTTTTTTTTTTTTGCTCAAGGCTAGCACTCTGCCACTTGAGCCACAGCGCCACTTCTGGCCGCTTTCTGTATATGTGGTGCTGGGGAATTGAACCCAGGGTTTCATGTATAGGAGGCAAGCACTCTTGCCACTAGGCCATATTCCCAGCCCCTGAATTCAAATTCTTTGGCTTGTTTTTTTTTTTTGGCCAGTCCTGGGCCTTGGACTCAGGGCCTGAGCACTGTCCCTGGCTTCTTCCCGCTCAAGGCTAGCACTCTGCCACTTGAGCCACAGCGCCGCTTCTGGCCGTTTTCTGCATATGTGGTGCTGGGGAATCGAACCTAGGGCCTCGTGTATCCGAGGCAGGCACTCTTGCCACTAGGCTATATCCCCAGCCCCTTTGGCTTGTTTTTTATTTTATTTTTCCTACTCACAGTTGGTGTTCTACTACTTGACCATACCTCTAGTCTGGTCTTTTACTGGTCAATTGGAGATAGAGTCTCAGACTTTTCTGTCTGGGGTTGTCTTCCAACCTTGATCTCCTCCTGGTCCCAAGCCATTAAACTGCTAGGATTACAGGCCTGTACCACTGGTACATGACAATATCATTCTTGCTGGGCATAGTGGCTTATATCTATAATCCCAGTTTCTTGGAAGACAGACAAAAAAAAAAAGCATGAGACCCTATCTGAAGAAAAAAGGGGCGCTAAGAATGTGGAGCAAGTATAGAGTGCTTGCAAGTACATAGCCCTTAATTCAAACCCCGGTACTGCTTTGCCCCATTGTTCATGCTTGTAACTCTAGCTACTCAGGTGGCTGCTATCTGGAGGATTATGGTTTGATGGCAACCTGGACAAAAGAGTTTGCTAGATTCCATCTCTAAAATGACCAGCAAAAAATAGGGCTGAAGGTGTGGCTCAAGTACAGAGTACTAGCAACAAGTGAGTAAGAGAAGCAAGTACAGGTCACCATTTTAGTATGTTTGTACTACCGCAGGAACAGGCCAAACAATCTCATGATTTATCCACCAACTCTCACTTCCTTCCTTCCCTCCCTCTCAGAAAGCAACGCATGTGGCTAGAGCCTGACCTGGCGTCACCTCGCGCAAGCGTGTGTCCTAGACGGACATACTTACTGGGGTGCAGCGTTGGCACATGCTGGCCAAGCCTGTCGTCTTTCAGCATGTGCAGCAGTGTCGTTTTTCCCGCATTATCCAGGCCAAGAAATACCAATTTACCAGTTTTCTTATATAATCCTGCAGAGTAAGAACTATGATTGGTCAAGGCGTTATCAGACAGACTATCCAATAAGTTTAGGTTCTCAAACTTAATTTCAATTTTAAAAGCTTTAAAAAAAATCTAATTTATTTTCAGTGTGTGTGTGTGTGTGTGCGTGTGTGTGTGTGTGGCAATGTGCTGGTACTGAGATTTGAACTTGGGGTTTCTTGCTCTCACTGAGTGTTCTTGCTCATGGGTAATGCTATACCATGTAAGCCATGCCTCCAGGCCTTATTTTCAGTTTTAAAAGAGGTTTTTGTTTGTTAAGAAAGCTGAGCAACAGGAAACAACAAATGCTGGAGGGGCTGTGGGGAAAGAGGAACCCTTCTCCATTGTTGGTGGGAGTGCAAATTAGTACAACCACTTTGGAGAACAGTATGGAGGTTTCTCAAAAAGCTCAATATAGACCTACCCTATGACCCAGCCATACCACTCCTAGGCATTTATCCTAAACAGCAAAACCCAAGATATCAAAAAGACATTTGTACTTCCATGTTTATCGCAGCACAATTCACAATAGCCAAAATATGGAAACAACCCAGATGCCCCTCCACAGACGAATGGATCCAAAAACTATGGTACTTATACACAATGGAATACTACATAGCGATTAGGAATGGCGAAATATTGTTATTCTCAGGGAAATGGTCAGAACTTGAACAAATAATGTTGAGTGAGACAAGCCTAGAACACAGAAAACAAAGGGGCATGATCTCCCTGATATATGACTGTTAACAAAGGGAGACGGAGAGACAGTAGAGACCAAGTCTGTGAACACTGTATATGTGCTTGATACATTGTATATTGCACATGTGTCTACCTGACCTAGACAAGGGATGGAAAAACAGGTCGTAAGATATCACAAGAAATGTACACACTGCCCTACTATGTAACTGCACCCTCTTTGCACAACACCTTGTAAAAAAATTTATGGTCAATTAATAAAAAAAATATAAATTAAAAAATAAAAAGTCAAAAAAAAAAAAAGAAAGCTGAGCAAGTAAGAGGCCATGAGTAAGTTCTGGTACTGGCAAAAAACAACCAAACAAAAATAAACCTCAGCAAAAAACTATCCATGAGTTGGGCATAGTAGCATGTACCTTTAATCCCAGTGCTAGGAACATGAAGGTAGGGGGATCACAGGTTTAAGGCCAGCCTGGGCTACGTAGTGAGTTCCAGTTGAGTCTGAGCTACACAGTGAGCCTGTCTCAAAAATCAAAAACAAGGCCGAAGGTGTGGCTCAAGTACTAGAGTACCTGCATAGCAAGGAGGAGGTTCTGAATTCAAACCCCAGAACCACCAAATTAAACAAAGCAACAACAGAAAATCCATTCATGATTTGGGACTTCAAATAATTAAAAACTGAACCTGGTCTCAGCCAATAAAATATTTGAGTATCCTAAACATACCTACAAGGGCAAAAAGTTGATTACCTTGATAACTTGAAGTAAATTGTCTATTAAGAACAAAATATTTACCAACATATATTTATAAAGCTAGGCTAAGCTGAGCGCTGGTAGCTCAACGCCTATAATCCTGGCTATTCAGGAGGCTGAGATCTGAGGATCACGGTTCAAAGCCAGCCCAGGCAGGAAAGTCCATGAAACTCATCTCCAGAAAACTGGAAGTGGCGCTGTGGCTCAAGTGGTAGAGAGCTAGCCTTGATCTGAAGAGCTCAGGATGAGTAATTGAAGGATGAGTAATTGAATATGACTATAAGATCGAATGACTACATGATTTCAAAGCTCACTTCCTTAAGAACTGGTTTACAGATGAAGTGGCTCTACACAAAGAAGCATACTTATAAATACAGTATGAAACAGGACAATTAGCAAGAACAGAAAGCCAGTTACCTAAAAATTGTAGCACACTGCTGAAACCACTGTAAATCCAATCAAATATGAAGGACATATCCAAGTTTTATAGGGTCTGAAAAAGAAGAGTTTTGAGGTTAGTACTCAACAGGAAGCATCAATATACATTTAAAAACTGATACTGTGGGGCCGGAATGTGGCTTAGCGGTAGAGTGCTTACCTAACATGCATGAAGCCCTGGGTTCGATTCCTCAGCACCACATACACAGAAAAAGCTGGAAGTGGGGCTGTGGCTCAAGTGGTAGTGTTAGCCTTGAGTGAAAAAGGAAGCCAGGGACAGTGCTCAGACCCTGAGTTCAAGCCCCAGGACTAGCAAAAAATAAAAAACACCAAAAAAACTAATAGTGTTAAACACCAACTCTGAATAAGTAAATGACCCCACAGCAACCGTACAACAAACCCGATCCATACTGATGCATTAAAAAAAACCAAAATGGGGGCCAGGGATATGGCCTAGTGGCAAGAGTGCTCACCTCGTATACATGAAGCCCTGGGTTCGATTCCCCAGCACCACATAGATAGAAAACGGCCAGAAGTGGCGCTGTGGCTCAGTGGCAGAGTACTAGCCTTGAGCAAAAAGAAGCCAGGGACAGTGCTCAGGCCCTGAGTCCAAGCCCCAGGACTGGCCAAAAAAAAAAAAAAAGTCACTAGGGGCTGGTGGCTCATCCCTATAATCCTACCTACTCAGCAGGCTGAAATCTGAGGATCACAGTTTAAAGCCAGCCTAAGCAGGAATGTCCTGAGACTATTTATCTCCAATTAACCACAAAAAGCTCAAAGTAAAGCTGTGGCTCAAGTGGTAGAGTGCCAGCCTTAAGCACAAAATGCTCAGGGACAGCACTCAAGCTCTGAGATCAACTTTCAGGCCCGGCACATACAAACAAAAATGTCATACCTCTGGTTTTAACATTATTATTTTAGGTCATACAGAAATTGAAAGCTGGGGTAGGGTTCAACTGTTTTTTTAAAATTAATTTTATTTTTTGATTATGTGGTATGGGAGGAATTAACCCAGGACCTGTGCACACTAGGCAAACACTCTATCTCTAAGCCACATTACCACCCTGGTAGGCTTCAATTGTATGTGCAAGACCCTGACTTTGATTTGTAGCACCAAAAACCAGAACAAAACAACAATAGAAATGAGGAGAGATTACATGTAAGTTTATCTTTCCTAGAGATTTTAAGGTATGATATAGTTTTCAAAGAGAATCATAATAAGTTCTGCTATAGAGTCAAAGCAGTAGAATGTGGTGGGATATTTTATTCAGTTCATGTTTTCTGAGTTCATCTTAGGTCCAAGGTCCTGAACTAGACATCACAGAGAATACAAAAGATGAAGATAAATATGGCTCTTTCCTTCACAAAGGCTATAATCGAGTGGTAAATTAGCTACACAAATACACAGTTAAATAGTGACTTAAGTGAAACCCTGTAGGATTTCAAGATTTATACAAACACAAAAAGAACTGCTCATATGGGGCTGGAGATATGGCCTAGTGGCAAGAGTGCCTGCCTCATATACATGAGGCCCTGGGTTCGATTCCCCAGCACCACATATACAGAAAACGGCCAAGAAGTGGTGCTGTGGCTCAAGTGGCAGAGTGCTAGCCTTGAGCACAAAGAAGACAGGGACAGTGCTCAGGCCCTGAGTCCAAGCCCCAGGACTGGCCAAAAAAAAAAAAAAAAAAAAAAAAGAACTGCTCATATAGCAATCTAAGTTCCTAAGTAGTTTTTAAAAAATGAATGAATAATGCAACAGAAGAGGTTTAGCATGTTTACATACTTTTATTCTATATTAAAAGAGAAACCAAGGGCTGGGTATGTGGCATAGTGGTGAAGTGTTTGCCTTGCACACATGAATCCCTGGGTTCCATTCCTTAGCACCACATAAACAGAAAAAGCTGGAAGTGGCACTGAGCTCAAGTGGTAGAGTGTTAACTTTGAGCAAAAAAGAAGCTAGGGGGCTGGGGATATGGCCTAGTGGCAAGAGTGCCTGCCTCATATACATGAGGCCCTGGGTTCGGTTCCCCAGCACCACATATACAGAAAACGGCCAAGAAGTGGTGCTGTGGCTCAAGTGGCAGAGTGCTAGCCTTGAGCAAAAAGAAGCCAGGGACAGTGCTCAGGCCCTGAGTCCAAGCCCCAGGACAGGCAAAAAAAAAAAAAAAAAAAAAGAAGCTAGGGACAGTGCTCAAGCCCTGAGTCCGAGCGCCAGAAAGAAACTAGGAGAGAGAGAGAGAGAGAGAGAGAGAGAGAGAGAGAGAGAGAGACCAAGCCCAGTGCCAGTGGCTCACACCTGTAATCCTAGCTACTCAGGAGGCTGAGTGAGACCTGAGGATCTCTGTTCAAAGCCAGCCTAGGCAGGAAAATCCACAAGACTTTTTTGTTTCCAGTAAGTTACCAAAAAAGCCAAAAGTGGCACTGTGGCTCAAGAGGTAGAGCACTAGTCTTGAGCAAAAAAAGTTCAGGGTCAGCACCCAGACCCTAAATTCAAGCTTCAGGGAAGACACTAAATAAAATTACACACGTATGTGCACGCACACATGCACGCACACACACACACACACACACACACACACACACACACACACACACATGACTTATGGAAAAGTCAGTTAGCCTGAATCTCCACGATTAAATAGGAGTTTGCTGGAAGGAACCTCTTAAAGAGCTATTTCTCAGTTCAAGCTCCTCCTCAGATTTTGTTCCCCACCCCCCTTTTCTTATCTTTAACCTCTCTCTTGCCAGTAGCTCCTTTTTCTTTTCTTTTTTTTTGGTCCAAGACTGGTACTTGAACCCTAATGCTTTTACTCATTGTCTAGCACTTTACCAACGCTGCCATACCTCCAACCCCACCACTAGTTCCTTACCTTCAATTTATAGGTACCATCAAACCTTTTTCATTCCATATCAAGCTTTTTGTTTTGTTTTGTTGGTACCAGTACTGGGGCTAGAGCTTAGGGCCTGGGTGCTATCCCTCAGCTTTTTTCACACAAGGCTGGTGGTACTCTATCATTTGAGACACAGCTCCACTTCTGGCTTTTTGCTAATTAGAGATAAAAGTCTGACACACTTTCTTGCCTGGGCTGCCTTCAAACTGAGGTCCTCAGATCTCAGCCTCCTGAGTAGCTAGGAATACAGGCATTCCTGACCACTTCAAACTATTAAACCTGTCTCATTCACTTAATGCATTTTATCACATCTGATCTTTACAACACCCTGAGAGATTTCAGAAGAAACTTGTAACTAGTTCAAGATTACACCATTCATGAATCAGACAGGCTACACTCTACTATAAATATTTGCCACAGGCCCTCACATGCTCCTGCTCCCCTTAAGACTGCTCATGCTTCAACAGTGTCACCATGTCACCCCAGGCAATTGTGGCCTCTCAGCAGCTGTATTTTTATTTTATTTTATTTTATTTTTTGCCAGTCCTGGGCCTTGGACTCAAGGCCTGAGCACTGTCCCTGGCTTCTTTTTGCTCTGCCTTGAGCCACAGTGCCACTTCTGGCAATTTTCTATATATGTGGTGCTGGGGATTCGAACCCAGGGCTTCATGTATATGAGGCAAGCACTCTCGCCACTAGGTCACATTCCCAGCCCTCAGCTGTATTTGACGACATTAATATCTCTCTCTGTCCCTCTCTGTCTCTGTCTGGCTCTCGGCTTTTTTACTCAAGGCTGGCAACTTTACCACTTGAGCCATACCTCCACTTCCAGCATTTTGCTGGTTAATTGGAGATAAGTCTCTCAGATTTGTATGCCAGGGTTGGCTCAAACCTTGATCTCAGATCTCACCCTCCTGATAAGCTAAGACTGACGGCATGGGTCACCAGCTCCTAGCCCTTCCAGTTTGTTTTTGTTATTGCCACGATCTCTTCTAGTTCCAGTCTTCCATACATTCTTTTACTTGTATCTGCCTTCAGAGACTACCTCCAGTGAGAACTTCCTTCTCCCAAACTCTTAGGCTAGTCTTGGGAGCAGGAGCACTTCAGGCGTAGGGGGAGATTTTGCTGTTGGGAAGGAAAATGG
Organism: Perognathus longimembris pacificus; assembly: GCF_023159225.1. Lineage (NCBI taxonomy): Eukaryota > Metazoa > Chordata > Mammalia > Rodentia > Heteromyidae > Perognathus > Perognathus longimembris. Next base: position 15,543,171 of record NC_063185.1, read on the forward strand.
GCAAAGGTTTTAAGGTGGCAATGCTGGGGTCAGCTGCAGTGAGTGGCAATGAGTTTCCTTAGATCCAGGGAAAGCCAGGTACCCAGAGTTCCCAGGGTAGCAAAGAGGGAAACCATACAAGGTCTAGACTACTAAGCTGGGAGTTTACCTAATATCTCCATCCATCATAGAGGGTATAATAAGTCACCTAGAGCACTAAAAGTAATTACACGGAGATAACAAACAGAAGCAAAGACTGCCCAGCAAAATTTATTTATTCATTTATTTTTGGCCAGTCCTGGGCCTTGGACTCAGGGCCTGAGCACTGTCCCTGGCTTCCTTTTTGCTCAAGGCTAGCACTCTGCCACTTGAGCCACAGCGCCACTTCTGGCCGTTTTCTGTATATGTGGTGCTGGGGAATCGAACCCAGGGCCTCATGTATACAAGGCAAGCTCTCTCGCCACTAGGCTATATCCCCAGCCCCTGCCCAGCAAATTTGGAGCTGTGGTCTTCTGACTATGTAACAAGACCAAGATGACATATATCTTCTTAAAACTAGTCTGGAGGCCTATGTACAAGATGGATACAGACAAATCTGCAGTTCTTCACACTAGAAAAGGGGAAAATAAAGAAAGAGAGAAAAAGTTGTACATTGTAGCCTATACCTGTAACCACAGCCACTTGGGAGGAGAAGATGGGGAGGATCAAAGTCTGAGGCCAGCTCAGGCAAAATGTTAGTACTAGGCCCCCTCTCATCAGTGGGAGGCCATAGGCAGGATGAAGGTCTGAGGAGAGAAATGTCAAGACCCTACTTGAAAATAACTAAAGGGAATGTGGCTCAAGTGGTAAAGCACTTGTCTAGCAAGTGCAAGGCCTTGAGTTCATACTCCAATACTACCACCAACAAAACCAAAACAAAGGGTGGGTAGGATGTAGAGAAACTGGGAGGGGCAGAGCAAATAGCAGAACAATGACTGTGAGGAATGGATCCAGTTAAAAGACTGCTTAAAGCTGGGCACCAGTGGCTCACACCTGTAATCTTAGCAACTCAGGAGGCTGAGATCTGAGGATTGTGGTTCAATGGCAGCCCAGATAGGAAAGTCCATGAGACTCTGTCTCCAATTAACCACCAAAAAACCGGAAGTGGCGCTGTGGCTCAAACGATAGAGCACTAGCCTTGAGCTGAAAAGCTCAGGGACAGCTTCCAGGTCCAGAGTTCAAGCCCTACAACTAAACAAAAAGAGGGGGGAGGGAAGGGGGGGAGACTGCTTAAACTAGCAGGAAAAAGATTTCTAGAGAGACACCTAAGGGCTCAGTGGGGATTGAAAAGCAAATATTCACAGCACTGCCAGTAAGCCATGATTTCCCACCCTCATTCCAACATCTTCCACCCCCACAATGCAGGTTTTAGAACATGGAGTGGCTAGAGACTAGAGACTTAGAGAGTAATGATAAAAAAAAGGAGACAGGACTTTGAGGGCACTAGTAAGAGAAACTGAAATGATCTGATCATAAATCCAGGCCAAGCAGATAAAGGAATAGATGTGAGGAATGGGAGCTTAGTGGAGACCAAAGCCAGATTCTCACAGGATAGGGCCAAACTAGTGGGAAAGGGTTGCAAGCCAAACACAGATGTAGATGTTGTAAAAGGTAAGAGAGGTGAAAGGTAGGCCTCGATTTAACAGCAAAATAGAGAACACAGATTCAAGAGTTCAGGAAAGTTCAGGTCTGGGTGGTGGCGAGCCCCAAGGCCTGGCTCTCTGAGGAGAGATAAAGTAGAGGTGAAAGATAAGGGAAGCCAGGACAGAGGGACATTGCCCACAGTGACAGGCAAGAGTAGAGGCTATCACAGTAGAATGTAAGAATGAATGTAAGAATGAATCAAGAGTCAGAGTCCAGGCTGGGGATGTGGCTCAAGTGGTAAAACATCTGACTAGTAATAGGACCTGAGTATAGGACCTGAGTTCAAACGCTAGTACTACCACCAAAAAAACTTTTTTAAAAGGAAGCATATAAGCAAAGTCTTCATCATTAGAGATGATGGTTGGTAGGTGAAAGCCATGAGGAATAAGGGAGGGTGGAATGAGGCAAGCCTCAAAGGAAAAAAGGATTCTTTTTTCCCACAGGATGGTACCAGATAAACAGAGAAAGAAACTCTACTTTAGAAGAGGTATTTCTACTTCTGCAAAGTTGTGATTTTGAAGTGCAAGGGAGGAGCTCCTACCAAGGAACTACTTCTGTGGTTTGTTTTAAAGAAAAATACTGAAACTAAGAATAAAAGTTCCTTAGCTACAAACAGATATCCCTCCTACAAACAGATACCGGAGGGGCTGGGAATATGGCCTAGTGGCAAGAGTGCTCGCCTTGTATACGTGAAGCCCTGGGTTCGATTCCTCAGCACCACATATATAGAAAAGGCCAGAAGTGGTGCTGTGGCTCAAGTGACAGAGTGCTAGCCTTGAGCAAAAAGAAGCCAGGGACAGTGCTCAGGCCCTGAGTCCAAGCCCCAGGACTGGCCAAAAAAACAACAACAACAACAAAAACACAAACAGATACCTGAGCCCTGAGAGCAGGTTACACAACGCCATGAACATACTACTCAGACATGTGAAGAGCAAAGGTCAAGAACAAGGAACACCTCACGTCAGCAGGTTTATTTATTACAGGGACACCAAACAGGAAAAGGTCCTAGGCAGATTAAAAAGTGATCTGCTCAAGTAACACGAAAATCAGTGCAAAGGCTGTAATGGAATAGAAGTTCTCAGGTAACAAATAACTTCTTAGAACTTGGTCCCACTGCACCCTTTATATGAAATGGCCACAGCAGGCAAATCCTTAAGTAAGTAGATTAGTGTTTGCCCAACTGGGGAAGGGGCCTCGGGAGTGAATGTGGATGGAACTGGGATTCTTTTTTGAGGTGATGAAGACACACCACAATTACCTACAGGCGATGGTTATACAATACTGAAACTGAAAACCTTGAACACTTTGGTGTGTATGTGTGCTTATATGTATGTGTGCAAATCCTGGGGCTAGGACTCAGGGCTTGGGCACTGTCCCTGAGCATTTTTGGCTCAAGGCTAGTTCTCTACCACTTGAACCACAGCTCCATTTCTTGCTTTTTCAGTGGTTAACTGGAGGTAAGAAAACTCATAAACTTTCCTGCCTTGGCTGGCTTTGAACCGTGATCCTCAGATCTCAGCCTTGTGAGTAGCTAGGATTATAGGTGTGGGCCACCAGCACCCACCTGACAGTTAATTTCTTGTAGTGAAATTTCTCCATCTGATATGAAGGAAACCATTCTTTCCTTTTTTGGTGAGGCGGTGATAGTGCTAATATTTAATGTGATATCAGAATGTCATTAAAGCTTTTTTATATTACAAGTTGTTAATATTAAGCTGGGTGTGATGACACATGCCCAGTAATCCTAGTATTCAGGAGGCTGGGGCAGAAGTATCAGGAGTTTAAAGTCAGCATAGCCTGCCTACCTAGTAAGACCCTGAACCCCTACTGCTTCCCAAAAGTGTAATAAATTATTTTGCAAATTAGCATTTAAAATTTTACACTTCCCTGGGTATCAGTGGATCATGCCTGTAATCCTAGCTTCTCAAAAGGCTGAGATCTGGTGGAACAAGGTTTAAAGCAAGCCCAGGCAGCAAAGGTTTTGAGATTCCAATATACACAGTAAAACCTGGAGGTGTGGCTCAAATTGTACAATGCTAGTTGAGCAAGCAAGCAGAGCAAGCATGAGGCCCTCAGTACAGAAAACTGTAGACTGCTATCCAGTTGGGTCAGGTTTATGATTTTAAAAATGAACAAGTTCTATGAGATCAGTATACTATCTGTAAGCTAATTTAGGAATCCTAAATCAAACAGTATTAGAAATACAACAAAGGCCAAGGTATATACACTGAACCATAACCTACATATGGAATGTTTAAAAACTATGCTGGCTTTACAATTTTTCTCTTCTATAACTGCTGGATTTTTTTTCCTATAGCCTCTAAAGTTTTGAAACTAGGGTGCAAATAATACCTTATCTAGCCACCTTCCAAGAAAACTGCTCAAATAAACATTTCAGGATTGAATGCATAGCAATTACAAGTAAACTAAACCTTTGGCCTCATTCAATCAGCCAAAAATACACACGTTTCCTTTAGAAGTGACACTCAATTGAAAGGATATTAGGACTATAACACATACAGCTTTTTGTCCAGAATATGAAAAGCAAAAAAACCCAAAGTAACAACAACAAAAACTATATTAAAAGAAGGCTGGTGGCATATCCTCTGTAATCCCAGCATTCAGGAGGCCAGCCTGGGCTATAGGCGGGATCATCAACAAAACAAAACAAAATGCTGCAGATGTAGTTCAGTAGTAAAGCACTTGCCTAGCTTGTGTTAGGTTCTGTGACTGATGCATTACTCTGAAACAACTAAACACTTCTTTTTGCCAGGCATGGTAGGGCTCACTTGTAATCCCAGCAGTTGGAAGGCTGAGGTAAGAGGATGGAGAGTTTGAGATCAGCTTGAGTTGCACAGTTAAGACCCTGTCTCAAAAAAACAAAACAAAACAAAAACAAGCAGTGGTACTCACTAGACACTATGTTGAAAATGAACTATAAAATCTGTGGGTGGGGATAGGAGGAAAAAACTGAGAGTGAGAAGAGAAGGGGTGACACTGTCAAAAAGAAACGTACTCTTGGGCTGGGAATATGGCTTAGTGGCAAGAGTGCTCGTCTCGAATACATGAAGCCCTGGGTTCGATTCCCCAGCACCACATATATAGAAAATGGCCAGAAGTGGCGCTGTGGCTCAAGTGGTAGAGTGCTAGCCTTGAGCAAAGAGAAGCCAAGGACAGTGCTCAGGCCCTGAGTCCCAAGCCCTAGGACTGGCAAAAAAAAAAAATGTACTCTTTACCTGACTTTTGTAACTATAACCCCTCTGCTAAGCTAGACATGAACACAAAAGCTTAGGGCAGCACACAAACCTGTTCAAGCCTCAGGATTGGTACAGACAGACACATACCCCCACCCACACAAAAAGACATACACACACACACACAAAAAAAAAAAACCCATAAAAGAAAACATAGGTTGTTTTGAGGCTGAGTACTGAACCTGAACTTGTGAACAGTGAAGTAAGAAAATCAAATCACTTTATGACTAATTCAATTCTCAAAACACTTTTCAGTGCTGGACTTATAGGCATGTGTAACACTGTAAAAACTATATACACGCAAAAGAAACTTTTCAATACTGTGATTTAAAAATTATTGGCTTAAAAATTACCTGTTCAGTAATGTTTTGCAGAGAAAAATTTATATGAGGTCAGCCAAGTATAAAGAAGGGAGTGGAGAAATGAATCATTACTGAATTCTAGTGTGTAAGCTTGGAATGGTGTGGCAGTGATTTCTATTTCTGATAGACTAATCTTCTGTGTCACGTCTTGCTTGAATTTCTACTCCAGCACAATAGGGCAAGGCACTTTCTTTCTTCTTCCTCCCCCCCCCCCCCGCCCCCCAGTTCTGGGGCTTGAACTAAGGGGTCTGGGCACTATTCCTGAGGTTCATTTGCTCAAGGCTAGCACTCTACCACTTGAGCCACAGCACCACTTCCAGCTTTTTCTGTGTATGTGGTGCGGAGGGACTGAACCCGGGGCTTCATGCATGCTAGGCAAGTACTCTACCAGTAAGCCACATTCCCCGCCCCCTAAAATAAACTTTTGTTGCTGTTGTTCTGGTGTTGGGAATTGAACTCAGGGTCTCTCACCTGGGTTTTTCACTCAAAGCTGGCACTCTACTACTTGATCTGGTAAATTGGCTTCTTGAATCTGTCTACCCTGTCAAGGCTTCAGATCCTCAGATCTCAGCCTCTTAAGTAGCTAGGATGACAGGTGTGAGCCCCAGTACCCATTTAAACTGTTTAAAAACGAAGACAACACTTTTCTTTCCTGTAAACTCTGAGAATACCAATGAAGTACCTCCAAATTTTAACACAGTTTTCTCCTTGAGTCTGGGTCCTGCTATTTGCTCAAGCTGGCCTCAAATTTCTGGCCCCAAGTGATTGATTTCCCTTGCCCCTTTCCTCCTCCCCAATCTCCAGCCTCCTGAGTAGGTGGAACTGAGCACATAGGTTGTGTGGGGGTTATCTTTTTAAGTCTGAAATAGTCTAGCCACAACACAGATCTACTGAAAAGGTACAATGAAAGACACTGGTTGCTCTATGATGACACCCCTAATTACTGACAAATTGTAAACCTCTCTTAATTCATCCTCTGTAAAAACAGATGTAGTATTGTGCTTCCAAGCAGCGCCTTGCACATCATAATAATTTTCTCCTTTCCTTCTATCATCTGCTGTGGCTAGACTTACTCTCAACCAAAATTTTAACACTGAATATGAGTCTTCTTCAAAGTAAGACTACTTGGCAACAACAAAGCTTGATGTGTGAGCATGCAAATAAACAACAGTAGGGGTTTTTGCTTGTTTGTTTTTTTACCCTCTGTACATAAAAAAACACACACACCTTCCCGATGAATCTGTTTCTTGGCTTTTCAAACGCATTTCATCTTGCTGGGAAATCTTGAACACTTTGTAAATCATTAGTTCCCCCCCCCCCCCACCCCTCAACAACAGGGTTATCTGAACTCCCCTACACACCCGGCCACCCACTCCCCTGGTCTTGGGGTATTTAGGAAGGGACTTCGGTCTGCCCTCCACTGGGGGACACCACGGCCCGTCCAGCTGTCAGCGATCGCTGCCTTCACTTTAGCCAGGTGGGGGAAACTGAGGCCCGGAGCAGGAGGAAGCTCGCCGGCGGCCTCGGGAAGCGCCCGAAGCGGCGGCAGGTCGGGGCCCGCGGGGGAGCCCGCCGCGGGACCTGTCCCCCTCCTCGCGCCGCCTCCTCCAGGACGGAAAAACAGACGCCCCCCACCTCCCCCCCCCCTACTCCGCTCCCTCTCAAGGCCCCGACCGGGCTGACACCCCCCCCAAAGCGCGCCCTCCCCGGGGCCCCGAGGCCGACGCCCGCCGTCCTCCGCCGGAGGAAGGGCTGCCACCCACCTGCCACCGGAGCGGACGCGATCGCGATTCCCTCGGCGTGGGCCCCCACAGGCTCCGAGACCGAACTGCAAAGCGCGATGGCTGCCGCGGCCCCAGCTCGCGTCAGCTCCTTCCGGGCCCGCGGGTGCCTCACTGGCGACGGTCCGCGGGGCCCGCCGCGACCGCGCGCGCTCGGTTCCGCCTCCCGGAGGAGCAGCCGCCAATCCCCGGGCCCGGCGCGCCCCGCCCACCCGCCCGCCCGCCGCAGGGAAGGGAAACCTGGCGGGGGAGGGGGCCCTGCAACCATCAGGGGCTTCCCAGCCTTCTCACTTGAAAAAAAATTGCCCTTGGCGTCTATTCCTTCCTCCCCACCCCCTTTTCTTTTTGGGGGGGGGGTGTGGGGTGAGGAATGTAAAGAGAGGTCTCGAACCCCTAATCCTCCAGCCTCTCTCTCCTGAGTGTAGCTGAGCTTGACAGGTGCATGCCACCTATGCCGGCATCTGCCCAAGTGCTTTTTTCTTTCTTCCTTCCTTCCTTCCTTCCTTCCTTCCTTCCTTCCTTCCTTCCTTCCTTCCTTCCTTCCTTCCTTTCTTTCTTTCCTTCTTTCCTTCTTTCTTTCTCTCTCCTTCCTCCCTCCCTCCCTCCCTCTTTCTTTCTTTCTTTTTCTTTCTTTCTTTCTTTCTTTTCTTCCTTAAATGCAATCTTAAATACACAGTCCTTGAATTCATCAGTGATTGACAAAATGTAAATTTGCACTAGATAATAAGGTGTGCTCCATTCTGAGCTTGAAACAAGGTTTATTATTTTTTTTAATGTGTTCTTTATCTTCCTGGAGTGCGTTCAAATGGCAAACTTCGGGGAAGTGTGCACACTTTTAAGTGGTCTGAGGTAACAGTTAAGCTTCTAGATAACCCTACTTTCCTGATAGCCTTGGCTTTTTTTGACCAGCCTTTTTTTTTTTCCCTGCTGGCAGGATAGATCAGAGGAAATGTGGCATGGGAAAGAGAAGCCAGGAATTCAGAGACCAGACACTATATGTATTAATAATTCGATTAAAAGCACAGGAGCATTATTTCTACCTTAAGTCCTACAGTTTCTTATAAGCTGCAACATTTAGTAAACAAAATTAAAATACAGGTTGGGCATCAGTGGCTCACACCTGTAGTCCTAGCTACTCAGGATGCTAAGAATGAGTAATGCCGTTTTTAGCTAGCTTGTATAGGAAAGTCCATGGGATTCTCATCTCCAATTAACCAGCAAAAAGGAAGAAGTGGAGCTCAAGAGGTACATACAGTGGTAGCCTAAGGGTAAACACTCAGGGACAGCACCTAGTTCCTAGCGCCAGGACTGGCACACACATATGCACACACCAAAAAAAAAAATTTAAGAAAAACTGATTAGCATGTTCTGAGACTGAGGCATTATTCTGGAAAAATGACACCTTTGGGCATAAAAGTGTTTGTAATATATGTACGTAAATACATCTCTAGGGTGGATGCCTGTCTTGAAGGGAGCACAAGACAGAATCCATCCTATATCATATATATGGTATATGTATATGTATATGTATATGTATATGTATATGTATATGGGGCTGGGAATGTGGCTTAGTGGTAGAGTCATTGCCTAGCATGCATGAAATCAATTCCTCAGTACCACATAAACAGAAAAAGCTGGAAGTGGTGCTGTGGCTCAAGTGGTAGAGTGCTAGCCTTGAGCAAAAAGAAACTCAAGGACAGTGTCTAGACCCAGGAGCAGCAAATTATATATGGAATGCTTCATGAATTTGTGTATCACTTCTGCATAGGGACTATGCTAATTTTCTCTGTATTGTTCCCATTTTAGTGCATATGCTGCCAAAGCAAGCACTGTTTCTTAGCATTTTTTGGAGACAGGTTCTCACTAGTAGTCCAGGCTAGCCTCAAACATACCTTGTAATTCAAGGTGGCCTCAAACTTGCAATCTTCCAGCTTTAGCTTTCCCTAGTGCTGAGTTTCAGAAGCAAATTACCATACCTGGTTTACAATGTCATAATGTAGTTTTGCAAATAATATCATGATGTAGTTTTGTAAATATAATGTAGTTTTGTAAAATACTTAAAAATTAAAAATCTCATCACATTTTATAATATAATCATGTATTTTGTAAAGCACTTATTTTTTTAAAATCTGGGTGCACACTACTTCAAAAGACAAACTGCAATGTTATCCGGAAAGGATAACATACGCAAAGGAATTGATATGGGGAAAGCACTAGGTATTATTAAAGGAATTTGAATCATGGCAGATCTCAACTCTCAAACTTCTGGGGAGGTGGGCAGAACAGGGAATGTGGCTAGAACTGTTTTGGGCATTTTCCAATGGTAGTAGTGTGGGGGGTGTAGTGCAGCAAGTGAAGACTGGGACGGATTCAAGAATGAGGCTGTTGCAATCAGACAGGTGAAAGGTAAGGAGGGCATGAGTTCAATCAATAGGAACAGAGAAACAGAACCATGTGTAAGAAACTAAGATTTCACTAGTGATTACATGTGGCTAGCAGAGGTAAAGAGCTATCAAAGTTCAAAGGTTGTTTTTTTCTTTGTACTAGGGTTTGAACTTGGGGTTTCCACCCTCATCTGCTAGCACTCTGCCTGCTCCCCACAGCAAGTTCACCCCTGCCTCTGGCTCTTTGTTCCTATTCCTGGAGAAAATCCTCCCCTCCTTCCACCTTTTTTCACAGATAGGGTATCTCTATGTTATACAATTGGGCCTTGAACTCTCTTTTTGACAGTACTGGGAATTGAACTTAGGGTCTTATGTTTGCCAGGTCAACACTGTCAAGTAAGCCACACCTCCAGCCCCCTTTTCTGCTGGTTATTTTCAAGGTAGGGTCACATTTTATTCCTTGTTAAAACTTGGCTATGATTCTTCTATTTGTGTTTCCTGGAGTTGCTGGAGGTGGCAGGTGTAGGACACTGCAGCTGGGATAACAGGCATGTGCTACCAAACTCACGCACTGGTCGAGATGGAGTCTTGTGAACTTTTTTTCATCTGGGCTGGCCCGGAACTCTATGTAATCTCCCAATCTCTGACTCCAGCATCTAGGATTACACTTTGTTGAGAAGTCCTTAAACTCTTGATCTTTCCACCTTAGTCCAAAACACATCGTTTCTGGAACCCTTTTGCCTCTCCCACCTTCTCTTTGTATAGCTAGCTTTCTCATCATTCAGGCCACAGTTTATCGGTCACTCCTGTCCGAACATCTTATTCAAATCAGGATCCTGCTTGCTAATCTGTTTCAGCAATGATTCAGCAATAGTGGCACTGAATTTGAAACTTAAAAATGTGTGTTTATTGCTGGGCGCCGAAAGCTTATGCCTTTAAGCCTAGCTAATCATGAGGCTGAGATCTGAGAATCACACAGTTTGAAGCTAGCCCTGGAAGAGAAGTCCACCAGACTCCTATTTCCTATTAACCAGCAAAAAGTAGAAGTGGAAGTGTGGCTCAAGTGGTAGACTGCCAGCATTTAGTGAGAATGTGAGGCCTTTGGTTCAAGCTAGCTCAGTAAAAGAACACTTATCTAGTTGTATGGTTTAAATATGAAGTTTTTCCTCAAAGGCTCATGTGTTGAACATTTCTTCCCCAACTGATGGTAGTTCAGATAAGTGACTGTAATCTTGAAAGCTCTGATTTAATTCATCAATGAATTTACCTTTTTTTTTTTTCAAATTTTTATTATCAAACTGATGTACAGAGAGGTTACAGTTTCATACATTAGGCATTGGATACATTTCTTGTACTGTTTGTTACCTTGTCCCTCATACCCCCCTCCCCCTGAATTTACCTCTTAATGGATTTACAAAGTGGCATTTGGGGGAGGTAGGGTCTAGTTGGAGGAAGCACATCACTTAGGGGCGTGTTCTCTCTCTCTGTCTCTCTCTCTCTCTCCCCCTCTCCCCCCCCCCCGCTTCCTGGCCACCATGAGGTGAGCAGCTCTCCTCTGCTGAATGAGCGCAATCATCATCATGTTCTGCCTTACCACTGGCCCCAGAATCAATGAAGACCAAGTGACCATGAACTAAAACCTCGGAAACCATGAACCAAAACAAAAATCTTCCTTTTATTCTTTCTTTGCCAACATGGAGGTTTTCTTTTCTTTTTTCTTTTTTTTTTTTTGCCAGTCCTGGGCCTTGGATGGACTCAGGGCCTGAGCACTGTCCCTGGCTTCTTTTTGCTCAAGACTAGCACTCTGCCACTTGAGCCACAGCACCACTTCTGGCCGTTTTCTATATATGTGGTGCTGGGGAATCGAACCCTGGGCTTCATGTATAAGAGGCAAGCACTCTTGCCACTAGGCCATATTCCCAGCCCCCAACATGGAGGTTTGAACAGAGTGTTTCATATGACCTCTTGGCCTGCATGCTTAGCTTGTGCTCCACCACTTAAGCTACTACAACTCCAGCCTGGGGTGTCAGCTGATTAATCAGAGATGGAATCTCAAAGACTTTTTTTTTTTTTTATCAAGTTGGTTTTGAAATTCAATCCTCCAGATCTTGGCCTCCTGTGATGCTAGGATTTCAGGAGTGAAAAACTGGTACCCTGAAAATAATTCCTCCTTTACAGTTGTTTATGGGATGTATTTTGGGAGTGATAAGAAACTTATGCATGCAAAAAGTACCTAGATTTAATCCCTAGAACTGCAAAGAAAAAATTATTACTATTACTATTTGCTAAATGCTTGTGAGACTCTACATGATGAATATGGAGAGTAAGACAGAGTCAGTAGGGAGAGTATGCTATTGGATCAGACATTCAGAAACAGCCTTGCCAATGAGGCAAGATTTGAATGAAGGCTGATACTGGGTCTTGAGCTCAAGGCTTTGGGTTCTCACTTGGCTCTTTCGCTCAAGTTTGGCACTCTATCACTTGAGCCACACCTCCACTTTCTGCTTTTCTGCTAGTTAATTGGACATAAAGAATCTTATAGAGTTTTCTGCCTGGGCTAGCTTTGAACTGCTATCCTCTTATCTCAGCCTCCTGACTAGCTAGGGTAATAGGTATAAGCCAGCAGTATGTGGTATGTGCTGAAGTTTCACCTATAAATAGATGTCCTGTCGGTAAGATTTAGTAACTGGCAATGGCACTAATCATTTCTTCGTGATACTTAAGTGGTCACAGTCTAAGAAAGCAAAGGATTAGATATTGTGAATAATAGCTAAAATGATAAATTATATTATCTTTTTGGAATGTGATAACACTTCAATTACTTAAACTTACCTTTCCATGACCCTGGAGAGTGATGAATGCCATCATTCTCAATATTTTAAAGCCAATTACTTGAAAACATTAAAAAAATAATCAAAGACTTAACTATAGTATTCTGGAGAAATACGAACAACAAAGAAACACAGAGATGGAAAAATTTTAGAAAAAGTGTTTACTTATTCACAAATTATTTATGATTATTTAGCCACAAGAGGTTATTTACTTTCTAAAATCTCTGCACAAAGATTTAAGATATTGCTTAAACAGAACGAAGTTCAAGAAAGCTTTATTTAACCAAATCAAAACCCTGTGCCAAGGTCAACAAACCAAGATTATTCAGGAGTTTCACATAAAACAGAATTAATCTAATGGAAGTTTGAGGTCAGGATGTTGTGGCATTGGGATTTGTATTCAGGGCCTTATACTTGTTTGGTAGGCTCTCTACGTGAGCCATACCTCCATTCTTGCTTTCTGCTGGTTAGTTTGGAGATAGAGTCTAGAGATTTTTTTTTTTTTCTGTCCAGGCTGTCCTCACATGGGGATCCTCTAGATCTCAGCCTCCTGAGTTGCTAGAATTATAGGCATGAGCCACTAGCACCTGGCCTTTGTGAATCTTTTTAAGTATTCTTGGATATGTGGTTTGAGATTTTTTTCTTTCTTCGGTTGTTTTTTTTTTTTTGGGGGGGGGGGCATTCCTGAGGCTTGAAGCCAGAGCTTAGGCACTGTCCCTGAGCTTCTTTGCTCAAAGTTAGTGCTGTACCACTCGAGCCACAGTCTACTTCTGGCTTTTTTTGGTGCTCAATTGGAGATAAGAGTCTTGTGGTCTTTCCTTTCTGGGCTGGCTTCAAACCATGAGTCTCAGATCTCCGCCTACTGAGTAGCTAGGATTACAGGTGTGAGCCACCAGAGCCCACCTTGATTTGGGATTTTCTCATAGATGTTCTAAGATAAAAAGGGTTGGCCAAAAATATTTTCTGCCTAAAGAAGCCTGTCTATTTGGATTTCACAAAATAAGTTTAATTCCATTCACAGCAAATACATTTTTATAAGGTTTTAAGGCAAATCATAACAAAAAAGGGTTAGGATGTTTCTGGTTATTTGAATTCTTATTGCTTACTTGCTCTTCTTATACGTAACATAATACTTCATCGCAGACATGCTATTACAGATTAGCTAAGATGTACTTCATTCACCCACAGGTTGTGAAACTATGGCATCACATTTTAATGGACAGTACAAATCTGTGAGGGACTTTGTTATCAGCCCAGAGTGGGAAAAATCTAAGTGGAATGAAAGGAACTAAGATCATTACCAAGATCATTAGTTCTGTTATCTAATCACCCAGTTTCTACCTTTATTTAGCCTCAAAAATCACAGTCTACCTGCAAGAACAAATGAACAAAAAACTCCACTTGCCAAAAAAGAATGAATCATTCACCCTAATATACACTCTTAGAAGAGGAAATAAAACTGTCTTCTTTGTGGTACTGTGAACTTAGGACCTCACAACTGCTAAGCAAGCACTCTGCGAAGCTACACTTCCAACCCATTTCTGTTTTGAAACAAGAGTCCAGTCAAATTGCCCAGTCTGGCCTATTCCAGTCTTCCTAGTAGCTAAATTTACAGGTATTCATCAAGTTCTTAGATTACAAATGCCATTGGAATGTGCTGTTCAGAGGCTCTGGATTTGATCCATAACTACCAAATATATAAGGAGGTAAATAAATGCTTTGGGGATTGGGATGTGGCTCAGCGGTGTAGTTCTTGATTAGGATGCATGAAGCCCTGAGTTCCAAACCTAAGGGAGGGGGAAGGGGAAGCGAGAAGAGGAAGGAGAGAAGAATTGCGCGATAAATGAACTTTGTCATCTCAGAACTATGAATAAGCAAGTTTCAAAATTAAATATTCCAAGCAAAAAGCGAGCTGTTGGGCTGGGGATATAGCCTAGTGGCAAGAGTGCCTGCCTCGGATACACGAGGCCCTAGGTTCGATTCCCCAGCACCACATATACAGAAAACGGCCAGAAGTGGCGCTGTGGCTCAAGTGGCAGAGTGCTAGCCTTGAGCGGAAAGAAGCCAGGGACAGTGCTCAGGCCCTGAGTCCAAGGCCCAGGACTGGCCAAAAAAAAAAAAAAAAAAAGCGAGCTGTTTGCTCCTTGATTTCATCAATGTGTGTGTGTGTGTGTGTGTGTGTGTGTGTGTGTGTGTGTGTGTGTGTGTGTGTTGGGTGAAGCTTGAATTATGGCCTGGGCATGATCCCTGAGCTTTCCTACTGAAGGTTGGTGCTCTACCACAGGAGCCACGGCTCCACATCTAGCATTTCGCTGATTAATTGGGAGCTAAAAGTCTCATGGACTTCTGCTGCTGACCTCAAACCTCGATCCTCAGCTCTCAGCCTCCAAGATAGCTAGGATTGGCAGGTCTGCGGTTCAAACTCTGAGTAAACATACTTAGCCAACTTCTAGAACATTCCCTCAGAGCTGGGCTAAGGAGGCTGACACGTGAGCTGAAACCAGGCGATGCAACACGAACCGGCTCAGCCATCCCCACCCCCTCAGCGGCATAATCTCAACCTGTCTGGCGACAGGTGATCCGGGCAAATTCTGGGAAGAGAACCGGTCCGGTCCGTCTCACCCTACGGGAAGCGGCAGCCGGAGGCCACCAGGGCCCTCGCAGCCCTCCGCTCCGCCCGCGAGGTGACGTCCAGACAGGCGGGGATTTCCGTAGCGGTGACACACGCCACTTCCGGCCAGAGATGGAAGTCAGTGACGTGGCAGGCGGAGTCCGTGCCCTGTCCTCGGGGGCCCGGGACGCCGGGACTTGTCAGGTGGCTTCGGGGGCAGCCCCGCCAGGCGAGAAGAACACCGCGGAGAAGGTGGCCAGCCGGAGCCGGAAGTGCCACGTGTCCCGACTGCGCCTGCGCGGCGGACGGCTGACAGGCACTTCCGGTCGGGGCCTCCCTCCTCTCCCGGCTTTGGCGGCCGCCTCCCCAGCCTGGCGTTCGCCGCCCCACCGGCTCGACTTTGTAACCTCAGCTCCCAGGCCAGGCCGTGGCCGCCGGGGGGCGGGCTGGGGGGGGGAGAGCGAGGCGCCATGCCTCGGGCTTGACGCGCCGCCCTCGTCTCCCGTCCTAAGTCTTCAGCGCCATTCCCTCCCCGCGCCTCCCCGGACTCTCTCGGCTTTTCAGCCGCCGCCTTTCCGCCCTCCGCCGGGCGCCTCGGTCGACCCGGACCGGTCCCGCTTCTCATCCAGATTGCGGCTGTCGTCATGTCCCAGCCGGGGGTACCGGCCTCCGGCGGCCCCCAACCCGGCCTGCAGGCCCAGAATGGGGCCCCCTCGGCCTCGGGGTCTCCCTACGCCAACGGTGAGTGCTGCGCGGGGCCGGGGAGCAGGGTGCCGCCTGGGTGACCTCTCAGCCGGGCCAGGGGTCTGCGGGCCCCGGTACCCGGAGCCCCAGAGACCGACCCCTGCTCGGGTTAGTGTTTTTATACGGAAGGATCTATCCATCCGGCTTGCAGTCAATGAGCACCTGCTGTGTGCAGCTGCCTGGGGGCAGGGGGTAAAACAAGGGTCGGTTTGGTGGATCCCAGATCATTCGCAGGCGAGGATCCTTAAAAAGTCCGAACCTTCTCCATTGGGGAGAGCAGGGTTTGGATCTCGTCCTGCTGCCTCGCCATCGGTGGGGGTAGCAGACGTGAATGAATGACTCTTGCTTTGGGTAGATTCATCTTCTAGGCTATAGCTATACTCATCGTTACCAGATCCTTTGCGGAACAGGTTCCCATATCACTCTCGGTCACTGATTTCAGTTTTTCAGCAGCGAAGAACCAAATGGACGGGAGGATCTCCGGTTTGTTTTCTAGAGGCCTTTTAAATCGCTTGGAACATGACTATTCGGGTCAAACCCTCGGAAGCTCTGCGGGGTTGTACATGTGGCACCGTAATTTGTCATTTGGTGTGAGAACGTCTTGTCATTTTATACCTCTTCGAGGATTCCTTAAATCATCCTACACTGTGATGTGCTCAGCTTGTTTTGATTATTGTAGTAGAACAAAAAAGACACATTTTCTGCCAACAGCTCACCTACTTACCAGTTTACCTACAAATTTTTGGTTTATCAGAACAAAACTAGTAGAATGATACTAAAGTGTACTTAACGCATCCATTGGAATCTAACATTATGGCGAAGTTGGAGAAAATAGCTAGTTGGCTAAAATTGCTACTTTACATTGTTTTTAGAGAAGACTACTGTTTTCTTTACAAAGAAGGCTCTTTGCAGGACTTTAAAAAATGTCTATGCGAAGGCAGCTTTGTGGGCAGTTGCCAGTATAAGTGGAGGATAGACACTGTAAGATCATTGATTCAAATCAGTTCTTCTTTCTCACAAGTTTATAGTAACATTATGCGAACTACATTTCTTAGTTCTGTGGTATTTAGGAATATACACACTGGGGATTAAGTCATTTTAAGACATCCACTTTAAGGTGAAAAAAATTAAACAAGATATCATATGACCATGGGTTTTTCTTCTAAATTTCATTGGTGCAGGCATTTTAAATGGCAGATCCTGCAGATCTGCTTGAGCATTCAGAGTCCAGAGTACTGGTCATTACACCATGGGACAATTTGCTGCAAATGCACTTCTAAGTTTTATGGAAGTGTAGGTGTCATGATTTTGAAATATTGAAGGAATTTACCCACAGGATGGGAGAGAGACGTTGTCACATTGTTGATTTGATGACACCAAGAAACTTTTGTTGCACAGCCTCTAAATCCTGTCCTTGGGAATATGAAAAAATAAGAAAGCACACCATGTATGTAGGATACTTAGAGCCAGCTGGGAATTCAGATATGTAACTGGTGATTGCAGTTCTGGGAGATAGTAGCTTCTAAAATGTGGCCCGTTGAGGTAGGGAGTGAATTCACAGGACTGTAGATATAAACCTCTTGTTTTATTTAAGTAGTTGTACAAAGGGGTTTCAGTTCAACAAGGCAGGTTATAGGTATCTTGAGTAATGTCACCCTTTCCATCATTCACCCCATCTTTCCCAATCCCATCCATTCCCTCAAATTAATAAAACCCCTTTAAAGATAGAATTTCAATCTTTCTTTTAGCCCCATTTCTAGGATAAAAAGAAAAATCACACAACAAATATTTCAGTAAGTGGCTAATGTCCTATGTTGGGTTGTTGTTTTGTTCATCCCACTAGCAATATAGAGTATGGATGTGGTGTAGGGTATGGGAAAGAGGAGGTCTTGCTTTAGAAGGTGAAAAGAAGCTTAATGTTGCAATCTATTTTAACTCTAAAGTAACAAATCTTAATCTGATTGTCATGTAATAAAGTTAAAGCAAATAATGACCCTCATTATTCCATAGCATTTTTTTTTTTTACTATTTGAATCAACTTGCCAGTGCAATTAGAAATTACAGTTTTATTACCATTAAGGTTTTGTAAATGTTTATGTACATTTACTTTTTTTTTTTTTTTTTGGCCAGTCCTGGGCCTTGGACTCAGGGCCTGAGCACTGTCCCTGGCTTCCTTTTTGCTCAAGGCTAGCACTCTGCCACTTGAGCCACAGCGCCACTTCTGGCCGTTTTCTGTATATGTGGTGCTGGGGAATCAAACCCAGGGCCTCATGTATACGAGGCAAGCTCTCTTGCCACTAGGCCATATCCCCAGCCCTAACATTTACTTTTTTTTTTTTTTTGGCCAGTCCTGGGCCTTGGACTCAGGGCCTGAGCACTGTCCCTGGCTTCTTTTTGCTCAAGGCTAGCACTCTGCCACTTGAGCCACAACGCCGCTTCTGGCCGTTTTCTGTATATGTGGTGCTGGGGAATCGAACCTAGGGCCTCGTGTATCCGAGGCAGGCACTCTTGCCACTAGGCTATATCCCCAGCCCCTAACATTTACTTTTTTATACATAGGATTAAGGGGGCAAGAAAGATAGTCTCTTCTATCTTCTCCCGTTCTTTCCCACTATATTGTAATTTTATAAAATAGTATTTGATTTCCTCTGGATTGTAAGCTCTATGATGGCAAGAATGTCTGCCCTTACCTAGTATTCATTCACTGCAGCGCTTCACCATATTTTAGGAGTTACTAATTGTGTTGAACAAAAAGTTTGACTGTAAATTTTTACGACTGAGTTCACTAAATATGTATTTATTCACAGAGAGATTAGAGCTCACTTTTAACTATCACCCCCTCTTTTGGCAGTAGTGGGTTTGAACTCAGAGTCTTGCACTCAGGTCTTCTACCATCTGAGTCATACCCCTAGCCCTTTTTATTTTAATTATTTTTCTGATAAGGTCTCCAGGTTTTTTGTTTTGTTTTGCTTTTTGCCAGAATTAGCCTCAGACTATATTCTGTTGCCTATATCTCCTTCATAGTTAGGGTGCAGGCATATAACAACACACCCAGCCCCCAGCTTTTTTTTTTTTTTGAGGGAGGAGATAGAGTTCTGTGGATTTTCTGTACATTACTAGCCAAAATGTTACAATGTATCTGTTTTTTCAGAGGAGAGGGTCATCAACAGACCAATTAATTAGACTTAGTTTTTATATCTTTTAGAAGTAATAAGTTGGAGATCTTTAGGGTTGACAGATGTAAATTATGCTGATTGATGTATTTAATATTGAAAGTCTTTAGTCATTCAACAAACAAGCTCTAAATAAAAATGACATGTGGCCTCTAAATGATGATTATGGCTAGGTTAGTATTTTCAGTAAGGGCTGTTACTCTGGGTTCCCATGATATTATTTGCATACTTCTATTAGAAGGTATCATATTACATGCAATAAACATTAAGTTTCTTATTTGTATCTGCTTGTAAACTGAGAACTCCTGAAAAAACAGAAATAGTAGCAATAAAATCTAATCCAGGCATGCTAGAATGTATTCAATGCATTCTCTCATTTAATCTTTATAACAGCCCTTTAAAAAATAAGAACTGAATTTTCCCCCTTTGTATCAGTTCTGGGTCTTGAACTCTGGGACTGGACCCTGTCCCTTATGTTTTATTTATTTTTGTGCAAGGCTAATGCTGTACCACTTAAGCCACATCTCCACTTCCTGCTTTTTTGTATTTAATTGGGGATAAGAGTCTCACAGACTTTGCTGCCCAGGCTCAATTCAAACCTTCATACTCAGACCAGAGAAGTCCTGTCTGAGCTGGGTTCAAACTGCTATAACCTTGAGTCTCAGCCACCTGACTAGCTAGGATTATAGGCAGGAGCCACCAGTACTGGCTCAAGAGCTGATATTTTTACTGACAAGGAAACTGATGAATTTGTAAGTAACTAGCTCAAGGCCACACTGGTGTTAAATTGAGGAGCTAGGACTTAAATCCAGGCAGACTTCAATGCTATTGGTGGTGTACTTGATCCCAGGTCCCAGGCAATGGGGGTCATTGCTTGAGTGGAGGATCAGAACCTTCGTTTTGGCTTCTTTATGTTGTAGATACCTGCAATTTCAGCCAATATTGGTTGACAATTTTCTCTACTGCCACATTGGGTTTTAGTTAATGCATGAACTGACTGTAATTTTTGTTGGTGTTTAGCCCTTTTGTTAGTGTTTATATCAAAATTCAAAGCCAGCTCAGGCAGGAAAGTCTGAGACTATCTTAACTCCAGTTAACCACCAAAAAGCCAGAAGTAGAGGTATGGCACAAATGTTAGGGTGCCAGCCTTGAGAGCCAAAAAAAACTAAGGGAGACTATGAAGTCCTGAGTTCAAGCCTTAGTACTGACACACACACCCAATTAAAAAAAAAGGTGGAGATGAATAGCCAGATGAAGTATGTACATGGCAAGGTGTGGGGAAGGAGAACTACTCAGAATCTCCACGTGTTCTCAAACCTGAAAGCTTGTCGGATTTCCTAAATGCAGAGTGGGTCTAAACATCAGTGAGTCTGACTGCTTGTAGCGTAGAGCCTTCTTTTTTTTTTTTTTTGGCCAGTCCTGGGCCTTGGACTCAGGGCCTGAGCACTGTCCCTGGCTTCTTCCCGCTCAAGGCTAGCACTCTGCCACTTGAGCCACAGCGCCGCTTCTGGCCGTTTTCTGTATATGTGGTGCTGGGGAATCGAACCTAGGGCCTCGTGTATCCGAGGCAGGCACTCTTGCCACTAGGCTATATCCCCAGCCCCGCTTCTTATGTCAGATGATAAGAGTTAATGTTTGGGCTGGGAATGTGGCTTAGTGGTAGAGTGCTTGTCTAGCATGCATGAAGCCCTGGGTTTGATTCCTCAGTACCTCATTGGTGGCCAGAAGTGGTGCTGTGGCTGAAGTGGTAGAATGCTAGCCTTGAACAAAAAACGAAGCTCAGGGACAGTGCCCAGGCACTGAGTTCAAGCCCCAGGAGTAGCAAAAATAAAAATTAAAATTAAAAAAATTGTTTCCTGGTTGCTTCAGGAGAGGGTATTATCCAACCTGAATTCTTTTAAAAGATGGCTCTACTTTTATGCAGATGAGAGATTTTTAGCCTCCTCAAACAATTTTAAAAAGATGGGCAGGTGTTTATGACTACATATTTCTTTCATCTGCTTTTAGGATCTTTTACACCTTTGATAACATATAGCCTTCTTTTGGCTGCACCTGTTGCAAAAATGCTTCTTTAGCAATTAGCTGTGATAAAATCACAAATGCCAAACCAAAACTGGGCCATGGGATCTTCTAGCAATACTAGTGTATGAGGCAATGTATTTGTATCCAAAGGACCCAAAGTATGCTATTGCACAAGACTCTGAGTTCAATCCCAGCACTGCCCCCCCTCCGCAAAATGCTACTAAATGATTTATGTTTCTACTTGTTTAAACAAATCTTAATTCCCACTGCTACCATGTAATCCAGCATTACCTGTATACTAGCCAGTATTACTTCTGTAGGTTCCTTCTAGTGTCTAATCTCTCCTCCAGTTCCTAAGAGGCTCTCTTAGGCTCTGAGAACCCTTACTCGCAAATCCATACTTTTTTGACAGTGCTGGAGTTGGGACCCAAGCCTATGTAAGTGCTCTATTATTGAACTACATCCCAAGCCCAGCCCAAGTGGATATGTTTGAACTCAGGGCCTTTTGCTTGCTAGGTAGGCTCTCTGCCACTTGAACCACATCCCCAGCCACCAAGTGGACACTTGTGAAGAAGGGTAATTCTAAATTCCTGCTCTACTTCAGTTAACACTTTGGTCATGTCACACAGAGCTTTCTTCAGAATGTCTTTCCATGACTGCAAGAATGGCACATGTTCCCTTTAGGAGGATATTTTCTGCCGTTAGTCTCTCCTGAGTGCTGCTTCCTCACTGCTCTTGGTGTCCTGTCATTCCCCGGTTATTTGTTTTCCCACCTAGACTGAGCCACCCCATTGCAGGGATAAAGTTGGCCTGAGTCACATTGTGTGCTAAGAATGCTGTAGGTTCACCCCTTGGAATAAACGGCACAAGTAGTCTAAGTAGAGGACTGTTGTCCTGTCTGGTCCCAGGCTTTCCCCTCTGCTCCCTGCAGGTAAGAGATGAACCCTGGGCCTCACAAATGGTAGGAAAGCACTATTACCACTGCAACACACCTTTAGATTCCAGGGGCTACTCTTTAACAGATGTCAAACCTGAAGAATAAAGATACGAGGGTTTTTTTGTAATTTTTAAAATTAGAGTGATATTTAAATTTTTAATTAGTATAAGCTATACACGGGAATGTCACTGTGACCTTCCTATGCTTATATACAATATATCCTAATCAGACTACTCCCCATTGCTTTCCTTCACTTCCTCTCCCCTTTCTAATACAATTTCAATAAGTTTCATTGTTCTATTTCATACTTGCCAACAATTTATTTCTGCTATATTAATTCTCTTAGATCTTGGTTACCCCAACCCTCTCTTGCTAGTACCAACAGAGCCTGTTCTCTTTCCTCTTCCCCCATCTGCTATTGATCAACAGCTTTAATTGAGGGTTTTTTTTTAAATGTGTTTTCATATGTAGTTGTAGTGTATTTCAAAATTACCCACCCTCTTTCTTTTCCCCTTTTCCTTCTTCCCTTCTCCTACATAGTCCCTTATATTCTATGTTTGTTGATATATATGATTATGTATACATATGTTCATGTGCAAATAGGTAAATATCTGTCTATCTATCTTTGTATTTATGCCAGTCCTGGGGCTTGAACTCAGGATATGGGCACTGTCCTTGAGCCTCTTTGTGCCCAAATCTAGCATTCTACTACTTGAACTACAGCACCATTTCTGTTTTTTTTTTCTGAGTAGTTTATTGGAAATAAGCGTCTCTGGGTGGCTGGGAATGTGGCTTAGTAGTAGAGTGCTTGCGTAGCATGCATGAAGCCCTGGGTTCAATTCCTCAGCACCACATAAACAGAAAAAGCCAGAAGTGGTGCTATGATTCAAGTGTTAGAGAGCTAGCCTTGAGCAAAAGGAAGCCAGGGACAGTGTTTAGGCGCTGAGTTGAAGCCCCAGGACTGGCCAAAAAAAAAAAAAAAGTATCTTGGACTTTTCTGACCAGGCTGGCTTCAAACATGATCCTCAGTTGGCAGCCTCTTGAGTAGCTAGGATTACAGGTGTGAGCCACCAGCGCCCAGCTTATTTTTTTATTTATGGTTGTATAATATTGCATACTATGTATATGTGTATGTGTGTTTCCATACATACATATGTCACATCTTTATCAATTCATCTGTTGATGGACACCAAATGATTTCCAATCATTTGGCTCTTGTGAACAGTGCTGCAATAAATATAGGTATGCAAATATCTTTCTGGTATATTGATTTACTCTCCTTTGGATATATGCCCAATAGTGTTATGGCAGGATCAGAAGAAAGGTCTATTTATAGTATTTTGAGAAACCATTATACTGATTCCCATAGTGGTTGTACTACAGTCCCACTGACAGTGAAGATTAATCTAAATGAAATTATTTTAGCCAGGTGCCAGTGGCTTACTAGGCCTTGTAATCCTAGCTACTCAGGAGGCTGAGATCTGACAGTCATGGTTTGAAGCCAGCCTGGCAGAGAAGTCCCTATGAGACTGTTATCTCCAATTAACCACTGAAAAACCAGAAATGGCACTGTGGCTCAAGTGGTAGAGTGCTAGTCTTGAGCACAAACAGGCTCAGGGACAGTGCCCAGGCCTGAGTTCAAGCCCCACAACCAACAACAATAACAACGAAATTATTTATTTATTACAGAATTATCACTATGCATAGCATTGTTCAGGACACAAATATATATTACATATAAATCTCCTCGCTTGTATAAGGCTTCTGTACCAAATACAGAAACTTAGTGACTTAAACCGACAAGATTTGTTGGCCTATAATTGTGGAGATCAGAAGCCTGACATGGATCTCACTGGGCTAAAATCAAGTTGTGTTCATGGTTGTAATATTTGTGGATCCTCTGGCAGAGAATCTGTTTTCTTGTCTTTCCATGACCTTCTGGAGGATACCTTCCCATATTTTTTGGCTAGTGGCCTCTTCCATCTTCACAGCCAGCAATGGCTTGTTGGATCTCCCATAATATCATTATGAACCTACTCTTGTACCTCCTGCACTGTTAAGGTTGCCCTGGGCCCATCCTGGTGACCTCATTTCAAGGTCAGTAGATTAGCAACTGAAATTCTACTTGCAGCCTTAACCTTCGGCATAACCTAACATGATTCTAGGATTTGAGACATACACATTTTATTTCAAATTAGACAGAAATCCTATAATTTTGATAGAATCCCTGCTCCCATTTGGTAGGCGAGGAAACAGAACTACAGAAGTTAAGTATCTTGGTGCTGGTATTAGATGAGGGTAGGATCCTGGAAGCTGGGAGCTTCACGTATACGAGGCGAGCACTTTTACCACTAGGCCATATTCCCAGCCCTAAAAGCACTGTTTTTGAATTTCCTAGACCTTTACTTACTTTTAAAAATTGAGCTATCCATGGAATGATAATGAAATACCTGTGCTTTAAAATGTCTACCTTGGAGCTGGGAACGTGGTTTAGTGGGAAGAGTGCTTGCCTAGCCTGCATGAAGCCCTGGGTTTGATTCCTCAGAACTGCATAAACAGAAAAAGCCGAAGGGCGTGTTGTGGATCAAGTGCTAGAGTGCTAGCCTTGAGCAAAAAAGAAGCTCACGGACAGTGCTCAGGCCCTGAGTTCAAGCACCAGGACTGGGGAGAGAGAGAGAGAGAGAGAGAGAGAGAGAGAGAGAGAGAGAGAGAGAGAGAAAGAGAGAGAGAGAGAGAGAGAGAGAGAGAGAGAGAGAGAGAGAGAGAGTTGTCTACCTTGGCCAGGCACTGGTGGCTTACATCTGTAATGCTAGCTACTCAGAAGGCTGAGATCTGAAGATTGTGGATGAAAGCTGGGCTGAGCAAGAAAGTCTCTAAGTCTCTTCTCTCCAATTAACCATCAAAAAGCTGGAAGTAGAGCTCTGTCTCAAGTTGTAGAATACCAGCCTAGAGTTAAAAAAAAAAAAGAAGGGCTGGGCTGGGAAAATGGCCTAGTGGCAAGCGTGCTTGCCTCGAATACATGAAGCCCCGAGTTCAGTGCTCAGGCCCGGAATCCAAGCCCCAGGACTGGCAAAAAAAAAAAGGGGGGGCGGAGCTGGGAATATGTCCTAGTGGCAAGAGTGCTTGCCTGGTATACATAAAGCCCTGGGCTCGATTCCCCAGCACCACATATATAGAAAATGGCCAGAAGTGGTGCTGTGGCTCAAGTGGCAGAGTGCTAGCCTTGAGCAAAAAGAAGCCAGGGATAGTGCTCAGGCCCTGAGTCCAAGCTCCTGGACTGGCCAAAAAAACAACAACAACAACAAAAAAAACAAAAACCCAGAACAACTAAGGGTTAGTGCCCTGGCTCTGAGTTCAAGACCCAGATAAATCCAAGAGAGTCTATCTCCAATTAAGTTGGAGGGTGTGGCTCAAGTGATAGAACACCAGCCTTAAGCAGAAAAAAACAAGCAAGAGTCCAAGTACTAGCTCAGAAAAGTAAATAAACAAACATGTAAATGATAGTATTATGTTTTATAGCTCCAGGGGAGATCAGTGTAGAATCTCATTATTTCCCCTGATCTTCATTCTTTTCTAACTGTACCCTTGCCAACTATTTTCCCTTCATGGCATTTTTGATAAATGAGGAGAGGCTAGTGCTGTTTTGTAGAAAGATTATTTAATTTTATTATTATTATTATGGGACTCAAACTCAGGGCCTAGGTGCTGTCCCTGAGCCTTTTCTGCTCAAGGCTAGTGCTCTACCACTTTGAGCCACAGGGCCACTTTCATAAGTTCTATTTTTTTTTTTTTTTTGGCCAGTCCTGGGCCTTGGACTCAGGGCCTGAGCACTGTCCCTGGCTTCTTCCCGCTCAAGGCTAGCACTCTGCCACTTGAGCCACAGCGCCGCTTCTGGCCGTTTTCTGCATATGTGGTGCTGGGGAATCGAACCTAGGGCCTCGTGTATCCGAGGCAGGCACTCTTGCCACTAGGCTATATCCCCAGCCCCCATAAGTTCTATTTTTTAATTAAGCTATTTTTATTATCACACACTAGCTTTCTGTGAGGTGTTTTCTTGTGCCATTTTCATGTATACACATCATGTTCCCCATCAAATTCAACCCCTGGGTCACTCTCTCATACCTCTCTCCTCCCTTCTTAAAAGAATTTCAACAAGTTTCTTTGTTCTATTTTCATACATGTATATCAAGTACTTTGACCATATTAGCATCCTCTGTTCACTTTTTCCCTTCTACTGATATCTGCCCCAACAGAACCTGTTTTACCTTTTTCTATTGTTCATTTAGTGTATATTGATTGTACCTAGGGGTGTCACCATTTTGTTTTGTACATGCATATATTCTATTTGTACATGCATATATTATGTCTGTTGTTCTTTCTTTCCTTATTCCCTAAACCTTATTGTTCAACAGGATGCCTGTATTATTTTGCAGAGCAATTATGTATTTATTAGGTGTGTGTGTATGTATGTGTATGTATGTGTGTGTTTGTAACCTCCCATAATACCACCTTTTATATAAATACTTATGTATGTTTGTGAAAGGAATGGATTATGCTGATGACTTGGGGCTGCATGGACTGGGGGGTCTGAGTCCATAACTTGGCCATGGGAAATAGTGCTGCAGTACATATAAGTGTGTCTGAGCATCTCCAGTGTATGTTGACTTCAGATACTACACATAGATGCACAGGAATGGTATAGCTTCATCCTGAGTAACTGGGATTACAGGGCACAGATTTGTGTATATATGTGCCAGTCCTGGGGCTTGAACTCAAGGTATGGTGCTGTCCCTGAGATTTTGTGCTCAAGACTAGTGCTCTACTGCTTGAGCCACATCTCCACTTCCAGCTTTTTGCTGGTTAATTTGAGATAAGAATTTCACAGACTTGCCTGCCTGGGCTGGCTTTAAACTTCCATCCTCAGATCTCAGCCTCCTGTGAAGCTAGGATTACAGGTGTGAGTCACTGGAGTCTGGCTTTGTTTGCTTATTCTTTATTTGAATTATATATGTCTTTTAATTGCTGATGGAGAAAGACTATATGTTTTTTCATTTTTTCTTGCTTTTTCTTGATCAAACCCAGGGCCTGTGGATGAGTCACATGCTCAGCACATACTGTATTTTTTTTTTAAGTATTGCTGTTTGTTTGCAAGACTAATTTTTCTTTCTTTTTGGAAGGTCCTGTTCAAAATGCACTGATGTCTTCACACATGTCAGTGAGCCAAGGATATAATTCCCAGCTTCCAGGATCCTACCCTCATCTAATACCAGCAAAGACTTCAAGTCCACTGTCTGCACAGTCTAACTATGGTGGTTCTCAGGGATCTGGGCAGACTTTTCATAGACCACCTGTGGCTTTGAATCCAATGACACCTTCACTCCATAGTGGTCCTGTTCCCCGAATGCCTCTCCCTAATTCTCAGAACCCAGCTGCTGCACCAATGCCTTCTGGTAGTTTTCTTCCTGGAGCTAATCCACCACCACCTTCGAAT
The DNA here is from genome assembly GCF_023159225.1 of Perognathus longimembris pacificus. NCBI lineage: Eukaryota > Metazoa > Chordata > Mammalia > Rodentia > Heteromyidae > Perognathus > Perognathus longimembris. Next base: position 15,570,423 of record NC_063185.1, read on the forward strand.
TGGCAGTATAACTATCCATCCACAGGATCACAGCAGACAAACAGTTGTCCTCCTGGGGCCCAACCACCTGTATCTGGGAATACAAATTTAACAACAAATCAGCAGTATGTATCTTCTGGAGCGTCTTCACATCAAAACAGCTTCATAAAATCAGGTACTGTTCTTACAGGAATGTTTAAAATGTAGAGATGTGAAACTTTTGCTTGTTTAGGTACTTGAATTAATACCTGAAATGTTAAGACCATATGGAAAGTTATTGGGAATTTTTTCTTTCTTTGTTTTGTTGGTCATAGAACTTGAACTCAGGGTCTGGGCTCTGTCCCTGAGCTCTTTTGCTCAAGGCTAGCCCTCTACCACTTTGAGCCACAGCCCCACTTCCAGTTTTCTGATAGCTAATTGGAGATAAGAGTCTTATGGACTTTCCTGCCCAGGCTGTCTTTGAACTGAGATTCTCAAATCTCAGCCTCCAGAGTAGCTAGGATGACAGGCATGAGCCACCAGTGCACAGCAAAAATTATTTTTTTTAAACATTGTTAAATAAGTTACTCCTCACATTTTTTATTTATCTAAAAAACAAGTTCATAAATTGTTACTTTGTTTTTTTTTTTCCTTTGAAGGTACCCTTTGTTTTTCCCCCTCTCTTCTCTCCTACCTTCCCCTTTGTCTCCCCTTCTTTCTCTTCCTTTCTCATCTCCTGTCTGTTACTTGGAGTAGATTCAAACTCCTGGGCTTAGGTGATCCTTCTCTTACATTAAGCTCCTGAAGAATTGAGAATAACAGGGCTGAGAATGTGGCTTAGTGGTAGAGCGCTTGCCTAGCATGCATGAAGCTCTGGGTTTGATTCCTCAGCACCACATAAACAGAAAAGGCCAGAAGTGGTGCTATGGCTTAAATGGTAGAGTGCTAGCCTTTAGCAAAAGAAGTCAGAGACAGTAGTGCTCAGACCCTGAGTCCCAAGCCCAAGGACTGGCAAAAATAAAAAAAGAAGAAAAAAAGAAGATGAGAATACCTGTCTGTGTGTGTGTGTGCGCGCCTGCCATATGTTCTTAGACTGGCTTGGATCATTTTGTTTTCTTTCTTTCTTTCTTTCTTCCTATTTATTTATTATTTATTTATTTTTGTACTGGTTCCAGGGCTTGAACTCAGGGTTTAGGAACTGTCCTGGGACTTTTGCTCAAGGCTAGCACTGTACCACTTGAGCCACAGCTCCACTTCCAGCTTTTTGTGGTGCTTCATTGGAACTAAGAGTCTCATGGACTTTCCTGCCCTGGCTGGCTTTAAACTAAGATCACCAGATCTCAGCCTGCTGAGTAGCTAGAGGCTACAGGCTCACTAGCATGAACCACCAGTGTCCAATTATTTTATTGTTAAGACAGTATCTTGCTATGTAGCACAAGGTAGTCTTCTAGTCCTCTTGAGTGCTGGGATTCTAGCTTATACACCTTATGCCCAGCTTATTTTTATTATTTTCTTTTTGGGGGTACTGGTGCTTGAATTCAGGCCATTGAGCTTGCCAAACAGGTAGTCTACTCCTGAACCTCACCTCCAGCCCCTTCATTTTATTTTATTAAACTCAGTGTTCGATAAGAAAGAGTAATAGAGATGTGTGCATGATCAGTGTACTGTGTGTGTGTGTGTGTGTGTGTGTGTGTGTGTGTGTATGTAGCTGTTATGGTAAGATTTCTTACTATGAGAACCCAGGATATGAGTTCAATCCCCAAGGACAGGCACCAAAAAAAGAGACCCCCTTCCAAACAACAACAACAACAAAACAACTGATATCTAACTTACACTGTATTTCTAGTTTTCATCTTAAATTTTCTGTACTTATTTCCTATTAGGCTACCTTTTAGCATCAGCTTTAGCAACCTGAGAAGGGTGAGTCTAAAGCTATACCTATTAGTGTTATAAATAGGAATTAAATCACAGCCAGCACTGGTGTTTCACACCTGTAATCCTGGCTACTCTGGAGGCTGAGATCTGAGGATCATGGTTCAAAGCCAGCCCAGACAGGAAAGTCTGTACTACTCTTATCTCCAGTTAACCATAGAGGAAGCTAGAAGTGGCGAATTAGCACTGTGGCTTAAGTGGTGGAATGCTAGCCTTGAGCAAAAGAAGCTCAAGGATGCTGCCTAGGCCCAGATTTCAAGCCTCAGGACCAGCAAATAAATAAATAATGAGGAAGCAAATGAGTGGAAAGAAGAATGGTATGCAAATACTGTCATGATACCCAGTGTACATATATGAAAAATGGAACCAGGCAACATGAGGGGATAGATGGGTTCAGATAGATGGAAGAGGAAAAAAGGTTTTTTAAATCAACTTGAATTTGGCCAAAGTATGTTATATGCATGTATGGAATTTCACAGTGAAACCTCTTTTTCCAATTTTATGCTAATAAAAGAGAATTAGAGCTGGGTGTTGGTGGTTCATTCCTGTAAGCCTAGCTGCTCAGAAGGCTGGGATCTGAGGATCACCATTATTCAGAGCCAGCCCTGGCAGGAAAGTCTGTGAGACTTTTATCTCCCATTAACCACTAGAAAACAAACTGGCACTGTGGCTCAAAGTGGTAGAGTTCTAGCCTTGAGCGAAAAAACTCAGGGACAGCACTCAGGCCCTGAGTTTAAGCACCATGATTAAAAAAAAAAAAAATTAGTCAACTTAATGCTTGCTTAGCATGTATGAGACTATGGAACAATCCCAAACACTAACAAAATAATTCAACTTAAAAACAGTGTCTATTTTATGAAATGTGGCATATTCTGCATTTAAAGGTATTATCACAAAATGATTAAAATATTTCTTTCTTTCTTTTTTTTTTTTTTTTTTGGCCAGTCCTAGGCCGTGAACTCAGGGCCTGAGCACTGTCCCTGGCTTCTTTTTTGCTCAAGGCTAGCACTCTGCCACTTGAGCCACAGCGCCACTTCTGGCCATTTTCTGTATGTGTGGTGCTGAGGAATCAAACCCAGGGCCTCATGCATACGAGGCAAGCACTTTTGCCACTAGGCCATATTCACAGCCCTTGATTAAAATATTTCTTAAGCTCCCTTACATTTTGTTAAACATTAAATAGTTAATCTTTGTGGCCAGATGTGTCATACATCTGGCCTGGTATTGCTGAGTTGGTGGTGTACCTTGCCCCTTTGTTCCCTTGACTTGTCTGTATTCCATCGATAGGTAGAGGTTCTTCTTTGATAAGGAAATTACATGGCCACAATCTCCATCTTTATTTTTGCCAACAAGACACTTATAAGTCTTATTGGGGGCTATAAGTATAATTAATAACAAAGATTTTTCAATTTGTTCTCAGAAAATTTAACAATATACTAGAGCTGAATTCAGGTCCTGGATACTGTCCCTGAACTATTTTTTCGTCAGTCCTGGGGCTTGAACTCAGGACCTAAGCACCATCCCTGGCTTCCTTTTGCCCAAGGCTAGCACTCTATCGCTTGAGCCACAACGCCACTTCTGACCTTTTCTGTTTATGTGGTGCTAAGGAATAGAACCCAGGGCTTCATGCATGCTAGGCAAGCACTCTACTGTTAAGCCACATTCCCCGCCCCTGTCCCTGAACTTTTTTGCTCAAGGCTGGCACTGTACCACTTGAGCTGAATCTCTACTTTCAGTCTTTTTTTCTGTTGGGTAATTGGAGATAAGAGTCTCAAAGACTTTCCTGCCTGAGCTTGCTTTGAATCGAGATCCTCAGATCTCAGCCTCCTGAATAGCTAGTATTACAGGCGTGAGCCACCAGCACTGACATTTATTTATCTATCATCTGTCTCTCTCCCTCTCTCTGTCTGTCTGTCTCTCTCTCTCTCTGTCATGGGACTTGAACTTGGGTTCTGGGCATTGTCCCTGAGCTCTTTTGCTCAAGGCTAGTGCTCTACCACTTGGAGCCACAGCACCTCTTCTGGGTTTTCTTGTGGTTAATTAGAGATAAGAGTCTCATAGTCTTTCCTTACTAGGCTGACTTTGAACTGAAGTCTGTTTTTAAAATTTCCTTTAATACTGTGAATTGAACTAAGGTCCTTAAGCCTGCTGTGCATGCATTATGTTACTTGAGTCATGCCCCAGTCCTGTCTTAAGTGACATTAAAAAAAACAAACACAAATATTTCCACAGGTCCTGCACTTCCCTCACGGAACCCACCTCTGCCTACCCCTTTCCAACCAGGAGCTCCTCCTGGGCCCCCTCCAGCTGGTGGACCTCCAGTAAGGGCCCCAGCACCCCAGAAACTATCACATACAGCCTCACCCCAGCCTTTGTTTCATTCAGCTGTAAACCAAGAAGGTAAGCAAATCAAAAAGTGAAATCTATTCCTATAGTTTTAATTTTCAACAGAAGGGTGAATTTTACCTGAATTCAGTGTTTTAGAATTGTATGTTTTCTAGAAAGTCCACTGTTGGAATTTAAACTGTTTGAAAATAATAAAATTTGAGCTGGGCACTGGTGGCTCATGACTGTAACCCTAGTTACATAGAGAGGCTGAGATCTGACGATCAAGGATTGAAGCCAGCCTAGGCAGGAAGGTCTGTGAGCCTCCAGCTCTAATAAAACAGCAAAAAGCCAGACAGCACCGAGGCCCTGGATTCAAGCCTCACTCTGTACTTGTGCGTGTGCACATGCACACACACACTCGATTAGATATCAGTTCATGTCCTGGAGCAATTCTAACTTAAACCTTGTTAATGGACTTCCTTCTTAGGTATTACATCAAATGCCAATAATGGATCAATGAGTGTCCACAGTAATTATGAGGAGATTGAAGGAGGTGGCTTCTTGGGTGAGATTTTATGGAAGTTTTTTAATTTTTTTTAATCTCTTTTTTCCTGATTACAGAAATAATATATGTTCATTGTAGGAAACCAGGGGAAACTTCATTATCTTGTTATGTAGACTCATCTATCATCATGTTTTACTTCTTCCATGTAGTTTTTTCACTATTTTTCCTTCCCTTCAAAATTGGGATCATGGCTTATTATTATGCTATGACTGTAGACTACTTTTTATACAAAAGATGTATTTAAATTTATTAAGCAAGTCCCATAAGTGGAACATACAGGATATTTTCATTAAAGTTGTTTTAAATTAAAATTTAGCTTGTATACAAACCTTATTATATATAGGAAGGTAAATTAACTGTGCCAAACTTATTTTTTTACTTATAGCTGTAGTCTTAGATTAACCAGATTTTAATCATAGCTACTATTGTGTTCATAGTATTTGTCTTCATCTTGCCAAATTTATTGATAAAAGTATTAAATTAATCTAGAGGTACTCCAAGTTATACTTACACAATTTAATGGATTTTTGTAGTGCTTTAAAGTATTATAGAGTATAAAATAGAACTTAAAAATTACCTCATTTCTAGCAACATCACAGCTCACTAATAAGAACCCCAAAATGAACCGAAGTGTTGGGTATGCCTACCCCTCCCTACCACCTGGTTATCAGAACACAACACCGCCTAGTGGGACTGGAATGCCACCCTCATCCTTGAATTACCCAAGTGGCCCCCAGGCCTTTACTCAGGTAAGCTTTTTTAAAAGCCTCTTTTCTATTTTTAGGTGTAACAGAAAATATACAATGAGGAAAGTTTTAGGACTACATGTAGAACACTTTGATAACTAATTACAATAATAGTGAATATTTAATAAATGAAGTCTTTGTACTTCCATACTTCTCCAGCACTGCAAGATTGGTCAAATAATCTAGATTACACTTTTTCTCTTATGTAGAGAGAATTGAACTAAGTTTTTACACACTTTCCATGGCTACGTACTTTGAAATAATGTTTCTATCTGTAGACTCCCTTAGGTGCTAATCATTTAACTGCAAGCATGAGTGGATTAAGTCTACATCCAGAGGGTCTAAGAGTCATCAATCTACTTCAAGAGAGAAACATGCTTCCCTCAACACCTTTGAAGCCTCCAGTTCCAAATTTGCATGGAGATATCCAGAAACTCAACTGTAACCCAGAGTAAGGCTTCATATAGCGTTTTTTGTTATGTGTGATAATATGCATGTTCTGAATTTTCAGGTGGCTTTAAAAAAATAGTTTCAAGTGTTTGAATAAGCTGTACATGTAACTTATGGAAAGATGCCTTGAATAAGATTTGGAATGTTCTGAATTAAGAAATAGGAGCTGGGTACTGGTGGGTCTGTAATACTAGCTACTCAGGAAGCTGAGATCTGAGGATCAGGGTTCAAAGCCAGCCAGGGCAGGAAAGTCTACTAGACTCTTAGCTCCAATTAACTCCAAAAAGCCAGAAGTGGAGCTGTGGCTTAAGTGGTAGAGCACTAACCTGAGCAACAAGAGCTCAGGAACACACCTAGACCATACACACACACACACACACACACACACACACACACACACACACACACACTCGAAATAGGAAGCTGGGTGCTGGTGGCTTGTGCCTGTAATTCTAGCTACTCAGGAGACTGAAGTCTGAGGATTGTAGCGTGAAGCCAGCCCAAGCAAGACTCTTATCTCCAATAAACTACTCAAAAAAGGCCAGAAGTGGCACTGTGACTCATATGGTAGAGCACTGCAGCACCCAGGCCCTGAGTTCAAGCCCCAGGGCCAGCAATGAAAAAAGAAATTATTATTTACCTAAAATAATACTAGCAGCAACTGACCCCCCTTTTTTTTTTTCCCTTTAAAGGTTATTTCGATGCACACTGACGAGCATTCCTCAGACTCAGGCCTTATTGAATAAAGCCAAACTTCCTTTGGGGCTCTTGCTTCATCCTTTCAAAGATCTAGTGGTATGTGTCTCTAATGAGAGTAAATGTCTCTCAGGAAATTATCTGCAACAATTTGAGAGTTATATATTGAATTTATCTGAGCTATCTTTAAATGACCATGGACAGATTAAAAAAAAACAACATTAGGGCACTAATAGCTCAGGCCTGTAATCCTAGCTACTCAAGTAGCTGAGATCTGAGGATCATGGTTCAAAACTAGCCCAAACAGGAAAGTCCCTGAGACTCTGATCTCTAGTTAACTACCAAAAGGCTGGAAATAGAGCTTTGGCTCAAAGTGATAGAGTACTAGCTTTGAGCACACATGCACAGGGAAAGCACCCAGGCCCTGAATTCAAGACGAGCATAAAAAAAAAAAAAAAGATAAAGTTTAAATGCCATTTAATTTTGTAACAGTTATTTTATGAGAGCCAAGTAAGCCTGTTGATTAAAACCTTTATAATAGGAACTAGAGGTGTGGTTCAAGTGGTAAGAGTGCCAGCCTTGAGGGAAAAAGCCACGCAAGAGTATGAGATCCTGGGCTGGGAATATGGCCTAGTGGCAATAGTGCTTGCCTCATATACATGAAGCCCTGGGTTCGATTCCCCAGCACCACATATATAGAAAACGGCCAGAAGTGGCACTGTGGCAGAGTGCCAGCCTTGAGCAAAAGAAGCCAGGGACAGTGCTGCCATCTTTCCCATAGTAAACATATTTTCTTGGTTTTGTAGTGTATTTAATGAGAACATAAATACTTTTTTTTAAAAGGCATATCTTCCTTAGGTGTAGTGGCTCATGCCTATACTCCGAACTACTTGAGAGGTAGAGTTCAGGAGAATCATCATTAGAAGCTAGCCTGGGCAAAAAGTTAGCAAGATCTCTTCCCAACCAGAACAGTTCAGCATAGTAGCACAAGTCTGTCATCCCAAGGATCCAGGTCCAGTCCCAAACAGGCAAAAATGAAAGTCCCTGTTTGAAAAATAACTAACCAAAATGGCTGGATGTGTGGCTCAAGTAATAGAACAGTAGTCTAGGAGGTTTGAGACCCTGAGTTCAAACCTCAGCACTGCCTGCCCTACCCACCCCCCCCTCACCAAAAGACAGGAATGATACTGGAGGAAAACATTAAAGCTTAAAATCAGTGCATTTCAGCTGCATAAACTTTTTTGAACAGATTTTACTCTTAATGCTTTCTTCTTGTCCAAAATTAAAGTGTTCCAAAAGTTATTTCAAAAGGATAAATTGATGTTTGGTTTTTCAATGTAATGATGATTGCCGTTTAAAAACTTGGTTCTGGGTTTTTGTGTTTGTTTTTCAGCAATTGCCTGTGGTTACCTCCAATACAATTGTTAGATGTCGTTCATGCAGGACCTACATCAACCCTTTTGTCAGCTTTCTTGACCAAAGGAGGTGGAAGTGTAACTTATGTTACCGAGTCAATGATGGTATGCTCACAATCTCTGCTTGCATTATAGAGAAGTAGGACAATAAAAATGTGAAGTTTAAAAAAAAAAAAAAAGCTAGAGACTAATGACTCATGCCTATAATCTTAGCTATGGAGGAGGATAGAGGTCCCAAACCAGCCAGGCAGAGAAAGTTTAGGAGATTCTATCTCAAAAATAACCAGCAGAAAACAAGGCTGAAGGTTTGACTCAAGTGTTAGAGGGCTAGCCTAGCAAGCATAAGATCCTGAATTTGAACCTTGTCCTTCAGTAGAAAGAAAGAAGAACTAGTGGTAATTAATTTCAGCTGTTTTAAGAAGGCTGAGTTAAGAGGATCATGACAATATAATGAGTGTCCATATTTTTAAAAATGCCCTTATGGTTACTGTTTATTTCAGCTATCCTGGTGTGTTTGAACTTAGGACCTCCCCCTGTTGGGCAGATGCTCTACTACCTGAGCTGTGTTCCCAGCCCTCTTACGTGCCTTCATTTACCCATAATCAATTCTTAAATAAATATATGCGTTTTACACAAAAAATGTAATAGTAAGCTGGGTACTGGTGCCTCATGCCTGTAGTCCTAGCTACTCAGGATGCTGAGATCTGAGGATATTGGTTCAAAGCCACCCCAGGCAGGAAAGTCCATGAGACTTTTATCTCCAATTAACCACCAGAAAATTGGAAATGGCGCTATGGCTCAAATGGTAGAGTGCTAGCCTTCAGCTGAAGAGCTCAGGCACTGACCTAGGCCCAGAGTTCAAGCCCCCTGAGCACCATCAACAACAAAAAGTGATAGTATATTAAGATTACATTTTTTTTTTTTTTTTGCCAGTCCTGGGGCTTGGCCTTGGCCTTGGCCTGGATACTGTCCCTGAGCTTCTTTTGCTCAGGGCTAGCACTCTACCACTTGAGCCACAGCACCACTTGGGTCTTTTTCTGTTTATGTGGTGCTGAGGAATAAAACTCAGGGCTTCAGGTATATGAGGCAAGCACTCTACCACTAAGCCACATTTCCAGCCCAAGATTACTTTTGTGTGTGTGTGTGTTGTCAGTCCTGGGGCTTGAACTCAAGAGACTGAGTACTGTCTCTGGCTTCTTTTTGCTCAAGGCTAGCATTCTATCACTTGGGTCACAGCACCCCTTCTGGCTTTTTCTATGTATGTGGTGCTGAGGAATAAAACTAAGGGCTTCGGGTATAGGAGGCAAGCACTCTACCACTAGACCTTAGTCCCAGCTCCCCAAGATAACTTTTTTTATATTCATTATATTAGGTTCATCATAGACAGGTGCTCTACCAATGAGCCACACCTCCAGCCCTATTGTTGTATAATAAATTGCGTGTTTCGTGGCTTATTTAAACAAGGATTTTCTTTCTATCTTTTTTTTTTTTTTTTGCAACAGTAGAATTTTAACTCAAGACTTCATGCCTGCTATACCATTTGAGCCACCACCACAGTCCTAGAAATATTTTAGTTGGGAAATTGTCAGATGTCTCTTCTTAGGGTAAAGGAAAACAAGTATATCGAATAGTGTATAATTCATCACTGTTGTGTGAAAGGAGATGGGCATACTGTTATAGTAGGATGTAGTTTTCTCAGTTGAAAAGGAGATCTCTTTTAGTAACAGCTTTCAAATTTATGTTTGAAGAATATCACCTAAACAACATTCGGTTAGGATTAAGGAAGAAAATGAGTATGCCAATATCAGCCTCTTGAATAGCTAGGACTATAGGCATGAGCCACCAGCATCCAGTTTGGAATGAAACTTTTTAAAAGAATGAATTCATCCCTTAATATTTAGCCTATATTGGATTAATTATAAATCCCTAAATTGAGAAAATCACCAAACAGGTTGTATTAAATTAACCCTTTCAGTTTCACCTGTATAATGTAATTTTACACAGTTCCTGAAGAATTCATGTACAACCCTTTAACCAGAGTTTATGGAGAACCTCACAGAAGACCTGAAGTTCAAAATGCTACTATTGAGTTTATGGCTCCTTCAGAGTATATGGTAAGCTTAATTTTTTTAAATATGATATATGCAATTTTTTAAATTTTTTTTTTTTTGCCAGTTCTGGGGCTTGGACTCAGGGCCTGAGCACTGTCCCTGGCTTTTTTTTATGCTCAAGGCTAGCACTCTGCCACTTGAGCCACAATGCCACTTCTGGCTTTTTCTGTATATGTGGTGCTAAGAAATTGAACCCAGGGCTTCATGCATGCTAGGCAAGCAGTCTACCACTATGCCACATTCCCAGCCCTGATATATGGATTTTAAGTAAAACTATAATTTTATTTTGAGAGCATAATGTTTATTATAATGGTAGTTATTAAATAAGGATACATTTGAGAAGTAATGGTGTAAAAGTATACGTAAAGTTCTATTTGTTCTCAGTCCATCAAGAAATTTGTAATAGGGGCTGGGGATATGGCCTAGTGGCAAGAGCGCTTGCCTCGTATACATGAGGCCCTAGGTTCGATTCCCCAGCACCACATATACAGAAAACGGCCAGAAGTGGCGCTGTGGCTCAAGTGGCAGAGTGCTAGCCTTGAGCAAAAAGGAAGCCAGGGACAGTGCTCAGGCCCTGAGTCCAAGGCCCAGGACTGGCCAAAAAAAGAAAAAAAAAAAAAGAAATTTGTAATATATGAGATTATATTTACAATTATGTCATATTCTGTTTTTATTTATTATAAATAATACTTTGTGGGAATTTTTGAAATCTTGCATTTTAAAAATAATTATGAGCCTAGCACCTGTGGCTCATGCCTCTAATCCTAGCTACTCAGGAGGCTGAGATCTGAGAATCACAATTCAGAGCCAGCTTGGGCAGGAAAGTCCATGCGACTCTTATCTCCAATTAACCACCAGAAAACTGGAAGTGGCGCTGTGGCTCAAGGTGGTAGAATGCTAGCCTTGATCAAAAAAGCTCAGGGACAGCGCCCAGGCCCTGAATTCAAGCCCTATGACCACCACCACCACCAACAACAAATTATCAGCCAAGCATGCTAATGGTATATGCCTATAGTCTCAGCATTCAGGAGCCTGAGACAGGAGGATCTCAAGTTTGAGGCCAGCATGGGCAACATAGCAATACCAAGACTGTCTCAAAACCAGCAACAACAACAACAAGAAACTCAAAAGCTGGGTACTAGTGGCTCACGCCTGTATTTCTAGCTACTCATGAGCCTGAGATCTGAGGATCTCAATTTGAAGCCAGCCTATACAGGAAAGTCTCTTAGACTCTTGTCTCCAATTAACCACCAAAAAGTCAGAAGTAGAACTGTGGCTCAGTGGTAAGCAAAACAGCTCAGAGGGGCTGGGGATATAGCCTAGTGGCAAGAGTGCCTGCCTCGGATACACGAGGCCCTAGGTTCGATTCCCCAGCACCACATATACAGAAAACGGCCAGAAGCGGCGCTGTGGCTCAAGTGGCGGAGTGCTAGCCTTGAGCGGGAAGAAGCCAGGGACGGTGCTCAGGCCCTGAGTCCAAGGCCCAGGACTGGCCAAAAAAAAAAAAAAAAAAAAAACAGCTCAGAGACTGCCAGGTGCTGGTAGTTCCTGCCCCTGTCCTGCTATTCAGGAGGCTGAGGTCTGAGGGTTCAAAGACAGCTTAGGCAGGAAAGTCTGTGAGACTCTTTCCAATTAACCACCTCAACGTGGTAGAACATTAGCTTTGAGTAAAAGAGCCCAGGGACAGCTCCCAGGCTCTGAGTTCAATTCCATGACCACCACCAACAACAGAAAAGCTCAGAGACAGTGCCTTGGCCCTGAGTTCAACCCCAGGACTGGCACACAAAAAAATAAAAACTTAAAATAATAACAGTATGTCTGATGTTTAAGCACTTTACATTTTATAGAGCACTTATTTATTTATTTTTCTCTTCTTTTCTTTATTTGTGCTTGAACTCAAAGCCTTGAGCTTTTGCTTAGCTCAAATGAGCCTGGGGCTCAGACCTGGAATCATAGGTATACTATACCAGAAAAAGAAAAAAGAAAGAAAAGAAAGCAATTGAACATTGCCAGGAACCCTTCTAATCATGTTTCTTCTTCCTGAGGAGAGACCATTCTTGAGTTTTGGCAGACAGACTCACTGTTCTCTCAAGTATGCATCTGTAAACACTGTATAGCTTAGACGTTGTCTTAACACAGTCTGTAAATATGCTTATATTGTGGTTTTATTGTAAGTGGGCTCAGCAAGTTAAGTTTAAATTTAAACGTTTTAAAACATATTTGATGAAACTCATGTATTTAACAAGATTCTTTTCTTCTCTTCAGCTGCGACCACCACAACCTCCTGTGTACCTCTTTGCATTTGATGTGTCTCACAATGCAGTCGAAACTGGATACTTGAATTCAGTTTGCCAGAGTTTGTTAGACAATCTGGATTTGTAAGTGTCTTAATCTTGAATTAACAATGTTTGCAAATTGAAATAGAGGCTATATAATTATGTGCTTTAAAAAAAAGCCTTAAATCAGTGAACTTGGGCTTTGTTTTTTGTTGTTGTTGTTGTTGATTATGAGGCTTGAACTCAGGGCCTGGGTTCTGTCCTTGAGCTTTTTTGCTCAAGGCTAACATTTATTTTATTTATTTATTTTTATTAATTAAATTTTGTTGACAAGGTGTTGTGCAAGGGGGTACAGTTACATAATAGGGCAGTGAGTACATTTCTTGTGATAACTTTACACCCTTGTTTTTCTTTCCCTTCCCTAGATCAGGTAGGCATATATACAATACCCAGTGTACCAAAATCATATACAGTAGCCACGTGGCGTACATCAAGGCTAACATTTAGAGCCACAGTACCACCTCTGGTTTTCTGGTGGTTAATTGGCAATGAGTTTCACAGACTTTTCTTCCCAGGCTGGCTTCTAACCTTGATTCTCAGATTTCAGCCCCTGAGTAGCTAGGATTACAGGCATGAGCCACTAGTGCCCAGCAGGCCTCACTTTTTCTTAGGAACATTGTTTTTAAAACTAGTAGGTAAGACGACTAGCATAATGCATCTCTAGGTACACCCCACAGCTTCATCTTCAGAATTCTGTTTTGCCATTATCTAATCCCTCCCTGATACACTTTTAACTCCTTGAATTATTGTTTTATTTATTTATTGGCTTGAACTCAGGGTCTCGACACTGTTTCTTCATGTTTTTCTTCAAGGATAATGCTCTTCTATTTGAACCACAGCTCCATTTCCAACTTTTTGATGGTTAATTGAAGAGTCTCAGACTTTACTGCTGAGGCTAGCTTTGAACTGCGATCCTCAGATCTCAGCCTCTTAAATAGTTAGGATTATAGACTTGAGCCACTAGCGTCAGGCTTGGGCAGTTTGTTTTTTTTTAATGTAGTACCTAAATGTACATTCTATTTTAGAATTGGTATATGATCATTTGGGAAGCATTCTCCCCCCCCCACCCCCCCAGTATTGAGGAGACTGCCACTGAGCTAATTCCCCAGGCCCCCCAAAGCATTCTTTACAAAATAACTTAAAATAGCCTTCAAATTTACTTATTTATTTTTTGCCAGTCCTGGGGCTTGAACTCAGGGCCTGAGCACTGTCCCTGGCTTCTTTTTGCTCAAGACTAGCACTCTGCCACTTGAGCCACAGCGCCACCTCTAGCTTTTTTTGTATATCTAGTGCTGAGGAATCAAACTCAGGGCTTTATGCAGTCTACCACTAAGCCACATTCCCAGCCCTGGCCTGCAAATTTGTATGCATGCTTTCTAGCAAGTGTTTTCATACTGCTTCCTATGTAATTGTTTGTAACTTTATATAAAATAAGAGAATTTGAATTTCTTTTCTATTGCTGTTTTCCACTGACTGTGTGGCTTATGCTTAGTTTCTCATTGAGGAGTACATGTCATCGTGGTAGGTAAACAATGGCTGTTTAAATATTTGTTTATGCTAGACAGTTGTACTAAGCTACATGCTTTCCTATAATGTTTAGCTGATATCTTATGTATGTAAATATTAAGAAACTTGACAAAACACTCTTCTGAATTTGTTTTTAGGCTTCCTGGCAACACTAGGACAAAAATTGGCTTCATAACATTTGACAGTACAATTCATTTCTACAGTCTTCAAGAAGGTCTTTCGCAACCTCAGATGCTAATAGTTTCAGATATTGAAGGTATACGTAATATGCTTAAATTTATTCAACACTCTATATTAAGAGTATATTGGTATGAGTGTACTCTATGAAGGAAAATCTTTGTTTTTGTTTTGTTTTGTTTTTTTGTACCAGCCCTAGGGCTTGAACTCAAGGCCTGGGCACTTGAGCTGCTCGAGGTTAGCACTCTATGAGCCACAGTGCTACTTCCAGCTTTTTGGTGATTAATTGGAATTAAGAGTCTCATGGGCTTTTCTGCCAGGGCTGGCTTCAGACTCCTCAGATCCCAGCCTCCTGAGTAGCTGGGATTATAGGTATGAGCCACTGGCACCCAGATTAGAATGAAGCTTTTTTTTTTTGCTGGTTTGAGGGCTTGAATTTAGCCTGGGTTCTGTCCCTGAGCCTCTGTGTGCTCAAGGGTAGATAGAGCTCTACCACTTGAGCCACAGTGCTACTTTCAGCTTTTTCTGAGTAGTTTATTGGAGATAAGAGTCTACCAGATTTTCCTGCCTGGGCTGGCTTTGAACTGTGACCCCCAAATCTCAGCCTTCTGAGTAGCTAGGATTACAGGCTTGAGCCACCAGCACCCAGCACAGAATGAAACATTTTTAAAAAGTCAGTTTATCCCTAAATATTTACCCTATTTTTTTAAATTTTATTTTATTATTATTATTATTATTTTTTTTTTTTTTTTTTTTTTTGCCAGTCCTGGGGCTTGGACTCAGGGCACTGTCCCTGGCTTCTTTTTGCTCAAGGCTAGCACTCTGCCACTTGAGCCACAGTGACACTTCTGGTCATTTTCTGTATATGTGGTGCTGGGGAATCGAACCAAGGGCTTCATGTATAAGAGGCAGGCGCTCTTGCCACTAGGCCATATCCCCAGCCCTACCCTATATTAAATTAAGTATAAACCTCTAAATTGAAAAAAATGCCAAACAAGATATAATAAATTAATCCTTTCAGGTTATTTATTTTGCCAGACCTGGGGCTTGGACTCAGGGCCTGAGCACTGTCCCTGGCTTCTTTTTGCTCAAGGCTAGCACTCTACTTCTTGAGCCACAGTGCCACTTCTGGCTTTTTCTATATATGTGGTGCTGAGGAATTGAACCCAGGGCTTCATGTATGCAAGGCAAGCACTCTACCACTAAGCCATATTCCCAGCCCCATCCTTTCAGTTTTATCTCTATACTATCCAGTTTAGACACAGTTCTTCGGATCCTACCTTAAAAACAAGCTCAAAGCCACGTACCAGCAGCTTGTACTTCTAATTCTAGCTACACAGGAGGCTAAGATGTGGAGAATTGTGGTTTGAAATCAGCCCAGTTAGAAAAGTCTGTGGAACTCCTATCTCCACCTAACTTGCTGGAGTAGAGTTATGGCTCAATTGGTAGAATGCTAGCTCTGAGTAAGAAAAACCAGTGAGAATATGAGGCTTAGAGTTTAAGCCTTAGTTCTATTATAGATGAAAGGAATGGAGGAAGGGAGAGAAGGAAGCAGGCAGGCAGGCAAAGGAAAGTGCAAGTGGTAGTGTTTACCTAGCATGTATGAGGCTCTGGGTTTAATCCCTAGTGCTGGAAAACATAAAAATTAACAAAAAATGTTTTGTTTTGTTTTGTTTTCCAGTTCTGGGCCTTGGACTCAGGGCCTGAGCACTGTCCCTGGCTTCTTTTTGCTCAAGGCTAGCACTCTGCCACTTGAGCCACAGCGCCACTTCTGGCCATTTTCTATGTATGTGGTGCTGGGGAATTGAACCCAGGGCTTCATGTATAGGAGGCAAGCACTCTTGCCACTAGGCCATATTCCCAGCCCCCAAAAATGTTTTGTGACTGGAGTTCAGTGGCACCTTAGGTTTAAACACTAGTACTGTGAAAAACAAACAAGGGACACTAACCAGTGAATGGCAGAGCCCACAGAATGGAAGAAAGTATTTGAAATGTATATATTTCATAAGGAATTTACCATGCATAATCATAAAGAACTATGCTTCAGCAACAACAAGTGGACAAAGGACTTTACTGGACATTTTTCCAGAAAAGCTCTACAAATGGCCAATAAAGGCCTGAAAAAAATGCTCACTATTGTGAGTTATCAGGGAAATGTAAATCAAAACCAGAATGGGGGCTAGCGATATAGCTTAGTAGAGCACTTGCTTAGCATGCTCAAGATTGTGATGTCAGTCCCAGCACCAAAAAAAAACCCAAAATTAAAAACCACAATAAACTAGCTACTTCATATTCATTAGGAGGATTATTTCAAATGGAAAAAAGCAAGTGATGGTGAGAATGGAAACAGTACAGCTGCTGCAGAAAGCAATTTGGCAATTCCTTGGCTTAATCATAAAATTAGCATATTTAGCAATTTTACTTCTCGTTATATACTCACAAGCAGGGACTTGGAGCATTGTTCATAGCAAAATTATTCAAAGTTACAAGGAGTTGGAAATTTTTCAGTAGCCAACAACAAATGAGTGAATTAACAAAATCTGATATAAATGTATAATGGAATATTATTCAACTTTAAAGAATGAAAAAATTCTGGGGGCTGGGAATATGGCCTAGTGGTACAGTGCTTGCCTAGCATACATGAAGCCCTGGGTGCGATTCCTCAGCACCACATACATAGAAAAAGCCAGAAGTGGTGCCGTGGCTCAAGTGGCAGAGTGCTAGCCTTGAGTAAAAAGAAGCCGGGGACAGTGCTCAGGCCCTGAGTTCAAGCCCCAAGACTGGCCAAAAAAAAAAAAAAGGAAGAAAGAATGAAATTTTGATATATGATACAATATGAAGCTTAAGCATTTTCAGAGTGAAATAAGCTTGACATAACTTGTATATTTGGAATAAGCAAATTCAGAGACTGAAAATTAAAATACATATAACTAGGGAGTGGAAGGAAGGAATTTATAAGTAAGTGTAGCATTCCTGTGTGAAATGATGAAAATTTTTTTGAAATCAGCCAATGATGATAGTTGCACAATAAATACCATTAAATTGTACACTTGAGGTTAAAGTGGTGAGCTATATATTATATGCATTTTATCAGAATATAAACTGTGAGCTAATGGTTTAGGGCTGGGGATATGGCCTAGTGGCTAGAGTGCTTGCCTCGTAGACATGAAGCCCTGGGTTCAATTCCCCAGCACCACATACACAGAAAACAGCCTAGTAGCAAGAGCTAATGGTTTAGCTCAGTGGCATAGTAGTTGCCTAGCTTTCGCAAGGCTATGAGTTTGATCTAAGGCATCAGAATTTTTAAAAGAAATTCAAACTGGATTATAAACCCAACTATTAGACTAAAAGTTTAAAAATGTTAGGATAAAAGATAGATCAAAGCTGGACCCCAGTGGCTCATGCCTGTAATCCTATCTACCTACTCAGAAGGCTAAGATCTGTGGGTCATGGTTCAAAGCCAGCCCAAGCAGGAAAGTCCGTGAGACTCAAAAAAGGTCAAGGACAGCGCCCAGGCCCAGAGTTAAAACCCCAAGACTTACAAAACAACAACAAAAGATAGATCAAGGGCTGGGAATGTGGCTTAGGGGTAAACTGCTCACCTGGGTTCGATTCCTTAGCACCACATATATAGAAAAAGCCAGAAGTGGCACTGTGGCTCAACTGGTAGAGTGTAAGCCTTGAGCAAAATAAAGCCAGGGACAGTGCTCAGGCCCTGAGTTCAAGCCCCAGGACTGGCAATAAAATAAAAATCAGGGAACTGTTTTTTTGCTATTGTTTTTGTGATGGTGAGGATCAAACCCAGGGCTTTTTGGATGTTTAGGCAGTTGCGATATCACTGAGTTACTAAGTCATATCACCCGCCTAAAACTGTACTCTTTAATGGTGAACTTTATGATACGTAATTATATCCCATTTTATGTTATTTATTTACTCATTTTCTGAGACAGGATCTTTCTAGGTAGCCCAAGCTAACCTTGAGCTCACAACCTCATGATCTACCTGACTGTGTGTCCTGCATGTTGGGATTTCAGGTGTGCATGACCATGCTTGGCTTGTAAAACTGTTTAAAACTGAAAAAAGAGGGCTGGGAATATGGCCTAGTGGCAAGAGCGCTCGCCTCCTACACATGAAGCTCTCAGTTTGATTCCCCAGCACCACATATATAGAAAATGGCCAGAAGGGGCGCTGTGGCTCAGGTGGCAGAGTGCTAGCCTTGAGCAAAAAGAAGCCAGGGACAGTGCTCAGGCCCTGAGTCCAAGCCCCAGGACTGGCCAAAAAACTGAAAAAAGAAAGACAATCAAATTATTTATTGGTTTTATTATTATTTTGTGCCGGTTCTGAGGCTTGAACTTGACCTGGGCACTGCTCCTGAGCTTTTGTGCTCAAGGCCACTTGAGCAACCGCTCCACTTCTGGCTTTTCGGTGCTTTATTGGAGATACTTCCCATGGACTTTTCTGCCTAGGTTGGCTTTAAACTGCTATCCTCAGATCTCAGTCTCCTGAATAGCTAGGATTATAGGGATGAACTATCAGCACCCGGCTGTTTACTGGCATTATTTTTTAAGAATTTCCTTGCTCCTTTTTTTCTTATAAGATGTTCTTTTCCCTCAGTGTGCTTATTATCTAACAAATGAATTTAAATCCAAAGCGAGGATAAATGTGAGTCCTGAGAGGCTCAAAAAGTGGTCAGAATGTGTTCTGATTCACTGGATTGTACTGTAGTCCAATCACTGCAGAAGGCCATGGCATTTTGAATGATAGACGTTGGTGAACTATACTAATTCTGAATAAAAGCAAAATTCTTACCTGTCATATTAGTTGCCTTTAATTTTTTTTTAACTTTTTCCCTTTTGTCCTCTTTATCTCCCCTCCCTGCCTTTCTTTGTTTAGTTGCCAAAATTGTATCTTTGGCTTGTTTGCAGGGCCATCCATGTAACGAATTGGTTGTTTTCAGCCTAAGAAGCCAGGCACTTAGGTAGCACAAACCTACTGAGTGCTTACAGATTCATATTTTTTTTCTTTTTTTTTGCCAGTCCTGGGGCTTAAACTCAGGACCTGAGCACTGTCCCTGGCTTCTTTTTGTTCAAGGCTAGCACTCTACTACTTGAGCCACAGCGCCACTTCTGGCTTTTTCTATATATGTGGTACTAAGGAATTGAACCCAGGACTTCATGTATGTGAGTCAAGTACTCTACCACTAGGCCATATTCCTGGATGCTGGTTTTGCTTTTTAAATTTCTAAAATTTGTACTAGAGTTTGAGCACAGGGCCCTGGGCTCTTGCTCATCTTTTTTGCTCACAGTTTGTTTTTGTTTTTTTTTTAATGTTTTTGCTTTTATTAATTGTATTTATTGTTTATATGGTACCAAGGAATTGAACCCAGGGCCTCATGTATGCTAGCAAATCACTCTACCACTAAGCCACATTCCCTGCCCTCCTCACAGCTTTTTTTGCTTCCAATTGGTGCTCTACCATTTGAGCCATGCCTCTAGTCTAGCAATTTTGTGATTAATTGGAGATTGAGTCTTGTAAACTTTTCTGCCTAGGCGGACTTTGAACCAAGATCCTCCAGGTCTTAGCCTCTTTTTTTTTTTTTTTTTTGGTCAGTCCTGGGCCTTGGACTCAGGGCCTGAGCACTGTCCCTGGCTTCTTCCCGCTCAAGGCTAGCACTCTGCCACTTGAGCCACAGCGCCGCTTCTGGCCGTTTTCTGTATTTGTGGTGCTGGGGAATCGAACCTAGGGCCTCGTGTATCCGAGGCAGGCACTCTTGCCACTAGGCTATATCCCCAGCCCAGGTCTTAGCCTCTTGAATAGCTAGAATTATAGACGCGGGCCATTGGTGTCCAACAAGACTAGTAGTTTCTAATTGGAAGGCTTCTTAAGTTTTTCAAGGCAGAAACAGAAAATTTTTAATAAATACGTGAATCATTGTTCCTTTGGTGGCTTGCTGAACATTTGTGGACAGGGCTGTGTTGGTGGAGATGGCTTTTAAGTATGCGATGCTTAATTGCATTAGTATCATTATATTGAGAACATCTCTAAAAATGACATCTTGTTTCAAATAAACATTTTCTTTATTCTTTCAGATGTTTTTGTACCAATGCCAGAGAACTTATTAGTAAATTTAAATGAAAGTAAAGAGGTAAGGCACATTTTCCTACCTGTCATGTTTAATTTAAACATTGAAGACTTTTTTTTTTTTTTTCAAGTGAACTCTTAAGTAAAGCTTTCTTTCTTTCCTGGACATTTCTAGGATCTGTAGCATTTTATATTTGCTCTTAGTTTAAGTTAGAAGAACAATTCTTGGGTTTGCCCTTGTGCTGGTCATTTTGAGTCTAATGCAGCAAGTTATTTGTAGTAGAGTAGAAGATAAACCTCTTCCAGAAGGAAGGGTGCCTGAAGACCTGACCTGCCAGCCTTGTGGGAAGGGGGAGGGTTGCTGAGAGAACGCTACGGTCACTGCACGGAAGCACATTAGCCAGCCTGCTCTCAGTGCCCTTTGCTTTTCTGATTCACAGAGTGTCATTGGGGTCAGTTCAGAAGAAACTCTTATTACCTGCCTGGAAATTGCCCTGACATAATACAGTGAGAGGTGAACAGAATGTGTCTGAAGGGGGGATGTTGTCTACCCTGTACATGCATACATGCCGTAGGGGTAACATCTTAACTAGCAAGTCTACGGTCTCTGCTGTTGGCAGTGGTCACTGTACCTGGTACAAAGTATTTTTCCCCATTAATTCTCTTTGTACAAGCTAACCTGCATATGAGGTAGTTAGTTTTGATTTTGTTTTCCTTTTGTTAAATCCCTAGTTGGCAAAGTTAATAGATTATCTTAGTGTTTGCAGTAGGGAAGAGTTAAACTCATTTTGAAACCTAAAAGAATAAAGCACATAGAGGTGATAAAGAAAGCCATATTTCATGGCCTTAAAGGAAATCAAATTTCTAAGCTGCAATGGTTCTTTTAAGATACATTTTGGACTTACAGTCTTGCTGGACTATTGCATGTGCAAGAACTGTAAGGCCCCGATTCTGATGTCTTGCTTGCCAATATATAATGTTGACTTAAAATGGCTTTCTTATCATTTGACCAACTTCATTGTTTACTGTTAGTGTCTGTAGATTCTCTGACCATCATCATGACTCAATGTCTTGTCTGTTATATTAGATACTACTGATCTATTGTGAAAAAAAAATTGTTAACACTTGTTTTTCCCCATTTTATTTCACAAGCTTGTTCAAGATTTACTGAAAACTCTGCCACAAATGTTTACCAAGACTCTGGAGACCCAGAGTGCTTTGGGTCCTGCACTTCAGGCTGCCTTTAAGCTGATGTCCCCGACTGGTGGTAGAATGTCTGTCTTTCAAACCCAGCTCCCGACTCTTGGTGTCGGAGCCCTTAAACCACGAGAAGAGCCCAACCAAAGGTCATCTGCTAAGGTTAGAAAATCATTCCGTTTTGGTAGGATTTATCCTGGTGCTTTGTCTGTTTGGTGACCCAGTTTATTTCATTTCCTTTTATCAGTAGTGGGGAGGAGGGAATATAAGGAAATAGGTAAAGCTTTTCATGTTTATGACCTATTTTATGACATTTTGCTCTATCTGATTTACCCATACCTAATTTCTAATATCATTACCAGGCCATGAGCAGTGTAGCCTGACTTTAATGAAACAGTGTGAGAGACCAAGACATTCTTGCTATGGACAGACAGGAATGACCAGTTGGAAAGGATCATAATTTCATACACTGACAGTTGTTAAGCATGTTGTATATGTTTGGGATAGAAACCAGTATACAATACTTGTTGTGATGCCACTTCTGGAGTTAGACTGCTTACATTCTGTTCTTGAATAGTTAGCTTATTTAAGCTCCTTTGTTTCCATATATACAAAGTGAAAGTAATGACATCACCCACCTCATAGAGTACTCAATGGATTAAGTACATGTTATAGATGAATAGTTTAGAACCATTCCCAGCAGAATAAGCAATGAATCATTTTTAGTTATAATAATTATTCTTTTTGTCTCTTACAAAATTAATACAGTATAGATAACTTCCTTTTTTTTCCAAATGCTTGTACTGGGACTTGAACTCAGGGCATGTGCACTGTCCCTTAGCTTTGTCACCCAAGGCTAGTGCTCTACCACTTGAGCCACAGCACCACTTCCTCCCTGAGCTTTTTTGCTCAAAGCTAGTGCTCTACTACTTGAGCCATATCTTCACTTCCAGCTTTTTTTGGTGGTTAATTTGGACATAAGTGTCTCACAGACTTTCCTGCCCAGGCTGGCTTCACAATCCTCAGATCTCAGCCTCCTGAGCTTCCTGAGTAGCTAGATGTGAGCCACTGGCACCCAACACAAACACACACACCCCTCCCTGTTTTTTTTGAAGTGGTGCTAGGGACTGAACCCAAGGCCTCACTAATGCCAAGAGAGCACTCCACACTGAACTATACCCCCTCGGAAATGCATAGAAAATTCTTAAAACAGTACATGTTATTTCTTTTTTAGTCTTTTGAGACAGAGCCCTGTTATGTAGCTCAGACTGGCCTCATTCACCATCCTCCTTCTTCAGTCTTCTAAATGTTGGGGTTGAGGTATGTCCTTCCATACTAGGCCAGTACATGATTCTCGATGAAAAAATAGAATATTATAACAGAGCAAAAGAACTGGATAGGATGCCCAGAGATTATTATAACCTACATATAGAGGTAGATTAACAATATTATAATTGTATGCATGTGTAGATATTTACGGTTTTGGATAATTTAATGACTTGTAAATCATTTTTTTCCTGTTATTGTTAATAGGAAATACACCTGACACCATCTACTGACTTCTATAAGAAATTAGCCTTGGACTGTTCTGGTCAGCAGGTAGCTGTTGACTTATTCCTTCTCAGCGGACAGTATTCTGATTTGGCTTCTCTGGGTAAGTTCTTAAGGTAGCAAATAGGTAGTAAATAAATATCAAAATAATATTTATATAATGGCATTCTAAAGAAGGAGGCAGAGTAAATCAAAGAGAAATTAGAGAAAAACCTGTGGGAAATGCTTGCAGTTACCTTGGTATAGTTACAGTAATTAAAGGCACTCTTTAAAAGGAATGTTTCTGATGATTGAGGCAGGAAGATTGTGAGTTTGAAGCTTGTCTGAGTTATAGAACAAAACAACATCAAAAGGTTAAATCAGGCGTTGATGGCTTGCACTTATAATCCTAGCTACTCGGGATGTTGGGTTTAGAAGGCAGGGCTTGCCCTGCAGAAAGTTCAAGACATCTCTTCTCAACTGAAAAAGCTGGCCTAGCGGCATGCTACTAAGGCAGAAAGTATGAATAGTGTTTTAGTCTAGGCCAGCCCAAACAAAAAGCAAGACTCTATCTTAAAAATAACCTGAGCACAGAGGGATGGAGATGTGGCTCAAGTGTTAACATACCTTCCTGGCAAATGCAAAGCTCTGAATTTAAACCCCAGTGCTGGGAAAATAAATTAAAAATGAGTGTGTCTTCTCTTCCAGGTTGTATTTCTCGGTACTCAGCAGGTAGCGTTTATTACTATCCATCATATCATCATCAGCACAATCCGGTTCAGGTACAGAAATTACAGAAGGAATTGCAGAGGTACCTCACTCGGAAGATTGGCTTTGAGGCAGTTATGAGAATTCGATGCACCAAAGGTGGGGACACTATTTTTTCCGTATAGGTATAAATATTGTTTCTTCTATCAATCTATACATACATGTTTTCACCTAGTCTTACCTTAAAGGATTTATTCTGTCTCTCTATCTATCTCTCTAATCTATCATTACATTATTGCTAAAGCTAAATTCCTTTTTTATTTTTACTTTTTATTTGTGCCAGTTCTGAGGCTTGGGCATGGGCTTTGAACTATGATCTTTACATCTCGGCTTCCTTAGATGCTAGGATTATAGAGCCACCAGGGCTTGGCTCTAAATTATTTCTGTATCAGTTTGAATATACAGATACACATAAACTATATCCTATATCTGTAACCACTTTGGTAAATATTTTCTATTTTTTGCCAGTCCTGGGACTCAGGACCTGAGCACTGTCCCTGGCTTCTTTTTGCTCAAGGCTAGCACTCTGCCACTTGAGCCACAATGCCACTTCTGGCTTTTTCTGTATATGTGGTGCTAAGAAATTGAACCCAGGGCTTCATGTATACAAGGCAAGCACTCTTGCCACTAGGCCATATTCCCAGCCGGGTAAGAATTTTCTGTAGATTTAATTACAGCTCCATGGAATATATATAGTGTAGTATATTTGTATAAATACAGATAAATAAGATCCATTTATTTTATTTACCATAATACTAACTAAAATGACCAATCACAATTTGATTATTTTTCTTGTTGATAAATATTGATGATACTTCTTTTTTTATTATTTATTTTTTTGTCGGTCATGGGGCTCAAACTCTGGGCCTGGGCACTGTCCCTGAGCTGCTCAGCTCAAAGCTAGTACCTACCGTATCACTTTGAGACACAGCACCATTTCCAGTTTTCTGGCGGTTAATTGGAGGTGAATCTCATGGACTTTCCTGCCCAGGCTGGCTTTGAACTGGGAACCTCAGATCAAAGCATCCTGGGTAGCTAGGATTACAGGCCTGAGACACTAGTGCCCGGCTGATGAAACTTTTGTCTTTTTCTGTAATGAGCAGATCCGTTTAGATTTTTTTCTTTTTGTTTTTTTGCCCAAAGAAACATGGTATTTAAATAAGTGTAGCTGTAGGATAAACTGTTAAATATGACATTACTAAAGTCCAAATAACTACTCATCTAAAATAATATATACAGCCAAATTGTCTTGCAAAAAGGTATTTGAGCCAGGCATATAGGGCTTACACCTGTAATCCTAGCTACTCAGGAAGCTTAGATCTGAGGATCATAGTTTGAATCCAGCCTGGGCAGAAAAGTTCCCATGAGACTCTTATCTCCAATGAACCATTCAAAAACCAGAAGTGGTACTGTGGCTTAAAGTGGTAGAGCACTGGCCTTGAGCAAAAGAGCTCAGGGACAGCACCCAAGCCCTGAGTCCAAGCCTCACAACCAACAAAAAAAAAGTATTTGAAAATTTTTATTCTTAAGAGGATACCAGTAACTTGCTGCCATTGGCCTAACCTGTAGTTCCAGGTGCTTAGGAGACTGAGATTGGGGAGAATTGCAGTTTGAGGCCAGGCAGGAAAGTTCACAAAATACTTTGCTAACAGCTGAGTGATTTGTATTATGAGTATTTCTATTTTGACGCCTGTCATAATAGCAACTATGGGAAGCCTCAGATAGGTATATTGGTGTCCAGGCTTATGCCCAGCCAGGAAGCAAGACTGACTCTACCTCACAAATAAGCAGCAAGCTGGGCTTTAGTGGCTCATGCCTATGTAATCCTAGCTGTTCAGGAGGCTGAGATCTGAGCTTGGGCAGGAAAGTCCATGAGACTCATATTACTAGTTAACCAACAAAAAAATCAGAAGTAGAACTGTCTCCCAAATGGCAGAGCATGACCTGAACAAGCATAAGGCTTGGAGTTCAAGCCCCAGTAGTGCTCCTCCCAAAGGCACTTATTACGTACTAAACACTGTGTATTACCTAAACTGCTTTTTATTATTTGATAAGTGACTAAAATACAATGTAAATGTCCAGGGTTGGAGTTATAGCTCAAGTGGTTGAGCACCAGCCAGTGGATAAAAGCATCAGATACTAAGTTCAAGTCCTGGACCACAAAAAAAAAAAAGTAAATTTCCATAAGTAAGCACATTAAAGTCATTTTGAGGGCTGGGATGAAGCTCAGTGGCAAAGCATTATATAGCAAGTACAATGTCCTGGGTTTGATCCCCAGTTCAAAAAGAAAAAACCAAAAGAAAATACAGTTAAAGTCATTTTGATAACTTTTTCTCCTTCAGGTCTTTCCATTCATACTTTCCATGGGAACTTCTTTGTCCGTTCAACAGACTTACTGTCTCTACCCAACGTCAATCCTGATGCTGGGTATGCAGTACAGATGTCAGTAGAAGAGAATCTCACTGACACTCAGCTGGTTTCTTTTCAGTCAGCACTCTTGTATACATCAAGCAAAGGTAAGTGTACAGAAAAAAGTACCATAACAGGAGATCTGCCCTCTTATCAAATTTGTATGTGTAGGGCTGGGGATATGGCCTTAGTGGCAAGAGTCTTGCCTCGCATACATGAAGCCCTAGGTTCAATTCCCTAGCACCACATATACAGAAAATGGCCAGAAGCGGCGCTGTGGCGCAAGTGGCAGAGTGCTAGCCTTGAGCAAAAAGAAGCCAGGGACAGTGCTTAGGCCCTGCCTGAGTCCAAGCCCCAGGACTGGCCAAAAAAAGCAAAAACAAAAACAAATTTGTATGTGTACAATACAGCATTTTTCACTGTAAGCATAATATTAAAGGCAAGTTTTCTATAGTCGGATAAGCTGTCTTTCTTGGAATAATTAATAATTTTGTTAATTCAAAAAGGAAGCTGAGCACTGTTGGCTGTTGGCTCATGGGTAGCTACTCAGGAGGCTGAGATCTGAAGATTATGGTTCATGAGACTCTTACCTTCAATTAAGTAGCAAAAAGCTAGGGCTGGTAATATGGCACTGTCCTTGAGCCTCTTTGTGCTTAAGGCTAGTGCTCTACCACTTGAGCCACAGTACCACGTTTTGGCTTTTTTTGTGTGTGTGGTACTAAGGAATCGAACCCAGGGCTTTGTGCATGCTAGATAAGCATTCTACCATTAAGCCACATTCCCAGCCCCTAGATTTTATTTTTGAGACAGGTCTTATATAGCCCAGCTTGGCCTGGAATTTATGATCCTTCTGCCTCATCTCCCAAGTCCTAGGATTACAAGTCTGTGCTGCCTCTCCCAGTCACAGATAATTTACTCAAAGTCTCATGTGAGATATTGCGCTGTGGCAATTTACTAATCCCCTGTCTCAACCTGTAGTTGAGCATGGAGGTGTTGTCTGTCACCCTAACTACACAGCAAATGGGGTAGGAGGATCCCAGCCCAAGCCAGCCCATGCAAAAACCATGAGACCCTATCCTAAAAGTAAGCAAAGTGGGGCTGGCAGTGTGGCTTAGCAGTGGAGTGCTTGCCTTGCATGCACAAAGCCCTGGGTTCAAAATCTCAGCACCACATAAACAGAAAAGGCCAGAAGTGGCACTGTGGCTCAAGTGGCAGAGTGCTAGCCTTGAGCAAAAAGAAGCCAGGGACAGTGCTCAGGCCCTGAGTCCAAACCCCAGGACTGTCAAAAAGAAAAGGAAAAGGTGTGCCTCAAGCGGTAGCATACCTACCTGGCAAGCATAAAGCTGAATTTAGCCCCCAGGACAACCAGAAGAACAAAGTTACAAAGCAGTTTAGCATAACTCGCCGTCAATGTTGTCATTACAAAGTTAGCTTTTTCTAATATTCTGTTTATATAAAAAATGTGTTTATAATTTCTTGCCTGTACATAAATCTTTGTTACGTATCACGATTTCTTTAAGTTGGATTCCTTGAAATGAAAATACTGGATACAGGGGCTGGGGATATAGCCTAGTGGCAAGAGCGCTTGCCTCGCATATGTGAAGCCCTGGGTTCGATTCCCCAGCACCACATATACAGAAAATGGCCGGAAGTGGCGCTGTGACTCAAGTGGCAGAGTGCTAGCCTTGAGCAAAAAGAAGCCAGGGACAGTGCTCAGGCCCTGAGTCCAAGGCCCAGGAATGGCAAAAAAAAAAAAAAAAAGAAAGAAAGAAAATACTGGATATAGAGCTTACTTAGAAAAATCTTACTACTGACATACTACCTTTGAGGAATATTTTGCCAATTTGTATTCTCTTCAAATTCCCTTTTCATTTCAGCTTCTGATTGTGGGATTTTTCTTGTTGTTATGTTTTTTGTTTTGTTGTGTTGTGGAACTGGTGTTTGAACTCAGGGCCTTATGTTTGCTAGTCACGTATACTACTGCAGAGCCACATCTTCAGCCCTGTTTTTTCTGGTTATTTTTGGAAAGGGTTTCAT
The DNA here is from genome assembly GCF_023159225.1 of Perognathus longimembris pacificus. Taxonomy (NCBI): domain Eukaryota; kingdom Metazoa; phylum Chordata; class Mammalia; order Rodentia; family Heteromyidae; genus Perognathus; species Perognathus longimembris. Next base: position 15,598,686 of record NC_063185.1, read on the forward strand.
TTCCTGTCCTGGCAGATGCATGTGCCAGGATTCACTTATTTTAGACTGCATGTAGTTGCTGTGATGACGGGCATTCAGAAACACATCAGCTTCCTTCTAGTGAGATGGGGTCTTGTGGACTTTTCTGTACAGGCTGGCTTGGAACTGTGATACTCCCAATGTTAGCCTCTCACCTTTAGGACCATAGGTGCACAACACTGCACCCAACTATGGGCTGAGAAGGGCTCTCTCCTGAATTCTGCCTGGACTAGCCTTGACCCATCCATAATCCTTCCATTCTCAACCTCTGAAAGAGCTAGTGTTACAGGTGTGAGCCACTAGCCCCAGCCCCAAGCACTGTCTTTCTTTTGTTCAGATATTATAACATCTATTAAAATAATATAAAAGCTCTATAAATTGTGTTACCCACTTTTTACACATATGTTTTTGGGCATAAAATGAAACTTGAAAAAAACCAACACAATAAGGTACTGTCAGTAGTTCAAGTGGTAGAGCGCCTCATACCTTCCGATCAAACATGAGGCCCTGCGTTCAAACCTTAGTACTACCAAAAACATAAAAACAAAAAGTAGAGTGTTGATACGGTCTCTGCTTTCTGCGTGGCCATACTGGCCTCTATATGGAGAAGAACTGATTTCAGCATCATGTTTTAGTGTGCATCTGCCCCTTATCGTTATGTGCTTTCTCCGAAGGCGAAAGAAGAATCCGCGTCCATACTTTGTGTTTGCCCGTGGTTGCTACTCTGAATGAGATCTTTCTTGGAGCTGATGTTCAAGCAATTTCAGGACTATTGGCCAATATGGGTAAGAACTGCTATCCCCTGTAAATATTTTACAAATAAAGGCAAATCCACATATTTTTCTTTTCCTATAAGTAATTAGCTTTTATAAGATGTTAATTGTCCAAAAGGAAATCTACTCATAGTCAGGACCTGAGTTCAAGTCCCAGGACCAGCATACACAAAAAGAACCATTTCTTATGTTTAATCTTGGTGCTTAATAGGACTGTTCACAATAGTGCTTTATGAACACTGTAACTTGGATAATAAGAGATATATCTTAAAAATCATTATACTTTAGCTGAGCACCCATGGCTCATGCTCATAATCCTACCTACTCAGAAGACAGATTCAGACAATTGAGGTTTGAAGCCAGCTGGGTAGAAAAGTCTACAAGACTGTATCTCAAATTAGCCTGCCAAAAACCAGGCCAGACCTGGAGCTTTAATTCTGGGCTTGGACTCTGTTCTTGAGCTTACTCAAGACTAGTGCTGTTGTATACCACTTGAGCCATAGCTTCACTTACAGCTTTTTGTGATTAATTGAAGATGAGAGTTTCACAGATTTTCCTGCCTGGGCTGGCTTTAAACTGCAGTCTTCAATCTCAGCCTCTCTAGTAGCTAGGATTACAGGGGTGAGCCACTGATGCCCAACCAGAGTTGAAATTCTCTCTAAAATCCACAGGTATAAAATATAAACTATTTGGGCTGGGGATATAGCCTAGTGGCAAGAGTGCCTGCCTCGGATACACGAGGCCCTAGGTTCGATTCCCCAGCACCACATATACAGAAAAAATGGCCAGAAGCGGCGCTGTGGCTCAAGTGGCAGAGTGCTAGCCTTGAGCGGGAAGAAGCCAGGGACAGTGCTCAGGCCCTGAGTCCAAGGCCCAGGACTGGCCAAAAAAAAAAAAATATATATATATATATATAAACTATTTAACAACAGTATGAATTCATATTCCAGGTAATATTTTTTCTATTTCTCAGTGCCTTATGAAATGAAACAGTAGACTGAAATCATTAACATTAGATTCAATGGATAGCAGTGTTCCCATTATCAGATAAGGAAACTTAAGATTCTGGGAAGTTAGGTTTCTTGCCAATTTGGCATCAAAACACCAGGAATCATCCAACTAGAAAACAGAAGAATGTTTTAAGAGGGTTTGGTTTCCTAGAGCATGCTTTTTACCTGTTATTTGCTTTGGCTCATTGTATTTATAATAAATTGGAAAGGAGCACTATCATGTTAAAAGTCCTCTCTTGGGTCCTTTCTAGTGGAGTTGCTAAACCTGTACCTTGTTTCTCTTTGTCCCCGCGCTCACCTCAATTAGCTGTTGACAGGTCTGTGACTGCCAGTCTGAGTGATGCCCGGGATGCCCTGGTGAATGCTGTCATCGATTCTCTAGCAGCTTACCGGTCTTTAGTCCTGAGTAACCAGCAGCCAGGCCTCATGGTTCCTTTCTCTTTGCGGCTTTTCCCATTGTTTGTGTTGGCTCTCCTTAAACAGGTACGGCAAATAGAAATAAAAATAGCACCTAGCACAATGAAAGGTCAAAAGCCAAGATTTTTGTACTGGGAATTGCCAAACACTGTATATGTGAGTCTATGCCAGGTACATTTTGTGAGGACAGGGGCCTTGCCACTCTTATTTTGAAGAGAAAGTTGGTTGAGTCAGTCTGTTAAGGAACTCCCAACTCTCCATTTGATCAGGCTTGTCATTCTCCACTGTCCCCTGCTAGCTGTTAGCTGATCCCTCTGGCCTGTCTTCTGCAAGAATCCAGATTCCCATAGGCACTGACCCTGAGCTGTTTTGCTCAAGGATGGTGCTCTACCACTGGAACCACACTACCACTTCTGGCTTTTTGTTGGTTAATTGAAGATCAAATTAAATCCTATGGACTTTTCCTGTCCAGATGGCTTTGAACTGCTATCCTCAGAACTAGCCTCCTGAGTAACTAGGATTGCAGGGATGAGCTGCTAGTGCCAAGCTGAGTCCATTTTTTTCAATAAGTGTTGAGCTCTTTCTGTGGGCCAGATCCTGATGTAGATATGAGAAAGACAACTGTGACTAAGATGTTTCCAGGCCCTGTCCCCCACCCCCCAAACGGATGTAGAGCCCTGAGAATTGGGCAGCTGTTGCTGGGCATGAGAAACAACTGGGTTCTGTAGGACAGTGACCTGCAAGAACTCTAGGCAGTGCACACTAGTGACATGTGACAGGCTATTTATTACCTGTGACTATTTCATTACCTGCTGTCCTCATTTGTATTATTTCTTTTGCCGTGGACTCCCAAGCTTCAGAATATTGTTAGATTTCTAATTATGGGAGAAACAATGACAGTCACTATTAATTGTCACCTAGCTTTTATTTTTTTTTAATTTTTTTTTATTTTTTGGCCAGTGGCTTGAGCACTGTCCCTGGCTTCTTTTTGCTCAGGGCTAGCACTCTGCCACTTGAGCCACAGCACCACTTCTGGCCATTTTCTGTATATGTGGTGCTGGGGAATTGAACCCAGGGCCTCATGTATACGAGGCAAGCACTCTTGCCACTAGGCCATATCCCCAGCCCCTGTCACCTAGCTTTTAATAGACACTTAGTGGATCTTTTTGGCCCTTCATATAGATCTTAGTCATCTGCCATATACCTTGTCTTTCCCTTGAGGCTTAGATTAATGTATGCCCATCGTATATGGTAAGTAAGAGTATTTAGCCTATTTAACTGATTAGGAAGCAGGCACTAGGAAGACAAAATAGCAGCTAGGAATGTGACTTAGTGGTAGATTGCTTGCCTTGGATTTATGAAGCCCTGGGTTTGATTCCTCAGTCAGAAACAGCCAGAAGTGGTGCTGTGGCTCAAGTGGTAGAGTGCTAACCTTGAGCAAAAGAAGCTCAAGGACAGTGCCCAGGCCCTGAGTTCAAGCCCCAGGACTGGCAAAAAAAAAAAAAAAAAAGAGGAGAGGGGAGAAAAAGACAAAGTAGCTTAAAAGGTAAGGTTATAGTTCCAACTTAATACATGTTTATAACTTCTTAGATTCTTTTAGAAAATAATATACACTAAATTTGCCAATTCTGTCTGAAGATAATCTTTCAACAGATATTTACAAGATTCTGTGTTTCTTAAATGTCTTTTTGATGGGCATTGGTTTATCTTTATTACAGAAATCATTCCAGACTGGGACAAATGCACGTCTAGATGAACGCATTTTTGCTATGTGTCAAGTGAAAAACCAGCCTTTGGTTCATCTTATGCTGACAACACATCCCAGTTTGTACAGAGTTGACAACCTCTCAGATGAGGTAAAATGGATTCCCTCTTTACTGACTTCTTTTTAGAAGCTCTGTAAGCTTGATTATAGCCAATCTAGTACAGAAATAGAAGTTTTATAGTTTCTTTCTTTGTTGATTATATGTACATAAACTTTGGTTTGTCCAGGCATTGGTGGCTCACCTCTGTAATCTTAGTTACTCACAAGACTGAGACATGAGGGTCACACTTTGAAGCCAGCCCTGGAAGGAAAGTTAGTGAGACTCTTACCTCCAATAAATTACCAAAAAAAGACAAGTATATTTATGGCTCAAGTGGTAGAGAGCCTTGAGCAAAAGAAGCTCAGACCCTGAGTTCAAGCCCCAGGACTGGCATACATACAAAAAGAAACTTTGGTTCAAGAAAGCTCCTGAAAATAGTTCTTTTACTTAACTTTGCTAAGACAAATCTCTAGAGCAGGATGTGAACATTGTCAAATTAACCAGAGCCATTGTTTCTTTGTTTGAACAAATCAATCTGAAGATGTATCCCAGGAGTGAAATTATACTGAATATCTTATGTCAACAATGTGTTTGAATTATTAAAGGAAAAAATCATCAAGCTGGAAAGGTGGCTTAGTAGTAGAGTGCTTGCCTAGCATGCATAAAGCCCTGAGTTCAATTCCTCAGTATCACAGAAACAGAAAAGGCTGCAAATGGCGCTATGGCTCATGTGGTAGAGTACTAGCCTTGAGCAAAAGAAGTCCAGGGACAGTGTCCAGGCCCTGAGTTCAAGCCCCAGGAGTGGCAAAAAAAAAAAAAGGAAAGAAAAAAATTCTAATATTTTGCTTTTGATAGGAAATAAATTAAAATCAGGGCTGGGAATATGGCCTAGTGGCAAGAGTGCTTGCCTCGCATACATGAAGCCCTGGGTTCGATTCCCCAGCACCATATATATAAAAAATTGCCAGAAGTGGCACTGTGGCTCAAGTGGCAGAGTGCTAGCCTTGAGCAAAAAGAAGCCAGGGACAGTGCTCAGGCCCTGAGTTCAAGCCCCAGGACTGGCAAAAATAATTAATTAATTAATTAATTAAAATCATAAGCAAAAAAAGTTAAATCAGGATCTGGGAATTTGGCTTAAGTGTAGAGTGCTTGCCTAACATGCATGAAGCCCTGGGTTCGATTCCTCAGTACCACATAAACATAAAAGGCCAGAAGCGGTGCTGTGGATGAAGTGGTAGAGTGTTAACCTTGAGCAAAAAAAGCTTAGACCCTAAGTCCCAAGCCCTAGGACTGGCCAAGAAAAAAAAGTGGTAAATATGACTGTGATTTGCCAAAGTAAGGCCCATACTCTTAGAGGTGACATTATTTCGTTGTTATTGTGGTTTAATTAACTCTGTCTTCTATATCTTAACCTTTCACTTAACCCCTCAGGGAGCACTGAACATCAATGATCGAACCATCCCTCAACCCCCCATTCTTCAGCTCTCAGTGGAGAAGTTGAGTAGAGATGGTGCTTTCCTCTTGGATGCAGGCTCTGTGAGTAGTTTGGCTTGTCTTGGCCCTTCTCACTTTGTACTTCTGTACCTTATCAGCATTTGGCTTCTTCCCCTTAATATCTCTTCTTGAACAGTTAGCACATATTCTCTGAGCTGCATATATTTGTCAGCCTTTTGAGCCTACACAATCTCATTGCTTCATGCGATGAGATACCAATTGTATCTGTCACTATTTGTACCTCCTCATCTTTTTTTTTTTTTTTTTTTTTTGCCAGTCCTGGGGCTTGGACTCAGGGCCTGAGCACTGTCCCTGGCTTCTTCTTGCTCAAGGCTAGCACTCTGCCATTTGAGCCACAGCGCCACTTCTGGCCATTTTCTGTATATGTGGTGATGGGGTTACTCTTGCCACTAGGCCATATTCCCAGCCCAGTATATCCATTCTTTTACTCTTTTAAAAAGGTCAAAAACCAGGCTGGGAATATATCCTAGTGGTAGAGTGATTGCCTCACATACATGAAGCCCAGGGTCCGATTCCTCAGCATCACATATATAGAAAAAGCCAGAAGTGGCGCTGTGGCTCAAGTGGTAGAGTGCTAGCCTTGAGCAAAAAAAAGCCACTGACAGTGTTCAGGCCCTGAGTTCAAGCCCCAGGACTGGAAAAAACAAAACCAAACAAAAATGAACTATGTAATTTGTGGGTAGAGGCAGGAGGATAAAACTGGGGCAAAGTGAAGAAAGAAGTGACATTGTTCAAGAATTGTTCTCATTACCTAACTCATGGGATTGAAATCCCTCTGTATAACTCTTCGCCGATAATAATGTTGTTGTTTTTTAAGTAGAAAAGAATGCCCTGAAAAAAATAAGTAAAACACTTATGTGTGATTTGAAGTTTAAAAACAAATGCCCAGCGGTAAAGGTGTCGGCACACTTATTTACTATTCAGCTCTCTCTCAAGAGAATTTTATTTTTGTTTGCAGGTCCTAATGCTTTGGATTGGGAAAAACTGTGCACAGAATTTTCTTAACCATGTTCTAGGAGTTCAAAACTATGCATCAATTCCACAGCCTATGGTAAGGTTTATTTTACCAAGTTTGGCAAAAAAAAAAAAAAAAATAGCCATCACATTTTCAGATTAAAAATGGCTGCTGCAGATTCCTCCACAGACCTTTCGCTTTCAACAGAAAATACTCGTCTTGTCTTGTTTTGTGGTTGTATGAACAGACACAACCTTGGGTTGCTTGGTCTGTGACCTCAGGCGCTCAAGGGACCCTCCTACCTCAGCCTCCAGGTAGCTGCGACTGCAGGCGCTCATCACCGTGCCAGACGCTTTCTGTGGGGTTTTTTTATGGCATACTTTCATCTAGGAAGCACTAGCTTTCAGACCTTAAGCAAAAACTAGTGGAACCAATAATTACCCAATTTAAGTAATGAGGAAATAAATTATTCTATTTGTAATAATCACAAAAACAAAGTGAGTCATTCTAAATGCTATAATAAAATGAAGAACAATAAAATGAAGAACAAGAAGGTTCTATTGGAACACAGCCAGGCCCAGGTCACTTATTGTTTCTGGCTACCTTAGGGTTACAGGGGCAGAGTTAAATATTTACAACAAATACAAAAAGACCTCCAAGTCTAATATATTCACTGTGTGCACCAACAGTATCACCAGGTAACTTGTGGCTCACTCCTGCGATCCTACCTGCTCAGGAGGCTGAGATCTAAGGATTGTGGTTTTAAGCCAGCCTGGGCAGGAGAGCCCATGAGACTCTTCTCTCCAGCAAAAATACAGAAGTGAACCTGTGGCTCAAGTGGTAGAGCACCAGCCTTGAGCAGAAAGCTCAAGGACAGCACCCTGACCCAATCCCCAGGATTGGCACACACACACAAAAATTGAGGAATGCTGTAGTTAATGTAGTAGTATATGTATAATTGGAGCTCACTGAATATAATTTGATTTTGTATAACAGACGGATCTTCCAGAACTTGATACACCAGAATCTGCCAGAACAATAGCTTTTATCTCTTGGCTTAGAGAACAGAGACCATTTTTCCCAGTACTTTATGTAATAAGGTAAGTCAAATTTTTCATTTGTAAAACCATTGATTTGGCCTTTCAATGACCTGTTTTGAATTCTAGACACATGTGATCTAAGGCTTAAGCAACTTTTACAAGACTGTAGAGGGGAAAAAAGGAAAATAATTCTTTACAATAAATAATACTAAATTGTGCTTTATAAACAATTATTAGTATTAGTAAACTTTCTATAAACTTAGAAAAAAGCTTAACAATTTCTACTAATTACACTGTAAACTCCTCTGAACAACAGAAAATTTATGTAATCAAGTGTTTTCAGAGAAAGCCTGTACAACTAGCTATTTGTATGGCAAATATTAGTTAGGCATCAGGGGCTCACACCTGTCATTCCTAGAGACTCAAGAGGCTAAGATCTAAGGATTGTGGTGTAAAGCTTCACATTCAGGTAGGAAAGTCCACAATACTCTTAACTCCAATTAACCATCAAAAAGCTGGAAGTGGAGATATGGCTCAAGTGGTAGAACTCCAGCCTTAAGTGAAAAACTGAGGGATAGTGCCCAAGCCTTGAGTTCAAGCCTCAGTCTTGGCACGTGCATGTATGCGCACAGACTCTCTCTCTCTCTCTCTCTCTCTCTCTCTCTCTCTCTCTCTCTCTCCTCTCTCTCTCTCTCTCTCTCTCTCTCTGATTTGACAATAACTCTAAAGTCTGGAACAGCCAGACACTGGTGGCTCATGCCTATAATTCTAGCTCCTGAGGAGGATGAGATTGGGAGTATCATGGTTTGAATCCAGCCCAGGCATGAAAGGCCTTAAGGCTCTTATCTCCAATTAACCACCTAAAAACCAGAAGTGGAGCTGTGGCTCAAAGTGGTAGAGCACTAGCCCTAAGTGGAAGCGCTCAGGAATAGTGTCCAGGCCCTGAGGTCAAGCCTTACAACCAACAAAATAAAAAATAAATAATACACAATTAGTAGATTTGGCCGAGACCTTTTTGTTGGTGATGGTGGTGGTCATGGGGCTTGAACTCAGGGCTTGGGCACTGTCCCTGAGCACTTTCACTCAAGGCTAGCGCTCTACCACTTTCACAGGTTCCACTTCCCATTTTCTAGTGGCTAATTAAAGAGTCTCACAGACTTTCTTGCTTTTTTTGCCTGGGCTAGCTTTGAATTGCGAACCTCACATCTCAGCTTCCTGAGTAGCTAGGATTACAGGCTTAAGCCACCAGTGCCTGGCTTCACTGTATGTTTACTATTATTTTGTTTTATCCAGTGAGTATAACTGCACTTGCTTTTCATTCCTAAGGGATGAGAGTCCAATGAAAGCCAGCTTCCTTCAAAACATGGTGGAAGACAGAACTGAATCTGCATTATCATATTATGAATTCCTCTTGCACATACAGCAGCAAGTGAATAAGTGAAGAAATCTGATTTAATTATTGCTAAGGAAATCACAATAACACAGAATTGCTGGGAATATATAGTACCTTACTTTTCTATTTAAGTTTGTGAACTAAAATGTGATGATTGAGATGTTTTCACTGTGATTTCAACCAACTATAGCAAATAAAGGACCACAGCAGAGAATCAAACATGCAACTCTAAAATACTGTAATTTTCAAATCATAATATATTGATGTATCATTGAATACCTTTATTCCTTTGCTGCCAATTATGTTTGAGTTGTTGTGGATTGAAACAAGACAAAACAGTGCTGCCGAGGCACAGTACATTTTGTAAAATAAAGATTTCTATGTTCTACATGTATATTTCTCATATTTTATTTTTCCTGAAATTTTGGCTGCTACAGTTAAAACCTCACAAGACTAAGGGTTGCAGGGAAGTTTCAAATCCATTGATAATGATCTTTTAAAAATTGGAAAACCCAAAAACAAATAGAATGTACAAAAATAGAATTCATTCCCCATACCTACTTGTTTTTTTTTTTTTTGAGAAAAGAATTCATCATGTTAACTAAAACTAGAGTAAACTAACTCTAGTTTGAGAGGAATATGAAGTAATGGATTCAAGTTTTAAAATCTGTCAGTATTCTCTTCTTGAAGAACAAAGTCACTTTAATTTGAAGTGAAAACTGTAATTAGGTGTTTTTCTGATTTGGATGCTGAGGCCTTAAACATTTTATTCTGCAATGATAAAGAATTTATCATTTATAGTGATAACAGGGAGATGAGAAATTGTAGTTATCTTGATCCTCTAGGTGGGTTTGTTTGGTATATGCTGATTAATACTAAAAGTGTTATCCTGGTGAGATGGGAAGAATGAGACAAGCTAAAAGTACTATCTCAGAATGCACTTTTCTAAAGAGTTTATTCATTAGACAACATCATTAGCACATTCTGGGATAGTCAAGCTCATGAAGGCACAAATGCTGCTGTTTGATTTAGTGGATATTGGGGTCCCCAAATTCAATATATTGTAGTTACTTTAAAAAATAACCTTGATTTCTGGACATGTTCAAGAGAACTTTTTATTCAGCTACAAAAATACTATAGTCAAAATATATTGAGCGAGTTTTGTTTACAAATAGGGAAATAATACACCTGTGTATTTAAAGTGCTGTGATATAGTATCTTAAAAAAAGTGTGGCTCAGTTTTCAGATTCAATTTTTCTTCTGTGAACTTCTTAAAAGATGTTCATGTGTAATACTTGATGAGATGTCTGTGTTACTCATTTAGTAGGGTAGAAAACGTGTTTACAATCTTAATCTACATGATCACCAGTGAATTAGCATCTTTCAGGTTTACATCCACATGGGCTGACTTTAACTGGGTTTTTTACAGTAGGAAAGAAACAAGCAGGTCCCTTAGAGTATGCAACTACTGTTTGCCAGCTGGTTCAGAGTAATTGTGATCTACGAAAGTATCATCTCCCTTAAGCAGTGTTAACAGGGTTTTTTTGTTGTTGTTGTTTTTCCAGTGTACAAATGGTACAATGACCTGTAATTCTTTTTTTTAAAGCTGCTTAGTTTACTAGGAAGCAATGTTAAAATTATAGCAAATTGAATTTATATTTTCCTCTTCCTTTTAAAAAAGTCATTATGTACTAGTGAGTTTTTTTTATTGTTGGTCTTTTATTTTTGTGCCAGTACTGGGGCTTGAACTCAGGGCCTCACACTCTCACTTAGCTTGTCCCCTCAAGGCTGACACTCTGCCTCTTGAGCCACACCTCCACTTCCAGCTTCTTGCTGGTTAATTGGAGATAAAAGTTTCTCAGATCTGTCTGCCTGAGCTGGCTTAAAACCGAAATTCTCAGATCTCAGCCTCCAGAGTAGCTAGGATTGTAGGTGCGAGCCACTGGAGCCCGGCTTGTATTGGCGTTTCTTGAAAGAACTAAAATCTTAATGTGATTTTAAATGTTGGTATATGTAAATCTCTTCTTAATAGTAGTAGAGAATCTTGCAGAGGAACAATTTGAGCATCTAGGGCAAACCTTCCTTGTGCCTCACTGCATCCCTGACTGGGTCTGACTCCTGTTTTTACCACCATACTATTGGTGTGTCACCAATTTACTTTCAAATGTATCTTATGTATTGTGGAACATGTGCAGTCCAGAATCATTTTATTATAACAGGTCATTTAAAAAAAGTTAGGATTCACAGTATTTGTTCTCCAGACAAGAAATGAATGAACCTTTTGGGGATATTCATATACAGTTGATTTCTGCAATATTCAATGTGGTTTTTGTTTGAATTTTCTTTTTTCATCCTTTTTTTTTTTTTTTGGCAGTAGAGTACTACCTGCCATGTCATTTTGTATTCTTGATGTAAAGCAACTAATATTTTCACAATGCCATATTTTTTTTAATCGTAGTTGTAAATTATGAAAGATCCTTGAATTTTCTACAGACCTACAACTACTAAAGTAGCAGACAAGGGCAATCTTGGTATATAAATTTGAGCATGGCAGTTCTATCATAAAAAAGTACTCTATTTTTCTAATTTCTAGAATTTTTTAAATAACATTTCTGTAAGTCTGACATGCTAATATTCACTCAAGCAGTACCATTTATTTTAGTTTGCATATCTTTTCAATGTATTTAATTTAATGTAATGTATTGAGTCTCATAGACTGTTTTGCAATAATTAGAATAAAAGATTTATTTCTTCTAATCAAAGATGCATAACAGCTATTATCTAGGGGACCACCAAATGTGATTTCAAGATTTTGTTAACTATTACAAATATAATCCTTATATAGAAATTTTAATTTTGTAAAGTAGTGTATAATATTGTAACATTGAACTCCTGTCCTCGAATTAAAAGTATGTATTGATCCTCAATGTGCTGTGTTAAATCTTGCTTCTCTGAAATGTTAAGAGGCAAGATACGTCTTCCTTTTTACAGTTTGTAATTTTCACTGTTTTATTCCTGTAAAAAAAAAAAAGTCATTTGTAACCCATGCAACAATCGTTTGATCTGTGCTAACTTATGAATTTGGCTATTCAATAAAGTTAACTGAAAGACTTTTAGAGTGCCTGGTCATTTATGGTGATGAGCAGCTTGTCACTCACCTGGAATATTGCTGTGCCCTGCACTCCAGAAGAAAGCTATGCTGAAGGTGCTTTCTGTCTCCTACACAGGTTATCTGAGAGATCATAAAAGGATTCTGTCTAGGGCATTTTAGTAGTGTGATCCTCCTAAATGCTGGGATTACAAGTGTCGAGTGCTGGGAGTACAGGTCTGCGTCCTGAGCCGGGCGCCCGTGGCTCACGCCCCTCATCTTAGCTGCTCAGGACATCAGAGGCAGCGGGACAAAGTAGGGACAGGTCAGGGGGCTGGGTCACAGGAAGCAACCAGTCCCAAGCACTTGACTGACAGCCTCAGTAACCTATAGGCCATGTGCCCGCCCCCTGTCTCTCGGGATTTAGGAACTCCCATTACCTGGGGGATGGGACTTCCCTTCCTGTAGGAATCCAGGCACGCGCATGAAGGCAAGGTGGTAGAAATACCACATGGTCGAGCTTGCCAGGTGGCCAATATGGCGCTGGCCAGATCTGACCTCCATATTACAGAAAGGACCGTAGGCACATCGCAAAAAAACGTGAGGACCGCCAAGTATGCAAAGTGTGTGATTCCGGATGGAGATCAGAGCGCCCTGCCCCCCCGGGCACCGCCCTACGGTGACGTACTTCCGGTCTTCGGTTGAACGCCGCCTGGGTCTGGTTCGGCGGCTGCAGTGTTCCTCACTGGCACTTTTTTTCCCCACTCATTAGGTGGACGCATGCTCAATTAACGCCCTGAGTAAAGAACAGCGGGGACCCTACGCTTGGGAAGGGGAGCAGTGAGGGGGACCACAGGTAGGGGAGGGACCTGGTGTCCTGATTCCCTCATCAAAGATGGCGCCCAAGGACGCAGCTGGTCTTTGAAACGGCGCATGCGCACGTCAGTCAGCCTCCGCCCCACTCTGGGGTGGATCCGTGGGGCGGGCCGGTGGGTGGGGAAGTAGGTGCGGGAGGCGGCATGGGTACTTGAACCACCGGTTCCCGAAGGTGGTGGTGGTAAATTCCCTTACACAGGGTATTTACACAAGTTAAAATCCTGAAAGCGTGGGGCTGGGAATATGGCCTAGTGGCAAAAGTGCTTTGCCTCGTATACATGAAGCCCTGGGTTCGATTCCCCAGCACCACATTTATAGAAAACGGCCAGAAGGGGCGCTGTGGCTCAAGTGGCAGAGTGCTAGCCTTGAGCAAAAGAAGCCAGGAACAGTGCTCAGGACCTGAGTTCAAGCCTCAGGACTGGAGGAAAAAAATAAAAAAAAACCACCAATGAGAGAACAGAATCACACACACACACACACACACACACAATCTCACAGACTTTCCTGCCCAGGCTGTCTTTGAACCACAATCCTCAGATCTCAACCTAGAGTAGCTAGGATGACAGGTGTGAGCTGTGAGCCACTAGCACCTAACTGCATTTTGTCTTTTATTGTCTATGAGTATTTTCGTGTTTCCCACAATGAGACCCCACTCCACTGGGCCTTTTAACTTCGTGCAGAAGGCAGCCCTATTGGGCTGGGATTGTGTCTTAGTGGTAGAGTACTTGCCTAGCATGCATGAGTTTGATTCCTCAGTACCACATAAACAACCAAAAAAAAACAAAGCTGAAATTATTTTTAAAATTATTTAAAAAAATTTAAAGGCCGTCCTGTGCACCCACCATGGCTCCTTCCTGATACAGTGAGTGACCCCAGACAGTTATTGAACCACACCTGCGATTCAGCCTTACCTTGCATCTTTCCTGGTGATTACAGCAATTAACCTGAGCAACCATGGCCCTCCACAGGTCTCTACACTGCCTCTCCTTGGTCATGTTGGGACAGCCTGTTCTAGTACCTGATTGCAACCTGGATCTTGTCCTAAGAGTTACTCTTTCATTACCTTCACCTGATGGAGTCAAGACTCCCTGGTTAAGACGTCTGTGGAAGATTAAAGAGCAGGACCGTAACCTTGTTCTGTTCAACTGTGCAAACCATGACTCTTGAATCATGGAGAAGACACTCTAGGTGAATTGCTGATATCTTTTCTAGTGGAGCCAGGGTAAGGCCTGGGTGAAGCTCAGTGGTAGATCACATGTTTAGCATGCACTAGGTCTTCAATTCCATCTCCAGCGCCCAAATGAAAGGCTGGTTAGTTCGGTGCTACAGTGTTTGCCTAGCATGTGCAAGGTTCTGTGTTCAATTCCCAGTACTGCGAAACATTTAAAAATACCCTAGTGAGGAAGGAAAAGGATCCAATATTTGCTGCTAGAAAGAAAAAAATAAGGGCTGAGAATGTGGCTTAGCGGTAGAGTGTTTGCCTAGTATGCATGAAGCCCTGGGTTTGATTCCTCAGCACCATATACACAGAAAAAGCTGGAAATGGTACTGTTGTTCAGGTGATAAGAGCACTAGTCTTGAGCAAAAGGAGCCCAGGGACCATTCTCAGGCCCTGAGTCCAAGCTCCAGGACTGGCAAAAATAAAATAAGTAAATGTAATTTATAATTAACGTGTGAAGTTCCATTCTGAGCTAGGCATTTGATGTTTTGCTAAAGGGGGCGCTGAAAACTCAGTGAACTACAAAAGGCTTGGGTGGATGTTGGAAGGTGTTTTCACAGCTAGGCTCATTCCCAAATGCTGAGGTGTTATTTGCTGCTGCACATCTACTTATTAAAATGTTTGCTTTGGCATAGGCAGTTCAAGAGAGATTAAGCAAATAACACTCTTCTTTAAAATCATGAAAATACATGTCTCTTGCATGTACATATTTTCTTGCCAAAGAAACCACCAAACCACTTTTATAGCAAGCCGACTAAGCAAAGGTCAGGTTTTCTTGGTGGTTCTTTTTAGCACTAGAAAGTGTCCTGTGGGGCTGGGACATAGTTCAGTAGTAGAGTATTTGCCTGGTATGGGCACAGATCTGGGTTCAATATCTAGCAGTGAACAAGGGTCTTATCAATGACACAAAGGCAGATTGCAAAGATTCAGAATTGCAGTATACCTTTCTTTTCTGTGGGGAGAATGTTCCAAGACAACAGTACATGCCTGAAATCTTGGATACTATTTTCTCCTATATATACCAGTGATAAAGTGTAATGTAAATTAGGCTCAATAAGAAAATAACAGACCCAATGCTGGTGGCTCATGCCTATAATCTTAGCTACTCAGGAAGCTGAGATCTGAGGATTACAGTTCAAAGCCAGCCCAGAAAAGGAAAGTCTGTGAGACTCATCTCCAATTAACCACTAAAAACCAGGAGTAGAGCTGTGGCTCAAGTGGTAGAGCATTAGCTTTGAGCATAAAAGCTCAAGGATACCACCCTGGCCAAGATTTAAGCCCAATGACCAACCAAGAAGGAAAAAAAAAAGTAGGCCAGATCTAATAATACAGTGTAATAATAGTTATAACAAGTCTTCATTTGTGTAATTTACTATTTTATGTTGTTGGTTGTGGGGCTAGAACTCAGGGCCTGAGCACTGTCCCTGGGCTCCTTTTGCTCAAGGCTAGCACTCTACCACTTGAGCCACAGTGCTACATCTAGCTTTTGTTGTTTCTGCCAGTCCTGGGGCTTGGACTCAGGGCCTGAGCACTGTCCCTGGCTTCTTTGTGCTCAAGGCTAGTCCTCTGCCAACTTGAGCCACAGCGCCACTTCCAGCCTTTTCTGTTTATTTGGTACTGAGGAATCAAACCCAGGGCTTACTGCTTACAAGGCACGCACTCTACAGCTAAGTCACATGCCAGCCCCTACTTGCAGCTTTTTCTGTGCTTAATTGGAGATCAGTCTCACAGAGGGACTGGGAATATGGCCTAGTGGTAGAGTGCTTAAGCCAAGGACAGTGCTCAGGCCCTGAATTCAAGCCCCAGGATGGGCACCCCCCAAAAAAAAATCCTTAGAAAAATTAACATCACTTAGTATTTGATAATGCTCCTCATGCAACTTAGCATATCAAATAAGCAAATTCACTTAACATCTTTTTCTAAAGACAAAAGGTCTTTTACTTATGTCGCATATACTGTGCTACCTATATTATATACTCTACACAGAAACAGATTTTTCCATCTTTCAGGAGCACCAGCTTTATATATACAATGCATGAGAAATCTTCATTAAAGACCATCTCTGCTAAGCCCCAGAAAAGTGGAAGGAAAGATAGGGCAAGCAAGGAAAGGGGAGGTGTCCCAAAACAAGTAAGTCTCTAAAGTGGAGCCCAGGGGCTTTCTGTCTCCTGGAAGTTTCCGTGGACTCTTCCATCATGCCCCTCTGCACTGGGTGCTTTGCAAAGCCAACTGGGCATAGTGGGCGCAAGCTCCCTGCCACAGCTGTTTTGAGTTCATACGTGGACTAGCTCCCACACCTGCTGGCCAGTCTCCACTGAGCTCAGGACCGTCAGGCTCTGGATCGCTCCAGTGTCTTTGGGGGGCTCTTCACCCTCTTTCTCTGGAACAATTCTGCTCTGGACGTTTTTTCTGTCAGATGCACACAACAGCATATTCTCAGAAGAGTAGGTAGCAATCCTTCTAGCCAACCCCCTTCAGTCCCATCTTTTGTTAAAGGTTTAGGACCCCATTACATCAGGGAGCTTGGAAAGGCCCTTCCTTCTTGACAGCCCTCTCACTTCTGCATGGCTGCGTAGGAAGGAGCAGCAGCTGGGGGTCTGCCAGACCATGCTGTGACTGGGTGTGTGTGTGTGGGGGGGGGTTCCTCTGAAGGAAACAAGAGGGAAATGGCAGGAAGGAGGATGCTTCCTGTCTCTCTTTTGCCCTGACTGCTTGACATTCTCGGGCAGCCCAAGTTCAGAGGACTGAGAGGGTGAAGGTGTGAAGGGCTCAAGCTCAAGCGCTGGCTCTTCTTCCCGAGAGGGAAAATCAAAAGTGTGCGTGGGAGATGGGGCATTGTGTAACCTCCAGAAGTCTAACTTGAGCGAAGCAGCCAACTCCCAGGCTTTGTGCGTGCTGTTGAATTAGGAGGCGTGTGCCCGTTGCACCATTGAATTTTCTGTTCAGTGGAGATTTGCAGGCTTCAAGGTGGGTTTATCCTGGAGCAGGTAAAACCCCCCCACCACCAAGGTGATGGAGGGGGGAGGGTCTAGGCCAAGTTGGGTAAGGTCTCCCCTAAGAGAAGGAAGGGGGGTAAACCCCATGATCTGCTCTACCATAAGCTTCTGGCCTGGGATCTACGGTTAGTAACTGAATGATGATGTCGTGGCTCTTTTTGCGGATGGGTGTGCCGCATCCCCGAGTCAAGCGGCTCCCATCCGACCGACCGACCGACCGACCGACCCCGAAGGCAGACGATCTCCCCTGCTCGCGAGTTCCATCAATCAGGTAGATGTGGTCCACTGTTTCGATCACCTGGAACACCTCGACCCCTTGAATGATGCACCCGCCCCCCCGGGTGTGTGTGTGTGGTGGTGGGGGAGGCCCAGGCGCCACTGGCCAGGGTCCTCCCCCCTGTGCGGCGTTTCCCCCGCTCCGGCCACGGCCGCCTCCGAACAGCTGGGCCCCGCACGGCTTCTCTTCCGCCACGCTCAGAGCTCCGACCGCGGGCAGCGGCGCTGACTGAAACAGGGAAAAAGCAGTCAACTTTTAAAAATCTATACAAAACAGGAAAAGAAAAAAAAAAAAGAGAAATGAAAACGGGGAAATTAAAAAAAAAAAAAAACCAACAAAAAACGAAACGAGAAACCCAAACACCCCTCAGTACCGTTAGTGCAGCCGAGTAACGGACCAACGGCCGCTCCGGGGCTCCTTATATAGGCCTGCGGGACTCCCTGTGACGTCAGGGAGGGAATGGACCAATCGCGCCTGGGCACGGACCAGGGGCTGGCTCAATCGTGGGACTATAGGCTTTTTGCCACTTTAATGGGGGGGAAAAGGAGTGGGGAAGGGGTTTTTAACCCCCTTTCTTTTCTCTCTTTTCTTTCTTTCTTTTTTTTTTTTTTTTTTTTTGGCTTAAGTTGATCACAGAGACTGGTATTTATTTGTTCCACTTAGAAATTAGAGCTAGATGGGCTGGGGATATGGCCTAGTGGCAAGAGTGCTTGCCTCATATACATGAAGCCCTGGGTTCGATTCCGATTCCCCAGCACCACATATGTAGAAAATGGCCAGAAGGGGCGCTGTGGTTCAAGTGGCAGAGTGCTAGACTTGAGCAAAAAAGAAGCCAGGGCCAGTGCTCAAGGACCTGAGTCCAAGCCCAGGACTGGCCAAAAAAAAAAAAAAAAGAAAGAAAGAAAGAAATTAGAGCTAGAAGCTGGGCGCCTGTAATCCTAGCTACTCAGAAGGCTGAGATCTGAGGGACAGTGGTTGGAAGCCAGCATCAGCTGGAAAGTTTGAGAGACTCTTATCATCTCCAATTAACCACAAAAACAAAAACCTCAAAGTAGTGACTCATGTGGTAGACTGTAGCCTTGGGCAAAAACAAACAAAAAAACTCTGAGCCCAGACCCTAAGTTCAAGCCCCAGGACTGGAATACACACAGATACACACAGACAGACAGACAGACAGACACACACACACACACACACACACAGACCAAGAAGGCAGGAAAGGGGCTGGGATGTAGCTCAATAGCAAAGTCCTGGGTTGGATCCCCAGTACCAAGGAAGAAAAGACAGGATACAGTTTTTTTGTTTTTTCAAGTCAAGGGATGGAAATTTAGCTCAATGGAAGAGCGCTTGCAAGTGTAAGGCCTTGGGGTTAGTCCTCAGCTCTGAAAAAATTTAAAAGATGGCAGGAAAGGAAGAAGGGAGGGCAGAAAGGAAGAGGAAGGGAGGGGGGAGGAGGGAAAGAGAGAAGAAAAAGTCAAAGAGCCGACAAGACAGGAATTTCTGTGCTAAGGTCCTATAGAGCCCAAGATTCCAAAGAGATGACCCAGATACCTTCGGAGCCTTGAAAAGTGGAAAGAAGTGGCCAAGAGGCCAAGGTCACTTTGGGTGGCTTTGAATGGCTTTACAAAAGCCATAGTCTATCTCTGATAAAAGTGGGAGACTGATAAGCTACTTCCCACACTTCCCTAAAAGACTTTCACCCTGTCAGTAAAAGTGAGTTGAGAGGAAAAGCTGCCCTTATATGAGCGATAGTCATGGCTTTGAATCATCCAGTGGCCCAGAAAGCATCAGGCCTCAAGTATGAACTAAGATGATCTCAGTGTGCCCATCCCTCCAGGCACCTGGAAAACCAAACAGAATTCTCTTCAGTGAATTACAAAATCACTCCGTTTTAATTTATTTGTTCAGATAATTTCACAAGCATAATTTAGTATGTGTGCAACACGGAACCTTAGACCCCAAGGCCTCTTGACTGCAAGCATTCCTAACACTGAGCTGCAGCCTCACTACTCTTTACTTATTAATATTTTTTTAAAATTATCATCCAGGGCTGGGAATATGGCCTAGTGGCAAGAGTGCTTGCCTCGTATACATGAAGCCCTAGGTTCGATGCCCCAGCACCACATACATAGAAAATGGCCAGAAGTGGCGCTGTGGCTCAAGTGGCAGAGTGGTAGCCTTGAGCAAAAAGAAGCCAGGGACAGTGCTCAGGCCCTGAGTCCAAGCCCCAGGACTGGCAAAAACAAAAACAAAAACAAAAACAAAAAACTTGATAGTAGGGGCTGGGGATATGGCCTAGTGGCAAGAGCGCTTGCCTCCTATACATGAGGCCCTGGGTTCAATTCCCCAGCACCACATATACAGAAAACGGCCAGAGGTGGTGCTGTGGCTCAAGTGGCAGAGTGGTAGCCTTGAGCAAAAAGAAGCCAGGGACAGTGCTCAGGACCTGAGTCCAAGCCCCAGGACTGGCAAAAAAAAAAAAAAAAAAAAAAAGATTTGGAGAAATGGAAAACAGTTCAGAAGAAATGATTTAGAAGGCGGTATGGAGAGACAGAAAGATGGGAATGGGGAAGAAAATGTTATAGATAGGAAAGTTATAATAAGACCTCACAGGGCTGGGAATATGACCTAGTGGCAAGAGTGCTTGCCTCATATACATGAAGCCCTGGGTTCAATTCCTCAGCACCACATATATAGAAAACAGCTAGAGGTGGTGCTGTGGCTCAAGTGGCAGAGTGGTAGCCTTGAGCAAAAAGAAGCCAGGAACAGTGCTCAGGCCCTGAGTTCAAGACCCAGGACTGGCAAAAAAATAAATAAATAAAATAAGACCTCACATTTTTAGTTGTAATTCTAGAAGAGTAAGACCAGAAGAGAGGCAGTAGCTTAAAAGATGAGCCAGGTCAAGTGGTAGAGTGCTAGCCTTGAGCAAAAAGAAGCCAGGGACAGTGCTCAGGCCCTGAGTCTAAGCCCCAGAATGGGAAAAGGAAAAAAAAAATGAGCCAGGAACCAGTGATGCCTATAATGCTAGTTACTCAGGAGGTTGAGAGATGAGGATTGTGGTTTGAAGTCAGCTAGGGAAGGAAAGTTCATGAGGATCATCTCCAATTAACTACCAAAAAGCCAGACGTGGAATTGTGGCTCAAATGGTAGCCTTGAGTGAAAAAGCTAAGGGAGAAAGTACCCTGGCCCTGAGTTCAAGCTCTAGTACTGGCATGCACACACACACACACACACACACACACACACACACACACACAGATAACGGTTGAGAATTTTCCAGAATGGGTAGAAAAATTCAAGCATAATCTACAATGGGCCTCAAGTAGAATAATGAAATCCATCATTATGGGAAAAATATAGAAAATTAAAGACAGCAGTCATAAAAGCTGAAGAACAGGTAAGAGTGCTGATTATTTCTCAGGTCTAAGTCCACCTTTTCTATAATCTGCTGGTTTTGCTCATGGCTGGTGCTCCATTATTTGAGCCACAGCGACAAACCAGCATTTCTCTGCTTAATTGGAGCTGAGTCTCTCAGACTGTGTATATGTGTGTGCACACGCCTGTGCATGTATGCAAGCCACATGCTCTACCATCTGAGCCACAGCTTTTAAGTGGTTATTTGGAGATAGAGTCTCATGGACTTTCCTGTTTGAAGTTGGCTGAGAACCGTGATCCTCAGATCTCAGCCTCCCAAGTCGCTAGGATTACAGGTGTGAGCCCCCAGTGCTTGGCTCAGTGTTTTTTTTGCCCAGGGTTGGCTTTAAACTGTCAGCCTCTTGAGGATTACAGGTGTGAGCCCACTGTGCCTGGCTATTGTACAGTCATCCCATTTGTTTGGGAAAACTAGCATGGTTCACATTTTCCTTATTGAACCCTAGAAATAATACGAACTTGTCAAAGGGGCCACAGGGTGGCAGATTGCATTATTGTTCCCAATTATTTGCCACCAACTAGATCTTCAAAAACTGATCATGCCCCGCTGACACCAGTCTTTGGCTAACAATATGTGAGGGCGAGTGATGTCTGTCACCAAAAGCTTTAAAACTGTCAGCAGACTTTGCCATTGTTAAGTGTTCTACGAAGGAGCAGCAGTTGCCCCACGCAGGACATGGAAAGTGAGCTAGAAATGAACCTTTGTTATTGCAAGCCAAGGAGAGTTAGGAGATGTGCCATGTGCAACAGAAAACCTGACTGATGCACAGTACTGGACTATATCTGAGTCCTCAAGACAAAAACAGAAGTCAGGAGACAGCCATCAGTAAGTAGCTCTGACGTGTTAAGAAAAATACTGGGATTCCGTGCTCAGAAAATCTGCTTCAAGATAGAACATGCCAGCAGCAGATTCTTTATGCATGAAAAGGGAATTCTGAAGGCAGAGAGAAGGGAAGTTATCTGAGATAGAAGACTGTGGATACAGGAGAGTATGAAGAGTTTGTCTCACTGAAGACCAATCGTAGGAAACAACAATTGTAATGTCTGTGGAGTAACACAGACAATGGCAGTATGGAAGTCAGAGAAAGAGAGATACAGAGAGATGGCCTTGCTCAAGTGGTAGAGTACCTGGAGGAGGGAAGCAAGAAAGGAAGTCAAAGGGAGGAGATAGAGATGCCTGCATAATCCAAAAGCACTTAACATTTTAACAGGTTATAAGTGTGTACAGTTATTTTTCTAAAGAGAGAGAGATGAGAGAGAGACACAGAGAGAGAGAGAGAGTAGTGCTAGTGGCTCATGCTCAAGTCCAAGGACCAGCACCAAAAATAAATAAATAAATAAATAAATAATGTCAGGTGCTGGTGGCTCAAGCTGTAATTCAATCTGAGATCTGAGGATCCAGGTTTGAAGCCCTCCTAGGCAGGAAAGCCCATGAAACTCTGATGTCCAATTAATCACCAAAAAGCTGGAAAAGTAGAGTTGTAGTTCAAGTGGTAGAGCACCAGACTTGAGCAGAAAAAAGCTAAGCAATGTGGGCCCTGAGTTCAAGCCCCAGTACAAAGTACACATAAAAAATACATTATTTAAAGTTTCTACATTTAAATGTCATGCCATGCATTGCTAGAACTCAATGAGACACTCCTAATTACGGCACTTTGCTGTGCGCATGCTTTGAACTAAAAGACATTGGAAAGCCTCAGAGGCAATCCCAGAAGAAAACTGTCTCTAATCAGTCCTTTCTTCATGCTCCCTTTCCCCCAAAGCCAGACAGACACCAGAATCCCTGTTTTCTAACACAAATCATAGAAACTAGAACCTGCCTCCCCCAAAGACAGCCATGCAACCAAGAATTATAACAGCCAAGCCCGGTGCTGGTGGCTCACACCTGTAATCCTAACTACTCAGGAAGCTGAGATCTGAGGATCCCGGACTCTAATCTCCAAGGAACCAAGAGAAAACAGGAAGCCGTGGCTCAAAGTGATTGGAGCATTGTGAGTGAAAGAGCTCAAGGAGAGCGTCTAGGCCGAGTTCAAGCCCCATGACTGACCAAAAAAAAAAAAATTTTTTTTAAAGACTTATAACACCTACTTAGATACCTTTTGCTTAGATGCCACTTGGACCTGGAGATGTCTAAAGGGTAGTTATAAAGGAGGATAGGCCTGGGAATGTGGCTTAGTGGCGCCTAGCATGCATGAAGCTCCGGGTTCAGTTCCTCAGCACTACATAAACAGAAAAAGCCGAAAGTGGCGCTGTGGCTCAAGCGGTAGAGTGCTAGCCTTGAGCAAATGAAGCTCGGGGACAGTGCCAGGCCTCAGATTCAAGCTCCATGACTAACAACAAAAAAAGGGTAGGAGGAAACCTGGGTATCCTTGCCTCCATTTTTACACCAAAAATTATTTTTGGTGCCAGTCCTGGGGTTTGAGAGCAGGGCCTGGGCGCTGTGCCTGAGCATCGTTGCTCAGTTAGCACGCTACCACTTGAGCCACAGCTCCACTGCCAGCTTTTTTGATGGCTTAATTGGAGATAAGAGTCTCACAGACTTTCTTGCCCGGGCTGGCTTTGAACTAAGATCTTTAGATTTCTGCCTCCCGAGTAGCTAGGATGACAGGTCTGAGCCACTGGTGCCCGGCTACATCCACCTCTTTACTGTGAGTTTCTCTCCTACAGTCGGTCACCTTAGAAGGCAAGAAGGGCAGGTTTTGAAGGACGAACATGTGACCAGAGTCAAAACTGCCCCCCCCAGACAGCAAAGACTTTCACATTGTGATTAGATTGCTTCCTTCAAGTGATAAGGACAGTGATAATGTCTTCTATACAAATAACTTCTTGATAATAATCTCGATACCACAACTGAGTCAGAGGCTGTTTATTTAGGACAAGTGCCTCTCAACCCTGTCCCAATTATTTCTCTATTTGAACCTATAGCTCCTCTGTAACCCAGGGAGGCTGAAATGCACTCACCCCTTTCTACAGCACACATGCCTCTTAATAAACCTCCTTATACTGCTCTCTGGCACTACTTTATTGCTTATCTTTTAATCCTTATCAGTTGTGGGGCCTGAACTCAGGGCCTGGGCATTGTCCTTGAGCCTCTTTGTGCTCAAGGCTAGTGACTACTTGAGCCACAGTGCCACTTCCGGTTTTTGAGTGGTTAATTGGAGATAAGAGTCTCTTGGGGACTTTTCTGCCTGGGCTGGCTTTGAACCACAATCCTCAGATCTCAGACTCCTGAGTAGCTAGGATGACAAGCTACTGGCTTCTGGCTTGTTTTTAATTAATTAATTAATTAATTTATTTATTTTTGTCCTTTTTTTGGTACTGGGGATCAAACTCAGGATGTTGTACTTGCTAGACAAGTGCTCTGCTACTGAGCTACATCCCAGCCAATTACTTTATTTTTATTCCTTATCTGGCGTATTAGGGCAACTGGCCAGACCCGACTCCTTGGAACCAATAAAGAGTTGGGTCTTTGGCGTAGAACTCCTGGTTATAAAATGATCACTCAACTACTTACCATCTTTCTGATTGGTCCTGAGCCCGAGGTTCCTATTAGGGAGGTGGAACGCTACACTTAAAGGCCAAAAAGAACCAAGCTCCAAGCTCATGCCTGTAATCCTAGTTACTCAGGATGCTGAGATCTGAGGATCACGGTTCAAAGCTAGCCAATGCAGGAAAGTCTGTGAGACTCTCATCTCCAATTGACTACCAAAAAGCAGGGAGTGGAGCTGTGGCTCAAGTGGTAGACTTAGCCTTGAGCAAAAATGCTAAGGAACAGAACCTAGGCCCCCAAGTTCAAGCCCCAATATTGGCAGGAAGTTGCTGTCCCTTAGTGTTTTCACTCCAGGTTGCTGCTCTATCACTTGAGACACAGCTCCACTTCCAGGTTTTTGGTGGTTAGTTGGACATAAGAGAGTCAGGTTTTTCTTCCCTGGCTGGCTTTGAACTGTGATCCTCACTCAGATCTCACCTCCTTAATAGGTAAGCTCAGCAGGCTCCTAGCTTGCTGACATAAGACTTTTAGAATAGAAGTTGGTTGACAGTGGGGTATGTCCTTCTAGAGTCTTCTCCCAGGTGGGGGTACATCTGTGTGAACTTCTTGCCAGTAATACAGTTGAGCCAACCCAGAGACAATAGCCTCTGTACCCTCTTTATTCCCATCTTCCTTAGGAAGATCCCAGGGTCTGGCCACTGTGCATAACAAGAGGTTGTTATATAGGCCTGACCTACACCACACAATCCTGTAACCATCAGCTCTACCGGGGGGGGGGGGGGGGGGGGGGAGGAGGGGAGGGGGAACACACACTTTGACAACCTGTAGGCCCCTGTAGGGCACTGTCTGTGGCCCAGCTCTTGGAGGAGGTAGAGAAAGTAGGGGTGGGGAAGCCGGTGTTTGAAGGAAGGATGGGTGAGGGTGTCTGTGTGTGTGTGTGTGTGTGTGTGTGTGTGTGTGTGTGCCTGTCTGGCTTTCCTGGGTGTGGCTGGACACATGTTTGGGGACAGGCAGCAGCTGTCACCTCTGTCACATGGCCTGGCTCAGGTTTTGGAGGGAAGCCAAGTAGGCGGGTTGTATTAGGCACATCTCCTCACTGGGTTAAGGAAGCAGAGAAGGGACCAGGTAACTTCTGCCTGAGTGCAAGATATACAGTAGAGAGGAAATTTTTTTTGGGGGGGGGGGTGGTTGGGTGTTTTTTGGGGCTTGAACTCAGACCCTGGGTGCTGTCTCTAAGCTTTTGTGCTCAAGGCTAGCGTTCTACCACTTTGAGCCGCAGCTCCACTTTTGGGTTTTAGGTAGTTAATTGGTGGTGATAAAAGAGTTTCATGGCTTTCCTGCCTGGGCTAGCTCTGAACCATGATCCTAGATCTCGGTCTCTTGAGTAGCTAAGATGACAGGGGTGAGCCACCAGCGCCCAGCCAGACTCTTTCTTTCTTTCTGAGATCTTCCCTCCCTCCCTCCTTCCCTCCCTCCCTTCCTTCCTTCCATTTCTCTTCCTCCTCCTCCTCCTCTTCATCTTCTTCTTTTGCCTGTTTTGAGGCTTGAACTCAGGGCCTGAGCTTCTTTTGTTCAAGTCCAGCGTGCTACCACTTGAACCACAGTGCCACTTCTGACTTTTTCTGTTTACGTGGTACTGAGGAATTGAACCCAGGGCTTCATGTATGCAAGGCAAGCACTGTACCACTAGACCATATTCCCAGCCCCAGACTAGTTCTTAAGACAAACAACCTAGGAGTGAGGGAGATAGAAAAATATGGGGTTTTCTGGAGGGGAATAAAAGGAAGTCTCCATTATATAACTGCAAAAGTGAAGATTCACACACAAAGGTATTTAAATTCTGTTCTCTGTATCTTTGTATATATTTGAAAGTCTCCATAATTATGCTTTCAAAGTCATCTGGAGCCAGATGCTGGTAGCTCATGCCCATAATCCTAGCTACTCAGGACGCTGAGATCTGAGGATTGAGATTCAAAGCCAGTGTGGACAGAAAACTCTGTGAGACTCTTACCAGCAATTAATGATTAAAAAGCCAAAAGTGGAGGTGTGGCTCAAATGAGAGAGTGCCAGCCTTATTTTAAAAAAAGCAAAGGGATAGCTTTACTTGCATGGATGGTGCTCTAACACTTGAGCCATGCCTCCAGGCCTGCTTTTTGCTGACAGTTCTGTAGATGGAACCCTTTAGACTTTTCTGCCTGGGTTGAAATATGATCTTCAGCATCATAGCCTCCTGAGTAGCAAGGGTCATAGGCATGAGCCACTGATGCCCAACTTCACTTTTTAAAATATTATCTGTGATAAAATAACATATATCACCGGGTGCTGGTGGCTCACGCTTATAATCCTAGCTCCTCAGAAGGCTGAGGTTTGAGGATCACGGTTCAAAGCCAGCCTGGGCAGGAAAGTCCATGAGACTCTTATCTCCAACTAACCACTGGAAAACCACAAGTGGAGCTGTGGCTCAAGTGGTAGAGCACTAGCCTTGAGCACGAACGCTCAGGGACAGTGCCTGGGCCCTAAGTTCAAGCCCCACACCGACAAAAAGAAATAATATAATAAAATGCACATAAGATACAACTGCTCCAGCTTCGGCATTTTGGAGCGTATGGCTCTGTGGTGCGGCGTCCACCCACACGGCTGTGCTGGCAGGCTGCAGGCTTTTCATCCCGCGCCGTACAGTTTTGCAATGACTTCTCCAGATCTCTCCTACCCTCCATCCCCCAGGGTCATAAATCACAACCGAGGGACCAGGGCACAGGGCCCTCTTCCCACTCGGGGTGGCAGCTCACCCCGGACTTGGCTGCACCAGGCTTCTGGTGACCTGGGAGTGGGCCAGCTGAGCTGCCTGGACTTCCGGGGACAGGTTCCGCCCTGGGGCGCAGGGTGGTTCCAGCAGGTCCTGAGCTCTCTGCCTCAGGGCGGGCACCAGAGCAAGTCCAGGCAGCTCTCAGCATCCACCTCCACGGCTTGCCTGGGGCTGCTTCAGGCCACTGGGGGAAGGAGGCAGAACCAAGACTCCTCCCCGGCTCTAGTGACTCAAGGAAGGCTGGCCAGGTCATAAAATCCACTCCCCCCCTCTCCCCACACACACACCAGGTGTGAGATCAGGGAACCCCAGCTTCTAGTTGCAGACAGCCACCTGTGACACAGGCTCTATAGCATTTGTGCAGGCGGTGGCAGGAGCTAGGGTGGGTGCCAGAAGGGTTGTCAGCCTGTTCTTTGTAAAGACTGAGTTCTTCAGATGCGGCGTCTACAGCAGCAACACCCGGCTCTTTCCCTCAGGCTCAGGCCTGGCCGTGCTCCAGAGGAACCAGAGGATAGGGAGGGCGGGAGGCACAGCTGTCAAGAGTCCCTGTTTGAGTTCCCTGCCGGTTCTTTTCACCTGAGTTATGCTATTTAATCCTCCCCAGTCATTTGTCCTGTTTTATCAATCCAAGAAGCCAAGGCTCAGAAAGGTCACCAGGAAGTTATGAACCCAGATGTCAGTAAGAGTGCCTTTCTTCATTTTCCTTCTCCGAGTGAGGAAACAGCCAGGAAGTTGTTTCCCAGCAGATGGTGGGTTGAGGGTGAGCATGGCCAGCTGTCAGGTCCTGGGGGAGGCTCAAAAAGGAGAAAATGGCTTCTGCCTGCCCTGCCAGGTTCTTTGCTGCACTAGAAATTAAGGTGTCATAAACCAAAGTCGGGCATGGGTGGCTCGCATCTGTAATCCTAGCTACTTAGGAGGCTGAGATTTCAGGAATGCAGTTCGAAGCCAGCCCAGGCAGAAAAGTACATGAAACTCTGACTTCCAATAAACTACTCCAAAAAAGCTGGAAGTGGCGCTGTGGCTCAAGTGGTAGAGTGCTTGCTTTGAGAAAAAGAATCTCAGAGATAGCACCCAGGCCCTAAGTTCAAGCACCAGGATACGCCTTGAGTTCCAACCAACATAGGACCCAATAGAGAGTCAGATCTGGAGCCCAGAAACTTGGGGATCCTAGGGATGTTATATGTTACAGCTCTCAGAGGGCGAGGGGGCAACTGTATGTGAATATAGTTTTGCAAATTAGAAGTCTCTCATAAGTGAAGACATGGTGGTAGACATCTGTAATCCCAGTACTTCTGAGAGGCTGAGGCAGGAAGGGAATTTAGGGCCAGCCTGAGCTACATAGTAAGATATCTCTGTCTTTAAAAGATGACGAGGGGCTGGGAATGTGGCCTGTTGGTAGAGTGCTTGCCTAGCATGCACGAAGCCCTGGGTTTGATTCCTCAGCACCACATACACAGAAGAGGCTGGAAAGTGGTGCTATGGCTCAAGTGGTAGAGTGCTAGCCTTGAACAAAAAGAAGCCAGGGACAGTGCTTAGGCCCTGAGATCAAGCTCCAGGACTGGCAAAAAAAAAAAAAAATGGCAAAAACTCTGTCAACAAAAAGTCATACTGGCTGGGCACCAGTGGCTTATGCCTATAATCCTAGCTACTCGGGAGGATGAGATCTGGGAATCTTGGTTCAAAGCCAGACCAGGCAGTAGAATCAGTGAAACTCTTATCTCCAATTCAAAGCCAGAAGTGGAGCTGTGGCTCAAGTGGTAGAGTGCTAGCCTTGAGCAAAAGAAGCTCAGGGTCAGTACCAAGGCCCTGAGTTCAAGACAGAAAAAAGAAATGCCACCCAGAAATGGGTGACAGTCTGTCTACGCATGGTGTTAAATCTCTAGTGATCTGCAATCTCCCCTAGTTGACAAGATTCCCAGAGAGAGGATTCATGATAACTTGAGTTTATTTGGAAGATACAATAAGGGGAGCTCCAAGAAGGCTTCCCATGTACCCCCATTCTCCATCTGCCTCTGGTCACAGGAATCAGCATAGACAAGTAGTGTCATATTTGGGGTGTATTCCCTGAATTCCTGCAAGGCACTGGCAGACTGTGGATGTGAGCTGGGCACCATCCCCTGTCTGTTCCTGGCCTGCTATCCCTGGAAGGTGACAGACAGGTGACCTAGAAATAGGAGGCTGCCCTGTGACAATGTCCTGGGGCAGTAGAATGATTCATTTTGCCTTAAGAGTGAAAGGAGGGGCCTTGGAGACACTGAGTGGCTCCTAATGGGTTGTTCTCCCAACCGGCCACTTACAGAGGAGGCCCAGAGGCTGTCCCCAGATCCCAGGGGTACTGTGACAGTGGCCGGGCTGAGCCTGAAGGAATCATAGGACCAGTCTTGAATCACAGCAGAAGTGGGTACAGAATGGGGACGGGACAGAATGCGTGGGCCAGAAGGCTCCCTCAGGGCAGAGTGGGGATGAACAAGGTGGGTGGAAAGGAGCCCACGGAGGTTGATGCAATGCTCAAGAAGCAAAGTGACAAGGCTAAAGGTGGTATTCAGAGACATGGGGCAGTTCCTACTCACCATGGTGGCCTGAACACAGTACTGCCCTGGCCACTTCTGGGCAGTAGGGATGTAGGAACTTCCCAGACCAGGAAGATGGACCTGTGACAAGGGTGAACACAAGACAGGCTCCATCTCCTGGTGACAGACTTTTCCCTAGGGGAAAGGGAGAACCACCAATGGACATTAGCACTTTGTCAGCTGTGGTGCAGGCTACTTTACAGATAGACACTGGTTCCCTGAATTCACCCAGAGGAGTTAGGATCCCCTGATAAGAAGGGCTAACTGATGCTTAGAGAAATTAAACTCTCTAAAACAGCCAATTCAGGAAGGAGGGGTGTCCAGGGAGCTCGATTTCACTTCCCCTGGCCTGGTACTCCAAGTGCCTCACCCCTTGGCATTTTGGCAGTGTGGCTTCCAAGCCAATGGCACTAGAATATCAGGTCTGGGGTTGAGATCCAGGTATGCATGAATAAAGTTCAAAGACTGCACCTCCTTCCTCAGAGGCCAACTCAGGGCCCAGAGCTTGGCCCTGCCCTGCTAGGAGGCAAGCCCCAAGTAGGGGGGAAAGAGGCCCGGTCTCTGGCTGGCTTCAGCTTCTGGCTCTCCACCCTGCCTGCCCCAATTTGTTGTTGTTGTTGTTGTTGTTGTTTTGAGACAGGGTCTCCTTGTGGAGCTATGGCTGGCCTTGAACTCCAGGCTCAGCATATGCCAACAGGCTTGTATCACTAAGCCTTTCCTCCCCCAACGCCCCTCCCCCCCTCAAGGCCTCAGAGAGGCAGCCCGTTTCTTTGCCAAGAATAGGCTCTTGGAGAGGGGGGCACAACAGAGCATGTCCCCTTTCAGGACCTTGGTTTTTCCATTAGAAGGGGATGAACTGAAGACACCCAGGGTTCAATGG
This sequence comes from Perognathus longimembris pacificus, assembly GCF_023159225.1. Lineage (NCBI taxonomy): Eukaryota > Metazoa > Chordata > Mammalia > Rodentia > Heteromyidae > Perognathus > Perognathus longimembris. The sequence continues at coordinate 15,629,246 of NC_063185.1, forward strand.
CTGCCTTCTGATGTACGCTTGAGAAGATGAAGAGCAATGAAGGGCTGAAGCTAGCTCTTCCCTGGGGCAGCTGTTGCCCTCTGCTTTGTCATTTCCCATCCAGGTGACCAAGGTGACAACATGAAAGGACTTAGGAAAAGTGTATGGGAATGGTCTGCCAGGCCATTTCCTCAGCCTGTGGAAGGAAAGGGTGCACTTAAGCACTTAGGCTCTCAGAGCCTACAGCCTGTGCCTGTGCACCAACTGGGAACAGGAAGCCTGGTCCAGGCCCCAGGGGTCTGATCGTGTTTCCTTGAATGACATCTGACATCTGCTAGAAGGGGAGAGCCAGGCTATTCTCTTCTCCTGCCCCAGTCCCTCAGCTCTGCAGCCCAGCCTCTTACCTCTTGGCTGGGTCCCTCACTTCTGCCCTCCTTTGTCTTCAACATCTCTGAGCTCCAGAAATTCTTTTGATTCCACCCCGTCCCCCGCCCCCGCCCCCCACCACTGCTGGGATAGTCTGTGCTACTGAACTCCCTTCCTCTTCCTTCCCACTGGTGGTGGGATTCTTGATTTGGGGAAGCAAGGGAGACTTTGGAAAATTCGCTGCATTTATAACCATCGAAGCGGATGGAGGAGGGGAAGGAGGCAGGCTACTTGCCTCTAAACCTGAGCTGTCATCAGAACTTAACTTTCACAAGCCTCCCCTCCCACCTCCAGTGTCCTCAAAGAAGTGTGTGTGTGTGTATGTGTGTGTGTGTATACACTGATACCAGGGCTTGAACTTGGGGATAGCATTTCTGCTCAAGGCTGGTGCTCTACCACTTGAGCCACACCTCTACTTTCAGATTTTTGGTGGTTAGTTGGAAAACAAAGTCTCAAGGACTTTTCTGCCAAGGCTGGGTTTTAACTATTATCCTCAGATCTCAGCCTCCTGAATAGCTAGAATTACAAGACTGAGCTACCAGCACCTGGCTTCTTATTGTTTGTAAATGAAGTAATCTTTGTGCCATTTTATTTGGGGGTACTGGAAATTGAATCTAGGCATCCTAAGCTCATGCTATAGCACTGGATTACATCCTCGGCCCAAGCCACGTTAAGGTGTGCAATGCAGTGGCACTTGGTACATAAAAGTGTGTAAGCACCAAACCTATTCCAATATGAAGCCCCTCCCCCCGCAAATGCAGTAATTGCTGCTCATTTCTCCCTCCCTGTGGACTTCTCTGCTCTCTGGAGGAATCTTGCTCCAACACCTGTTTCCATGTTGGAGCATGTGTCTCACTTCATTTCTGGAAAACACTCCCCCCCCCTTTTCCGTAATCCTCATACTGGGGATTTGAAATCAGAACCTCCTGCTAGAGCGACCTGAGTCACAATGCAGTGACTCAAGCCTTCAGCCCCTCGCTCTTCACTCCTTTCTATCCCTGAGTAATATTCCATTGTATGGACAGACCACAGTTTGTTCCTGTGTTCATCAGTTGTTCCGACAATTCAAGAATGTTTCCTGGGTTTCCTGGGTTTAATCTCCAGTACCAGGAGGAAGAAACAAAACAAAACAAAAATGGGCGCGTGCGCGCACACACACACACACACACACAAAACCCCAGCTGTTTCCGCCTTTTAGGTACTATGCACAGTACTGCTATGACCATCTAAAGTACTTGTCTAAATGAATGTCTGATTTCAGTTCTCCCGATTGAACACCTAGGAGTGGAACTGCTGGGTCACACGGCAGGGCCACGGTTAGCTTTCTTTTTCAGAGGAAAGGATGTTTTAACTTCCTGGATTTGAATGCCTTTGAGTGTCCAGTGTTTTGACTCAGTTTCCTTTCTTCCCATCGTCTTTCCTACGCTGGGCCTGTTTGACTCATTTCTATTATGTGTCTGCTCCCCCCACCTCTGGCTCCTGAATTTAGCTATCCCTAGAGGGCTTCCAAAAAATAAATTAATTAATTAAAGAAAGACACGAAAAACCAACAACAGCAAAAACTCTCAGGAGGCCGAATTCAGGTGCTAAGGTGCAATCTCTTTCGGGTTCGGGGTACTTGTTTGGCTCAGTCTCCAAAGAGGAAAATAAGGGTTTACCTGGAAGGAAGCATCAAGGATCTGAGGGGTGAAGACCAGCCAGGCCAGGAGGAGGAGTGGGCGGGCGGTGCGCCCTGCGGGGCTCTCCACGGGGCTGGGGGCTCCGGTTCCCCCCTGGGTCCCAGCCGAGGCGCACAGGGATGACACCCCCACCCCCACCCCGGGTCCGGGGCGCAGCAGGCGGCGGGGCGCGCGCTCCGGAGGATGGAGATCGGCTGCAGGCGGAGACTCGGGGCGGGGTCCGGTTGGTTCGCGGGGTGGGCGGGGGTTGTCCCCCCCCCGTCCCCGCCCCCCACATCCGGGGGCTGGGCCAGGCCGAGCTCTGGGCTCCCGGCGCCCGGGGTGAGTCAGGCCGGGTTTTCCCTCCTCCTCCTCTAAGACCAGTGCCGCCGAGCGCGTCCCTTCCTCGCCAATCCGGCTCCGGCGCTCTCCCGCCCGCCCGCGGTTTCCCCCGTGCCTGGCCACCGCGATCTCGCAGTCCCGGCCCGAGCGGGCGCCGTGGAGGAGGGTTCGAACCCGCGCCGGGGACCCGGAGCGCGCGAGGGGCGCGGACCGAGCGCCGAGCCGGCCGGCGAGCGCGGCGTCAGCATGGTGAGTGGGGCGCGCCACGGGCCGGGGGGGCGCTGCTTCCCGAGCTCGCGTGCTCCGGGCGCCCTTGGACAGGCTGTGCAGCCCCCGTGCCAGCCAGCCGAGGATCGGGGCTGAGAGATGGGCGGGGGTGGCAGGGTGCGCCCAGGTGTTTACCCCCCACCCCCCGCCCCCCGTTTCCCGGGCACTGAGGCTCTGCCACAGAGTGGGGACCGATCGATCGTCTCTCCTTGGCTTTCCTGGGAGCGTCGCCCGGGTCGGTTACCCCCCGGGGAGCCTCGGCCAGGTGGGACTGGTGCCCTTGGCTTCGGAGTCTGACCTCGGCCCAGCCGCAGGGCTTGGCCCCGGGGAGGGGCGGGGGACCGATGCGCCCTTCCCACCCCGCCCCCCTGGAGCTCCTGGAGGATCCCGGCCACCTCTACCCGCCTTCTCGGGATCGTGGCAGCCCCGTGGGGATGCTGACCTCGTCTTCACCTTCCTGGGGAGATCTCTCCCCTGACCCTGCGCCTCAGGATACCCTCCCTTGAATTTTTCTTAGTGTTGTGCCCCAGCCCCTCTGCTCTCTCCCAGCTCGCAGCTGTGGACCTGCGGATTGGGTGACAGGATGGCAGGTACCCTGTGCCAGCCCTGGTCGTACGTAGCCTTTGGTCAGTCCAGGACCAGGTGGGAGCTAGGCTCTTGGGTGTATCAAGAAAGAAGACTGGACCCCCCTCTCCTCCCCAAGGAACAGCTCGGGCCTGTCAGTCTGTCTTCTTCGGAGGGAGGGAGGTGAACCGGGAGGCCCTCCTGGGTCCGGGTGATCAGCTCCTCCCAGCCCTCCCAGGCAGGGCTCCTTTGCCTACTGGCTGCGTGTGGGTGTGTATGTGCCAGACTGAATGAACGCGGCCAGCCAGCTCCCGCCACCGCCTTTAGCGCTGAAGAGTCCTGCAACAGCCAAGCTTCCACTATTTCCTCCTGACCCCCAAGGGCAGGGGGAGGAATCCCAGGCTGAGAGATAACTTCCACTCCATTCATACCAGCCTGGCTGCAAACGTCCTTGGGAAGCAGTCTTGGGGGGAGGGGGCTGGGCAGGCTACATGCAACAGCATTATGTGTCCTGGGAAGGTGACCCCTAGCTGGGACAGCCTTGTGCAAGTAGAGACACCTTCTGATCTGAGACTAGAGAGATCACGCCTCTATAGGGGGTCTTGAACAACATGGCTTCCCCATTCGAGGCCTCAGTTTCCCTATTTGTAAAATGGACTGAGGGTCATTATGGCCCTGCCTAGATAGATCTGTTGATGGTGTGTGTGTGTGTGTGTGTGTGTGTGTGTGTGTGTGTGTGTAAGAGAGAGAGATTTTGAGACAGATCCTGAAGGGCAAGGGCTGAGAACGGGAGTTCCGTGCCATCGTCACACAGTGGTGCCAAGACCACTCCTGCACAGGTTAGCCCCTAGACCACGTCTCCTCCAGAGTCTCCTGCAGCCAGGGCATGCCCGCTTCTTCCTCCTCCCTGTAGTCACCCACCGCCCCCCATTTGGAGCCTGGGACATTCCAGTCTCATTCCTCTGGGGCAGCTGCAGTCACACCCCTTAGCAGGCCTGATCCTCTAGCAGGTGGCAGGACACTCCCCTGAGGCCAATGGGCCCCAGGGGCTTAAATTCAGGGCCTGGGCAGTGTCCCTTAGGTCTTTTGCTTCAAGGCGGGTCCTCTGCCTCTTAAACCACAACTCCACTTCTGGCTTTTTGGTGGTTAATTAGAGATGAGTCTCATAGATTTTCCTGCCCTGCCTGGCTTTGAACTTGTTTTCTCAGATCTCAGTCTCCTCAGTCGCTAGGATTACAGGCGTGAGCCACCAGCACCCAGAGAGATGACAGAACTCCCATCGGAGGAGGATTCAAATCTGTACAGGGAACAGGTGCACAGATTTTTTCTCTGCTTGGTGGCCAGGGCAGCCCCATTTTCCTATTTCTACCAAGAGTTGTTCCAGAAGAGATGCCCCCTCTGTGTTTGGGGCTCTCAGTGCTGCTGGCTCATCTCGGGGTTAGTGAAGGGGCCCTGTTGGGGCCAGCTGGGGCATGTGGAGAATATGGCTGCCCCAAACCTCCCCAGCTGAGTGATTGTGGGTTTTCACATCAGTGCTGAGCTCTGGGGCCCAGGGCAGGTAGCCTGCTGTGAGGAGAGCCGCCCAGGCCCTCAGAGAAAGCCCATGCGCTCCGCTCTGCTGTCTTTCTGTTCTGTGGAGTCCCTTGGAGGCTGCGCAGCACCAAATCCTTTGCAGCCCTGTGTGCTCTGCTGCCCGGGTCTGAGCAGGCAATCTCCAGTCTTAGGCTTCCAGGCAACAGAAGGAAGGAATGTATGTGTGTGTTGGGGGAGGGGTGGAGGTGGAATGGGTTCTTTAAAAAAGGATTGTCCCCTGACTGAGACCTAGGTCTGGGACAGCTTCCTAGAGAAGCTGGTGTGGGGGGGGGGGGGGGGCCTCAGCCTTGTGGGGAAAGCTGATAATGCAGCCTGAGGGGTTGCCTAGGAGGGACTGGGGGTGACCTTGTGCAGGCTATATGGTCATATGTTGTTGGGCCTCTCTCTCTTATCTTTCTCTCTTTCCACTCTTCTCGTGGCACCCCCCCCCCTTGTTCACCACCTCCCCCAAACTGGGGCTTAAACTCAGGGTCTTGCACCCTTGCTTGGCTTTTTCATTCAAGGCTGGCGCTCCAACACTTGAGGCACAGCTGTACTTCAGGCTCTCTGTGTGTGTGTGTGTGTGTGTGTGTGTGTGCGCGTGCATGCTAGTCCTGGAGCATGAACTCAGGACCTGAGTACTGTCCCTAAGCTTCTTTTGCTCAAGGCTAGCTCACTACCACGTGAGCCACAGCCCCGTTTCTGAATAGTCAGAGATAAGAGTCTCACAGACTTTCCTGCCCCGGCTGGCTTGGAACCATGATCCTCAAACCTCAGCCTCCTGAGCAGCTAGGACTATAGGCTTGAGCCACCAGTGCCCTCCTTGCGGTTGCTTCTCTTGGTATCCTGAAGTGCATGTCTGCCCAGAGGAGGCTGACACAGTGTGTTTGTGGTGAGGTGAGCAGACCTAGCGTCACTGCCGCTGCCCCCGCCCTTCTGGCCACACAGGACTCAATGGTTCACAAACCTTTTCACCTCTGCAGTCTCTCTTGTCATAGTCACCCTATTAAAGAAGGCTGTTAGTGTCTGGGGTGGGTCTCCACAGAGAAGGGGGGCTGACTATCCAGAGCCCAGCAGTGACAGATCAGTGTACTTTTACCATACAGTGCTGTCTTGGTGGGCCGGCTTGTCACCGCAAGGAGGTGTCAGATGGGGAGGAAGGATCACTCAGTTCCAGTTCTTTTTGGCTGTGAGTGACATTTGGGCCCTGCTACACATTTAATAACTGTAGTTTGGATTCCTTGGCGTCTTTACCCTCTCCATTGCTGTAGCCCAGGGCTCAGTCATCTCATCTTTCTGATCTCCAGGAAATGGGGGCAGTATTGCTGGGTGCTGGTGGCTCATGCCTGTGATCCTAGCTACTCAAGGGGCTGAGATCTGCCTGGGAAGGTGGCTTAGTGCTAGAGTGCTTGCCTAGCATGCATGAAGCCCTGGGCTTGATTCCTCAGCACCACATAGATAGAAAAAGCCACAAGTGATGCTGTGGCTTAAGTGGCCAAGTGCTAGCCTTGAGCAAAGAAGCTCAGGGGCAGTGCCCAGGCCCTGAGTTCAAGTCCCAGGACTGGAAATAAATAAATGAATGAAACAAGAGGGTGAGATCTGATGGCCACAGCTTGAAGCCAGTTGAGTCAGGATAGTCCATGGGACTCTTATTTCCAAGTAAGCACCAAAAAGCTGGAAGTGGAGTTGTGGCTCAAGTGGTAGAGCACTAGCTTGAGTGGAAAAGCTAAGGGACAGTACCTAGGCCCTGAGTTCAAGCCCTAGTACTGGGGCACACATGCAAATACACACACACACACACACACACGGATACACACAGAGGAAGGGGTGGTATTATGGTATAGGACTAAATAGTGAAATCCCCTAAGAAGTGTCTGTGTTTGTCAGGGGCCCAGTATCTGCATTCCTTACAGGGTTTGACTGTTCACAAGGGGCTCAGCTGGGTTGTTCAAACTCACAACTTGCCTCCCTGTCTTGAGGTGTAAGGAAGTAACCTGAGGGAGCGTTGGAAGGTTATGATATTGGCCCAGGGTGCAGTTGAGGGCTGTAGAGCTGGGGTGGAGGACCAGGCTCACTCACCCCTCGAGGGAAGCTTTGTCTTTCGCCAACACAAAACCTGGAAATGGTTGAGGAAGACCCAGCCTCCTAACGGCCATTGTGTGGGGGTGGGAGTGGGTGTCCGGGAAGCTTATTGGATGGGTGGAGGACACCCAGATGCAGCCTCACTGACTGCCCGGCATCTGCTCGGGGAAATGGGAGGCGTGTGTGGGTGGGAGAGAGGCAGAAAGGGTAGTATTCACTGCGTGTAGTTTATACCTACTGTATGCTGGGCACAGGGTGGGGCAGGACACATGAATCAGTGACTCTAGGGTCCAGCCCCTGCCTTCCAGAGTGTGGGTCCCAGCTCTGTGAAGGGAGACAGTCTCTAAGTCTGGTCCCATGGTGTGAGGAAACCTGCCCTGGCCAGGCCTGGAATTATCTTACCACTTCATCGCCAGTGATAAGCACTATCATTACCTTTCTAACAGCCAGGCTCCCAGAAGCGAGGGGCTTGGCCAAGGTCACACACTGATTAACCCCGCCACTGGCTGGGATTTGAGGCCCACCCTGCTGTTGGAAGGCTTTGGTTTAATAGCAGGAAGGCTTTGGTTTAATAGCAGTATGCAAAGGCTGGTGAGCAATGGGCTTGTCCTTTCCCCACTCCCTCCCACTACTACCCAGACCTGAACACCTGTTCAGGAAACCGGGGCCATTGTTCCTCCCATTGGGCCTTTCCTGTTTGTATCACCATCCTTCCTCCTCTTGGGCCCTTCCTGTTTGTGTCCCTCCCACTGTAGCCCACCCCCACCTCCACCCCACACAAGCCATGTGTTTCCCTGGAGTAGGTCCTGAAGGAAGAGGAAAGAATAATAAAGTTCTTTCGTTCCTCCTTGCCCCACACATTTGGTGAGGAAGCTGATGGAAGAGGGAGAAAGGGCAGATAGAATCTGAGTCTGTCCATGGTAGCCCTTTGCTAGTCTAGGCCTGGAGGCCTGCCCCCCTCCTCGCCCCCCCCCCCCCCCCCCCCCGCCATCCTGCTGCTTGAGGACCTACCCTCCCCACCATGGCCACTAGCTGGAGCTCCTTTCCGTCTAAGATTGAAGCCAATTCAGTAGTGTGTTTGACAGGCAGGTGGCTTTAGGGGCTGTATTCCTTTATTTATTTAATTTTTATCTTGTGCTGCTACTGGGGTTTGAACTTAGAGCCTGGGTGCTGTCCCTGAGCCGTTTTGCTCAAAGCCTACCACTTCTGGCTTTTTTGGTGGTTCATTGGAGTTCAGGATCGTGGAGACTTTCTGCCAGGGTTGGCTTTGAACTGTGATCCTCGGATCTCAGCCTCCTGAGTAGCTAGGATTAGAGGCGTGTGGCACAGAAGCCTGGCCTGTATGTCTTTCTCTTGCCAACCTCTCTGGCACCCAGGGCCTCTGCCCACAGCCGCCTCTCTGGGGCCTGACAGGAGCCATCAAGGGCTTGGTTGAGGGCATTCAGGAAGGCTACTGAGGCTAATGGAGACTCTTGATTCCCAGAAGCAGCTGCCTGTGCCCTGTTGAAACTTCATGGCCACAGCCTCAGGCCCAGCTGGCATTGCCATGGGAAGCGTGGGCAGCCTGTTGGAACGGCAGGACTTCACCCCCGAAGAGCTTCGGGCAGCACTTGCCGGGTCCCGGGGTTCACGCCAGCCAGATGGGCTCCTTCGGAAGGGATTGGGTCAGCGTGAACTCCTCAGTTACCTGCACCTCCCCAAGAAGGACAGCAAGACCCCCAAGCGGGCACCAAGAAATGAGCCTGCCGATTATGCCACCCTCTATTACCGGGAACATTCTCGGGCTGGTGACTTCAGCAAGACTTCGCTGCCGGAGCGGGGTCGGTTTGACAAGGTATGCCTCTGCCCCTGGACCTTTATCTGGGGGATGTTGGGGGTGGGGAGGTGTGGCCCTCTTTGGGGACCCTCATACTGGCTGGGATGGGGTGAGGATAGGGCAGAGACTGAGGTGTGGACAGCCTGCCACAGGCTGGCCCAACAACAACCCCTCACTCACACCTGCCCCCCCCCCCACCCCGTCTCTCTGCCAGTGCCGAATTCGCCCTTCAGTCTTCAAGCCTGCCGCGGGCACCGGGAAAGGCTTCCTGTCCATGCAGAGCCTGGCTGCCCACAAGGGCCAGAAGCTGTGGCGCAGCAATGGCAGCTTGCACACACTGGCCTGTCACCCACCCCTAAGCCCAGGGCCCCGTGCCAGCCAGGCCCGTGCGCAGCTGCTCCATGCCCTCAGCCTCGATGAGGGGGGCCCCGAGCCAGAGCCCAGCCTGTCTGACTCCTCCAGCGGGGGCAGCTTTGGCCGAAGTCCTGGCACTGGCCCCAGTCCCTTTAGTTCCTCCCTTGGCCACATCAACCACCTTGGGGGCTCCCTGGATCGAGCCTCGAGGAGCCCCAAGGAGGCTGGGCCGCTGGCTGTGCTGAGCTGTCTGCCTGAGCCACCACCCCCCTACGAGTTCTCCTGCCCCACTGCTGAGGAGGTAGCTGTGCTGCCTACGGCCTGTGAGGAGCTCAAGAGGGACCTCGGTGACCAGAATGGCTGTAACCCCTTCTCACAGGTGAGGAATCCCCTGCCCTGGGGTCTCTTGGTATTGGGATTTGGCTAGACAGGGATTTCCCCCTGTCAGCTTGACTAATATGGCTCTGCACAAAGGAATAGGGGGATGTCACTGGGTCCTGGTGGCTCAAGCCTGTAATCTGAACTACTCCAGACACCGAGATCTGATCCTGTCAGTGTTCAGAGCTAGCTGGGGAAAGAAAGTCCTTGAGACTCCTATCTCCAATTAACAATCTCCAAACCAGAAGTGGAGCTGTGGCTCAAGTGGTGGAGCACTGGCCTTGAGGGAAAAAGCTCAGAGACAGTGCCCTGCTCCTGATTTCAAGTCCCAGGACCGTCCCAATAAAAGCAAGGGAACGCCTACCCTTCTCTCTCCACATCCCAGATGGCAAGGAAGCTGTGTCACGGGTAGTCCTTGCCTGAGAGCTGTGCAGGAAGGAGGGGGAGTGTTTGGAGGGCATCCCCATTTGAGGGGTATGTGTGGCTGGGGTGTTCTGGGTCTGGTGGTTAATGAGACCAGTGGTGGCTGCGTCATTAGGGTGGTGATCTGTGGGATGGTGGAGCCTGTAGCATCCAGCGATGGGCCTTTGTCTGGATATCTGCCATGGCTGCACTGGCCCCATCCCATGCCTTCCCCCCCCCCCCCACAGGTACTAGAGGAACGACATCGGCTGTGGTTGTCCGAGCTAAAGCGCCTATATGTGGAAAGGCTGCACGAGGTGTCCCAGAAAGCTGAGCGCAGTGAACGCAACCTCCAGCTACAGCTGTTTATGGCCCAGCAGGAGCAACGGCGCCTGCGCAAGGAGCTACGGGCTCAGCAAGGCCTGGCCCCTGAGTCTCGGCCTGCTGGCCCTGTGCCAGAGACTGACCCCAGTACCCGACCAGAAGAGGAAGCTCGATGGGAGGTAGGAGACCCATCAGAACTCCTGTCCCAGTGCCCCCCCCGTCCATCTTCCGCCCACCCCAAGCCCCCAGCCTGCACCCTACACCCTGCTTTTTCCTTGGCCCACGTGCATCCATGCTGCGCTTCCCCCACCCCCAGGTCTGCCAGAAGACGGCTGAGATTAGTCTCCTGAAGCAGCAGCTGCGGGAAGCCCAGGCGGAGCTGGCACAGAAGTTGGCTGAGATCTTCAGTCTGAAGACACAACTTCGGAGCAGCCGGGCCCAAACCCAGGCTCAGGATGCCGAGCTGGCCCAGCTGCGGGAGGCTGTGCGCAGTCTTCAGGAGCAGGCCCCTCGGGAGGAAGCCCCAGGCAGCTGTGAGACCGATGACTGCAAGAGCAGGGGGCTCCTGGGGGAGGCTGGAGGCAGCGAGGCCCGAGATGGTGCGGAGCAGCTGCGCGCAGAGCTCCTCCAGGAGCGGCTCCGGGGCCAGGAGCAGGCGCTGCGCTTTGAGCAGGAGCGGCGGACTTGGCAGGAGGAGAAGGAGCGGGTGCTGCGCTACCAGCGAGAGATCCAGGGAGGCTACATGGACATGTACCGCCGGAACCAGGCGCTAGAGCAGGAGCTGCGCTTGCTGCGGGAGCCTCCTACACCCTGGAGCCCTCGCCTGGAGTCCTCCAAGATTTGAGGCTAGCAGAGTGAGCAGACATCAGATGTACTGTCAGAAGATAGCCTGGAGACGCCAGGCTCCTCCCTAATACCAGTCTGGGGCAGAATCTGCCGAGGCCAGCTAGGAGAGGAGCGAGGAGAGGAGAGGAGGGATCCAGTGGGCGGTGGGCTGGATAGGGTGCCAGCTACAGGAGCCAGGGTAAGGCCCTCCTGGCAGAGAGGAGCACCCAGGCAGGACCCAGCCCTGCTCCCCAGAGTGGGTGTGGCCCAGTGAAGGAGGTTGGAGTCTGGAGCCCCTGCCCGATGCAGAAGGGCAGGCATGGGAGAGGGGGGTTACAGCCCTTGGCTGAGGCCTGCCTTGATTGAAGGAGCCTGGGGTGGGGACATTGGCCTCCTCCAGAATAAAAGCACATTTTCTACGAGGAGACCGTGGGTGATAACGTTAGGGCCTCAAACAAGCCAACTTGGGCGGTAGCTGCTTCCAGGGTTGCCATCACGGTGGTTGTTGCTTGTCTGCAGCTGCCCATCATGTGTTGAGAGCGGAGGATTCTTACTCCTCTCTCTCTAGTGCTACCCCATTCTGAAGATGCCGGGTGGGCTGGAATTCTTTTCTTCTGTAGTATCAGTGAAATTTTCAGAAGGAACATTAAATACTAGGGAACTGCAGGAGAATGAAATGACATGTCAATCAAGGTATTTCAAGGACTTGAAGTGTTTATTGGCGGGAAATTGAGCTCAAGTGTAGCAGGCTCCGTGCCAGGTTTGGGGCCAGCCCAACACAGTTTGCCCTGGAGCATCCAGAGGCTTCTGTGGGGCTCCACCCTTTCTGGAGCTCACCTCCCGTCTACCTGAAGGAAGATCTGTGAGGAAAGTTTGTGTATGGGTCATTTGGTAAAGGGTTCCCACCAGAGCAAGAGGAATGAAACATTTTCTCACTTGTATGGAGGGCTATGGGTATTTTTTTTTTTTTTGCCAGTCTTGGGGCTTGAACTCAGGGCTTGAGCACTGTCCCTGGCTTCTTTTTTTGCTCAAGGCTAGCACTCTACCACTTGAGCCACAGCAGCACTTCTGGCTTTTTCTGTTTATGTGGTGCTGAGGAATCGAACGCAGGGCTTCATGCATGCAAGGCAAACACTCTACTGCTAAGCCATATTCCCAGCCGGGCTATGGGTATTTTTAAGCAAAAGTGAGAGGTGATGTAAATTTCATTCCAGAACATTCTCTTCTGGGGAGAAGCGGTTCCTCACTCCTCACCCCTGTCATGTCTCCAACCATACAACTGTCAGCCCTCTTTGACGCCTTCTCTCAGCTAAAATTGGTCTCAAGTCCTTCAAAACTTATGCTCCCTTCCTGTGTTGCTGGCCCAATGCACGTGATGTCTCCGCCTCTCTGTCTCCCGTGGGGGTGGGGCGTGACCATGTGTGTGCACACACACACACACACGTGCATGTGCCAGTAGTCCGAGCACTGTCCTTGAGCTTTTTTTTTGCTCAAGACTGCCACTCTACCACTTGAGCCACTGCTCCACATCTGGCTTTTGAGTAGTTAATTGGAAGTAAGAATCTCATGGACTTTTCGGCCTGGTGTGTTTTTGAACCCTGGTCTTCAGATCTCAGCCACCTGGATAGCTGGGATTACGGAGGTGAGCCACCAGTGCCTGGCTTTCCCTGTTTTTTGTTTTGTTTTTAAATTATTCTTTCTTCTATAGTGCCTTCCTATGTAGCCCCAGCAGTCTTTGAACTCTAATCTTTCCTTAATCTCCCAACCAATTCCCTCATTTCTAGACACAAAGTCTTGCTTTTCATTACAGATGCATCGTTGGAAAGGTTGCCATACATTGGTTGTGTGCTAGGCACCTGTATTGGATTGCTGTGGGTTTGGGGGGCACTGGATGAACTTCAGGGAAGACCATAACCATCTCTCTAGTCCCTTCCTTAGGACCACTCAGGCCTTCTTAGAAGTGCTCCACGGAGCCCTAGGTTGCTCCCTCCAGCGGTCCTTTGGTCAGGCCAAGCCAGGCAGTCCCTTAGGCCCAGCCAGCGGGAGCTGGGGTGGGCATGGCCATTGGAGGGCTCTGGCACAGAAGCTGACTTGTCCCTCCTTTTCTTCGGGAGGAGAGAGGGGTGTGAGTTGTCTGCTTTGTTTATGGCTGGGTGAATGGCAGGGGTGTGTAGACAAGTGCTTGGGGGTGGTGGGTGTGTCTAAGGGGGTGTGTTTAGGACTCTAGGGTTGGAGGCTAGAAAGACAGCTTCCTGTCCCTCCCTCTCCCCATCTCTTCCCAACAGTCCCACACCTGAGCAAGACCCATACTTGGATAGATCCGGTGCCTCCAGAAGACCCCACCTAGCCCCTCACCTGGTCAGAGGAGGGAAGAGGGAAGTGTCTGCCTTCGCAAGCCAGTCCCCACAAACTCTGCTCCCCACTGCCATTCCATGGGCCCCTTCAAATCCTAGTCTGTGGGCCTTTGGACCCTCAGACATCCTCCCATAACTGAAGCCGAGGTGCTGGCCTGAGTCCTACATCACTCACCACAGCTGGGAACTGGTCAGGCGGGGTACCCACGTGCCTCCCAGTGGCTGGGGCCCACCTTTTGGTATACCAGCTCTGCAGAACAGCTCCCCACCCAGCAATTAGGGAGCTGGGCCGGCCAGTACAGCCAGCGGGGAGTGGGTGGGCGGTACCAAAACTTGGCAGTCATGCCAGAAACCAGGGCCAGGCCCAGATATAGGGGGGAGGGCGCCTCAGAGAACCAGATCCTGGTTAGCTCGTCTGTGCTGGGCAAACCAGTTCCTTGGTCACCAAGCAAGCTGGGTGGCTCTGGGGCCAGCTGGTCACAGGTGTCACAGTGGTTACTGTTTGTGCCAAGTCCTCCCTCCTGCCCTTAGCTTCCCTCAGGCTCCGCCTTCCCCTATGGTCTCCTGGCTGACACCTGGCCCTGGGTAGGCAGTTCTGTGCAGAAGTACGGCAAACCCTCAACACTGTACTGTTCTCTCTGGCTCTAACCCCTCCTGTTCACTCAGACCTTCCAGTCAATCTTTGGACACTAGCCTGTCATGAGGCCTCCAAGGTCCCCGACAGTGGTGCCCCCTTGTGGTGTCAGTGACCTCAGCAGCCCCCCAGCCCTCCATCCCTCATCTGCCATGCCGTCCTGGCTTGAACCAAAGACCTACAAGAAGAAGCAGGTACAGAGAGGCCAGGCATTGCCACTGGAGGGTGAGGGCTTCAGCAGGTCCTGACCTTGTCAGGGAGGTAGGGAAGTCTGCTGCAGCTCTCCTGGGCAGGGCCCTGGTGCTCCTTGCCTCTCCCAGAAATTCCCTGAACTCTCTCTTCCTTCTCCCACTCTGCCTGCAGCCCCCTATGCCTTCAGCTCTTTCTGCCGCCACTGTAATAGTTCCATTGCCTCTGCCGCCACTAGGCTGTGGGCCTTGCCTGATCTGGCTTCAGCCCCAAAGGCACTAGGGGAGGTAGACACAGGGTTCACCAGACTTGCCCTCTCCCCAATTTGGATAGCTGCAAAGTGAGTGGGCAGTAAAGTGTCTTAAGTTGGCCTTTGATAGGCACCGTTCCATGCCAGGTCTGTGCCAAGTATGGGGGCTCCAGAGCCAGGGAGTGGCTTTCCCTGCATGGAGATGTACTGAGGGTCTGGTGAGAAGCCAAGGGGGTCGGCTTCCCCAGGGCCTGTCTGTCCCTGTGCTAAGAGCACCGCGCCTCCACACATGGAGAATATTCGAGATGGTGGTCAGGACCAAGCAGGAAATGAAAAAGAGAATCCACAAGAGCTGAGATAGACTGATATGGAGACAAGTCAGCAGGGCATGGGGAAGAAAGAAGAAGAACTTGTCTGGAGCATAAGAATCTTTTAAAACTTTTCCTCACAGGGCCCCAATGGCTCACGCCTGTGACCCTAGCTACTCAGGAGGCCGAGATCTGAGGATCATGCTTTGAAGCCAGCCCAGGCAGGAAAGTCTTTGAGTCTCTGATGTCCAATTAACCAGGAAAAAGCTAGCAGTGAAACTGTGGCTCAAATGTTTGAGCGCCAGCCTTCAGTGAAAAAGCTGAGTGAGGGACAGCACCCAGGTCAAGCTCCAACACCTTCACACACACAAAACCAAAATCCCAATGAGCAAGGACTGACTAAACCAAGCTTGTGATAAAACTGAGCTTGACAGTGAAGAGCGGAACGCAAGGACAGTCACACAGTGGGGAAACAAAAGACAAAGGTGAACTGGCCCGAAGTCAAGGTTCAAGGGGCTTTGCTCACTGCTTGGCTGGCGGTGAGAGACCAGGGCCCTGGAGAGGAAGTGGGGCCGCCTGGGGCGGTTTCTTAAGCCTGTGAGGTCCTGTCAGCTCTGGCTGGGCCCTCAGCCATGAGTAAGAATCCTTCAACTCTTCGCCCCCACAGCTTCCTCCCCAGCTGTGGCAGCCAGGACCACCCAGGTGCACGCCAGGCATCAGCAGGATGCTCTCCGGCTCTGCGCTGCCCTGGTCCTCTTCCCTGCCAGGTGTCACAATGTTTTTGAGCCGGATTTCCTCTTTCCTATGAGGAGGAGGTGGCTCAGCATCTCTGTGCACCTACTGTGTTCCAGCAGTGAAGACAAAAGCCCTCTCTGCAAAGGAGCTTTTATGCTAAACATAGGGGAAGCAGAATTAAGGGGCTAGAAGACTGAACCAACAAATAAACACATAATTTCAAATAGAGGTTGGAAAGAAAACAAAGCTGGGTTGTGCAAGTGCCGCAAAGAAAATAGGATTGTGCAAGGGTAGGGGAGGCAGGGAAGAAGTGGAGTGGAGGCGGTATGAAAAGTTCCAAGGTGGGGAGGGGGGGCGTTGAATGGCCTGGGGTGAGGCTGAAAAGGGAGAAAGCAACAAGTCAGCAAAATACACCTTTCTTTTTCTTTTTTCTTTTTTTTTTTTGCCAGTCCTGAGCACTGTCCCTGGTTTCTTTGTGTTCAAGGCGAGCACTCTACCACTTGAGCCTCACTCAGCACCACTTCTGGCTTTTTCTGTGTATGTGGTGCTGAGGAATTGAACCCAGGGCTTCATGTATGCCAGGCAAGCACTCTACCACTAGGCTATATTCCCATCCCTAGACCTTTCTTTTGGGGTTGTTTCTTGTCTAAGTCTTTGAAGTCGGGAGTGTTGGGGGGCGTCTCTGTCTCTTCCCTCCAACATAAAGAGAGAATGGATAGACATCACACCTATAATCTTAGCCACTCAGGAGATTGAGATCTGGAGATGGTGGTTCGAAGCCAGCCCAGACAGGAAAGTCTGTGAGACTCTATCTCCAATAAACTCCTCAGAAAAAGCCAGAAGTGTCACTGTGGCTCAAGTGGTAGAGCACTAGACTTGAGCAGAGAGGCTCTGGGGACACCCAAGACTGGCCAAAAAAAAAAAAAAAAAAAAAAAAGCAAAAATGTCAGGGAGAACTGGAGGCCATGAATTCAAGCCTCAGTACCAGTAAACAACAACAAAAAAAGAAAAAGAAAAAAAAAGAGGTTGGATCCTAAATTCAGTCCTTTCCTAGGTTTGTATTTTTCCTGTTTGTTGGGCAGATAGGCAACCCGTACCCCATTTTAGGAGTTTAATACCTGCCCATATGGTGGGTAGCAGGGCAGTGGCTGCCCTTCCTATCCGGCTCCACTCCTGCAGGTTCTAATTCTTCCATTGAATATGTAGTGGACACAATTAAGGTCTGGACTTAGGGGACCAGCAAGGACAAAAATGAGAACTTTTAAACGTTTACATGGGGGGGGGGGAACCTATGTAGTGCTATTTAGGATTTTTCAGGTTATTATTTTTTATGTTTGCGTTGCCCAGGATAGCAGGGCCTGGCGGCCACCAGCTAGACAAGCCCTCCTCCACTGAACCAGTCTAATTTGAATTGAGAACGGAAAGTTGTGGACTTGGCAGCCCCCAGCCAGGTGGCCGTGGGGGAAGAGCCCGGAGTCGGACAGATTCCCACCGCCTGCCTGGCTCAGGGCGGGGCCGCAGGGATTGGTCCACTGGGCGCCACGAGGGCGTGGCCATGGACGCAGGAGGCGGGGCTCTGCTGTCCGCCACGCCCCTTTGGGCGATTCCATTTGGCGCCTGGGGGAAGCCGCGGACGCACCGGACGGCCCACCCCTCTACGAAGCTGAGAATGGGCGAGTCCGGCTGAAAGGCGCAACCGCTGCGTCTTCCGCTTCCGATGACAGCGGCGCCGGAAGTCGGGCACGGCTGGCTGACGGACCAGGTGAGAGCCGGCGGGCTCCGCGGCCAGGAGGTGCAGGCCGAGGGCGGGGCGGCCCGAGGCGAAGGTGAGGGTCGCGGCTGCCGTGGGGTGCGGGCAGTATGGCTGGGTCCCCGGGCCCGGGCCTTCCCCAGAAGCCCCCTTCCTCTCTCCCTACTACGCCCCTAAACCGGTCCGTCCTTGGGCTTGTTCTCTTTGCAGGCGTGGGCCCCGGCCCGGGTGCGGGCACCCCACGGGTCGTCGGACCCGGGCCCCGCCCTCCAAAAGCTGCTTCCCGTGGTGCTGTCGCTCCGGCTAACGTCCCGGGCTAGGTCCCAGGGGCCAGGTAACCTGTGCCGGTGGGGTGTGGGAGGTCCCAGCTGGGCATTTGAGCAGGGACTTTGGAAGAATGAGTCGGAGTTTGACATTCACTTGCACGTTGTGACCAGGGCACGTGGGGACTTTTTTTTTTTTTTTTCCATCTGCCACTTTGATCTTGTGAGAAAAAGGAAGATTTGAAACTTCAAATCGGAAGGCACCCTCAATCAAGAGAAGGAACTGGACCCTATGACAGGGTGACTGGGTTGAGGGTAGGGCAGCATTACATACCGTGGCCTACGGGAGCTTCTAGGCGTAAATGACATTTGTCATATTTAATTGGAAGGAGCCAGTCATAGGAAGATATGAGGAAAGCAGTGTTCCAGGCTGAGGGCAGAGGCAATGCAAAGGCCCTGAGGCCAAAAAACAAAACAAAACAAAAACAAAAACACCAAACAAACACACACACCGGAACTGGGCAAGAAACAGAAAGAAGGCCAATGTGACTGGAGTATGGCAAGAGAGGGGGAATACAGCGGTTAGAGAAGAGGTTGGAGAGATAGTTGGGGTTTGTTTGCATAGAGTTGTTGGCCATAGAAAGGAGTGCGAATTTTTTCTAAATACAATATCTATTGCTTTTGGCCAAGTAATGATACGTAGAGAATGGATAGGGGTGGAGACTGCCAACGCATCAGAATTAGGTCAGTGGGTCCGTGCCAGTGGCTCATTCCTGTGATCCTAGCCACCGAGGAGGGTGGGATATGACAATCTGGGTTTGCAGCCAGCCTAGGCAGACAAACCTGAGACTTATCTCCAGTTAACTAGGAAAAGGCCAGAACTGCCAATGTGGCTAAGCAGTAGAGAACCAGCCTTGAATGAAAAGAAGTCAAGGGAGAACAAGAAGTCCCAAGCTTAAGCCCTAGTACTGGCACCAAAAACAAAACGCAAAAAACCGGAGAAGGAGAGAGAAAAATGAACAATTACAAAAACATTAGGTTAGTGGTGGCTGTCAATTCTGTGTGAGGCGATGGGGACCTCTTCCCTGATTTGCATAGCTTCTCTTTCATGTTGAAGATTTGCGAGGATCACCTTGTTCCTGCCTTGGTGTTATGTCTCTTCTTGCTCACTACAACATTTTGAGCCCAGGCCCCCCCCCAAAAAAAAAATCTGTGCATGCTTCCTGAGTACCCCTAATCAGCCAGGGCCTGGACCGGGCACTGACGGGAGTGGGAGGACAGACCAGTCTCCTGGCCTTGAGCAGTTCACGGGGCTATGGGGGAGCCCTGGGAACAGCCTGTCACTGCGCAGCCAAGGGGAGGGCCCAGTGTGTGTGTAGCCCTAGGGACAGGTTTGTGAGGCAGAAAGGGGCTTTATGAGGAGCTGGTGATTACACTGAAGCTCATATTCAGGGTTCAGAGAATAGAAGTGCCTAGGGTACTGGGGCATCTACAGCTTGTGCAAAGAAAGTGAGTGTGGTTGCATAGGGCAGCGTGGTTGGCAGGCAAGGCGTGGCAGTCTTGAACAAAGGGGTGACAGGGTCTGATGTGTGCTCAGGAAGGATCACCCTGGTGGATGGTTTGTGTACATGGGAGGCATTGCAGAAACTTAGGACCAATCACCATGGGTATTAATCATGAGTCTGTCAGGGTCGGGGGGGTGGGGATCCATTTGGACAGGATGGCTCAATCTGAATGCTGAAGAAATAACCTCCTGTATTATCTATGTCTATATAACCTCCTACAATATATACCATATGTATGATGTGTTATATACATTATATATCATAATATGAACTACATACATACATACAGAATATATCTTACGTATACTTCGTGTATGAATTTGTGTGTGTGTGTGTGTGTGTGTGTGTGTGTGTGTGCTGGTACTTGGACTTGAACTTAGCCACAGGTATTTGCTGCTTTCTTCTCTAATGAGTTTGTGGCCTGTAGGGCTGGTTGAGAGTTCTGTGAGGTGTAGTGCCTGGGGCAAGCACTTCAGAGTTCAGAGCCAGGCCCGGTCCACCCTCTTGGTTCCCACTTCTCCACTTCCAGCTGCAGGACCGTGGGCAACCTATTTACTTGTTCCCTGTCATTTTCTCAGCTGCATTTTGGGTCTAATAGCCATACCCATCTCATAGTGTTTTTCTTTTCTTTGTTTTTTTTTTTGCCAGTCGTGGGGCTTGGACTCAGGGCCTGAGCACTGTCCCTGGCTTCTTTTTGCTCAAGGCTATCACTCTGCCACTTGAGCCACAGCGCCACTTCTGGCCTTTTCTATATATGTGGTGCTGAGGAATCGAACCCAGGGGCTTCATGTATACAAGACAAGCACTCTTGCCACTAGGCCATATCCCCAGCCCCAGCCTGCCTTTATTATGTGACTGTGTTACATTGAAACGAACTTCCACCAATGGAATATGTGCGAACACATAGCTATGACTGTGTGTAGGCAGAGTATGGTTGAAACTAGTCATGTGGCTCCTATGGGGCTTGTTCTCTTCTGGTTAAAAGGAGAGCTAGACAAAGGTAACAGGACAGAATTGCAAATAGTCCTTTTCTCGGTCTTAATATAAACATGTCTGTCCTAGCCTGCATCCTTAAACACCCCATTGAGGTTGGAGGGAAGCTGTGGACAGATACACTGTGGCAAGCAAATTTGTTTGTATTGATAGGCTGTGGGGAAGGTGAGATGAATTGAAATAAATGGGAGTAAGCTAGGGAAAAGTAACACTGTTCAAAAAGAACTGTATCATTACCTGACTTATGTAACTGTAACCCCTTTGTACATCACCTTTACAATAACTATTTTTTTGTTTTGATTTTTTAAAATTAAATTTTATTGACAAGGTGATGTACAGAGGGGGTACAGTTACATAATGTAGTAAGTACATTTCTTTTTTTTCTTTTTTCTTTTTTTGCCAGTCCTGGGGGCTTGGACTCAGGCCTGAACACTGTCCCTGGCTTCTTTTTGCTCAAGGCTAGCACTCTGCCATTTGAGCCACAGCGCCACTTCTGGCCGTTTTCTATATATGTGATGCTGGGGAATTGAACCCAAGACTTAATGTATACGAGGCAAGCACTCTTTCCACTAGGCCATATCCCCAGCCCGTGAGTACATTTCTTGTCATATTTATTACACCCTCCCTCATTTTTCTTTCCCTTCCCTAGTTCAGGTAAGCATATATACAATATCTAGTGTACCAAAATCATATACAGTGACCACATGGCATATGCCAAAGGAAGTTCACCTAGTATTTTAAACATAACGACAACAATAAAATCCTCCTGTTTCCTTCTCTTGGAGTTCATTTTGCTGTATTCATTACCTGACTTATTACCTCTGTACATCACCTTTACAATAACAATTTTTTAAAAAAAGAAAGAAATGGGAGTCCTCTCGCAATGCCACCTGTTCACAGGGGCTTGACCCGACTCACCCCTTCCAGGCAGAGGCCGCCATGGAACAGTGCGCATGTGTGGAGAGAGAACTGGACAAGGTCCTGCAGAAGTTCCTCAGCTATGGACAGCACTGCGAGCAGAGCCTGGAGGAGCTGCTGCACTACGTGGGCCAGCTACGCGCTGAGCTGGCCAGTGCAGGTGAGGGTCCACCCCCTGGGAGCCGGCACCAGCCCCACTGTGGACAGGGAGGGCCGGGGCTGCTTGGGGCAGGGTCTCGGCAGCATGATGGTTACTTAGGACGTTGATCCCTAGGCCTCCTGGAAGTGGAGATGTTGCCATTCTCACCTCTTTCAAAAAGCCCCAGGAAATTCGTAATCTACTTGGAATCATTTCCCTTTTGTTTTAAATTTACTTTTTAAATATTTTTTTAATGGTTTTGGGGAATCAAGCCCAGGACCTCCAATATGCTACCACCGAGCTCCTACTTTTCTGTTTTTAACTCTTAAGAGTCTTTAAGGTAATCTCAAATTTATGGGGAAATTCCAAGAGTCATTGAAGGAACTCATACAAGCCAGGCATAGTAGCAGGTACCTGTATATTCTAGCTTACCTGTAATCTCAGCAGTCTGGATGATGGAGATAGGATTGTTGGTATGAGGCCATCTTGGGCTACATAGTGAGACTCTGTCACCACCCCCCCATCCCGCCCCCAAAGGATGGGGATGTAGCACAGTGCTAGATTGTTTGCTTGAACATATGATTGTCTGTACTGCAAAAATGAAACAAAACTAATATATACCCTTTACTGGTCCACCAGCTATGCTGGCGTGTTTGCTTTGTCATTCCCTTAGGTATTTTTATTATTGAGCACTTGAAAGTAAATTGCAGCTGTCTCCTTCACTGTGTAGCTCAGTCTGGTCTTGAACTCCCAATCCTTCTACCCGAGTCTCCTAAGTGCTGGAATCACAGGCCTGGGTGCCACAGCCTGCACTGTATTTTATTTTTATGTCCAACTTGTCTTAGAGTTAACCAGAAAGAACCACTGATCCCTGTGTTTTTGTTCTGGTCATTCGTTAACCTTTTTTTTTTTTTTTTTTTGATTGGTTGTGGGGCTTGGACTCTGGAATTAGGCACCGTCGCTGAGCTCTTTTGCTCAAGGGTGGCACTCTACCGCTTTGAGCCACCGCTCTACTTCTGCCTTTGGGGTGGCTAATTGGAGATAAGAGCCTTACAGACTTTCCTGCTGGGGCTGGCTTTGAACTGTGGTCTTTAGATCTCAGCCTCCTGAGTGGCTAGGATGATAGGCTTGAGCACCAGTGTCTGGCATCAACTTACATTTTGAAAGTGTACAACTCAGTGATCTAAACTGTATTTGTAGAGTTGTCCAATCATGATTACTGTTTAATTTCAGAACATTTTTCAATCACTCTCAAAAACATATCCAACCCATGAAGACTCCTTTCCTCCTTGACTTCAGCCTTTGGCAACTTTTTAACTATTTTCTCTATGCATTTACATCTTCTGGACTCTTCCTATAAATAATCACAATACATGGGCTTCCTTAGCTTCTGGCTATTATTATTAGTAGTAGTATGGTGTTTTGCTGTCTGCTTGTTTTTGTCATGCTGTGGCTTGAACCCAGGGTTTGGAGCATGCTAGGCAAATGCTGTGTCACTGAGCAACATCCCCCGCCCAGAATTGTGCTTTCTAGGTTTGTCCCATTGTAGTATGTTTCAGTACTTCATGCCTTTTTTAGCTGAATCTTATCTATCCCATGAGTGGTGAATGAACATTTGAGTTGTTCCTATCTTTTGGGAATGATGCTGTTAAGAATATTTATGTACAACCTTCTGTGTGGGCATATATTTTCATCTGTCTCAGAATAGATGTACTGGGGTTCTATGTAAAGCATGTCTAACTTGTAAACATAGAGAATGCGAGGTAGGAATACAGTCTATGAATCAATGAGGTGTGTAGCCCACAGCAAGTGCCCAGTGGTCTTCACTCATAGCAATGTGTGATTTTACAGATGAGGAAAGAAGTCCCTAAGAGACTGCCTTGGCCAGCTCCCAAGTCATGCCGTTAAAAAGTGGCAGGTCCTGGCATAGCAGCTAGGGATTTCCCTGTGGCATCCGGGGTGCTTCCGGGGCTGCCAGGCTGGTATTAGGAGAGGAGTCAGACACGGTCTGCTGCAGAAGCAGGTGTTCAGCCGTCTCTGTTTCTCTGCAGCACTCCAGGGGACCCCTCTCTCTGCCACCCTCTCCCTTGTGATGTCCCAGTGTTGCCGGAAGATCAAAGACACCGTGCAGAAACTGGCTTCAGACCACAAGGATATTCATAGCAGCGTGTCCCGAGTGGGCAAAGCCATTGACAGGGTGAGCACATGGGTGGCCCCAGGCCGGAGGGTGGGAGCACTCTGCCGTGAGTGTGCACTGGGCCTGGTGGGAGAGCAAGGGTGAGCGCCCAAGTCACAGGGCCTTGTCTCTCCTCGTCAGAACTTTGACTCTGAGATTTGCGGTGTAGTCTCGGATGCCGTGTGGGACTCGCGGGAGAAGCAGCAGCAAATCCTGCAGATGGCCATTGTGGAGCACTTGTACCAGCAGGGCATGCTCAGCGTGGCGGAGGAGCTGTGCCAGGCACGTATACCAGGAGGGGCAGGACCCTGGGAGGGGGCCTGTTGGGTGGGCCTGCTTCCTACTGGACAGCCTTCTCTCTAATGCCAATCTCTGCTAGTCCTGGGGCTTGAACTCAGGGCCTGGACACTCTGTCTGAGCTTCTTTTGCTCAAGGCTAGCACTCTACCACTTGAGCCACAGCACCACTCCCAGCTTTTTCTGTTTGGGTGGTATTGAGGAATCGAACCCAGGGCTTTATACATGATAGGCAAGCACTCTACCACTAAGCCACATTTCCAGCCACTCTCTGCCACTCTCTCTCTCTCTCTCTGTACACTTATTTTAAAAAGGAAACCAGTTCCCCCCCCCCGCCATAAAAATGGAAAGTAGCTCTAAAAATATACACATGACAAATAGCAAAGTCAGCGATTTCTAGAGTGAGTTTCTGGCCAGCATGCCAAGCCAAGCTTGATATTAATGAGTGATAAAGTAGCACTGGTTACGCGTTAAACACACTGGCAGTGAACGTAAAGGAGACTTTGCCTGTGTTGAACAAGAACTGAAAAGAAATGGTTTTCTCTGCAGGCCATCCAGTGCCAAGCCCCAGGGCTGTCCAGTCCTCCCAGGGGTGAGCTCTGCCATCTGCATTGTGGGATGAGCTGGGGCACTCCCAGAAACCGGCTGGTGTCCCCAGAATAGAAATGATCACAGAGACACCAGCCATGGCAGGGAGGGAGCGCCAGTCAGCACCTCCTGCAAACCTGCCTCCCCTCCCCAGCCAGTCCTCGGTAGATGACTTCTTATTGTGTGCGTAACAAAAGTTGGGAAACCCTCTTTCCACAGGAATCAACGCTGAATGTGGACTTGGATTTCAAGCAGCCCTTCCTAGAACTGAACCGAATCCTGGAAGCTCTTCATGAACAGGACCTGGGGCCGGCACTGGAGTAAGAAGCCAGGAGGGGGCCAGCAGCTGCCCTCCCACCCCCAGGGCCCAGGGCCTGCCCCTAGGCTTCCAGCCCCGCCACAGGCCGCTCACAGGCTTTTGGAACCTTCCCTGGGAGGGGCCCTCCACAGCACCAGCACGCACTAAACTGGCCCTTTCTTCCAGATGGGCAGTCTCCCACAGGCAGCGCCTGCTGGAGCTCAATAGCTCCCTGGAGTTCAAGCTGCGGCGGCTGCACTTCATCCGCCTCCTGGCAGGTGGCCCCGAGAAGCAGCTGGAGGCCCTCAGCTACGCCCGGCACTTCCAGCCCTTCGCTCAGCTGCACCAGCGGGGTGAGTGCCCAGGGTACCAGGCTGTGTGTGTGCTGCCCAGTTCAGCCCATGTCTGGATGCAGCCCCGGTCCCTGTGCCCACGTGGGGCTCTGCTACTCAAGTACCTCGATGACTCTTTCAGCCCTCTACCTCCTGGGTGAAGTTGAAGCCAAAACACTTAAGTGCTAGCATGGTAGTATGTGCCTGTAGTCCCTAGTACTTGGGAGGTTGAGGCAGGAGAACCATAATAGGAGGCCTGTTTGGGCAATGTAAGCAAGGCTTTATTCAAAAACAAAAAGAACCCTAGGGGGGCTGGGAATGTGGCCTAGTGGCAAGAGTGCTTGCCTCCAATATATAAAGGCCAAGGTTCGATTCCTCAGCACCACATATATAGAAAAGGCTAGAAATGGCGCTGTGACTCAAGTGGCAGAGTGCCAGCCTTGGGCAAAAAGAAGCCAGGGACAGGGCTCAGGCCCTGAGTTCAAGCTCCAGGACTGGCAAAAAAAAACCAAAACCCTATGGTTTTCTTTCTTTTTTTGTGAGACTGAGACTTGAACTCAGTACCTGATGCTTTCTTTGCTCATTGGCTGTCACTCTGCCAACTGAGTCACACCGCCAACTGAGTCACACCTTCAACCCCAACGCCAAGGTTCTCCATCCACCTCTGCCAAACCTTTTGGCTCCCAAACCATTTTCATGCCTCTTCCCATATGGATGCAGAGTATGCCAACCCCTTCCACTGCTTGGCCTTGAAGGGCTCTGCCTGCCTGTTAAGACTCTCTTAGCTCTAGCTCATCTTTCCTGAGCCCATTCCCTCTTGCTAAGGTTTCCTTCTATCTTGCCTGTGAGGTGCTCACCATAGTAACTCATGCTGTTACTTTTTATTAGCTTCACTCATACTTACTGCTTTAAATTTTAAGCAAAAGCTGGCTGTCATGGTGCACGAGTGCAGTCCCAGCTACTTGGGCTGAGGTAGGGGGATTGCTTGAGTTTAGGAGTCGGAGGCCAGCCTGGGTAACATACTGAGACCCTGTCTCAGGACAAATAAAAATTTTATTTAGAAATAAATAGAACAGCGTGTGTGTGTGTGTGTGTGTGTGTGTGTGTGTGTGTGTGTGTGTGTGTGTGTTGGTAGAGATGGAGGGAGCCCCCCAGTCCTTACACATGCCAGGTCAGTGCTCTACCCCTGACCCTCAATCACTAATTCCAAGTTTCCACTTTAGTGCAGCCTCCCAAAAGCTCCAGACCCGGATGTGTGATTAAGGGAGCTGAGTTGCAGTTGGTGAGGACGTGTGTGTAACAGACCCCTACCTGCTCCCCAGGCATTTGGAAGGCTGGAGACGAGGGAAAGTCTCCCTTTCCACCAGACTCCATGTTGGCAGTGACTCGTACTTGCAGACTTGACCTCCCCACTGGATTTCAGGGACTCAGCTCTGCCAGGGGGCATTTCAGCCCCTGTGCAGCCTGGTCAGGCCAGGCCCCTTGGGCTGGCTCTGCCCTGCCACCCGTGGGGAGGGGGATGGGGCTTGGGTGCTCCCTAGCACCTGCCCTGGTTGCCTTGCAGAGATCCAGGTGATGATGGGCAGCCTGGTGTACCTGCGGCTGGGCCTGGAGAAGTCACCCTACTGCCACCTCCTGGACAACAGCCACTGGGCGGAGATCTGTGAGACCTTCACTCGGGACGCGTGTTCCCTGCTGGGGCTTTCTGTGGAGTCCCCACTCAGCGTCAGGTACAGCCCCCTCCTGCCCCCTCTGCAAGTAGGAGGCCTTGCCATGTGCCAGGAGCTTTCCGGGTAGACACTGTGAGCCCCTCCGCTAATCCAGGTCTTCCTGGTCTTGTCTCAGCTACCAGTTCCTGTCAGGGGAGACAGAAGTGGCTGAGTAATGTGGACTTTGAGCTATTAAAGCTTAGATGTCTTCTGTACTGTCCGTCCAATCTCACCTCCCAGCAATCCCATTTATGTCTTACACGGAAGTAGAGGTTCATGTGAGCTAACCTGCCGTGCCCTAAGAAGCAAGGGTCTCCGGACTGATCTGAGCCATACTCCTCCCCCCTCCCCCCAATAGTATGTGGATTTGGGTCACAGTGGCATTTCCAGCCTGGGCAGCGCTGGCTGTGAGGCAGGGTGACTGCTGGACGGGACTGCTCTGTGCACTTTAGGGTACTTATTGAGGTTCCGGCGGCAGGCTCTCTACCTCCTGTGAAATCTGGAGAACAGAGCACCCATTCCCCATTTCTTAGCATGAAGTTGATAGTTATACCATGTGTACCAACAACCCTAAAGGGAGCAGGGCCCCTTCTACTTGACCGTCGGCCTTCCTCCCAAGGATGATGTTCACTGTTCTGAGCTCATCTCTGCCCCTGGAGCTTCAGCTTTTGGGGCTCAAGAATTCAATCCCCACCTGAATGCATAGGACTTTACCAGCAATCAGGGAACTTCCTGCCCTTTAGAGCCCTTGGGCTGTGCTGTGCCATGCTGCTCCAGCTCTTGCAGCCTCGGTCTCTGTTCGTAGCTTTGCCTCTGGCTGTGTGGCGCTGCCCGTGCTGATGAACATCAAAGCTGTGATTGAGCAGAGGCAGTGTGCAGGGGTCTGGAGCCACAAGGATGAGCTGCCGGTGAGGCCTGGGAGGGGACAGGTGGTGGGAGGCCGAGCAGGGGAGGACTGCCAGTGGATGAGGGACTCACCCCTTTGCTGTCCTCCCCAGATTGAGATCGAGCTGGGTATGAAGTGCTGGTACCACTCGGTGTTCGCTTGCCCCATCCTCCGCCAGCAGACGTCAGACTCCAACCCCCCCATCAAGCTCATCTGCGGCCACGTCATCTCCCGAGATGCGCTCAACAAGCTCATCAACGGAGGGAAGTAAGTTCCCCTGCCGGCTCCATCTTGGCCCACCTCTCCCGCTGACCAGCCGAGATGTTCATGGTTGTCCTCCCTTTGCAGGCTGAAGTGTCCCTACTGCCCGATGGAACAGAACCCAGCCGATGGCAAGCGCATCATATTTTGATTTTTGCCTCCGAGGAACTTCGTTGGAAGGGGTTTGTGCCCCACAAGCCCTGGTCTGTTTTGGAGGGCAAGCAGGTCCCTTTCGGAGCACCTGGCTGAGGAGCAAAGCACTACCATATGGGCCAGACACCTGCAAGTCTGCACCCGCAGCCTGCCCTGGGCAGTCCGCTCCTTGGCTGTAAGGAGGGAGATGCCGGCTTCTGTGCTCTGCTCTTTCTGGTTCTGCCCTTGACTTCGCAGCAGCCAACAGAGGCGCAAAGTCCTTGGCCATTGTCAACACTTTCCCACGCCTGCCAGCAGCTGTCTTTTACTGCCATACACTCAGCCCTCGGGTGTGCAGCTGCGGCCTACCTCCCCCTCTGTACAGCCCCATCTGTACGTATCACCCCCTTACTGTAAATAGTCCACACTAGAACCAATGTTGTCATTTTATAACTTGAAGCAAATAGAGTCACAGCCCTTCTCCTTACCTTGGCACCTTGAGCTTCACTGGCAAACCATGATGCATACTCACGCCTGGTGCCTGCCACCATTGGGCCTGGAGGCTGTTGCTAGCAAAGCCATGGCCAGCCACGATAGCACCTAGGCCCTTGGTTGGGGGAAATGGGGGACCCTATCGGAGATGCTTTCATATGTATCCATGTAAAACGAGATCATGGAAAGGTAATGGGATGGAAGCTGTGTGTTGTGTGCTGAGTCGGGTGGGGCTTCTGACAGCAGGAAGGAACTTAGGTCTGAACATCTGGAGAAGGGCCATTGTGTTCAGCAGAACAGCCTGGGTCTTGCCTGTAGCTTCTCAGCCCTGTTTATAATTTACTATGAACGGCTAAATTGCTTCCATCGGGCACAAGGCTCCTGGGGGAAGGGAATGGGAGTGTCCTGACCCAGGGGCTGCAGACCTGAGTGAAGGGGGCTCGGGTGCGGCTGCCTCATCTCAGAGCCTCCTTCTATTCCTGAGGGGGAGATGAAAGGGCCACAGTGGCAGCACAGTTAGTGTTGGGCTTGAACTCGGGCTGCAGACCAAGGGTTTTCACAGCACTCTGGAGAGTTCTTTGTGAGCTCTGCTTCCGCTCCTGCCTGCCAGCCAGCTCCTCAGTCCCACCAGCAGCTGCTGTGAGGAACACCCACAGACTCAGCACATTTTATTTAGTCTTAGCATTTACTTCCCTTATCCCACATTCTTGGAACTGTCTGCATTGAAGACAGTTCCCCAACAGGAAGTGGCACTGATGGAGACAGCGTGCAGCTCTGGCCCCACCTCTGAGGACAGCTGTTGGGCCCGCCTGGGAGGAATCCGTGCCTCGGGGCTGGGCAGATGCTGTGAAGGCGGGCAGCCCGCCGCTAGCCTAGCAGCTTCTGGAGCAGGTGCTGGAGTTGTGCCTGTGTCCTTCACAGGGGCGGCGGCAGGGCCTGCACCTCCTCCAGGCACTCGTCGTAGGCCTCCTGGTATTCCTCATGGGGCTTTACCATGATCACGCAGGTGGGGCGCTTGGAGCCTGCGGCTGCACCCAGGTCCTACAGAGGAGAGAAGGCTGCGTGGGAAAAGAGGCCGCACCAGCTGCATGCCCAGCCACAAACGGATGACTGCCTAGCCTAACTTGGCTCACAACCATGTTCTACTGGTGCACATTGTATTTTATTTTTTAAACTTAATTTTACTGTCAAGGTGATGTACAGAGGGGTTACAGTTACATTCGTAAGGTAGCGAGTACATTTCTTGTCAAACTTGTTCACATGGCATTGTAAGACATTTTGAGTTAGGCACCAGTGGCTCATGCCTGCAATCCTAGCGACTCAGGAGGCTGATACCTTAGGACCACAGTTTGAAGCCAGCCTGGGCACAAAAGTCTGTAAGACTTTTCCACATGGCTGTTGTGAAGTCCCAGTGGTGTATGCACAAGGACAGTGATAGGGCGCTTAAACACAACTAACGTGGATGCAGCATCTTATTTTACATCTGCTTTCATTCTTAATCCACAGGGGAAGGGATTCCCTTACAGAGAATTTGCCAGACCAGGTGGTATGTGCCTTTAGTCCCAGGTCCTCAGGAGGCTTAAGACTGGACTGCTGGAGCCCAGGTGTTTTGGACATGGAATGCCACAGAGACACTATCTCAAACAAAAGCCAGAACAAAACAAAACAAAAAACCTGTAGTGACAAGTCACCTGCGCCCCTGTGCCCCACCACTAGGAGGCAGCAGAGCCAGGAAGCCGCCCAGGCCTTTCTGAAGTGCTTTGCTGGGGTGGCCTGTGCAGGCTGTATCCCAGACACCCTCCCCCAAGGCCAGTCAGGGTGTGTTTGTAGAGGGTCTTGGGGAGGGGCACTTACCGTCTTGGAGGGGATGTAGACATAGGGCAGATTACGGTCCTCGCACATAACTGGGAGATGGCAGTATACCTCAATTGGCAATGTGTCTCCTGCCAAAACCATGATCCTGAAATGAGAAAAACCACTGGTATTTCTAGTTGCTCCCTCCCTCCCCTCAGTTGTGACCCCAGAGCTGCTTGCTATGAAGAAGCAGTTATTAACACGGGCCTGTCCACTAATGAAATGATGTTGGGCAAATGCCTTCTGAGGAGGTGCTGTGTTTTTTTTTTGCAGTACTGAGATGAGACTCCATCTTTTGAGCTTGCTGTAGGCAAGCGCTCTACCGCTTGAGATGGGATCTTGAGATAGATCCCCCTTTCAGATAGGATCTCGTGGGTTGTTGTTTTTTTATAGACTGTGGGGCTTGAACTCAGGACTTGGGGTGCTGTCCCTGAGCTCTTTCACTCAAGGCTAGAGCTGTACCACTTTGAGCCACAGATCTACTTCCGTTTTTTGTTTTTTGTTTTTTTTGGCAGTTAATTGGAGGTAAGAGTCTCAAGGACTTTCCTGCCCTGGCTGGCTTTGAACGATGGATCTTCAGATCTCAGCCTCCAGAGTAGCTAAGATTACAGGCATAGCTTATCCTGTGCTTTTTTTAACCTGGCCTCACACCTGGATTCTCGTTTTCCAAGTAGCTGTGACTGCCAAGTATGCTATACCATGCCAGGTTCCCATGATTGCTGTTTCTTGGCAGCAGGTAAATAGCACCAAGCGTGACATATGGAGCAATGCTGAGACAGATGAGGGATGGAAGAGCTCTGCTCTTCTCGCATGTCAGTTTCCACCAGCAAGGAACAGTGTGTGAAACTTAAGTGACATCAGACAGCCCGGGGGGGGGGGAAGTGGGGGGGCAAGGCTAAAAGTCAGCATGGCACCATGTATGTATACAGGGAATGGTTTTTAGGAGTCTGGGGGTATTTTTGGAATCTGATGGGGAGTGGATAGACAGCCAAGCTGGAGATGGCAAGCATCATGCCCAAGGGCTTGAATATCAGGCTAAGAAGTACGTGCTCTGATCCATGGAAACAAGAGCTCCTAGCATTCCTAGCTGCCAAGGTACGAGAACTTGGGCAGAGCCTAAGACCTGAATACTGGGCTAGAAAGAAGGGTGTTCTCCAAGGGTAGTGACAGGCAGACCAAAGCCCTGGTTCAAACTCCTGCTTACACTTTCCTTCCCACCCCAGGGACTCCCCCTATCTGTGGTAGGTAGCCTTAACCATCAGTGTTACTCAGATGGCTGGGCCTGGTCTTTGCTGTTTCTCCTTGGCACCTTCTCCCTGGCAGATCTGATCCACGGTCAATGTCAGGTGTCATCTATGACTTAACCCTATCCACTCCCATACCTTCTCTCTAGCCTGGTCACTCTTTTCCTGGCCACTCTTGTTTGACAGCTAAGCCTGCATCTCCAAGGCACCTCCAAAAACCAAATGGAATCTTTTCACACAACCTGGTTTAGTACTAACCACAATGTCAAGCAACAGGCTTGTCTATCTCTTCAGAAGTCATATACACCTCCCTACTCTGTATCTAAATGTCCTTGCCAATCAGCTTTAATCTCCTCCATCAGCTCTCCTGGACTCCCTCAAATTTCCTCTTTTGATCCTTTCTTCAACTGCCGGAAACAAACTTAAAATGTAAATATAATTAGTATACTAAACCTACTACAGCTTACAGGCTCCACAAAAAGGTCCATTACCAATACCCTCTCCCTTGCCCTGGGACCCACTCTTCTGGCAGGACCCTGCTCCCGAAATTCCAGTATCTTCAGATTTCAGTTCAAAGTCCAGGTGTCATGGCATATCATCAGTTCAGGGCAAACTTGGGCTACAAGTAAGACCCTATCTCAAAAAACAAAAACTCAGCCAGGCACTGGTGGCTCATGCCTGTAATTCTAGCTACTCAGGAGGCTGAGATCTGAGGATCGTGAGTGAGACTCTTATCTCCAATTAGCCACCCATAAGCCAGAAGTGAGGCTGTGGCTCAGGTGGTAGAACTCAGCCTTGAGTGAAAAAGCTACAGGGCAGTGCCTAGACCCTGAGTTCAAACCCCAGGACCAGCATCAAAACAGAAACAAGCCCTCAGGTCAACTGGGACTGCCTTAAGAAAATTTACTCTCGGGGGCTGGGAGCATGGCCTAGTGGTAAAGTGTTGGCCTCATATAAATGAAGCCCTGGGTTCTATTCCTCAG
This sequence comes from Perognathus longimembris pacificus, assembly GCF_023159225.1. NCBI lineage: Eukaryota > Metazoa > Chordata > Mammalia > Rodentia > Heteromyidae > Perognathus > Perognathus longimembris. The sequence continues at coordinate 15,661,584 of NC_063185.1, forward strand.
CACCACATATATAGAAAATAGCCAGAAGTGGCGCTGTGGCTCAAGTGGCAGAGTACTAACCTTGAGCAAAAAGCCAGGGACAGTGCTCAGGTCCTGAGTTCAAGCCCCAGGACTGGCAAAAAACAAAACAAAGAAAATTTGTCAAAGCCCTCGACGTTGGGGCTGGGGATATAGCCTAGTGGCAAGAGTGCCTGCCTCGGATACACGAGGCCCTAGGTTCGATTCCCCAGCACCACATATACAGAAAACGGCCAGAAGTGGCGCTGTGGCTCAAGTGGCAGAGTGCTAGCCTAGAGCGGGAAGAAGCCAGGGACAGTGCTCAGGCCCTGAGTCCAAGGCCCAGGACTGGCCAAAAAAAAAAAAAAAAAGCCCTCGACGTTGTTGTCCCTTGTTTTGTGGTGCTGGGGATGGAACCCAAGCAAACCATGGAACCTTCCCACGTGCTAGGTTAAGTGCTCTAACCACCAACACCCAAACAGTCCCTTTAAGCACCTACTTTGTTCCAGGCTTATGGATGGGAATCCACGGGGCCTTATTCCCAAGGAGGTTACCATTGGCCTGGGTGGGCAGTACAGGGATCCTCATAAGTGCCAGAAACGTGGGATAAGTTATTCTCTCTGTAACTTTCCTTCATGGCTCTGCCCTAACCTGCGATTATTTCTGTGAGAGTATGTGGCATAATGCTATTGTCTTCCCCACAAGACACTGCCCGAAAGAGACTACCGAAGCAAAGGTGCTCTGGCTTACACAGTGTCTTTGCTCTGAGGTCCTACAGTGATGTGTCAGTATCCACAAGTAAGGGAGTTTAGTGGGTGCAGGGCTGGGTCAGAGTTCTTACCCTTTCTCGCCTTTGTTGACAAATTTCTGAACCTCCTTTACACCGCGCCGAATCTGCTTCTGCTTAACAGCTGCAGACAGAAGAGTCAGTAGGGAGGGCTTGCCTCGCACCCCGGCACCGCGTCCCCCAGGACCCCCGCGACGGCACTCCTGGTCTCGGGACGCCCGGCCCCGGCCTCCTCTCGCCCTCGCCCCTGCTCTCGCCCCTGCTCTCGGGACCCCCGGCCCCCCTCGCCCCCGCCCCTGCTCTCGGGACCCCCGGGCCCCCTCGCCCCTGCTTTTGGGACCCCCGGCCCCCCCTCTCCTGTTCTCGGGACCCCCGGCCCCCCTCGCCCTCGCCCCTGCTCTTGGGACCCCCGGCCCCCCCTCTCCTGTTCTCGGGACCCCCGGCCCCCCTCGCCCTCGCCCCTGCTTTTGGGACCCCCGGCCCCCCCTCTCCTGTTCTCGGGACCCCCGGCCCCCCTCGCCCTCGCCCCTGCTCTTGGGACCCCCGGCCCCCCCTCGCCCCCGCCCCTGCTCTCGGGACCCCCGCGCCCGCCTCACCTTTCTTGATACATTTGTAGAGCTTGCGCGTGAGGCGGCGGGAAGCCAGGGGCTGAGCGATGGGGTTCAGATTGACCAGCAGCTCCTGATAAGTTCGCTCCCCGCAGCTCGCCTCCGCCGGAGCCTCCGGGCCGTCCGGATCGGCCTTTATTTTGGTCATCGCAGGCTCCGCGGCAGCCGAAACCCCCCGAGCAGTCCACGCGGCCCGGCCCGGCGCGGCGGGAACCCACTTCCGAGTCGTCGCAGCCGACCGGAAGCTGTCGAACACAACCACCAATTAGGAGACGAGGTCTTCAACTCTGACCAATCGTCGACGCTCAGCTCTTTTAACTGACGACCTGGGAGGGGCGGAGTCTCGGCCCTAGGGGCGGGGCTTTCGCCGGACTGATCGGCTTAGGGGCAGAGGGAATCCGTAACGAGGCGGGGCCTGGGGGCGGGGCCTGGGCGACAGGGGCGGGGAATTCTGCTCAGTGATTCCCGCCGTGCTGTAAACCCGGACACTGGGGGCGGGGGGTAGGGGAAAACGGGAAGGAGGATCGCAAATTCGAGGCCGACCCGGCAAAAGGTAGCAAAAAACCAATACAAATGAGAGGGCATGGGGCGTGGTGGCAGCGGGCGGGCGGTCAGCGCGCCAGAAACAACTTGGGCGGAGGGGGGGGGGGGCGGCGGGAAAGGAGGAAAGGGGCGTGACGTGCTGGGAGCGCAGGGGGAGGGGCGCGGCGGGTGGAAGGCGGGGCCTCGAGGCGGGGCGTGGCCACGCGCGGGGGGCGGGGCCGCGTGGCGGGGGCGGGGCCCGAGTGGCTCCACACACCTGAGCGTCTGGGCCCCGGTCGGACGCCGCTTGCTGAGCTGCGCGTGGACGGCGCGCGCTGGACCCGGCCCCGGGCCTCGCCCCGCAGGTTCAGGTAGAGCCTGACGCCGTTTCCTGTTTGCTTTTTCTCTCGTGCGATCGATCCCTTGCCTTTTTCTCTCTCGGAGCCCTGGCCTCTCGTGGAAGCGCCGGGGCCTCACCGCCCCGCCCTCCCCCGAGCGCCCGGGCCGGGGCCGCTCGCGCTCTTCCGCGGGGATCCGCTCGGGTGTTGCCCGCGGGGGAGGCGCTCTCGGGCAGGCCCGCGCTCCCCGGCGTTCCCCAGCGCGGTACTCTGCCCTCCGAGTTTGCCGGGTTGCACGCGGAGGGGAAAGGCCGTGCGAGCCGATCGAGGAGGCGCAGGTGAGGGCTGTGGAGTCGGCCGATCAGCGCCGGACCGGCGAAAGCGGGTGGGGTGCGGGGCCGGCCTCCCGGGCTGCGGGCCTGGGGGCCTCCCACCCGCCTCTTCCGCGGGGGTCTCGGAGCCCTCACTGCTCCGGAGGAAGTGGAAGCGCCTCGGGCCCGCTGCTTAGCGGCGAAGGAACGGGGGTGAACGCTGGTGCAGGGATGTTCTGGTAGCTGCGGGGACACAGGTCGGTTAAGTCAACTCACAACTGACCACTAAATCCTGGAGAGAGGGGCACAGTTATTAAAGTCGAATAGAGTGCTTAATTAATTTATTGTGTGTGTGTGTGGCTTGATTCAGGGCCTGGCTGCTCTCTGCGCTTTTTCGCTCCAGGCTAGCCCTCCACCACTGGGAGCCACGGCACCACTTCCTGTTTTCTGGTGGTTAATGGGAGGTAAGAGTAGCACAGACTTTCCTGCTCCAGCTTGGCTTCCGACAGTGACCCTCAGTCTCAGCCTCCTGAGTACCTAGGATGACGGGCCTGAGCCCCCAAGCGCCCAGCTAAATTTTTTTATATTAAAAAAAATTAATGGGCTGGAAATGTGTCCTAGTGGCAGAGTGCTTGCCTCGCACGCGTGAAGCCCTGGGTTCGATTCCTCAGTACCACATAAACAGTAAAAACCAGAAGTTGGGGCTGGGGATATAGCCTAGTGGCAAGAGTGCCTGCCTCGGATACACGAGGCCCTAGGTTCGATTCCCCAGCACCACATATACAGAAAACGGCCAGAAGCGGCGCTGTGGCTCAAGTGGCAGAGTGCTGCTAGCCTTGAGTGGGAAGAAGCCAGGGACAGTGCTCAGGCCCTGAGTCCAAGGCCCAGGACTGGCCAAAAAAAAAAAAAAAAAAAACAAACCAGAAGTTTTGCTGTGGCTAGAATGCTAACCTTGAGCAAAAGAAGCGCAGCAAAGTGCCCAGGCCCTGAATTCAAGCCCCAGGACTTGCAAAAAAAAAAAAAAAAAAAAAAACCTCAAAAATTATGTTGCTGTGTTGGTACTAGGGCTTGTATTTGGGGCCCAAAGCCACAGTTCCAGTTTCACCATTTTGGTAGTTAGAGATGAGAGCCTCTTGGATTTCTCTGCCTGGGCTGGCTTAGAACCACAGTCCTCAGATCTCAGCCTCTTGAGGGTTGTAGGTGTGAGTTACCAGCACCTGGCCAACCTTAACTTTCTGACCTTTGGTCTCCAGGACGAAGTTGTGGCTCCTGTCTGGGTTCTGAGGCCTTCAGACTTGCTTTCAACACACTATACGCATTTCCTGGTGCTTCAGTCTTGATCCGTAGGCCTGTCATGTGGTCTTATGTGAGTGCCTCCTTTCACTTAGAAGGATGCTTTCTGGGATCGTCCATGTGATACCGTTTGTCAGTGCTCTGTTATTAATATTCCATGGTATGAATGTATTGTGTACTGTTCAACAGCAGGTGGATTGGATTGCTACTACCTTGTGGCTGCTGTGGCCAAGAGCGCATTCTTGTATAAGCCTTGAGGCAGGCTTTGCTCAGATCTCTTGGGTCCATACCTAAAACTGGCTTTGCTGGGTCTAAAGGTAACTCATTTGGACTCTTGGGGCGCTGCCAGACTGTTTCCCCAACTGGCCACCACACCATTCCACATTCTTACTAGATAACGTACTGGGATTCCAGTTCCCAGTTCTGCCCAACTCGTACTGTGCTTTTACTGGGCGGGGAGCGGGGTCACGCTGTGGTTTTGATTTGCATTTCTTTTTTTTTTTTAAATTTAATTTATTTATTAATTGAACACAAATTTTTTGGCAAGGTGTTGTGCAAAAAGGGTACAGTTACATAGAAGGGCAGTGTGTACATTTCTTGTGATATCTTACGCCCTGTTTTTTGATTTGCATTTCTGATGGCTAATGATAGGAAGTGTCGCTTTGTGTGTATGTCTGCCTGTAACGGGGCCTGAACTCACAACCCTTTGCTCTCACATGTTTTTCCGCTCTAGACTGGTGCTCTTCATTTAACTGCAGACACGGTACATGGGCATGTCACTGGCATGCGGAGCCCACAGTTGGTGTACACCGTGGGCTTGCACAACACACTGAGGAGTATACTACCCTCTGTGTTTGCGAGCTCCGTCCACTCATTACTCCCTCCAGGAACCCCGGGCCATCTGGGACATGGCTCTTGCTGTGTGGCTTTGCCTTTTCTAGAACATCATCTTGTTGGAATCCTCGTGCATGTGGCCACTCCACAATTCTGTCTTTCCTGCAGCGGTGTGAATTGAAGGGACATTCATGCCTTTCCATGGCTTCATAGCCCACTGGGTTTTTTTTGTTTGTTTGTTTTTCTTTCTTGCCAGTCCTGGGGCTTGGACTCAAGGCCTGAGCACTGTCTCTGGTTTCTTTTTGCTCAAGGCTAGCACTCTGCCACTTGAGCCACAGTGGTTGGCCTTTTCTGTATATGTGGTGCTGAGGAATCGAACCCAGGGCTTCATGTTTGCAAGCAAGCACTGGACCACTAGGCCACATTCCCAGCCCAGCCCAGCCCACCGGTTTTTAACTGCATGTTCTGCTGTCTGGATAGTGTGGTTTATTCGTCATTCACCTACCAAGGTCAGCTTGGTTGCTTTGTGGCAGTTCTAAGGAAAGCTGCTGCAGAGTCTGTGTGCTGGTGTTTGTGTGCATGTTCAGGGAGCAGGACTACGGAGTGGGTGCGCCTTATAATACACTGCGAATCAGTGTATCTTCCTCACGCCGGTTCCTCTGTACGTTTGACCTTCCTCTCCCTAAACGCCGATTCCTCTGTACGTTTGACCTTGCCACCAGCAGTGCTGAGCGCTTCTGTTGCTCCTGGCCTTGCCAGCATTCGGTGCTGTCCACGTCATGTGTGTGATTTTGGTCATTCTAATAGATGTGTAGAGAGGCTTATTTTGACGTGTGTGTGTGTGTGTGTGTGAGTGAGTGAATGAATACTAAGGCTTAAACTCAGGGCCTTGGTGCTCTTTCTGAACTTTTCTTGCTCAAGACTGGTGCTCTACTACTTCAGCCCCAGCTCCACTTCTGGCTTTTTCTGTTGTTGGTTTTTGCTGGTTAATTGGAGGTTAGAGGCTCAAGGACTTTCCTTCCTAGGCCGTCTTCAAACTGAGAGCCCCAGATTTCAGCCTCTGGAATAGCTAGGGTTACAGGCCTGAGCCACCGCACCCCTCTGACTTTGATTGATGCCGACTGTAGGAGCTGAAGTCAAATAAAAACGGAACTCTGTATAGTTTGTGCCATTTATTGGAAATTGTTGTCATTCTTTTGTAGACCAGTTATGACAGATATTGGCCCAATTGATCCCTAGAAACCCCATCGCAGCCCGGTTTTCTTAGCAGTAGTCGGGAGCTCCCTAGAAAAGAAGCTTAGCCAGGCGCTGACGATTCACACCTGTAATCCTGGCTAGTAAACCCAGGCAGGAAAGTCTGTGAGGCTCGTATCCCCAATTAACCACCAAAAACCAGGAGTGGAGCTGTGGCTCAAGTGGTAAAGCGCTATGAACAAAAGAAGCTCTGAGCTCAAGCTGTAGGACCAGCGCGCATGTACACACACACACACACACGCGCACACACACACACACACACACACAATCAATGAAGCCTGAAGCTCTTTTACAGAGATGTTGGGGGACAGGGCCTGTGGAGAGAGGGATCGGTGGGGGCGGGAGGGGGGGCAGTTCTTGGAGGATGGAATGGAACCTTCCTCAGGTACAACCGCTAGGACAAATATTTCTCCAAGAAGCTACAAGCTCAGCTCAACTCGGCCCTTCCAAAAAGTGGCTCTGATTTTTTTTTTTCAGATTTTGATGTTTAGATTTTGTTTTTCTTTGAGGCAGGGTCTCTAGACAGCCCCGACTCCAGTTAGATCCTCCTGCCCCCGCCTCCTGAGGGCGGGGACGGCAGATGAGAGCCACCGCGCCCAGCTTTGGCGTTGAGATTTGCAGTCTAGAATTGTAAAGGTGATACCGTTAGAAAAAGGTTTGTAGGCTGGAGGCATGGCTCAAGCAGTAGAGTGCCCGCTCGCAAAGCCGGTACCTCAAAAGGGGAACATACAAGTATATAAAGCAAAAGTTAAACTATTTCTCTCCCTAACCCCATTCCTTCTATTTATATTCTTCAGACTTTTTTTTGAGTCCTGGGGCTTGAACTCGGGGCCTGGGCTCTGTCCCTGAAGTTCTTTTCTTCCTTGCTAGTGCTCTACCTCTTGAGCCATAGTGCCACTTCTATTTTTTTTTTTTTTCTGAATAGTTGCTGGAGTTAAGAGTCTCATGGAGTTTCCTGCCTAGGCTGGCTTCGAACCACAATCCTCAGATCTCAGCCTCCTAAGTAGCTAGGAATACAGGTGTGAGCCACTGGTGCCCAGCTTTTTGTTGTTGTTGTTGAATAAACATTAAATACATACGAATGCATACATTACATGTTTATATAAATGTTCCTATTGTGAGACCTTGTTTGTTTTTCAGTGTTTTCACGATTGCTGATTTTGGTTTTAATGATATGGGGCCTCTTAATCTTGCCTGGCTTTTTTGCCCAAAGCTGGTGCTCTACCACTTGAGCCATTCTACTTTGCTGGTTAGTTGAAAAGTCTCAAAGATTGGTTTGCCCGGGCTGGCTTTGAACCAAGATCCTCAGATCTCAGCCTCCCGAATAGGAAGGATTACAGGTGTGCATCACCAATGCCTGCTTTAGCCGGTGGGTTTTGAGATGGGGTTCTGTGTCAGGCTTGCTGGTACCGCCAGGCCGACAGGTGTGCCCACCATGTCCAGCCCTCTTGAGAAGGAGTCTTGAAAAGATTTTGGCCCAGGCTGGCCCGGAACTGCAGTCTTCCCAGTCTCAGGCCCCAAGTGGCTATGATTACAGGCATGAACCACCAGCGTCCAGCTGTCCTTGCCGTTTTGTATAAAGTTGCAATGAATATTGTGCAATATCTGTAATACTTTTAAAATTGTCTTTGGCACTTGGGTGCTTGAGTCTATCCGGGGTATTTATTTCATAACATTATAGGGCTGGGAATATGGCCTAGTGGCAAGAATACTTGCCTCATATACATGAAGCCCTGGGTTCGATTCCTCAGCACCACATAGATAGAAAAAGCCAGAAGAGGCGCTGTGACTCAAGTGGTAGAACGCTAACTTTGAGCAAAAAGAAGCCAGGGGCAGTGCTCAGGCCCTGAGTTCAAGCCCCAGGACTGGCAAAAGGAAAAGATACGCTAGTGCTTGCCTCTCGTATTTCATAACATTATAATTTTGGCTTATGGGGTGGTACTTAATTGTCCTCCGAGGAGGTGGCATTTACAGTTGTTTGAATTGTATCTCTCAGATGTTTGACTGAACTGTGCTGTAGCAAACTTGTTGTTTGTTTGCTGGCCCTGGAGTGTGAACCCAGGGCCTGGGTTGCTGTCCTTGAGGTTTTTGCTCAAGGCTGGTGCTCTGCCACTCGAGCCTCAGCTCCACTTCGGGCTTTTTTGGTGGTTAATTGGAGATAGACGTCTCACAGACTTTCCTTCCCTGGGCTGGCTTTGAACCTTGATCCTCAGACCTCAGACTCCTGAGTCACTGAGATTACAGGTGTGAGCCCCCACCCCCTGGCCAAACTTTTTTTTTTTTTTTTAAGGAGTCAGGTTATGGTGGTGATAATCCAGTAAGAAAAACAAAATAGTGTCTTAATCTCCATTCATTTTTGTGTGTGCAGTATCGGGGATCAAACCCAGAGCCTTGTGCTTGTAAGCAAGTGTTCTCCCACCGAGCTGGACGCTGTCAGCCTTCATTTACAGTTCTTTAATTCTTCTGTAAATTGGATTTTTTCTCCCCCCTATTCTCTCTCTCTCCCTTCTTTCCTCTTCTCCCTTCTTCCTTTCCTCCTGCCTTCCTCCCTCCCTGCCTCCTCCCACTTCTGTCTCCCTATCCTCAGCCTCCTTAATTAAGCCTGTCTTGAAGTCAGATCGGGAGAAGCTTGTAAGGGCTTTAGCTCTGCTCACAGCTCTCAGGCCAGAGCTAGGGACTGGGAAGTGCTTCATCCTCACCCACTGCTCAGGCCCTGCTGGTGCTGCCCTCCTGTGGAGAAGTGTGGAATTACCAGCAACTCTTGACTGGCTTTGCCTTATGGACTGTGTACCGTTGCCCCCTTTCATCCTGAGCGATTGCTCAGGCCCTGCTGGTGCTGCCCTCCTGTGGAGATGTATGGAATTGCCAGCAGCTCGTTTTTGCTGTCACTCCACCTCCCGCCATTTTGACCCATTGTTGTTTTTTTTTTTGCTTAACATTTGTTATTTTTATTAACTGGGAAAAAAAGAGTAAGAAAACTATATGTTCAACAAGAATATACCAGCGAGTTTGCAGTTCACTTGCAATGAAATATGCAGCCATTGTAATTTATGTTTACAAAGCCCTTCTAAGTCTGAAACATTAATACAAGGATATTAAATAGCATAAACATGTATGTAGTATACTTTCAGTTATGTAAAAAAAACCTCCTGCAAAAATGTTTGAAGGAAAAGTGTCAAAATACAGACAAGTATCTGGATTATCCTCCTCATCCTCATCCTTCTTTATCTTCTTCTTAGTGTTTATGCTGGGAGTTGAACTCAGGGCCTGGGCACTATCCCTAAGCTTTTTTGCTCAAGGCTAGCTCTACTTCTGGCTATTTAAATTGGAGATAAGAGTCTCCTGGACTTGCCTGCCTGGGCTGCCTTTGAACCACTATCCTTAGATCTCAGTCTTCTGAGTAGTTAGTATTACAGGCATGAGCTACCAGCAATGGGCTTAATTTATTCTTAAAAAAAAGTCTCTGAGTTTTTAAGATTTTGAAGGGGATTTTATTATTATTTGCTTGTATTGGGGTTGGAACTGAGAGTCTTTTACTTGCTCAGCTTGTTTGCTAGTCCTCTACTACTTGAGCCATGTCTCCATTTCTGCTTTTTGTGGTTCTCTCTCTCTCTCTTTTTGGATTTTGACCCATTGTTCAGGCTTTGCTTGCACTGTCTTCCTGTGAGGTACGGTATGAAATTACCAGTAGCTACCTGTGGCTGGTTTTGCCTTATGGATTCAGTGTACACTGCCCCCTACCACCCCCAACCCTTTCTCATCCTGACCTCATTGCTCAGGCCTTGCTCACAGTGCCCTCCTGTGGACACGTTTGGTATTACAAGTCGCCAGTTCTCTCTGATGGTGTTCAGTATTTCTCACTTCTCCTGGCCTTGGTTGCACCGCCCTCCTGTGGACAAGTAAGGAGTTACAAGTAGGTAGATCTGGCTGACTGTACAGTGCCCCCACTTCATTCTGAGCCATTGGCTCAAGCTTTGTTTGCACTGCCCTCCTGTGGACTAGTATGGAATTACAAGTAGCTAGTTCTGGCTGTGTATAGTGTGTCCCACTTCATCCCGACCCATTGCTCAGACCTTGCTTGCACTGCCCTCCTGTGGACAATTAAGGAGTTACAAGTAGCTGGTTCTGACTTTGTGTTCAGTGCCCTATTTCTTCATCCTGATCCATTGTGTTCAGTCCTTGCCTTGTGCTGCTTTCCTATAGAGATGTATGGGATTAACAGCTAGTTCTTGCTGACACCCCACCTTCCCCATTTGGACCATTGTTCAGACTTTTCTTGCACTGTCCTGTGGAGAAGTATGGAGTTATCGGTAGCTACCCCAGCTTTTCATTGTGACTCATTGCTTAGACCTTGCTCGCACTGCCCTCCTGTGGACAAGTAAGGCATTACAAGTAGCTGGTTCTAACTGACTTTGTGTGCAGTGCCCTCCCCCACTTTTCCTGATTGGCTCAGGCCTTGCTTGTGCTGCCCTCCTGTGGAGATATATGGAATTACCAGTAGGTACCAGTGGCTGGATTTGCCTTAGGGACTCTGTGTACAGCACTTCTCTCCATCTGCTGGGGAGAAGTACTTTTACTTTCTCTGTGGTATTAGTTACTTGAGGTCCTTCAAGAGTCTCAAAACATTCCATAGAAAATTCTAAAATGAGGCCAGGCCACTGGTGGCTCACACCTGTAATCCTAGCTCTCAGGAACCTGAACTCAGGATTGCGGTTCGAAGCCAGCCCAGGCAGGAAGGTCCGTGAGACTCGTTATCTCCAATTAACCATCAGAAAACTGGAAGTGGCGCTGTGGCTCAAAGTGGTAGAGCACTAGCCTTGAGCAAAAGAGCTCAGGGACAGCGCCCAGGCCTTGAGTTCAAGCCCCATGACTAAATGAAAAAAAAATTCCAAAATGAAAGTCTTCAGTAATTTTTAATGCTGAATAGGATTTATAATTGTTTTTTTTTATTACTGTTACACATCTTTTACTGTGTCTAGTTTATAAATTAAACTTTGGGGCTGGGGATGTAGCTCGGTTTGCAGATTGCTTGCCTGGTACATATGAAGCCCTAGGTTAAGCCCCAGCTTTGGCATAGTTTGTATGCATGGGAAGATGCAGTCTGGCGAGCCCTCCATATCTGGGTTCTCTACCCACAAATTCAGCTAGCTAGGGATTGAAACATTTTTAAAATTAGGTCTTTACTGTCATTGACAATCCAGACTGAAATCGTCTATCTTAATCTCAATCCCCTTGCCTGATTTACCACCCCTCTCCCCATTCTGGGCTGGAAGTAATCTCCTGGTTTCCTCACGCGCTTTTGTTGTGACTGCTGTGGTTGAGTGACCCTTGTGTGTTGCTTTCTGTTGCGCATATGCTCCATCTTTTTTTTTTTTTTTTGCCAGTCCTGGGCCTTGGACTCAGGGTCTGAGCACTGTCCCTGGCTTCTTTTTGCTCAAGGCTAGCACTCTGCCACTTGAGTCACAGCGCCACTTCTGGCCATTTTCTGTATATGTGGTGCTGGGGAATCGAACCCAGGGCTTCAAGTATACGAGGCAAGCGCTCTCGCCACTAGGCCATATCCCCAGCCCTGTTCCATCTTTTTTTTTTTTTTTACCATGTTTTAGTCCCCTTTGTACCTCTATTGCTGCTTAATAAATATTTAGGACATGTGTAGGTTTTTTGAGGGTTATTATTCTCTACACAATACGGTATAACACCCATTTATGTTGGGTCTATAGTGTATTAGGTGACTAGAGGTGAAAGTGTACAGGACTATGGGGCAGGCTGTATATGAACACTGATGTGCTGTTTTATAGAAGAGACTCAAGCATCCACAGGGTTCCCCGCCCCCCCCCCCAACTGGGACTTGTAGTCAGGGCCCCCAGCCCTTTTTGTTGTTGTTGTTTTTTATTAATTTACTTTATTGTTATTACAGAGGTGATATACAGAAGGATTACAATGACATGAGTCAGGTAATGAGTACATTTCCTTTTGAACAGTGTCTTTTCCCTCAGTCCTCTGTGCTTTAGTTATTTTGCAGATGGAATCTCCTGATTTTACCCTGGCCAGCCTTGGGCTGTGTTCCTCCTGTCTGTACCTCCCAAGTAGCTAGGATTAAAACAGGAGTCACCGTACCCAGCCCGTCACCCATAGATGTTGCTCTGTGAGAGGGTAGGAGCCCGGGCTCCATCCCGGGGATACTGAGGGTTGTTGGGACACAAGTGTGGTCCTCGGTTTAGGCATCTGCCAGGGGTCTTGGAAAGTCTCCCTTGGGGGACAAAGCGCACTGTGGTTAAGCCAGCCAGAAAGGTCCGTGAGAACTTTATCTCCAGTAGCCATCCAAAAGCCACAAGTGGAGCTGGGGCTCAAACACCAGCCTTGAGCGGAAAAGCTAAGGGACAGCGCACAAGTCCTGAGTTCAAGCCGCAGTACTGGCGTGTGTGTGTGTGTACACATATGCACACACACACAAATAGAAAACAATCAAAGCCATCTTCCTGAAATGCCAAGTTGAGTTGTCAGCTTGCAGCTTCCTGGAGAAAGGTGTGTCCCCACCCGGGCCCCCCACGCCGGGGCCGGGAGATGGCCAGAGCTTGTTGGAAAGGGCCGAGTCCCCTGGAGGCTGTGGGTCTGGAGCCGCGGCCTAGGAGGCCTGCCCACTCCCAGACCCGGGGATCCACCCGAGCCGTGGCCGTGAGCAGACAGACCACCCCCAGGAGGCTGGAAATCCTGCGGCCGGGCCCGGGGCGCGGGAAGGGGGCCGGGCACGGTGGGGGGCGTCCTGGGAGGACGGAGCCCAGGGTGATCGCTGGCTGCAGCGGGGGGGGGGGGGGGGCTATCCTGTGCAGGGAGCACAGCGGAGGGGTTTGGCTGAGGGAGGGGTGCAGGAGGAGGAGGGGGAGTCGGCGGTGGGGTGAGCGGGAGGGGACGGGGCCACAGCCCGGCTCTCCACGGAGGAAGCTGAGGTGTCAGTGGGCAGAGTGACTTGTTTAAAGCCCCAGAGCCGCGACGTGCTCAGCCTGTGTGCGCGTGTGCGCACCGGTCCTGGGCCTTGAACTCGGGGCCTGGGTGCTGCCTTCGCGCTTCGGTGCTCAAGGTGAGCGCTCTGTCACTTGCAGATCTTATTTTTATTGTTTAGTACAGAGGGTCGCGGTTACAGAATGCAGAGTCCATTCCTCGCTGGGCCCTGGAGGCCCACGCCTGTCATCCCAGCTTCATTCTGAGATCTGAGGATCACAGTTCAAAACCAGCCCAAGGGAGAAAGTCTGTGAGGCTCTTGTCACCAAAAAGCCAGAAGTGGCGCTGTGGCTCGTGTGGTAGAGTGGCAGCCTGGAGCCAAAAAGCCCAGGGACAGCGCCCAGGCCCCAAAGAGACCCCCGAGTAAAGACTTGGGGGCGCATGCCAGGGACACCGTGTAGATGAGAACATCACATGCCCGCAATGAAAGGAACTTTGATCGTCTGCGACTTTGCGCCGATAGACCCTGACGTTTGTGGAGATGGCAGGTGAACTCACGCGCCGTGTCGCGGCATGGGTCGTGGGTGTTCTTGAGGCGGAGGTGAGCTCGGTGGGCACAGCACCCAGCCTGTCCAGTCGTTACTTCATTGTTTATTTCTGTTACAAGATCTTGAGGCTGGAGACGAGGCAGGTGTGACGGGGGCCGCTCCTCTGGTGCGAGCAAGGCCCTGGGTTTGACATCCAGTGCCTCCAGGCCAAACAGAAAACAACTCAGAGGGAAGGCCTCATTCAGGAAGCCTGGGCTGGCTGTGAACTCAGGATCCTCCTGCCTCAAGCTCCTGAGTGCGGGGACTGCAGAGGTGTGCTACCACACCCGGTTCTAGTTGTTGTGGTTGCCAGTCCTGGGGCTTGAACTCAGGGCCTGGGCACTGCCCCTGGCTTCTTCTTGCTCAAGGCTAGCACTCTGCCACTTGAGCCACTGCGCCACTTCCTGTTTTTCTATATATGTGGTGCTGAGGAATCGAACCCAGGGCTTTGCACATGCCAGGCAAGCCCTCTACCACCGAGCCACCTTCCATCCCCACATCTGGTTCTTTGTAGTTTTTTTATTTTTTATATGTCGCTATTAGACGTGGTTATTTCTAGCCAGGGCCTTGCAGTGGCCCTCACATGTCGGGGATCATGGGACCCCACTGGGGCCAGTTGTGTCTGTCTGGGCCTGCAGTTCTGACTCCCGTCTTCTGTGTTCGAGCCTGCTGGGCCTGAGGGCAGTGGTCACGTGTCACCGTCACTGGTGGGGCCTGGGGGGGGGGCCGTGGGAGGGAGGGGAGGCTTCTACACCAGTGGCTTTGAGGTGGGGCCCAGGGGACCAAGCGAGTGGCCAGAAGCCTGAGTTTCCTGGAGGAGCAGGAGGGACAGGACCCTGCCCTGGGGACAGGGGGGCATCAGGCCTGTACCTCCCATTCTAAGCCTGACCTGCCTGCTGCGGCCTCCTGCAAGCAAGTGGTTTGACCAGTTCCCGGCAGAAATGGCAGAAACGTGGGACCCCGGGAAGCCGGAGGGAGCGGCTGGCCGGCCCCTGGTGCTACGCTGCCTCTCTGCCCTCCACCCGCCGGCCTGGCCCTGGGCTGGGGCTCCCCAGTGCCATCTGCCCCCCCCCCCCAGAGCCATGGGCTTCCTGTGTGCTGTGCAGGGAAGAGGGACAAGCCAGGGGACCCCTCCCCTCCCGGCGGCCGTGCTCAGCCCAGAGCAGCTGCTCTGCTTGCTGGCGAGGCCGCCCAGGGCTGTCCCCAGAAACCTGGATTTTGTGCCTCAGCCCTCATGAGCAGGGCTCCGTCCTTGGGTGCGGGAGACAGTACAGGAGGCGTGCTCAGAGCTGGGGGGCAGCTCCCGTATGAGGGAGGAGGTGCAGGGGGGCGCCCAGCCATTGTGTTCCCAGACTCAGGACGATCACGTGCTCAGGATGCTTTTTGTTTTCGAGACAGGAGAGTGCTGTTGCTCCCCAGCCTGGACTTGGCCTTCCGGGCTGACCTGATCTTTCCCTCCCGCCTCCTGAGTCGCGGAGACTACATGCCTGCGTCACGACAGCTGGCCACAGGCTCAGCTTTGGAGATAAATGTCTTGGGGACAGTTGAGGAGAGATGTTCAAATCGCCATGTAATCAGAAGCTGAGGCTGAAGCGAGTCCTCTGGGTCTCCGCCTAGAGGCAGCACGGAAGCATAAACACAAGACTCTACAAGACTGATACATTTTTTTTTGGCAGGTCCTGGGGCTTGAACTCAGGGCCTGGGCTCTGTCCCTGAGTCTCTCTGTACTCAAGGCTAGAGCTCTACCATTTGAGCCACAGCTCCACTCTGGCATTTGCTGGTTTCATTGGAGATAAGAATCTTACACAGATGGGACTGGTTTTTTTTTTTTTGTTGTTGTTGTTGTTTTGCTCAGGCTGGGTTTGAACTTTAGTCCTAAGATCTCCGTTTCCTGAATAGCTAGGGTCACAGGTGTGAACCACTGGTGCCTGGCTTGGCAGGTAAAGTTTCAGGTGGAGTACAAAGGCTCGAATGCAGGCTAGAACTGAGGAACCTCTAGCAAGTAAAAGATACTCAGCAAAGCCTTATCAAACGATCAGGTGAGGTGATTCTGCATTTAGACACCGAAACCTGAAGTCTCAGCACTGGGTACAGTGCACCTTCATTTCTAGTCCATGTTGAATGTGACGCGGGCTGCCCAGCTCTTCTCCAGGAGGGGGGTGTACCATGCACAACACATGCTATCCAAGGGGGAGGTCCCTGGTCTCCACTGGCTAAGCTTGGAACCTTGCAGCCCCCAAGACCCAAAGACAAGTGGGGTCTCTGACTTCTGCGAAGAGCTGCAAATGGCTCGCTGGCGTTCACCCCCATTGGGGTTAGGACTTCCTCCTCAGAACCCCGGAAGCCAGCCAGGGAGGACAAGACCCAACTTGCACTTTACACAGATTCCTCTGGGTGGAGCTAGGGGGTCCTGATGCTGGGAGGATGGGCGGGCAAGGAGCAGGGAGAAGCCCTGAGTGGGGAGGTCAGGGGAGGTCAGGTGAGCTCTGGGCCCTCCAGCTCCTAAAGAAAGAGAAGAAACATTCATTCATGTAGTTAGAAACAACCAGTTTTTATTTTTGGGGGTGTCAGTACTGGGGCTCTACTTAGGGCTTAGGCACTGAATCGTAGTTTTTATAATGCTGGTACTCTATCATTTGAACCACAGCTCTACTTCCAGATTTGGGGTGGTTCATTGATAAGAGTCAGACTTAACTGCTCAGGCTAGTTCCAAACTGGGATCCTCAGATCTCAGCCTCTTGAGTAGCTAGGGTTACAGGCCCAGCTTAGAATAAATCTTTACTACTTTGTTCCTGTTAGGTCTTTTAGTCACTGCGATGAAACTAAAAAAGTCTTACCATCAAGTTTCCTTTTGTCACCAAGGTTGTTACCTGCAAAGTAAAGAGCTTAAGTGGGCCTGGGGGGTGAACCAGAGCACACTTGCTCAATCTGGGTGCTTGCAGTGCACATATAGCCGAAATTTCAGATTTATTTTTTTTCTAGAAAAATCAGAGCCCAGATGAGAAAAATAATTCTCAGCCCCTCACTTCTGGCCTGGCTTCAGTGTGAAAGTTACTTGTGTCGTGTGGCCATTCACTTATCTCCAGGCTTGGAGGTTATAATCCTGATTGGCTTTCCTGAGCTCTTTTGCTCAAGGTGCTGTAGCACACGGGCCAGTTCCACTTACTGGCTTTTGGGTGGTTAACTGGAGATTGTCAGGTTTTTAAAGTAGGTAGCCGGTAAAGGAGAAGGAAAAGTTTATTCCCCAACTGCCTGGCCAGAGAGTAGGGGCGGCCTTGCCTTCTCTGGGGCAGGGAGGGGTGGCCGGGTGAATGAGGATGTGACCTCCGGGAAGGGGGACGGTCACCCAGGTAACTGGGTGGAGACTTAACCAGGTGGGGGCGTCGGCCTGGAGCCCTCCCAGGCCCACCTTACCTGCTGGCTTCCAACCTCGGCCCTCAGATCTCGCCCTCCTGGGTAGCTAGGGTTCCAGGCCTGGGCCACCAGTCAGTTCCTGGCTTGCTTTTTTTTTTTTCGCCAGTACTGGGCCTTGGACTCAGGGCCTGAGCACTGTCCCTGGCTTCTTCCCGCTCAAGGCTAGCACTCTGCCACCTGAGCCACAGCGCCCCTTCTGGCCGTTTTCTGTATATGTGGTGCTGGGGAATCGAACCTAGGGCCTCGTGTATCCGAGGCAGGCACTCTTGCCGCTAGGCTATATCCCCAGCCCTTTTTCTTCTTTTTTTAATATTAGAAATAGGCCATTAGTCTCACCTCTCCAAATCCCAGCGTGCTTTCCTTGGTGGTCCTGGGCATATTTTTCTGAAAAACCAAATGCTAGCAACAAATGCATGGATTTGAAGGGAAACAGAAAAACCCCAAATTCAACCAGTAGTTGAGCTGGGGCGCCGGGCGGGCCGGGCGGCGCGCGCTGCCGCCGCGCGACCCACCGGAACCGGCCGCGAAGCCCGGACTGGCGCGCGTTCTGAAAGGATGACCGAGCCCGCCCGACTCCGGGACGCGCGCGCGGCGCCTCGGCCAATGGGAAGCCAGCGTGAGGCTGAGTGACGGGCGGGCGCCAGCCAATGCGCACACGGCTTGTTGCGAGGCGGCTCGGGCTCCGGCGTTATAAAGAGCGCCACGAGTCGGCATTGTCAGGCAGCGGCGGCGCGCGGGCCGGGGCGGAGTGCGGCTGGGGCGGCGGCGGCGGCGGCCGAGGAGGAAGCGCGGTCGGGACGGCTGGTCGGCGGGCGGAGGGGGCAGCCGGGTAGCGCAGGCCTGAGCGCAGCCGAGCCCGCGGCACCTTCCCCGGCGGGTGGGGACATCGCGGCGAGGTGAGCGGCCGGGGCCTGCGGGCCGCGGGCGGGGAGGGCGGGCCGGCGGGCGGGCGGGCGCCGGCCGGGCCTGACGCGCACTCCGCGGGGCTCGTTGCAGGAGCCGCCGCGGCCTGGCCTGCCATGTCGGACGCAGGAGAGGAGCAGCCCATGGAGACGACGGCCGCCACCGAGAACGGGCACGAGGCCGCCCCTGAAGGCGAGTCCCCGTCCGGGGCCGGCACCGAGGCGGCGGCCGCGGGGCCCGGAGGCGGGGCCGCGGCGCCCCCGAGTGGGAACCAGAACGGGGCGGAGGGCGACCAGATCAACGCCAGCAAGAACGAAGAGGACGCGGGGTAGGTGCGGCCGCGGGCGGCCGGGGCGCCGCCTTTGTTCCGGGGCCGCCTTTTGTTGGCGCCACGCGGCGGGGGGAGGGGCGGCGGCCCGGGGGATCCGCTCCCGACCGCCGGGCCGCGGCGGCACCCGCCGGAGTTTGTTGGTGGACTTTGGCGCCGCCCCGGAGCCGCTAGCGCGCTTCCCCGGGCGGCGAGGCCCGGAAGAGGGAAGCGCAGGAACCCGGGCCTGGTCGGGCGAGGGCCGCGGGGGCGGAGTTGGCGCGCGCAGGGCTTCGGGCCTTCCTCCTCCTGCCAGGGGGTGGGGCCATGCGCGAACCCCGTGCGTCCCGGCCCCCGGGCAGCCTCGAGTCGTTGGGAGGTGGCGCTTAAGACGCGAGCGTGTAGGACACATGGGTTCCCAGTTGTGAGCAGCCGGGGCGCAGACTGACCAGGGTGCCGTGTGCGTTCCCTCGGCCTGCGGTGTCTCTTTGTTAGAAGCTGGTTTTAGCTTGAGTGCGCAGGGCTGCAGAGGCCCAACACACGGCCAAGGTTGGCACTCCGCAGACCCCAGAGGTGGGTGCAGACTTTGTCCACAGGGCCAGTCTCAGCTCTTTTAAGACCTTTTGTCGTGTCTCACACCCTACCATTGCAGAAAAATGTTCGTTGGTGGTCTGAGCTGGGATACCAGCAAAAAAGATTTAAAGGACTATTTTACTAAATTTGGAGAAGTCGTTGACTGTACAATAAAAATGGATCCGAACACTGGACGGTCAAGAGGGTTTGGGTTTATTCTCTTCAAAGATGCTGCCAGTGTGGAGAAGGTAAGCTCGGTACTGTATACCACCGGTTTGTGCTCTGCAGTGGTTTAGGACAAGCAGAAAGGCTACATTGTTTTCGAGGGGGCAATAAAAAGCGGGTGTATGTGCTGGAGTGGTACAGGATTTTTTTATGTCACTTTTCCTGAGTATGGTGCTATATATATACTTTACCTATGGGGAGAGTATTATTGTATGAGAATAAGCCCCAATCCATAGGGGGTAAAAGCAAATACTCAAGTTTGGCGAAGTTTAAGAGGAAGATTCCTTTTTTTTTTTTTTCCCAGTCCTGGGGCTTGAACTCAGGGCCCGAGCCATAGCACCACTTCTGGCCTTTTCTATATATGTGGTGCTGAGGGATTGAACCCAGGGCTTCATGTATACAAGGCAAGCGCTCTTGCCACTAGAATATGTTCCTAGCTCCTCCTTTACTTTTATTTATTTATTTGTTTTCCAGTCCTGGGCCTTGGACTCAGGGCCTGAGCACTGTTCCTGGCTTCTTTTTGCTCAAGGCTAGCACTCTGCCGCTTGAGCCACAGCATGGCCTTTTCTATATATGTGGTGCTGAGGAATTGAGCCTAGGGCTTCATGTGTACAAGGCAAGCACTCTTGCCACTAGGCCATATTCCCAGCCCCCCTCCTTTACTCTTTTTTTTTTTTTTTTTGGCCAGTCCTGGGCCTTGGACTCAGGGCCCGAGCACTGTCCCTGGCTTCTTCCCGCTCAAGGCTAGCGCTCTGCCACTTGAGCCACAGCGCAGCTTCTGGCCGTTTTCTGTATATGTGGTGCTGGGGAATCGAACCTAGGGCCTCGTGTATCCCAGGCAGGCACTCTTGCCACTAGGCTATATCCCCAGCCCCCTCCTTTACTCTTAATCACTGCTGTTTACTGGAAGATGAGCTCCAAGCTGGTTGTACATGTGTAGAAGGGTGCACAGCTTGGGCCAAAGGCTTATTTAGGAATGAGGACTGATTTGTAAGTGTTAGGTAAATCTCAGCTGTGCAGGTTTGGAGAAAATTGGGTTGAAAAGTCCAAGCTGGCACATAGTAGAAGCTGAAGTACATTTTGTGTATTTGAGTGCTAGAGTCCTGAGACTCAGGTCCTCCAAGGTGATGTTGCTGTGTTTGAAACAGGTCCTAGACCAGAAGGAGCACAGGTTGGATGGCCGAGTCATTGACCCTAAGAAAGCTATGGCTATGAAGAAGGACCCTGTGAAGAAAATCTTCGTAGGGGGTCTGAATCCTGAAGCAACAGAGGAAAAAATCAGGGAGTACTTTGGCGAGTTTGGGAAGGTGAGTCTAGAGGAGTGGCTTGCTATCTGTCTTGAGGCACTTGTTTCCTGGTCCAGGCAATGCCTCCCTCAGTTTGGATGGAACTCTGCCTGACCGCTTATTTTCTTTGTACTCTGTATTTTTTGGCTATGGGAGGTTTGGACTTAAACTTTGTTGTTAACAGATTGAGGCTGTTGAACTCCCAATGGATCCCAAATTGAACAAAAGACGAGGTTTTGTTTTTATCACTTTCAAAGAGGAAGATCCTGTGAAAAAGGTTCTGGAGAAAAAGTTCCATACTATCAGTGGAAGCAAGGTAAGGTGTCCCAGGTCTTTGTGCTAGGCCTACTGCTGGTGAGCTGGCCTTTGCAGGTATGGGGTAGGTTGGGCTACTTCTGAGGGCTTGATGGATTAGTCATACCTTTGCTATCTCATCTGTCTGCTGCCCTGGTTGGGGCAGGACAAAAGAGCAGACATGGTCAGTAGCCTTTTTGGTTTCTGACTTCAAGTGAGGGAATGAGTCCAGGATGTTATTTGGCCCCTAGTTGAATCTGTTTACACAGTTCATCTCTTCCTGGTGAAGTTTTCCTGCTCCAAAGGTTTCTACCTATTTTCTCCACGTGTCTGTCCCTTTGGGCAACTCTTTCCTGGGCAGAAGTCCTCTCACTCTGGTTCTGGCCAGCTTAAATCCAGGGTTTTCTTTTGACCTCAAATGTTAAGTTATATGCAGTGAAGTGAACCTATACAGTGAGTTCTAAAGAGTAGTATGTAGCTTTCTGCCTTGCAGTTAGGAGTTGAAGATGTGGCATGGTAGGACAGGTAGAGTGGGCTGGAGTTGTGCACTGCAGTAAGAACTGCTGCTGGGTCTTGGAAATAAGTGTATGCAATTGGCTGCATTCCATATTTAATGCTGTAGGATAGGAAAAGTCACGTGGTAGGGGAGCAGGTTTGTGTGTGGAGGAGACTGTGTGTACCAGAACTGCCTGTAACTAATTTTAAGTTGTAGGCATACAGTCTATCCACAATAAAGTGGCCCTACCCTTGAGCCGCAGGCTTTATCTGTAAGGTGGTGGTGGTCATAGTCTCAAGAGAGTATTTGAGTGGGATGAGTATCTTCTGTAAAAAAAGAAAAATAAAAGTAAGTCTTTAGGTAATCTGGGGGGTCTTCTGACCTCTTGCCCTGTCCCCATCCTCTGCTACCTTCCAAACTGGGATTTTTTAGTTGTGGTTCCAGGAGATTCTAGTGTAGATGTGGCCTGCCTGTATAGTCCCCACTGTCCTAAACCCATCTCGCAGGTCTTGACTTCCTATCCTCTTGGCTTTTAGTGTGAAATCAAGGTGGCCCAGCCCAAAGAGGTCTATCAGCAGCAGCAGTATGGCTCTGGGGGCCGTGGGAACCGAAACAGAGGGAACCGAGGCAGTGGTGGAGGTAAGTGGAATGTGGATGAAGACAGGTCCTGTGTGCCTGCCTCTGGTGTTGTGTAGCAAGGTGGGCAGACAGCGTGTGAAGTGGGAAGTTTTCCGGGTGGGGGCTATGTGCTTGTGCTATTATGGCTCCTTGGATGAAGAGCTTGTTCTTTTCACTCCTGTGGCTTGGGGCCCTAGGGCAGAGGGGGCATCTGCATTGCACTGGGGTACAGGGGGCATGGTGGGTGCTTGGCTCTGTGGCTGTCCTCGAGTCTTGGTACATCCATGGGCAGAAAGGTAGAGCTGTGCCAGGCGCTTGCCTCCTTCCATCCCAGGCCCCTCTGACTCCAAAGCCTGAACTGCATCTTTTCAAGGCCAAGCTGCCAGGAAGGGTGGGGTGATTTGAGTAAGCCACTTCTACTCCAAGTAAAGCTAGCACTCTGGCCTCCAGATTGGGTCTCAGGTAGGTATAGGGCTGGGCCCAGGGCCCTCTACTCCAGAAAAGTAGCCCCTTGGCTTGTGCCTGAGTTGCCATAGTAACCTCGCCACCCAAAGGGCAGGATTTCCTCCATCCTAGCTCCTGCGTGTGCTAAATGGTCCATGGGCCCCTGTGCCCTGCTCCCCCCCACAGGTCAGAGTCAGAGTTGGAATCAGGGCTACGGCAACTACTGGAACCAGGGCTACGGCTACCAGCAAGGCTACGCTGGTAGCTACGGGCCCAGCTATGGCGGCTACGACTACTCGCCCTATGGCTATTACGGCTACGGCCCCGGCTACGACTACAGTAAGTAGGAGAGGGACGCCCCATTAACTACCTAGGGGAGGCAGGTCAGACAGTGCAGGGGCCGCTGGCAGCAGGGGCTTTGGAATCAGACAGGCCTGGCTAAGCCAGGCACTGGAGTTCCTGGATGGAGCTCTGGCTCCGGGACCAGTGAGCCTTACTGTACAGGGTTGTTGAGACTCCTGTGAGGAAGTGTGTCAAGCACCTGGCACAGGGTAAATGCTCCGTAAGTAGTCGCTGCTACGTTGTTCTTATCCCCAGGTCAGGGTAGTGCTAATTACGGGAAGAGCCAGCGACGCGGTGGCCATCAGAATAACTACAAGCCATACTGAGGCAGCAGCAGGAGCGGCCAACTGACGCCCGCACACGCTTTGTTTGGATACGGAGTGAACACAATTATGTACCAAATTTACCTTGGCAAACTTTCTATGGCCTGTCCCATGTGCATCTTATTTAAAACTCCCCCCTTGGAAATCACTCTCCTGTTTACTATTTCCAGAGCTCTAGTTGTTTTAGGCAGCGTGTGGTGTCTCAGGCCAGAGCGGCATTGGGCTTTTATTACCAGGTTACCCAGAACCAGATTGGAGGGTCTGCTTCCTTTGGCTCATCTGCAGCCTAGACCTGTGGACCCTGGTTGTAAAGAGTAAACTGCATTTTAGGAAACCAGTGTCACCTTTTAATTTTATATTATTTGTGTCACACATTTCCTGTAATGGAAGTGTTAATTTTACTGTACTTTTTGGTACCTTTTGGGAATCTAATGTATTGTAAGGTATTTTACACGTGTCCTGATTTTGCCACGACCTGGATATTGAAGCTATCCAAGCTTTTGAAATAAAATTTAAAAACCCTTACTAAGCCTGGGTGAGTGTGGGAAAGGTATTGTGCACCCTTACTACACCAGTGACTATGTTGTGAGCTTATAGATGGTGAGAAACCATAGAAGCAAGGGCACTCACCTGGAGAATGCTTGATTTGGGAACCAGCTTAGGGCCGGAGCCTCAGGGTCTCGCAGCTTCTCACTGTCTGTTCCATATCTAAAAGATGATAAAAAGCATTTTACCCTGGGTCACCTTTCTCAGCTGCATTCACTGTCCCAACTAGACTGGCAGTGTGCACATCATTGACCATAGAGATGATCTGGCAATTTCCTTAAAGCCCAAGCTGTGTCCAGGGACACCCCCCCCCCCCCACAAAAAAAAAAAGTTCCTGCAATAGGTCAGCCCCAGGCTCTGAGCTTCTACTTTTCTTCTTGGGGAGCCTTGTCTCCCAAAGTCCAGGTTAGCTTTGGCCTTGCATTTTTTTCTACCATCCAGGGGATATACTGGCTCAGGCACAGGCTCCTGGGGCAGGGCTGGGGAGTATAGCTTTCTGACCCCAGGTTGGCTTCTACGTACACAGCCTGTTGCTATTCAGGCTCCAACCTCACCTGTCAGAATGGCATCCATCTTGGTTACCACATGTCGTGCATTGTCCAGGCTAAAGCACATGGGGGGCTTAAACTTCAGGACATTCCTCCCAGGACCATCAATGCTCAGCAAGATGTAGTTTTCCTTGAGCCTGTAAGGACAGGGCACCACGATCAGCCTGGCAGTGTTGAACCCAGGGCTCTGGCTCCCCTGCTAAAGTACTTCTCACCCTTGGGTCTGTCAATTATGGCCTACTTGAGCCCATGGGCCTTGCCTCCTACCCCTGGAGCTGCTAGCCAACACCAAGGTTAGCAATGGCCTGCAATGTCACTAGATTGTAACAAGTACTGTCAGCATTTTTTAAGTGGAAAACATCCAGAGTCAGGTAGCTTAGGCTGGCCAGGAGCCCAAGGGCCCCACTTGAGGCTCCCAGTGGTACAATTAGGCATCCCTGGTGGAGGATGGGATGGGGCCCGTCCTGGCTCTGGTCCTGTTATTTGAGGTGCTATCCACCAGAATGAATTATGGTTTGAACTTGGCACATTAAGCCACACTTCCAGGCCAAAGGTTTGGACTTTAGAATCAAACAACCCTGGGCCAAATGTAGCTCCTGCCTCCCAGATGGGTGATAGCGGGTTGAATGCTAGCGTGCTCCAGTGTGTGGGGTGAAATTAGCCTGGGATCTGGCTGTGTATACTACTACCTGACCATTCAGGATCCCAAGGCTCACTGGGAGAAGTGTGTGCTGACAGGGCTAGCAGCCACTGAGGCAAGGGGAAGGCTCAAATCTGCATGGGAGGAGTGTGCATTAGTACTAGACCATGCGTGCATGCTTCACAATTTGTAAGACATCAGAGGGTTTTTCTGTGTGTATGAGAGAGCCGGGAATGGAGAATAGAACCTTCATCTTACTGCCTCAAGTGTACCTCTGGGAAAGCTGTTTCTGGCTTTTGGTCTATGAAATTACATAAGGACTGTACCTGAGCTGGGTTGTCTCGGGTTCTTGGCAGAGGCTGTTGCCCTGGGTTTGGGATCGCCAGTCATTGGGTACACGAATCAGCTGCCTCAACCTCAGGCCCAAGGTGCTGGAGGTGCGTGGCCCCACCCCCATTCCCTGCCCCAGGCGGGGAACCCCATAGTGTTCTGAGAAAAGTACCTGGATACCAGGTACTTGGCCTCTTCAGCGGCTGGCGTCCTTGTGGCTTCATCTCTGACCAGTTCTACACCCACAAAGAGCCCAATGCCCCTGGAGAACAGACATCTCAGGTAGTACTGGAGGGACAACAACCCTTGTGTCTTCATGCTGCCCCGTGCCCGCACCCACTCCAACCCCCCCCCCCCCCATTAACCTTGGTTTCTTTCTGTTCCCTGGAAATAGGGTGAGTGGAATCTGTTTCTTAGACTCTTATTTCAGGAGAGAAGGGGTCTCCAGGTGTGGGTAGAGAGGGGTGATGGTCAACTGGCTAGGGTGAGTCTCAGTTGCCTCTACTTTGTGTATGTAAGGACCTGAGCTTTTTCTATCAAGGCTAGCACTCTATCACTTGAGCCGCAGCTCCACTTCCAGCCTTTTGGTCTCATGGACTTTGCTGCCTGGGCTGTAGATCTGTCTCCTGAGTAGCAAGGATGATAGGACCGAGCCTGCAGAGCCTCTCAGTTCCTCTTATCTAAAGAGTAGACAGGTGGAGGGCTGCCTCTGGTAGCCCTAGTAAACCCCAGGCAGACAAACACAAAGGAAACAAACACAAAGTACTTGGGTCCTGGCAGGTGTTGGTTAGTTGCTACCCCCAGAACCTTACCTGATGTCCCCGATGATGGGATGTTTGGCTTTTTGCTGCCTTAGGAGCTCCATCAGGAAGCTGCCTACACAGGTGGCATGTGCCTGGAGCTGCTGCTGCTCCAAGACATCTAGGACTGCCAGGCCCACAGCACAGGATACAGGGTTGCCACCAAACTGAGCCAGGAAATAAGGCATGTCAGATTCTCAGCATACTGATCACCGCACATTTACAAGGGCTGCAACAGGCACACAAACGTCCCAGAGTTCACCTGGCTGTCCATCTTCCCCAGGTGCTATGTGATTACCCAGGCTTTGTAGCAGGGAAGCAAGAAGACTAAAGAAGAGGTGGTGTGCCTGGGCCCAGATCCACAGCACGGGATGGGTCCCCTCACTTCTAACAGGGGGCTCACAAATAGGCTTGCAATTTAAATACATTAGTTTTAAAATATAAAGTCTAGCCAGAAGTGGTGCTGTGGCCCAAGTGATAGAGTGCTAGCCTTGAGCACAGAGGTGCTCAGGGACAGAGTCCCAAGTTCTAAGTCCCAGGATTGGCAAACGAAATACAAAATTTACTGTTATGGCAAATGTATAGACCCTTCACAGTGACGCTTCCAGATATTTTCACCCTCCTCACTGGCCCTCGGTAGCCACTGCCTGCTTTCTCACTGCAACTTTGCCTTTCCTGTAAAGGCCGTAGAAATCCAATCATAGGATAGGTGCCCTTTCATGCCTGGTTTCTTCTGCTCAACAGGTTATCCATACTGTTATTATTAGTTTGTTCACTGTGTTGCATAATAATCCATTGTGTGAACATTCATTTTTTTTGTTTATTCATTTGTTAATGGACCCTTGAGTTATTTTGTTTTTTGGTAACTGTGAATAAACCTGTGAATATATATGTATATATAGCCATTTGTAAACCCTATATCCTCATATTCCTCAGGTATCCCTTAGGAGAAGGTAGAACTCTAGTAGGTTATGTGATAAATGTATGACTTTGTAAAACACTTCTAAAGCGGTGACTCTGTGTTATATTACCACTAGTATATGACATTCTTGGCTGATTTTTACACCCACAGCATTTGGTACCGTCTGTAAGCACACACTGCCAGTCCTATTTAACATTTGTGTCCCCTTCCTGCCCAGTGTTGGGGACTAAACTCAGCCTATTCCCAGGGTAGGCATTAAGTCACACTTCTAGCCCTAGCCTTGAAACTTTTGTCTGCCTCATCCTCCCAAGTTGCTAAGATTACAGGTGCAAACCAGCATGCCCAGCTAAATACAGGTTAAGTAACAAAAAAAAAAAATGCTCCAAAACTTGGGATTTTTGAGAGAAGGTTTTGCTATATCAGGCTGTCTTCAAATTCAGAATCCTTCCTCTGCTGGGATCACAGTTGGGTGGCACTGTTGCTTAGCAACTTAAAACTTGAGTGATGTTGGCATTCATGAAGTTCCAGATTTCAAGGCTGGGGGAGCATAGCTCAAATGATAGAGCACCTGCCAAGTGTGAAGCTCAAACCAACCATCAGTATTGCAAAAGAAAGTTTTAGATTCCTGATTTGTGGCTTATGGGTGCTCACCTGCAGGTTCAAGATGGAGAGTCGGGCTGGAAGTGTAGCTTACTGGTAGAATACTTGCCCACACATGCATAGAGCCCAGCACTAATAAAAGGTGTGCTCAGCCTACCTACTAAAACATTGCTACATCAACTGTAGGTGTTTACCCCGCCCCCATGATCACCCCAGAGGGCAACAGAAGCAGATGAAGAGCAAGCACTGGGGAACCCTGAGGTTTAAGGTAGAGTGGTGACTGGCCAGAGATGTGTAGTAACCCAGTATTGCCTGATAAGTTACTGCATAGAGAAGTGAGCCTTGTGACCTTAACTCGTTACTTGCTTCAGTGGGACCTATCCAGCCTTCCTTTGTGGCAAAGACAGTGGCCCATAAGTAGGCTCAAGGGCGAGGCGCTTCCAAGAGCAGCATCTGGAAAGAAGGCAGGTGAATAGGTGGTTTTTTTTTTTTAACTGGGAGCAGAAAGAAGGTGGCAGCAATCCCACATGTTGGCAATGAGCCAGAAACACAGAAAGTTCACTAGTTGAAATAGATAGGAAAAGACGGAATAGACACAGCTGAGTAATTGAGAGCAGGGCTAGAAGTCTCAGAAGGTAAACATACAAAATGTGCAATAAAATCTCGGCTATATGGAAGGCAAGGAAATGCCAGCCGGGCACCTGTGGCTCATACTTGTCATCCTAGCTACTCAAGAGGCTGAGATCTGAGGATCACAGTTCAAAGCCAGCCTGGGCAGGAAAGTACCCATGAGACGTCTTATCTCCAATTAACCACCAGAGGTTAACCACCAGGAGGTGGCTCTGTGGCTCAAATGGTAGAGTGCTCTTAAGTTACAAGAAAAATTCTGGTTACATTTTACTTCTGAAAATAGGTGCAAAATACATAAGTAAAATATAAGAAAACAATACTGCATAAAATGACAATGCCTCACATTCAAGTTAGATTTGTCTTGCGTATGCACAGACTGGTTTGGTCCTCAGCACTATGGGAGAGGGTAGGCAAAACCCCATAAACTCCTTGTTAATAATAGTAAAATTGCTTAGTAACTAAGGAAATTTGAATTTTTTCTGCCAGTCCTGGGTCTTGAACTCGGGGAATGGGCACTGTCTCTGAGCTTCTTTTGTCCAAGGCTAGCACTCTTGCACTGTGCCACAGTGCCACTTCCGGCTTTTTCTGTTTATGTGGTATTGAAGAATTGAACCCAGGGCTTATGCAAGCACTCTACAGTACTAAGCCACATTCCCTGCACAGAAATTTGGATTTTCTTGCTATGATACCAAAAGCAGGGCACCAGTGGCTCCCACCCATAATCAGAGATCTAGAGGATCACAGTTTTAACCCAGACAAGGCAGAAAAGTCCCTTAGACTTCATTTAAAAAAATAACCAGCAAGGTGGCTCATGCCTATAATCCTGGCTATTCAGAAGGCTGAGATCTGAGGATCCTCAACCCATCTCCAATTAGCCACCAAAATAGAAGAAGTAGAGCTATGGCTAAAGTGGTAGAGTGCTAGCCTTGAGTGAAAAAGCTTAGTGCCTGGGCTCTGGGGTCAAGCCCCAGTACTGGCACCTAAAACATACCACAAAACAGCAAAAAACCAAGCTGGAGGCATGGCTCAAACTAGACCATCAGGCCAACAAGGAAACCAACCAAGTGCAGGGTCTTGAGTTTAAACCTTAGTATTGGAAATATGAATATCAAATAGGACTTTTTTTTGTGGTGGTAGATTGAACACAGAGCCACATGCTCTGCCACTGAACTACACCCCTAGCCACAAACATCGACCTTAGAATGGACAAGCACGCATTCCTATAAACTGAACAAGTATGCCCAATGTCTAACTTGTGTTCAGCTAGTGTAGGAATTTGCTCAGTGTCAGGAGACAGCTACTGTTATTTGGAGGTAAGGTTTTTGAGTGTGGTGGTTTACACCTGCAATCTCAGCGCTTGGGAGGCTGAGGATTGAGGATCACAAGTTGAGTCCACCTTGGGCTACATAGAGCTTGTATCAAACACCAGAACAACACGAATTTTTTGCTGTTGTTGGTTGTGAGGCTGAGCTCTTGTTCAAGACTAGTGCTCTACCTCTTTGGGTTACAGCTCAAGTGGTAGAGCACCAACCTTGAACACAAATAGGCTCAGGGACAACGCCCAGGCCCTGAGTTCAAGCTCAACTTTTGAGCCCCAGGCTGGCTTTGAACAATGATCCTCAGATCTCAGCTAGGATTATAGGTGTGAGCCACCAACGCCCATCTTTGAGGGAGACTTTTTAATCCAATGCAAGAGCATATTAGGAAGCTAACAGCAAATAATAGACACAGGTAGACACATTGACCAAAACTACAGTGAGAAGTGCCCTGAAGCTGACCATTTGTATGAACTTGGGTTGCATAACAGAGCTGTGTCATATCAAGAAAAACATGAGGAAATGCTTCCTGATTCACAAAACAACCTACACCAAAATAAACGTAGATTAAGGAGAGTCCAAAGTTTTGAAGGACTTAGTGTTAAAAAATGTGGATGTGTACACATACATAACACTGAAACCGACCTAGACACAACTCCCACAAAAGAAAAGCACTAACAAGTTTAAAATGGGGGTGGGGGGTTGGGGTGGGCTGGGCCTTGGTGGCTCATGCTCTGATCCTAGCTACTCCAGAAGTTGAGATCTGGAGAAAAGTCTGAGAGACTCCATCTCTGATTAATTAGCAAAAAGCAGAGCTGGAGGTTTGGCCCAAATGGTAGCTTGCTAGCCATTCAAGTGTGAGGTCCTGAGTTCAAACTGCAGTGCTGCCCCAACAAGATGCAAGCGAGCATTTCACAGAAGGCCAAATATATAGCCAACTAACATGAAGAGATGCTTTCTATAATTTGAAGCCAGAGAAGAGCAAGACCACGGGAGCTACTACCCTGACTGGCAAAAAATGGAAAGTTCTATACTGCCAGTGAGGGGATAAGTTGTAAACTTGGGAAATAGATCTTAAATTGAGGGTACGCACCCACCCTGTGACCTAGCAATTCCCTACAAGTCCCTAACCTTTTTCACTCTGAAGAAAAACTGCCTACACAGACTATCCCCAGAGTACATATAAAGTAATGGGGAGGAAATGAATCCATCGGAGCACATTATATTGTGCATGGAACTAGCACAGTGAGACCCTGTACCTGCCGTAAGGCCTGGTGTACCACAGCAGCTTCTTGCTGGAGGGAGAGGGGCTCTGCATTTTCTTAAGTATTTTTGTAAGGCAATCCCTTAGCAGCAGCTTTTTTTTTTTTTTTGGCCAGTCCTGGGGCTTGGACTCAGGGCCTGAGCACTGTCCCTGGCTTCTTTTTGCTCAAGGCTAGCACTCTGCCACTTGAGCCACAGCGCCACATCTGGCCATTTTCTGTATATGTGGTGCTGGGGAATTGAACCCAGGGCCAGGGCCTCATGTATATGAAGCAGGCACTCTTGCCACTAGGCCATATCCCCAGCCCCCTTAGCAGCAGCTTTTGACTGACAGTTGTATTTAAGGATGTTTTGTAACAGTAAAATGGAAACTGATCAGGTCGTGGCTCCTTTGCTGGGCCCCGAGCCTGCCCATGGCCCTCACTGACTTGGGATCAGCCCATCATAGGTGCCTAGCAGAGCCATGGCCCTCCCTCCCTTGCCCTGGAGCCTGCACTTACTGTGTTGAAGTATTCCACGCCAGTGGCTTCAAATGCACTCGCCACAGCTTGGGTGGTGGCCACACATGCAACAGGGTGGCCATTGCCAATGGACTTGCCCATGGTGACAATGTCAGGGACAAAGTCTTCCCCCTGCAGCTGAAAGGCCCAGAAGTGCTTGCCCACTCGGCCAAAGCCAACCTGGATCTCATCTGCCACGAAGACCCCTCCTGCTCTGTGGACGTGCCTGTGGGGGAGAACAGGGAACTGTGGGTAGAGGGGTTACACCAGGGGTTGGGAGATTCTGGGGCTCTGGAACCTGGCCCTGCCAGCTGTCACACGGAGGGCAGGGGAGGTTGGACAGACAAATGGCTGGCCTTGGGGACATCATTTATTTTAAAGGCTTTGTTTTGGCTGGGAATGTGGCTTGGTGGTAGAGTGCTTACCTAGTGTGCATGAAGCCCTGGGGTTTGATTCCTCAGTACCACATACACAGAAAAAGCCAGAAAGGGCACTGTGGCTCAAGCGGTAGAGTGCTAGCCTTGAGCAAAAGAAGCTTAGGGACAGTGCCCAGGCCCTGAGCTCAAGCCCCAGCACTGGCAAAAAACACAAAAGGCTTTGTTTCAAAAAGTTCTGTCGTTGAAATTTGGAACAGTTTGGGAACCCAGTTTTACAGCCTGTCCTCCCTGGGGCAGACCCCGACCACCAACTCACTCTGCCACTCGGGGGAAGTAGCCAGCAGGAGGAATGATCTGCCCGCCAACACTGGGAAGAGACTCAGCAAAGAAGGCTGCGATCTGGGGACAAACCAGAGTCAGGAGAGCCACCAGGAGCTCACGGCCTCCGCCTGTGCCACCCAGGGCTACCTCTAAGCAGAGGCTCCTTCACGCTCCTCAGCAGGCTTGAGGGGTTGTGACCTTATCCCCTGGATGCCCACATCCCCTGGCACTTGGCACGCCCCTCCCCTCCAGGCCTGTTCCTCGTCCCTCTCTGGTGACCACACGTCTGTCATCGCTCTTGCTGGGGACAGAACGTCCAGATCCTCAGTCCATCCCATCCCTCATTTACTCAGGCAGCCATGCAGCCTGGTTTCCAGCTGTGACATGTCTCAACCAACAGCCTCTCCACCTGGCTGCAGACCTGCCTGTCTCTGCCATGGCCTTCAGCAGATGCCATTCAACCCAGCACCCCTCCTGTCCCTCTCAGGGCCTCTGGGGGGACACATCAACCCCGAGTCTCTGGCCCTGTCTTGCTGGGTGGAGCAGTGACTGCCTGGCTGAATTCTGCCTTGGATCTGCTCCCGAGTCCATGTCAGGGCTGCAGGCCACAGGATTCTGGGAAATGTTGCCTTGCCCCTGCCCACCAGGGGGCCGCTCTTCAGTGGTCCCACAGACTCTGCTGCTGAACATCCGAACCCCCAGGCCAGGCCTCCCTGATCTGGTTCTTCCAACCTGGCCTGCCAGCCCCATGTGCCTCTCTGCCATATCTGGCCTGCCACTCTTGCAGAGGGGTCTCCAAAGAGCCCACACCCCAGGTACAACAGCCCTCTCTACTGTCAGTGGTGGGTGCTGTTCTCTGTCCACATTCCACCTTGGCCAAGCTGATCCCTGCATCCTCAGGACCCCCTGCCTTGGCCCACCCCACTCACTCCGCCCTGCGCACCGTCTGGAGGGCCAGGTCTGCTCGCCCTCCCACCCGGAGCCCCTGCATTCAGGTCCTGCCTGCCTCCTTAGCCGCTCAGCCTGGCCCTGCCCAGGGGCCCTTCCCCTCCTGTGCCCACCCTGTCTGCACTAACTTCACTTGCTAATGGGGTGGGCCGGCACCTCCTCCAAGATCCCTGCCTCACCACTCGGAGCCCCGGGCAGCTGTTGCCTGGCTGTACTTCCATCCATGCTCTCCTCAGTGTGCTCCAAGTGCTGGGCACCTAAGCAGCTCCCACACTAGATGCCACAAGGACGAGGCCTCTTCCCGTGGCAGGGCAGTGCCGTTCATGGCAGGCCCAGGTGTGGATGTGGTTACCTTCCGGCCCTTCTCCTGAGCACGGGCGATCACATGCTTCACATCCTCGGCATAGGCCTCCGCTGGGTTGGGGTGGTCCTCTCGGTAGAGGCCTCGGTATGTGTCCGGGAGAGGTGCCTGAGAGAGTGACACCACCAAGTCATCCCTGCTTGGGGGCCAGCACCGACCTGTTGCCTGTGCAGGCAGTACATACCACGTGGACCCACTCCTTCTGGCCATCCAGGTCTCGGAACTTGTAGGGGCTGATGTCGATCAGGGAGCTCAGGTGACCGTGATAAGCACTGTGGCAAGGAAGGCAAGGCTCAGGGCCACTGGGCATGTACTCCTGGGCCTCGTCCTGAGCAGTGTCCACCCACCTCTCAGGACAACATGGGCCCTGGGTCAGCCCTTGGGCTGTGTAAGGCCTTGGGCCTACAGTAGATAAGACTTCCTGCAAGATGGCTCACTGAACTTGTGTTGGTGGCTCATGCATGTAATCTTAGCTACTCAGGAGGCTGAGATCTGAGGATCACTGTTCAGAGCCAGCCTGGGCAGGAAAGTCTGAGATTCTTATCTCTGATTAACCACCAGAAAATGGGAAGCAGTGCTGTGGCTCAAGGTGGTAGAGCCCTAGCCTTGAGTGCAGAAAGCTCAGGGACAGTGCCCAGGCCGAGTTCAAGCCTCCTGACCCAGTGTGGGGGCAGGGGGAAGACACCACCAAGAAGGCCCACTGGCCTCAGCTAACGATCCTGCACAGTTGACTTCGTCCTGTCAGCAGGGGGCAGGAGGCCTCCTTCAGGGCTATAATGAATCTCCAAGGCACTAATGCTCAAAGCCTGGGCCGGGCGGGGCCTTGATACACTGGACACCAGGGAGCAGCAGCTGCAATCTAAATATCTGACATTACATAGTGCTCCCTGTCCACAACAGTCTGAAGCCAGGTCCTGTGTGTCATGCTGCTCCCAGGGGCTCAAGGTGGTTCCCCTTCCTGGCCTAAGGCACCGCAGGCCAGAGCCTCTGGGATTCCCAGCAAGTCTGTGGGCCCAGGCTCTGGGCAGTGCGGAGCTGGGAGCTGTACTTACTGGTCTACCACCACCACGTCCTGGTGTCCTGTGTACTGGCGGGCCAGCCGCAAGGCCAGGTCATTGGCTTCTGACCTACAACAGAAAAGGTGGTCATGAAACTGCACCCAGGGGCTTTGCCAGAGAAACCCTGCAGGATGGAGGAGCCTCTGCACCAGCGAGAAGCTTCTCAGGACAGCCTCTGCTTGTTCATTTGGAAAATGTCACATCCCTCGCCCCCAACTTACACTCTGATGAGCCATGAAAGACCAAACAGTGTTCATATTTCTAAGTGTGAACGCAGGGTTTGGCCAAAACCCCAGGATTTTTTGTATTTTAAGGCAGGGTCTCACTGTGTAGTAGAGATGGATGGCCTGGAAATTGAGGTTCTTCCAATCTCAGCACAAGGTGACTACGTACAGACAGGCCAAGCTGGAGCTGTTTGTCACATGTCAAATGGGCAGTCAGGACCTTGAGTCTGGAGCACCTTGGCCCGTGATAAAAATTATCCACTTTACAGCACATGGATCATAGAGAAATCCCAAAGGAATGGATGAGCTCCCAAAGGGAGAGACTCAGAGAAAAATGGCCTAGCACCAGCCTGACAGACCAGAGGAGTGGCTAGAGCCTAAAGTGAGACATCAGGAGGGTAGGTGACCTGGAATCAAGAGGACAAAAGCATACCTGAGAGAACAGCAAGCCTGCCACATGTGCTGACTGGTGAAGGGGCAGCAAGGCCACTGGATTTGGCCACCTTTATAGAAAGCCACCAGAGGCTGGATGGCAGTGGCTCAGGTCCATAATCGGGCTACTCTGGAGGCTGAGACCTGGAGGATCACAGTCTGAAGCTAGCCCAGGCAGAAAAGTCTGAGAGACTTCATCTTTGGGAATCACCACACAGAACAGCTGGGGCACAGGCCCAGTGCTACAAAGCCAGGCTGGAGGCATAGCTCAAGCAATAGAGTGCCAGCCATGCAAGCAAGCCAAGTCAACTCAAGGCCCGTGAGTTCAAACCCCAGTACAGGGGAGGGGAATGTTAGTGGGAAGGGAAGCCACTGGAATCTATACAGATCAAGCCTGGTGGAGCCAACAGGGAGGACCGATAGGGTCCTGAGGAAGCACGGACCCCATGGCCCAGCCGCCTGCTCTTCCCAGGTGCTTCCAGTTAAGGCCTCATCATCTCCTAGCCAGCTCCTTTCCTTACCAGTAGAAGATAGGAAATTCGACTTCTGATCAAGTTATTCAGGAACGGCTAGATGCATGTGATAAATGGCGATGTTGACCACGATCCTTACCATAATCCAAACACCACTACCATTTTCTGGAACATTCTCTGACACAACATGATCATCTGCCTGATTCTGCTACCCACTCCCCCTGCCCACGTGAGCTACCACTACCTCCCACATTGCCCCAGTATCCACTTTCTTTTCCTTATCTTCCATATCTGATACCATCTACCTGGATTAAAACTCCCTCCACTAGCTTCTCAGTGCTCTTAGGAGAAAAACTGTTTTCTCTCTTGACTGATAAGGCTCTGGCTCCCTCCGCACTGTCAGCTCACATTCTTCCCTCCTCTGGTTCCTCCAGTGTGTGGGAGCACCTTGCCCTTTGTAGCACTGGGCCTGCACACAGGCTTCTTCGTGATGACCAGGGCTGATCAGAATACCTCCAATGGGGCAGAAGCATCCTCCTCTACACCTCCCCTACTTCCTAGTAGCTAAGCCCCAGCTCAACATCCTCCTTCCCTAACCCCCATCTCCCAGGACAGATCAGATGTTCTGCTGCGTTAGGCCTCTTTTTATCCCATAATCTCCAGAAAATTACCCCTCTTGGTAATTCTATTATTTCTTTGCAGAATCACTTGATGTTTCTGTTTCTTAATGAGCAACCTGAGAGCAGGGACTTTAGGCTGTATCTAGAAGGCAGAACTAAAGGAACATAATACCTCATGAAGCCCCTACAATGTTCCTGCAAGAGAGGCAATGGCATTCTTCACCAACAGAAGGAAACTAGAGCCGACTGAAAAAGCAAGAGCATACGCATCTGGGTAGCTGCAAACCTCTGCCCCCAAGCCTATACTTGTTTGGTTTTCCTGTGCCGTGCCCATGTGGGTGACCTTCTTCTCCAGGCCCTGCCTTCTTGTCAGGGGCTGGCAGCAATCCACTTACCCAGAATTCAGGAAATAAAACACACAGAGTTTCTCCGGCAGGGTCTCCGACAGCCTCTGTGCAAAATCCACGATGTTGTCATGCAGGTAGCGGCTGTTGGTGTTGAGCACCTGGTTCTGGTCGTGTGCAGCTTGAACCACAACAGGGTGGCAGTGCCCGACTGCAAAAGGGCCATATGGCCAACTCCACTTAGCCAGTCCCAGCAGACCCCCCTCAGTCCCAAAAGGCAAACCCCACTAGGGGGAGATGCTATTCAGAAGGGAGAAGTGGAAAGAGAAGAGTTGAAGACAGAGGGGAGAACCATGGCTCTAGAAAGAAAAGACCTAGAAAGCTCCTGAGATTCCAGAGGAACAAAAAGATTCTCTGGGATTGGGGTAATGATAAAAAACTTTATTATGGTAATTAATTGGGGATAAGACTTTCTGGCCTAGGCTGGCTTTGAACCACAATCCTCAAAATCTCAGCCTCTTAGGGTAGCTTGGAATACAAGCATGAGAAACCAGTGACCAACCAGCAAGCCCTGGCTTTTATCCTTCACTTTCATCACTTCTCTGGCAGAAATCCTATCTGAAACAATCCAGGTCATTAAGGAAGCTTCTCGAGCCCTTCTGCTTGATGCTGGCAGGGCTAGGGGTAACCATCAGTGGGTTCAGTCAGTAGAGGTTGGAGGTGATCCCAATTAAGAAGTCGAGAATAATGGTAACTGACAACATGTGCAGAACTTGCCACATGCCAGACACACTTAAACCAACTTACACTAACACGCTTCTGTGCATCTGAAGGTGGGTGGTTAGGAGCACCCTGTTTATGAGCAAATGAGCAAAACAGGTGTAGAGCTGCAGCTCACAATCAGCGGCGGGCAGGGATGTAAACCCAGGGCGGCTGACCCTACAGCCCTGGCTTTTACGTTCCACTTTAATCACTTCCACCGTGCCCGGATGAATCAGCACCTCCCTCCCTTTCAGCTGTGGCAGTTGCAGAGGACTAAATTTCCATTTCGGCTTCCTTCACTGATGTGAAATGGTCACTAGGGCTGACGGGTGTGCCACAACAAGTGCAATGGGCCAGGGCACGGTGGGCACTGCTGGCCTCCCCAAAGGGATCGGCTCCACACGCCTAGAGCTGCCCCTGGCCGGGTTGGTTTAGCACAGTTCTAAGGCTCGGAGACTTTAGGCCTCTGCACATGACTAATGACTCTGTTCAATACAATACTTCTCACCACCTTAGGGGGGGCCAGATTCACAGATTAGCGCCCCCCCCCCGGCCTGAGGCGTACCCGGCCAGCCAGAGGAACGATACTGACCGTGAGCCACGTTGTTGATGCAATCGATGTATTCCGCCCCTTGTTCGTCATATAGGTACTGCCCTTGGCCTCGGACTATCTTCACAGGATCCTCAGGGAAAAAGAGTGTGCAGGAGGAGCTGTGGAGACAAGCGAGGAGTTGTCCGCCATACGTGAAGGCCCCCTCTCCCCGCTCCCCTCCACGCCCAAGCGTGGCACCCCCACCCCACCCACCGTGGGCCTCCCTCGCTAGGAAGGGCAAAAGTGTGAGGGCAAGACGCCGCTTCCCTGGCTGCCAGCCTCCCCACACCACAGGACAAGCCCTCAACAAGCCTTGCCAGCAGCGAGTGGCCCAGCTGCGCCCTCGGGGGAGCCAGCCCTCCGCCGGCCCGGGCCCGTCCCCCCCCCCCCCCCCGCCGGCCCGGCCCGGCCCGTCCAGTCCCGCCCCGGGCCGGGCTCCGCTCAGGGGCGGCCCTCCGCCGGGGTCTGAACTTTCCACCCGTCCCCGCGCCCCCCCTCCAGCCGGGCCCAGGTCACGCAGGAGGGCCGCCGCTGGGCGCGGTCGTTCTAGGGGGCCGGGGGCAAAGGTCATTTCCCCGAGGAGAGGGGGTGCAGAGGCCGCGTGGGGAGGAGGGGAGGCCGCAGCGGGAACGAGTGCCCCGCGCCCGGCCTGGGCCCAGGCGCGGCTGGGAAGTCTCGGGCTCCCCGGAGCGTGTCCGTGCGCGCCTGCGTGAGCGCGTGAGTGTGTGTGTGCGCGCGCGCGCGCGCGTGCACCTCCCGCGCCCCCACGCGCCACCCCGCCGCGGTCGGTACCTGAGGAGCCGCCGTCTCAGTGACAGCGTGTCGGCCTTGGCGCGCCGATCCGCGGCCATGGCGCCGCCCGCTGTCAGTCAGTCAGTCAGTCAGAGAGGAGGAAGATCCCAGACACCGCCGCGCGGGCGGCCCGAGAAGCCCCGCGGACCGCAGCGAGGCCCCGCCCACTCCCGGGCCGGCGCCGCCCCGGCCACGCCCACGCCGCCCCGGCCACGCCCATGCCGCGCCGGCCACGCCCACGCCGCTCCGGCCACGCCCCACGCCGCGGCTTGGGCCCGCCCTGGAGGTGCCCTAGCCCTGGGCGGATCCCCGGGGGAGCCGTGCTGGCGCCCCCCGTCTGCGACCTGACTGTCCCCCCCCCCCGCCCCGTCCCCACCCCATCCTGGTCTTAGGAAACACCTGGGGCATCTTTCCTCCAAGGTCCGCGGGTCCCTCACCTGCGCCTAAAAGTTACCTAAGAAGCTTGGCATCCCCGCCTCGCTGATAGCTGCCCTTGCTCTGGGTCACCATGGTCTCGGTCACCTGCCAGGAGCTTTACCATCTCCTAAAATGAAACCCCAGGGGTTTTCAGCAGCGTCAGGTCCACCCCCGGAGGGCTCCTTGCAGATGCCCCCCACCTGGTTAAGTCTCCACCCGGTTACCTGGGAATAAACTTCTCTCCTGCCTGAACACCGCGTGGTGTTCTCCTTGATCGGCTACCTACTTTCATAAACCTGACAAGCAGCTTTTCGCTGGCTAATTGGAGCTGAGAGTTATGGGGTCTGTTCCTGTCCTAGGTGGAACCCTGGGGAACCGGTAAACACCTAAAGATAAGAGCCTCCACTGCCCCTCTGGGCAGGCAGCTACAGCGTGACTCCCCCCCCCTCCCCCCCCCCCCCCCCCCCCCCGCAAGGCCTCACCTTGGGCATTTCTGAGATTACCAGCCGCAGAGCCACACCTCTGACTTGCTTAAGTAATAGGGCGAATTCTTCCTCCATTTTTGGTGGGGGTGGTATTGGGGCTTGAACTCAGGGTGTAGGCACTATCCCTTAAGTTTTTTGGCTGAAAGCTGGACCACAGCTCCACTTTTGGCTGGTGAATTGGAGGTCAGAGTCACATGGACTTTAGCTTCCCCAGTAGTTAAGAGTTACAAGTGTGAGCCACCAGGGCCCTGGCTTTTCAGCAGTTATCAAAGAATATTCTTTGCGTTTTATACTTTTGATGTTTTTATTGTGGTAAAATACGTGTTACAAAATTTACCATTTAAACATTTTTGAGCGTACAGTTCTGTAGCATTAAGTACATTCTCACATGGCCATCATTCTCCCGCTCCTTGGTTTCCCAAACTCAGTAAAGTTTTATGTTTGGAATGCTCAATGGGACTTGAACGTGACTCTTGTAAAATCCCTAGTATATTAACCAAGAGAGGTTAATTGCTTGTGGCCTGCACTCCTTTCTTGAGGGCCAACCCCCAGCTTCATGTAGTATTGTAGAGTGGTATTTTGGTCAGTGTTTTCACTATATTGACCTGTCTACCTTGGTGGTGAGAAACGGACCACAGAGATGGTCTGGGTCACCTCAGAGCACTCAAATGTTGCGGGTTGTTCCTGTTGCGGGTAAGGAGTGGGAAGGTTGTAGCCAGGCCCAGCTCTCAACTCTCCAGCTCCTGGGATGTCCAGGCTTAGGAGGAGATACAGATAGAAGTCAGACTAGGTGGGGACACAACCTCAGCCCAGATTATCTAGAGCTTTACTTTGTTGCTGCTCAGAAAAAAATAACAACAGAGAAAAATCTCCCTTTGGTTTCTGGTTCTGAGATAAGTAAACCTCTGTTATCGCTCATCTGGCCTTCAAGGTGACACTAGTGGCCAACAAGGTACAAAATGGATGGAAGCAGCTGAGCAAGACTTGAACCTGGGGCCAGTGTTTCTT
Source organism: Perognathus longimembris pacificus (assembly GCF_023159225.1). Classification (NCBI taxonomy): domain Eukaryota; kingdom Metazoa; phylum Chordata; class Mammalia; order Rodentia; family Heteromyidae; genus Perognathus; species Perognathus longimembris. The sequence continues at coordinate 15,701,588 of NC_063185.1, forward strand.
AGGTATTCTCAGTAAGACGATTTATCATTGCATTAACAGACAAAAGATGCTTTTGATGGGTCCTGTGAATTAGAAGACTCAAATACCTTGTGTAGAAGGTAAACTATCCCTCAAGCAGGCAGTGCCTTCCTATCTTAAGGAGCCCCAAACTTAGAACACTCTGCTTCCATTCTGTTCTACTAATAAAAGGAATAACAGGAGCTGGGAATGTGGCTTAGCGGTAGAGTGCTTGCTTCCATGCATGAAGCCCTGGGTTCGGTTCCTCAGCACCACATACACAGAAAAATCTGGAAGTGGTGCTGTGGCTCAAGTGGTAGAGTGCTAGCGTTGAGCAAAAGATGCCAGGGGCAGTGCTCTGGGCCCTGAGTTCAAGCCCCAGGACTGGAAAAAAAGTGAGGAGGACAACAGTTCTCCCTGAACAACTCCAAGGACAAAGATTGAGCTACTGACCTGGGACTGTTTTAATTCTGTGTGTCTTTCTCACCCCCTGTCCCCAAACTTCCCTATTTAACCTGAGGCCAATGTCTGTACCCCTGAAGATGACTGAAGATGTACTCCAGTGCTGTCTTCCCATGGCTGCCGTGAAATAAATCTTTCTCTGCTGTTTCTTTATTTGGCACATGAGGGTGAGTGGCTGTAAGCTTATAGAATGCCCCTGGCCCAGACATAAGATCTGCCCTTGGGGGCTGGGAATATGGCCTAGTGGCAGGAGCGCTTGCCTCATATACATGAAGCCCAGGGTTCATCCCCAGCACCACATGTATAGAAAATGGCCAGAAGTGGCGCTGTGGCTCAAGTGGCAGAGTGCTAGCCTTGAGCAAAGAGAAGCCAGGGACAGTGCTCAGGCCCTCAGTCCAAGCCCCAGGACTGGCAAAATCTGCCTTTGGCAATGTGACTCTGTCCTTGGCTGGAATGCAAGCTTATAGAATGTCCCCCCCCCCCCCCCCCCACCTCCAGACAAGATCTGCCCTTGGTAGTGTGACTCTGCCCTTGGCTGGTGATACGTGAGGGGCAGGCGGAGCACCTCCCACCTTAGTTGCTTGAAGGTATAGAGACCCCCTGAGAGAGAGCTCTGGCACCAGTTTCTTTACTCCTCTGTGAGGACTTGGCCTTGCTGGCCCTGCTGGCCGTAAACTCTTTTGCTCTACCTGGCTTCATCTATGGTCTGTGGCTTTTCTGGGATAATTTTCCTTTCAGTGGTCAGATTGAATTTGGGACTCTTGGGCTTGGGGCCTAAAAATCTAGTTTCTTTTTCTTTCTTTCTTTTTTTTTTTTTTTTGGCCAGTCCTGGGGCTTGGACTCAGGGCCTGAGCACTGTCCCTGGCTGCTTCCCGCTCAAGGCTAGCACTCTGCCACCTGAACCACAGCGCCACTTCTGGCCATTTTCCATATATGTGGTGCTGGGGAATCGAACCGAGAGCTTCATGTGTAGGAGGCAAGCACTCTTGCCACTAGGCCATATTCCCCGCCCTAAAAATCTAGTTTCAACTGGACATCCTTGAATTTAAGTTATGTGCTATCCCCAATCCTGCTCCCTGAATGCCAGAGGTATCTCCAATCAGGTGACAATCCAAAGCACGCTTGCTTATCTTGTGGTATGGTAGGGGTGGGTAAGAAGCTTTCCAGGCTGAGCTGGCTCCCCTGGGGCCTGTGTCAGCAGTCCTGATGGTTAGCTTAGCGGCCATGGGCCACAGCAGGACTGCCATTCTCTCTGGGTTGTTTGACAGAGCTCCTCCTCCTCTTGGGATGGAGGTCAGAGGCTCAACTGTGAGTCAGGGTACCCTCTGCCCTCACCCCAAACTCAATTGATCACGACTCGGCAGGCTGTACATTTCGATATTTGAGACCACAAGAGGGCATCAGTGAGCCAAGAATGGCCACATCCTGTCACCAGGGCACGGGATGGGACCTTCTCCCATGCCTGAAGCCAGAAACATGTGGCTTCTACCTCCACAAAGCTCTCGCTGCGGGCCACTAATTTGTCCTGGGGCTACTTAGCAGATGTCATGCTCTGCCAAATGATTTTGAAAAGACAGCACATCCAACAGCCTTGGCTCAGTCCTAGCTAGGCCTGCCACCCCTTCCTGGCTGCGCATCCTTGGGCAGTTGAGCATCCTCTTTGAGCTTCTGTTTTCCCATATGTTAGCTGGTCGCAGTGATACTACATTAGCCCCATCCTTCCCAGGACTGGTGAGGGGACCAGTGGACCTGGGACTGGGGCTTGAGTGCTGGTCTTTGTGCCACTGCTTGGCTTTTTTTCTGTTCATGGCAGGTGTTCTAATTTGAGCTCCTCCTCCTCCTCCTCCTCCTCCTCCTCCTCCTCCTCCTCCTCCTCCTCTTCTTCCTCCTCTTCTTCTTCTTGCTGGCTAATTGGAGATGAGAGTCTCACAGATTGTTCTGTCTGGGCTGGCTTTAAACCATAGTTCTTAGATGTCAGCTAGAATTATAGCATGGACCATAGCACCCAGCTCACAGTCTGGGTTTTAAGCATTGTATCCCACTGTGTACAGGAGGGGCAGCTGGTATCTACTAAGATGACCACCACAAGATCCGATCTACTATTCTGCATGTTCTCCTTCAAATAGGATAGTTTTTTAAATTGTCAAACTGATGTACAGACAGGTTACAGTTCCATACGTTAGGCATTGGTCAAATAGGATGTTGACACTCCTCACATTAGCCCTTGGGCTGGGTAGGCTTCCAACTCGGGCAGCGAGTGTCACCACATGACTCTGGAGGTTTGGCCATGAAAGGTGACACGGCTTCCACTGGCTTTGCCTGGCTCATTCACATTGGATCCAGCCACCGTGCTGGGAGGAAGTATGAGCCCCATGAAGGCCACAGCGGGGCACCCCAGCCACCTCGGCCCGCTCTGACAGGCAGCAGTCACCATCAGATGAGAGAGAGTTTACGCAAGAATCACCCAACAGAGCCCCAGAACCGGAAGGGAGAAATGGAAATGCTCAAGATTTCACAGCAAAAACTGTTGGGTGGTCTGAGATGCAGTAGCCACACCGGAAAGCACAGGAGAGAGCCACACAGGGACTGCCTGACGGGAAGTCACCGGCCCGAGGACACTGCTGGCATGTGGTAGGACCAGGCCTCGAACCTGTATCCTTCTAACTCCCCTTTGATCTCTGTCCCGACAACCTCTGGTTTCTGGCATGGCCCTGCCCTAGACAGTTCCCCTGTTTCCTCTCTGCACCCCACAACAGCCAGGATGAAACTTGAGTCACGGGTGCCCTGGGCACTTCAAGGACAGGCACACCTGGACACACATTTGTGGTTTATTACACAGCCTACGTAGAGAGTGGAGACAAGGAGTTGGGATGCAGTTGGCTACTGAGGATGTTTGTAAGATGGGAACCTGTGTGTCAGGGTACAGTGTGTGTGTGTCTGCGTGTGCGTGTGCCCGCACACGTGTGTGCATATGCACACCTGTGGCAGGCCTCCTGCTTCAGCAGGGACCAGCCTGATCTGTTCAACTCATCCAGAGCCCCCTTTTACCAGTGTTCTGGGCCAGTGAGACCTCAAGCTCTGAACCACAGATGCGTCTTCTCAGGGCTGGCCAGGTCTCTTCCTGTCCCTGCCCTGGGCGGTGTGACAGAGACAGGAAGTAGCAGCCGGTGCAGTCTAGGACCGTCCATGTACGCACTCAGGGATTGCTGGGTCCCCTGCTGTCACGGCCATCACAGAGCTCAGACCCAGAGCTCAGACCCTTCTCAAGGCCACAGGACGCAGGCCTGCTGGCTTCCAGGACTTAGGGAGGGAGAAAGGTAGGCCTTCTCCGGGTGCTTTCCACTTGCCTCTTCTTCAAGTGCTGGGTGAGAGTCTTGTGCTGCCCCGGTGAACCCATGGTTCCGGGCGCACTTGGCGATGGCTGAGTCTGGGGGCTGGAGAGGCCAGTGCAGCTGCTGCCACTGTCCAAAGTGAGGCTCGCTGGCTAGAAAGCGCCCAGGAGCGTGAGACTTCAGGGGACAGCACCGGTAGGGCCAGCTGTGCGTCTGCTAATCAGGTGACTGGAGCGTCCAACCCGGCGTCTTTCCAGCCTCGCCCTCTTCACCTTCGTCTCCTGGGAGAGCCAAGCCTGGTGTAGCCCCTCAAGTACACAGTCCCCCAGACTGCCCATCGGCTTTCCTGCCAGCTTTACAGGCTGATCCTCTGGGGCTGGGTGACACCATTCAATGTCACAGGCCACAGGTGGCATGTCCCACGAAAGAAGATCAATATATTACTGTTTCATTTTTACAAAAATTAAAAGAAAAAGTCCACACGGATCTGTACAGGTTGTGAGCTGTGTCTTAAGATCACTGGAAAAGGAGGAAATACTTAAGGTGACAAGAGGCCCAGAGCAGTCCCTGTTGGCCCTGCCTCTGTCCAGGCCACCCTGTTCCTGCCTCCCCTCTCCTGCCCATTTCCTCGAGGTAGCAGCTGGGGCTGAGTCTGTCAGAAAGCCATCAAGGAGCCCCGGTGGCTTTTCATGGACTGGGTCAGATGCCAACCGAGACCCATGAGTCCCTCCCTCCTCCCCCCGCCTCCTCCAGGCTTGTCCTGAGACTCTTCCCTGCAAGGTACCTTATGCCAGCATCCAGGTACAGGCAGCCCGTCGGGGCCCTGGAAAAGAGGAAAGTGTCAGTGACAAGCACAGAGACTGGTGCCCTCTCCAACCCACACCCCCTCCCTAACCCTGTAGGGAGGCGCCGCCAGGCAGCTGCCACATGAGGCCACTGGACTGGACTCCGCCCAGGCAGGGCTGGGTGTCTCCTCTGTCCACGGGGGGCGGAGGGGGGCACGATGGCCCCTCGGGCTCTGGTCCTGGGGACAGCTGTGCTGAGGCAGAGCGAGGACGCTGTCATGTAATAGGCATGACCACGAGAATACGCAGGGCTTGGGTATGGATGCCTCTGAGAGGGTTACGGGCATAGATCCGGAGGTAGCATGACTCCAGCTGAGATGGGTGGGGGGGGGCTCAGGTCATCAGGGGACACACTGGGCATGGGAGGATGGCTTGTCTGGGAGGTAGCAAAGCCCATTGAGCCATCAGACATGGGCAGGGGGTGGGTGGGTTTCCTCAGGCAGCCTGGAGGGAGAAGGAGGTGGAGAGAAAACACTCTGCTCCAAAGCACAGACACACACGATCACCTCCACGTGCACGCCAGGGACACAGGCTGCAGACCAAAGGGAGAGGGACAAGGGGCAGGATGGACCGGCAGGCAGAAGCAAGGCAGGATGGGGCAGGGCTGGAAGAATCACACAGCCTCGCCGGCCCAGTGCAGCGCGCACAGCACACAGCAGGCCGGACTGCATACCGCAGGGCAGGGCCCACCGCCCCTGGCTGCACCCCAAGAGCCTGGGGCCCCTCTCTTGCTTCCACACCGAGGATGCTCCTGTTTCAAAGACAAAAGCTCACTGACTTGCAGAAAAGCCTTGATCCCAAACCGGGAGCTGTAGGGCCAGGGCCTCCTGACCACCGTATGTGCCTTTTGTGAGCGAGAGTTTGGCTATGTAGCCCAGTCTGGCCTTGAACTCCTGCTGCCTTAGCCTCTTGAGTGGTGCTCCACCCAGCCTACCTCTTCCTTTTTGCATGTACCTATCTCTCTGCCTTTCATGGCTTTTTCCTCATTGACTTTTGGGGTTATCACCTCTCTTGTATGGATGAGAAACGGGCACCGAGGGGTATATTTACAGCCTCACTGGAGGCCAGAGGACTGTCAAGACCTTTGCCTCTGGGTCACCTGCATATTCTCCAGTCCCCTGCTGCGGTGGCAGGGTATAAATATGAACAGATTAACAGAGAGACCCAGTTTTTTTTTGTTTGTTTGTTGTGGGGCTTGAACTCGGGGCCTGTGCACCATCCTTGAGCTTTGGTGCTCAAGGCTAGTGCTCTACCACTTTCAGTTTTTTCTGGGAGTTAAGTGGAAATAAAAGTCTCATGGACTTTGGTGTCCAGGCTGGCTTTGAATTGCATCCCTCAGACCTCAGCCCCCGGTGTAGCAAGGATTACAGGTGTAAGCCACCAGTACCCAGCGTGTTTGATTTTTTTTCCTCCTCTGTGTTTTCTGCACTCCACTGGAGAAGCCTGACTTGTAAGTCCTCCTGCCCTTTAGAAGGCAGCGATGGAACCCTGCGTGTTCCAGGCACTGGTCTGGTGGACTATCATGGCCTATGACTCGAGGCAGGAGAGAGAGAGTGCAAGGAGAGGGGAAAGCAATGGGCTTTTATGAAGGAAGGTGGGCTTCCCTAGACCCGGAAACATCACTTCTAGGAAGGAGGGAAGGGGAGGAAGAGATGGCGGCCAGGCAAGGGGGTCCCAGCCCCCCTTTCTGGTGGAAGACACTGGGCCTCAAGCCTAGAGAGCCAAACCCTCATGACATCCAGGTTGCCATGGCCAGGGGACTGGGGCTCCCCAGGCTCTGTCTACAAACCAACTTGTCTGCTATGACTGCTGGGCTTCCCTCCCAGCCCCCAGCCTCCTTCCTGACAACGCTGTGTAAAGCCAGCTCCACTCCTGGGCTGGCCCTTCTCTACTCTGCCCAAGATGGCCCCTTGAGCTGCTCTGAGGCTGCACACAGACCCTGCCTCTGTCTGGGCCTCCACCTCCACACTGCTGTGTCCTCCAGCCATGCTGCCGTGGGATCAGGGCCGGAGCGAGCACCGCTGGGATGATGGGGATGAAGGCCCTGGGGGCTTGGGGCTCTGCCCTGCACAGACACCTACCACAGGACATGGCTGGTCCAGGCCTGGTGGGCCTGGCTCTCCCTTCTGACCCTTCATTCCTTTCCGGCCGGGGACGCCCCGTTCCCCCTGCAAAACAAGAAGAGATAGTGGTGGTAGCTGCCCATCTCCAGTTCCAGCAGCTGCTAGAGCCCCAGCCCCAGCTTCAGACCTAGCCCTCCCCTGCCCTCTCTCTCTGCCCTTTGCTGGCTTCTCCTTGCCCCCCCTCCCCCGGCCCTCACCTTCTCTCCACGCTCACTCCGGTCACCTTTCTCTCCTCGGGGTCCCGGGAAACCCTGGCAAAAGGATGAAAGGTTAAGCTTGAGAGTGAGAGCCAGGCATGGTGGCTCATGCCTGTAATCCCAGTGACTTGGGAGGCAGAGGTCAGGAGGATTGCAGTTTAAAGCCAGCCAGGGCAGAAACTTAGCGAGACCTTATCTCAATCAATCACAACTGCAATGCCAGCTCTGTGAGAGGCTGTAGGGAGAAGGATCATGATCTGAGGCTAGCTGGAGGCCAGGGGTAGGGTGGGTGGGAGAGAAGCAACAGAGCTACGCAACACTCATTTGTCGGTGCAGGCACCTAACCAATATGCCTAAGTATACTGGGATGCTGGGGACAGAGACAGGCTGGACGCTGGGGTCAGAGACATGGATGTGATGCGTTGCCTTCCCTGGTGTCTACTGGGGAAGATCGTGGAGTGCGGATGATGGCCCACGTTGCTCAGTGGCAAGGCATAGTGAGGGTGGGGCTGTTCTATTAAGGTAGGGGGGTCAAAAGAAGCTCCTGAGCAAGGCTGATATTTGCACGGGGTCCTGTGGGGGAGAGGCCCAGGGGGCTTGCCAGGCAGAGAAGCTAAGTGAGGCTTTGAGATGCTACCCTGAGCTCTGGGCCTTCTACACGGTAGCTATGGCTACTCGTATGTAGATAGCATGGAGCTGCTGCTTCTGCTGCTCTTGCTGCGATTCCTTCTCCTCCTCCTCCTCCTCCTCCTCCACCCTCTTCCTTCCTTCTCTTCTTCTTCCTCCTCCTCCTCCTCTTCCTTCTTCCTCCTCCTCCTCCTCCTCCTCTTCTTCCTCCTTCTGCTCTTCCTTCTCCTGCATCTCCTCTTCTTTCTTCTTCTTTGTACCAGTCCTGGGGCTTGAACTCAGGGTCTGAGTGCTCTCCTTAAGCTTTTTTTTTTTTTTTTTTTTGGCTCAAGGCTGGCACTCTTCCACTTGAACCACACCCCCACTTCTGGCTTTTTGGTGGTTCATTGGAGATAAGAGTCTCAGACTTTCCTGCTTGGGCTGGCTTTGAACTGTGATCCTCAGTTCTCAGCCTCCTGAATAGCTAGGATGACAGAAATGAGCCCCGGGCAGCTGGCACCTGGAAATTCTTTAGCCTGTCCTGGGTCATACCCTGAATGGGGTTCGGTGCTGTGGCTCTCCAGGTGGTATCACTGGGAACCCAGCCCTCCCGGGTGGGCACTCCCAACCAGTACACTCTTTTGATCTCACACTTGCTTTCCAAGGTGATGTTCGTGCCTTAAAGTCCAGGGCAGACAAGATAATTCTTGCAGCCCTACATCTGGTCACATTTCCCTCACAAGAGCCACCGGATTGTTCTGGAACCACCCTTCCTCCCCACAACCCACTGACTGCACCCCAAGACCTGCCCCGGATGGAGCCTGGTTGATGGATATGGCACTCCTATGGCCCAGTGATTGCCAGGTGTTGAGCAAAGAGAGCCAAAGAGACTGTCTCCTAGCAGGAGAGCATTCTTCCTTTGTGGATTTGGGTTCTGCAAGAAGCATGTTGGGAGCTGCTGGCCCTCGTTTCCTCCAGTTACTGCCACCCAGGGAAGCAGAGGCAGGAGGTGCAGCTGGGCGTGTGGGCAGAACTGTGGCCTGGATGCATGTGAGGAACCTTCAGACTTTTTGGTTCTGAGTCATTTCAAACTACGTTTTGTTTATGCTCTGCGACCAAAGGATGCCTGATAGAATCAGTTAGCATAGAAGCAGTTGCATGCTTCCTTTGCTCTCCTTCCCACAATCCCACCCTAGCCGGAGGCTGCAACAGGCCCCTCACTGCTCTCCCCAGCTCCCTACTGCGAGATGTCATCCGTTCATCCACCTGACATCCATCCATTCACTTGTCCGTTCCCTCATCCACCCACCATGCACCATCCATCATCCACCCACCCATCACCCATCACGCATCCCTCGTCCATCACTCAGTTATCTTCCATTCATTGGTCATTCACCTACCATCCATCATCTATCCACCATCACCCATCCTATTGTCCATTCACTCCTCCATCTACCATGCACCATCCATCATTCATCCATTAGTTTATCCCTTCACTTGCCTATCCATCATCCCATCCATTCACTTATCCATCCACCTAGCCATTCACCCATTCAGCCTCCATCACCCACCCCAGGACAGCCCCTCTCGTCTGTGTCCTGGAGTTGGTGCTGATGACACAGAGAACCAGTCAGCCTCAGCCCCGGGGGGTGGGGGTGGGGGCCACAGATTGGGTTCTCTATGGGTAATGAGGGCAGAGGACACACAAAGGAGGCACCCAGTTAGTTACTCACAGTGAACAATGAGAAACTTACATCGAGTCCTGGCTCCCCAGGTCTGCCCTGAGGAGAGATAGAGAAAGGGGGGGAGTGTGAGGGGCTGGGAAGGGGTTCTGGGAGCACAGCTTCTGGGGAGACCAGTTCTGTGGCATGGCCACAGACATGGTGGGGGCAGGGAGACCCACTGAACATTCCAGCAGAGACGGAAGGTGTCACACCGTCCCAGATCCCTGGCCTTGTGAGGTGCAGAGATTGAGCCCCAATGGCTGAGTGACATCATGGGCTCTTCTTGTCCACAGCTGGGGTGAGTGGGGTGGGGTGGGGGTGGAGAAATTGGCCAAAAAAGGTGTTACCTTTTCTCCTTTGGTTCCTGGCAGCCCAATAAGGCCCGGAGGGCCAACAGGTCCCTGGGTAAAAAAGGAGTAGGTTAAGAGGCATGACAGATAAGGAGTCGGACATCTTAGCCACAAACAAGGCTCATGACACTCACAGGAAGGCCATGAGGTCCTCTCTCGCCCGGGGCACCTTTCTCTCCTTTTGCTCCGTCCAAGCCCTAGAAGCCAAAGGGGAAAGCAATCAAGGGGCGACCAGGACAGGAGAGGGGAGCCCGGACCTATGTGGAAGCCAGGGTGTTCATGGAGGGGACCTGGTGGGGGGGGGGGGGGGACACAGGGACAGACTCCAGCTTCTTCCCTGACAAGAATGGAGGCGATGTTGGGTGTGGACGTGTTCCCCCCCCACCCTTTTTAAATTTATGTACATGAAAACATTGTTAAGAATAAAATAGGACTGGGGATATGGCCTAGTGGCAAGAGTGCCTGCCTCATATACATGAGGCCCTGGGTTTGGTTCCCCAGCACCACATATACAGAAAATGGCCAGAAGTGGCGCTGTGGCTCAAGTGGCAGAGTGCTAGCCTTGAGCAAAAGGAGGCCAGGGACAGTGCTCAGGCCCTGAGTCCAAGGCCCAGGACTGGCCAAAAAAAAAAAAAAAAAGAATAAAATAAATACCAAGAAGCTGGAACTTGAGGTGTGTGGGGGAGGGGTTTGAGGTCAAGGGGATGGCATAGAAAACCGCAGAGGGGAAGGGCGGGAGAATGCAGTCATGATATTCAGTATATATGTAAAAATGGAGCTTGGAAAGTTAGGAGATGAGTGGGGTCAGGCAGGATGCAGGAGAAAGACGGAAGAGGTGACATCCATCAGGAAGCATTACACTCATAAACAGACATGTAGGATTGTAACCCCTTTAAAGGCAACAGAATTATAATTAAAAATTTGTTAAGAGGGGAGGTTCGTGGAACATGTTCCTTTTGACTACACAGGGGCCATTGTGGGGGGCTCTGGTCACACACAGACCAGGAAAGAACGCAGAGGGGCAGTCTCTGGCTGGGCCTTGGACTGGGTCCCCGACAGCAGCTAAGTGAGATCTGGGGAGGCCTTGGCTCCCACGCTCGGCCCCACTCTGGCTCCCACACCCCAATCTGGCCTCTGAGCTGGGGAGAGACTTCAGGGTGACCCCTTGGGGTCACTGAGACATGACCAGATGGGATGAGGCCAGCTAGACTCCCCTTCTATGTCTGTTTCTCTGGGCAGGCACACGGGCAGACCACACTGGGGGTTTTAACAGCAGACAACATGGCATTGTGAAACTGACACCAAACCCAAGACTTCACTTGGTGTTTAGGCCTCAGGCAATTGAGAGACAGATGTACATGGGCAAGAGGCGGTTGCGGGGGTGGGGGGGAAGGGGATGCAGGGAAAGGCGGAGGAGTGGATGAGAATGCAGATGAGGCTGGAGATGGGCCAGGGGAGACACAGATTGGGCCCCCCAGGAAGAGGGGGAAAGGGAACGAACAGAGCCTCAAGCCTGGGGGGGGGGGGAAGGGTGGCACCCCACTCTGAGGACATCAGTTCTGGTCCAAGAGGGTCCAAGTTCAGGACGACCATTCAGTGATCAACCCTGGAAGGCTCAGGACTGGGTCCAAGCCAAGCATAGCCATACTTCACCTATGAGCAACATTTTTTCCCTTGTGCTGGTCCTGGGGTGTGAACTCAAGGCCTGGGCACTGTCCCTTAGCTTTTGTGTTCAAGGCTGGTGTTCTAACCACTTGAGGTACAACTCCACTTCTGGCTTTTTGCTGGTTAATTGGAGATGAGTCTCACAGACTTTCCCGCCTGGGTTGGCTCTGAACCACAATCCTCAGGATCACAGATGTGAGCCATGGGTGCCTGGTTTAGCAAGGCTTTCTGAGCTGCCCACTGGGATTCTGAGCAAGAAGGGGAGGTCTCCACTCACTCACCTTGGGACCTTGGATCCCCTGAAGGCCCTGGAGAAGGAGAAGGCTGGTCAGAAAGCATATGGAGGCTATCCAGTGGGTACAAACTTCAGGGCCATCCTGAAATGTCTACTTACTGGTCTCTGTGGCCCTGTCCCCCCAAGAGGAATCCTGTCCTCTCCTCTGCCATGGCTGCAAGGCTTAGGTCTACCACCCTCTCGGTATCCCGGTTAGTTTAAGCAAAAATTGTCCTTACCATGGGACCTGGAGGGCCGGGGGGTCCGGGGGGTCCTGGCTCCACTATGATCTGGGCCTAGGAAGGGTGAGAAATGGGTTTGTTACCCCTTGCCCTGCCATCCCTCGCTGGAGCTCACCGGAGAGACCCAACAGCTGGCCTTTGGGTCCTTGGATGGGCCTTGGGTGGGGGACACAGCCAGAAGATCCATTGCTCCCCTCCCCCACTGTGCTGGGTTTGTGTCTTAAGGCTCAGGGTCCCCACCAAGCCTAGGGATGAGAATTGGGGTGATCCCTGAACCTCGGTACCCGCTTACCATTCTTTCTTGCAGGCTCTCCGAGGCTGACTCTCCCTTCTCTCCCCTGGGGCCATCAGCACCCTGCAGGGTAGGGGTACTCTGTGAGTCCTTCCTACTCATCCGAAAATCATCCCCATGGCGCCCCGCTACCTCTCCTCCTCCCTTCCTCCCCAGCTCTACCCGAGCATCCTCTTGTGGGGGTAGGAAATGATCATGCCCATGCTGGTAGCAGGGAAATCAAGGCTGTCGGGGGCATTGGTGAGAACCTAGATGGCCCAAACCTGGCTGAGTGCAGGGGCTGCACCCTGCCCTGCCTTACCCCTGCTCCCCCGTAATCACCTGTGGATACCCCCAGCATTGGGCACGTGGGTGGGGCCCAGCTCAGCCACTCACCGGGAGGCCTGACAAGCCCATCTCGCCAGCTTCCCCTTTGGCTCCAGCCGGACCAGGCTCTCCTGGGTCTCCTTTTGGTCCTTTGGGACCCTGAAAGCCACCAGAACAAGGAGTCAGTGGGGTGGCTCGGCAGGCATTCTTCCTTCCCTCACCCCAGTTGTACTTACTCAAGGCTAGACTGGAGCCCCGCCCCCCCACGCCCCATTTTCTACTTACTGGTCTCCATCTCCATTCCAGTCCAGATAGCTGGGAACCTTGGCTAAATTTATGGGGGAGCGGGGAGGGGACCCCTACCTCTGCCTCCTTGCATGCTTGGGGTGCAGGTAGCATAGGATAGGATGGAGGATTGGGGGGGGGGTGGTGCCGTGGGACTGGAGTGGGCATTCTAGGGCACTCAAGGGGGACAAGTCTGTGCTTCCATCTCAGGAGCCCAAGTCACCATCATGCAACCTTTAATGCCATGTCCAAGATATGCCACAGACTAAGGAACCAGCCATAAAGATGCCCACAGGCGGGGTGCCAGTGGCTCACGCCTGTCATCCTAGGGCTCTCTGCCAGGAGGCAGAGATCTGAGGATTACATTTAGAAGACAGCTGGGGCAGAAAAGTCCTTGAGACTCTTTATCTCTAATCAACCACCAAAAAGCTGGAAGTGGAGCTGTGGCTCAAGCAGCAGGATATTAGACTTGAGTGAAAAAGCTTAGGGATAGCATCCAGGCCCTGAGTTCCAGCCACCTTTAGATATCAAGACACCCTTAGATATCAAGCTGCATGTGTCTATCAGTGTATGTTCTGACACACCGGTCCATCTACAGAAAGACTAACAATGACTGGCAGGCTCTGAGTGAATTGTGGGTTCTCTAGTCCCCAAGGGTGGAGACAGAGCTGTGCAGACTTTAGAAGAAGGCCAGCACCTTGCTGAAGTTCTCACGGGAGTTCAGTTCCAGACTCCATACTTAAAGCCCCCATATCCTGTGGCCTCCCTCTCACACCCTTCCAGAAGGATGTCTCAAACTCAGTACCTGTGCAGACACACACACACACACACACACACACACACACACACACACACACAGAGTGGATTACATAGCACCAGCATCAGCAAGGAAATGAAAGGCACAGAGACCTTCTCTCCATCGAGTCCTGGGGCGCCAGGCAATCCGAGCTCACCCTGGGAGGGGACAGAAATTAAAAGGTGTTAGGGACACACAGTGAGACCAAAGGAGGACATTCTTAGGAGAGGAACACAAAGATGCAAGGCCTATGTGCCGCTGATCATATAAAATAGTATTTATGGAAATGAACTCCAGGAAATGGAAACAAGGTTTTCTTTTTTCTTTCTTGCTGTTTTTCTTTTCTTTTTGTCTTGTTTGTTGTTTATCTGTCTTTGGGAAGGGTAAGGTGGGCAAAAAAAAAAAAACACGGATGGAGAAAGAATGAACAAATGCAACAGTGGTACTAACTAGACACTATGTTGAATTATAAAACTCACGGGTGGGAACTTCCAGGAAAACTGGGAGAGAGCGAGGGAAGAGGTGACATTGTCCCAAAAGAAATGGACTCATTACCTGACTTAGGTAACTGTAACCCTCTGTAAATCAACATCATAATAACAATTTAAAAAAAAAAAGAAAAAAGAATCTTGGGTAAAGTCTTTTTCCTGAGACACCTAGGAAGCAGGTAGACGAGCAGGTAGATCCAGCTGCAGGAACAGTTGTGGACATTTATGACCTGCCTGATGACCTGCTGGACCGCTTTCTCCATTTCAGTGTTTCAGTGTGTGCTGAGGCTTCCCTGGAATGGGGGTGGTGGTGCTGGTAGTGAGCTAGCACCCAGGGAAAACGCAATCACATTGGTTAGGACTCTTTTCTTCTGAGCCCCAGAGCAGACACAGGAGGGGAGTGGGGATATGGGGAGGTCACCTTGGAGACGGGGCTTGGGGACCATGCAGCTACATGGGCACTAACCTTGGCTCCAGGCACCCCTGGTGGTCCTGGGGCTCCCTGCGGCCCAGGAGGACCCTGTGTGTGTGAAAATCAAGCCAGTCAGTGGTTAGTCAGGGCTTTCCCCCACTGCCCAGACCAATCCTTGGGACCAAGGCTTTGTCCAACCAGATGGCAGCCAGACCGAGAGACCTTCTACCCACTTCCCACCCAGCTCGGTGGATCCCTGGAGAGGGAGCGGCCAGGAGGTGGCATTGGGCATTTGATAAGATAGCACAGTATTCGTGCCACGGAGGGCCCACAGACCCTCGGTCCCTCAGAGCCAGTCTCCCCGCAATAAGGATTTCTTCACAATACTCTCCCGATCAAAATTCTGAAATGGCTTCCTACTGTGCCTCGAAGCAAGCTGAAATCTCCTGCTGGTGTTTAAGGACAGCCGATAATCACCTTGAGAAAGTGGCCCAGCCCTGCCCTGGCTGTCTATCCCGTGAGTGCTGCCGGCCTTCTGGCCCTGTTCCCTGCTGCTATCTGCCGTTCCCAGGAGTTCCTCAGGCACACAGGCAGGGTCTCCTGTGTCTCCAGTGACCCCATTTCTTTTTTTTTTTTTTTGCCAGTCCTGGGGCATGGACTCAGGGCCTGAGCACTGTCCCTGGCTTCTTTTTGCTCAAGGCTAGCACTCTGCCTCTTGAGCCACAGCGCCACTTCTGGCCATTTTCTGTATATGTGGTGCTGGGGAATTGAACCCAGGGCCTCATGTATATGAGGCAGGCACTCTTGCCACTAGGCCATATCCCCAGCCCCAGTGACCCCATTTCTAACCTCTGTCCCAATCCAGGCTTTTCCACAGGTTACCTGCCCACCCCAGCTCATTGCCACCCCCAACTCAACCCCCAGGCTCATGCTCCCGGCTCAGGCCACACCCCATGCAGCTTCCCTGGCCTCATCCCTTCCCCTCCTCTTCCCAGCCTGCTCCCACCGGTATCGACACCGAGATGTCCCTCGTCTCCTCTGCCCTGCTCGCTTGCCTGGGTCCAGGCTCAACACTGCCTTCCTGCCTCCAGCACCCCACACACCCATGTTCTCACTCCTTCCATGGCCCTCTGGCTAGCCTTCCTCAACACATTGGTTCCCTGGACCTCATTGTACTCAAGAGCCGACACAGGCCAGGCACTGCTGGCTCACGCCTGTCATCCGAGCTCCTCAGGAGACCGAGATCTGAGGATCAGCCTTCAAAGCCAACCCAGTCAGACAAATCTGAGAAACTCTCATTTCCGACCAACCAGCCAAAAAGCCAAAAGTGTGGCACTGTGGGGGTAGAGTGCTAGCCTTAAGTATAAACACCAAGGGACAGTGCTCAGGCCCTGAATTCAAAAGTTCTAGTGCCAGCACATGCACGTTCTGTCTTTCTGTCTCTGTCTTTCTCTCTCACATACACACACACAGACCCTGACTATGGTTCCTACTGCCCATGAAATTGAGTCATCATCCCAGCCTGGCATTCAATCCAACTCCTGATCGCACTCATGGAGTCCCAGCCAGCCCGGGGCACACCATGCATTTGTGGCTCTCAGGCCACGCCACGCTACACCATACCACACCACGCCACACCATGCCACGCCACAGCACACTACATCATACCACACCACACCACACCATGCAGGCCTGGGTTGGGCCACAGTTACCATCAACATGTACTTCTCCGAGGCCTGCAAGAGATAATTGAACTGAAGCCCAGTAGGGTCACGTGCCAATGTCCAGTGTGGCCTTTGATGGTGACTAATCCACCCCTCACCCCATCTCTGTCGCCTGGTACCCATGAGCAGCGGGCACCCGACCTCACCCTGCACTGGTCTTCACCCCAGGTGGGTACTGAGGTACTGAGCAGGGATCAGAGGCCACACCTGTCCCAGGGTTCTGCAACAGCCCATGCCCCTCCTGTCCTCCATTTCTTGGCTGTTATTAGAACACCTCCTCTGGCCATTGATCACCAGGAAGGCCTCAGGAGACATTGTTAGGCATAGCCATGGGGAAATACATTGTCTCCTGTCCCAGAAAAAGAGGAGTTTCCCTTTTTGCTTTGGTCTCTGGGGAGCTTGGGGGTCACGTGAGCTATATCCGCAGCAGCTCTTTTAACTCATGTGGGGTTCAATACCAGGTACCTTATGGCGTAGAGGCCTTTGTGCCAAGCTGCTCCTGGTTCTTTGTGTAAAGATGTACATCATTAGTGCCTAAAGAGAACCATTGTTCCCTCAGGGATGGACATCCAGGGTGCATCTGAGCCCACCAGAATCCTACCTTCAGGGCATCCAAGATCCTGCCATCGTAGTCAATCACCACTGTGTCTCCTTGCTCGCCTTTGAGGCCCTGGGGACCCTGAGATAGAAAGTGAATACTTTAGGGAAGAGCTGCAGTGGTGGGTGTAGCGCCTCTTCCCCTTCTCTAGGAAACAGTGGGGTCAGAGGCTCTTTGGTTCCCACTCAGTGTCAACTCCTTGCACAAGGCAGAGAGCACCGATCTCATCCTCCAGCCACCTGCAAGGTCACTGGGGAGACGGGGTTGCATGGGGTGACAGAACCAAGCACGGGACCAGGAAGTCAATCTAGAGGTGAGCCGGCATGGCTGCTAACAAAAGGTCTGTGGGTGGATTTGCTCCTGGTGAGACGGCCCGGGTTTAAGCCCTTGTGACAGCAATCCCTACTCAATTAAAATACTGAAGGTGCCCAGATCCTGCAGTTCCATGGCTCCTCTGGGTACCTGGATCCCACTGCAGTGGGGAGACTGCTTACCCGGGGGCCCGCGGCTCCTTCAGTACCTGGGTGGCCGGGCTCTCCCTGTGGAGATACATGATTGCTGGCGGTGTGCAGTTCCTCCATACCCCTGTCCCACGCCACTTCACCTCCAGTCCCTTCTCCCCAAAGCGCCCTAACAGCGTATGGTCCGGAACCACCTCCAGGGAGGGGACCCGCCACACTCTCTTCTGCAGATGGGGACACTGGGGCCCAGGCTACACAGTGGGTTAGTACAGAGCCAGGCCTGACTGAGGCCTTATCACCCACTCCAATCCACTGTCATGGCCCCCCGGATCAGCCTCTCTGATCAAGTTCGACGAGACCACTGATCAGACTCCCCTGGTTAAATCACATTTCCCCTTTGCCTCTCTCAATTGGGTGATGGGGCCTTCAGGGGCTGGAGAAGAGCGCTAATGTCACCTTTGGTCCTGGGGCACCGTCCATGCCGCTCTCTCCTTGGGGTCCCACACTCCCAGGCTCGCCCTGAAACAGAAAGGCTCCCAGTGATGGGGGTGAGCAGGCCTCCTGCTGAATGCACTGTGTGTGTGTGTGTGTGTGTGTGTGTGTGTGTGTACTCAGGACCAGGCTCTGCCTTCTAGTCTGAGTCTTTTTTTTTTGGCCAGTCCTGGGCCTTGGACTCAGGGCCTGAGCACTGTCCCTGGCTTCTTCCCGCTCAAGGCTAGCACTCTGCCACTTGAGCCACAGCGCCGCTTCTGGCCGTTTTCTGTATATGTGGTGCTGGGGAATCGAACCTAGGGCCTCGTGTATCCGAGGCAGGCACTCTTGCCACTAGGCTATATCCCCAGCCCTCTAGTCTGAGTCTTGGCACATAGTTGGGGGCAGCTCCGGGGCAAGAGTTGTTAGGGTTACGGAAGGTATACAGATGGCACCTAGTTCCTGGCTCAGGGACAGAGCAGAGAGCGGGTTAACCCAGGTAGGAAGCAAGAGGACTTGGGGTGTGAAGGGAGACAGAAGCTTGGAGAAGATGTCAGGCCATCCAGTGTTGGGGCCCAGGGCCTTTCTGCTTCCTGCCCTGGCTATCAGCTCCCATGTCCCCAGGATGTAAAAGGGCAGAGATAGGGACATTGCCAGGCCACTGTGGAGGGAGGGAGGGGCGTAGGGAGCAGAGGGGAAGGGCATGTACCTACCTTGGGCCCTGGGAGTCCAGGGGGTCCTGGCTGGCTGGGTGTCCCATCATCACCCTGAGGAGAGAACAGCTAGAGCTTTAGCCACCACACCTGGACACGTAGTCACACCCTCTGGTAGCCAAATGACCCCTCCCTTCCCAACACAACAAACCAATCCTGGCACCAGCATAGGGCAGAAGCACCCCCTTCCTCCTTAGCCCCATGTGTTTGGATTTATGTCTGCACCCTGGTCCTGAGCAAGCCTCACTAGGTATGTGCATAAATGATGGATGGACAGGTGAATGGGAGGATATCCATCTATCTGTCTGTCTCTCCATCCATCTATCCATCCATCCATCCATCCATCCATCCATCCATCCATTTATTCACCACATGGTTGGAAAGATGGAGGGTTCCCTGGATGGGGCAGTCTGCTGGGAACTGGATGGGGAGGAGGAGGCTCTGTGTGGGAAAAGGTGGGGAAGATCGTTCTGGTTTGGTGGTTGGACCCCAAGTTCATATCAGAGGCACTGAGAGCTACACAGACCTCAGCTGCCACCCCAGTCTCTGATTCAGTGGGCCTAGAATTTCCATTTCCAATGAGGTCCTGGTGATACTGGTACGGCTGGTCCCAGGACCACATTTTAGAATAGGTTGCCAGCTTCGATGTGGAGCTGAATTTGATGTGTTTGAGGAAAAGGAAAGAATGAGTGTACAGGGGAATAAATGAATGAAGCTTGGCTTCCCTGAGACACAGAACAGGTCAGCTACCCACGGAGGGGATTTCCTGGGGACAGAGGCTCCTTTCTTATGGGGATGCCCCATCCTCACCTTCTCCCCAGCCCCTGCCCATCTCTCCAGCTACTTCTTGACATTCTGAACAAGAAGCTCCTCTGTGGGTTTCCCCCATCTTCTCTCCAGGAATGCTGGGCCAAAGATGCAGTAACCTGCCCATGGCCATGACTGAGTCTCTTAACCCTACTGTGCTGGCTTCAGTAGGGACAGGGAGGGGTAGGAATGAAAGAGGGTGGTGGGGAGGAAGACTGCCACTTGAGATGGGGGATAGGGGGGCTGGGGATATGGCCTAGTGGCAAGAGAGCCTGCCTCGTATACATGAGGACCTGGGTTCGATTCCCCAGCACCACATATACAGAAAACGGCCAGAAGTGGCGCTGTGGCTCAAGTGGCAGAGTGCTAGCCTTGAGCAAAAGGAAGCCAGGGACAGTGCTCAGGCCCTGAGTCCAAGGCCCAGGACTGGCCAAAAAAAAAAAAAAATAGAGATGGGGGATAGGAATGAGGGGCACTCACCTTGGGTCCTGGGGGTCCCTGAGGGCCCTGGAACAAGAAAAGGTGTTAAAATCGTCTTACTTTGTGTGTATGTAACAAGAGAAGGTGTTACAAATCATTTTACTCTCTCTGTGTGTGTGTGTGTGTGTGTGTGTGTGTGTGTGTGTGTGTGTGTGTGTGTGTTGGTACTGGGGTTTGAACTCAGGGTCTCAGCTTTTTGTACGCAAGGCTGTCACTCTACCGTTTGAGCCACAGCTCCACCTCCGGCCTTTTGGTGGTCAACTGGAGCTAAGAGCCTCCTGGACTTCCCCATCCTGGCTGGCTTTGAACTGAGATTCTCACATCTCAGCCTCCTGAGTACCCTGGGTTACAGGTGCAAGCTACCAGCACCTGGCCATTTGCATGCACACACACATGCATGCATGTATGTATGTACATATGCATCCCAGTGTATGTTAGGAAGGGGTTTAACTTTCGGGCATGGAAGCTACAGCTCTGCCATCCTCAGCCTCAAAAATGGCCTGCTACTCACCATCTGGCCATCTTGTCCAGGCTGTCCCTTGGGACCCTGAAGCAACAGGAGAACAGCAATGAGGGACTCAAGGATATCACATTAACTGAGCCCATATCTCACACCAGGAACTAGGATGGGCTTCTAAGGTCATCATTGTAATTCATCTTCCCTCAACCCTGCCAAGTGGGAGTCAGTAGCTCCACCTCACAAATGAGAAGGCTGAGGCTTATGGAGTCATATGCCCAACACAAGGAAGGGACAGGCCAACTGCAAAGCTGTCCTGATAGGGACCCTGGGGCACTCGGGTGGAGGTTTTGCCTTGGAGGGGAAGGGCAGGCTGGGATACTTGGGGTCGGGTTAGGGGTGGTAGAGTGAGGTATAAGAGGCCTTCAGGGTTTGGGTTAAGACTACAAGAGGAAAGCTGAGCCTAACAGTCACCAGGGAGGAGAAGTGGACAGGCAGGGGAAGAAGGGTTGGTGAAGATTGGTTCTTAGGGGCAGAGTGAGGGTGATGACTAGGGCTGACTGCAGCTAAGGTCAGGGGCTAAGGGGCTATTTGGGAAATCAACCTTGGTTTGGAGTCAGGGTCAGAGTCTATAGGGAGTCAGGGTTAGGATCTGGGTAATAGTATGAATTGGGGGCATGAATCAGGACTTGGGAATAAGTTTGGGGGCAAGGTCTTGTTGGGGTTAGGAACCCGGTCACTGTTAGATTTAGGCTTAGTTGGGGTAAGGGACTGGCTCAGATCTGGAGTCACAGAGAGGATTTAAATTGGGATTGGGCTTCAAGTTAAGGTTGGGTCTAGGTTCTGTGCCTGGAATGGGGTGAAGGTTGCTGTTGGGTTTGTACTAGGGTAGTGTGGGATTTGAGGTTGGCTCTGGGGCCAGGGTTTGGATGTCCCGACTCCATGGCTTTTCTTACCGCTGGACCTTGAGTCCCCCTAGGGCCATCTTTCCCTGTGTCACCAGGAGGGCCACGAGCCCCAGGTGGTCCAGGGGGTCCTGGAGGCCCTGCAGCTCCATCTTGCCCTTGGTCTCCCTAAAAGATAAGGAGTTTAGCATGGCATTAAGGATGAGGGGAAGGAAGCCCAGCCCCAGAGAAAAGCTCCTTAGACAGGCAGCCCCTGTGTCTTCTACTCCTCCACCCTGAGGCAGGCTGAAAGGGATCTTCAATATTGAGCTCCTCAGTGGCCCTACAAAGGGCCAGGTTGCTATATATTGACTTAAGAGGCCCAACAGGACCTTTTATACTCCAAGAGAATGAGCCAACTGTCCAGCACCTGAAGCCCATAGATACGGTGTTTAGGGGAGCTGGAGGTAGGTGAAAATGCATGTGCCTACCCATCCTCCTTTCCCAAAGGGGACTGAGTCAGTCTCTCTCTCTCTCTCTCTCTCTCTCTCTCTCTCTCTCTCTCTCTCTCTCTCTCTTTCTCTCTCTCTCTCTCTCTCTCTCTCTCACTGCTGGTCCTGGGGCTTGAACTCAGATCCTGGGTGCTGTCCCTTAGTCTTTTCACTCAGAACTGTTTTTTCTATCACTTGAGCCACAGCTCCATTGTCAGCTTTTTGGTGGTCAATTGGAGATAAAAGTCTCACTGATTTCTGCTGGGGCCGCCTTCAAACTGCAATCTCAGCCCTCCTGAGGAGCTAGGGTTACTGGCATGAACCACTGGTACCCGGCTTACAAAACATTTTCGAATGGCAAAATTATACAAACCCACCCATTATCCAAATTCACCCATGTAATAACACTGCATAGAACAAACCACACACTTTAACACATACAAATGCGCGTGTCTAAATTTGGGTCAATCTGAATAGGGCTGGTGGGTTGTATGTCAATTTCCTGGCCATGAGATTATACAACAGTGAAGCAAGATGACACCCTTGAGAGGAACTGTATGTTGGGTGTCTATTTATTGCACATGCATGTGAGTCTATAATAATATCAAAATAAAAATAACAAACCAACAAATGCAAGGAAGGGGCATCTTGTCTCATGCAACACCAAGTCCCTAACTCTTGGATCCAATGTTAGTACTGGGTCAGACTTCAGGCAACCAGAACCTTCACCTTACACCCACTCTGCATGGGGGAATCCAACAATATAACATACCACGGTGTGTGTGTGTGTGTGTGTGTGTGTGTGTGTGTGTGTGTGTGTGTGTGTATACATGTGCCAGTACTGGGGACTGAACTCAGGGCCTCCCACTCTTGCTTGGCTTCTTTTTGCTTATGGCTTCTGCATTATCACTTGAGCCATACCTCAACTTCTGGCTTTTTGCTGGTAATCGGAAATAACAGTCTCACGGACTTTTGATTCTCAGATTTCAGCCTTTTGAGTAGCTAGGATTACAGGTGTGAGCCACTAGCATCCAGCTAACTGGCACCTTCTTACTGCCCAACTCTAGCACAGAGGCCCAGCAAAGGTCACACCAAGCCATAGTGCCAGTGGTCCTGAGATAATTGTTCCCCTCCTCCCCTCCTGCCCCGACTACAGGCTTGACTTTAGGGCCTGGGCACTGTTCCTGTGCTTTTTTTTTTTGTTTGTTTGTCTGTTCAAAGTTAGCACTCTACCACTTGAGCCACAGCACCACTTCTGGTTTTCTGGCAGTTAATGGGAGAAAAGAGTCTTACAGACCTTCCTGCCTTGGCTGGCTCCGGACCATGATCCTCAGATCTCGGCCTCCAGAGTAGCTAGGATGACAGGCCTGAGCCACCGGCACCTGGCTGAGGTAATTGCTTTTAACCTTTGTGATGAGCTGGCAAGGGGAATTTGTTGTCCCATTTTATAGATGCAGTGTGTGGAGGCCATGGAGAGTACTCACTCCCTCTGGATTAGAGCTTGGAAAGGCTGAGCCTACTTTCACTGCCAAGGTCTCTTTTGGATGCCTCTTCATCCATGAGTTACCATGACAGAAAAAGAGTTAAGCTTTCTAGCAAACCACACTTAAAACGTATTTCCCTTGTTTTCACAATAAAAAAAAAAACATTTAACAGAAGCTTTGGATATCTACTACCATTCCAGCTTTTCTGATTTGTCTGGCCCCATTGAGGTCCTTATCAAAACAGGACTCCAGGGGCTGGGGATATGGCCTAGTGGCAAGAGTGCTTGCCTCATATACATGAGGCCCTGGGTTCGATTCCTCAGCATCACATATACAGAACACGGCCAGAAGTGGTGCTGTGGCTCAAGTGGCGGAGTGCTAGCCTTGAGCAAAAAAAGAAGCCAGGGACAGTGCTCAGACCCTGAGTCCAAGCCCCAGGACTGGCAAAAAAAAAAAACCAAAACCAAAAACAGGACTCCAGACAGAAGGAAAAAAACTGGCAGTGTGGTTAGGTCACCTGACCATGTGGCACTTAATCTGGAAGTGTTCCCTTCTACTTCCTGTGGCCTCTTTTACAGTGCAGAGGCCTCACCCAGTTTGGGAGTCACTGTGGCCTGGCTTTCACTTATGGAAGCAGAAAGTGTAAAGTTCAGATGCTTGAACAGGTCCTGTGTGTGTGTATATGTTTCTTCCTGGCTTAGCCCAACCCCTCCATCCTCAGGGACTGGATGTCTGAGGTTGGACCCTGGAAACAGGTGAGTCAGGATGGGGGAGCACAGCAAATCAGCAGGCCCAGACCCCTCACTCAGCCAGTGTACCTTGAGGAGGCGGAGATGGTAGGCCCTGAGGTCTCTACTTATGAAACCCGCATTGAGCCGTGGGAAAACCATCTGGTCAGGTCAGCAAACAGGGAGAATGTTCAGAAAAGTGGTGAGAAGAGGGTTTTAAAATAAAACAGTTCCTGGAGCCAAAGCCAATTAACCCAGCTCAGAGAAAGGCAGCCGAATGTTGAGCGTGCAGATCCCTTGCTCCAATGTCTGCTCTGTTGGCTCCTTCTTTGCTGCTGTCCATCAAAAGCTGAGGCCTCTTTCCCCACCCTTTGACTCTGTCACACCCTGGGCCTTACTGCTTTGAAGAATAGCTTCCATACACCCACCCAGGAAGCAAAAATTTTCTCAGCAGCCACAAAACAACATGAGCATTTTCTTTTATTCTTTGACTTTAGAGAAATAACTAGCTTTCATTGGCCCTGGTTCTGCCCTTCCATCACAGGGACAGCACAGGACAGCTGTCCCTCAGAACTGCCTGGATCACCTCTTTCCTGATCCAGGCTCATGATCACAAACATCCCTTGATGTTGTCCCTTTGTCCTCATTTCCAAGAAACTAGACTCAAAGCCATGAAGCTGCAGAGCTGGCTCCCAGCCCAGCTTGACGCCAAACTCCCAGGTCTCTTCTTGGCGCTCACCCCCATCCCTCCCCCCAGATTGTGCCTATTGGTTCCCAGTGGCTCACTCATCCTCCATCCCACTCCTGTTTCTAGCACATGTAGATGGTTAACGGGGGGCGGGGGGGGGGGCGCTGACCCTTGGGTTGCAATGTCCTCCCCTAAACCTTCTTAGAAACAACTTGGTGTACAACTCCATCTGGCCTTTTCCTGGGCAGCTAACACCTACCCCTCAATCTCTGCAGCAAGTGGTCTTTATCCTGGAACTTGCTGGGAACAGCAAGGGAACTTGCTTAGGGCAAGGCAAGTCACGGCTGAGACCCACTTGGCCCATCTTGGGTTCAGCCTCAGTTGAGGAGACCGCAGCTCAGTACAAAGTATTTCTAAGCTTCTGGCCCAGGGGTCAGTGAGGTTGGGGTGGGCTAGCAGAGACACCCCATTCACTGTCCTCACGCTGGTGCTGGGTGTGGGCTGAGGACTACAGTGAATCCATACAGCACCTGCTTGAGGGAGAAGCTGCCGCCTTCACTCACCACAGAAGAAAATTTGAAGGTAACTTGCCCGCTAAATGCCAGAGCTGAGCTTTGGGGTCAGATCGGCTGACCGCCTGGCCTTCCCTTTTCCTGGCGCCATCTGCCTTCAGGAAGGTCAGTCTTAGGGACTAGGTCATCCCCACTGGCTGGTTATCCATGGTGAGCAGTGTGGGACCAGGGTATCTGTCAGGTACTTGCTATCTATGTGGGAGATGCAGCATCACTGTAAAGATTCAGCTTAGGCCAGACCAGGGTGCCCGGGGCTTTCACACAGTGGCCTCAGGCAGAAACGAGGGGCTGCCTCAATCTTCTTTCTGTATCGAGCTCTGGAGAAATCTAGCTATGCTGTATGATAATAACGACACACAAACCACGTGGGGAGGGTGAGGGAGGTGGTGCTCCATTCTTACCCGGGGGCCAAAGTCTCCTGGTGCACCCTGAGAACCAAACACAGAGAAACAGATCACTATGGCTTGCTTTCTTTTTTTGTCTTCCCATTTCCTATTGATCATGTACTCGGTGATTCACATCTAGGGTCTGACTTTATGGTAACAAAACCAGGTAAACCGATGTCAATCTCCATTTCCAATGAGGAAATGGAGAAGCCTCGGAATCTGTCCAAGGTCACACAGCTGGAGATCAGGCATCCTCTGGTCCACAGCTGACTTCTAGCCATTTGAAGCCCCAGCCAGGGTGGCACAGGGCAACTGCTCTCACTTTGTGGTCTCAGAACTCCCCAGACTTTGGACCAGCGAGGGACAACATTGATTAAGTATACAGTAAGCCAGAAAGTTTCAGGGTAGTGTGTTATATATAATAGATACCAAGACACCAGTTCTCTCTCGTTTCAAAGCTCCTGCTTGAAGTATTTCTGTGGCTCAGTGGCATCTGCCAGAACCAGCGAGAAGACAATCAACCACCTACTAACTGGTATCTTCCTCATTGCCAAAGAACATGCAGCTCTCTCCTGCAATCCTCTCCAAAGCTTTGCGAGGTTAGTTTCAATTCACAGATGGAGAAACAAAGGCCCACAGAGGAGGCAGCTGGCCCAAAACCACGCAGTTGGTGGTGGGCCTTTCAGCTTGGATGGTGGCCTGAAACTCTGACCTGCTCTTTACCTAAGAGGTCACCTCCCAGCAAGGTCTCCTACTCAAAGCTCTTGCTTTGCCATCTCCAAATTTCAGGTCAGGGGTCGACGTGGCCTGACCATTCCCGGCCCTTCTCTAGAGGTCTGCTCTGGACACACATCTCTTTAGCTTCCTTCCAAGGCACATGCTGATCAAAGGCACGTGGCCTTTGGCACAAGGGGCAGAAAACTAGCTCTCTGCCTCTGTCTTTCTGAGGGTGTAATCTCCCCACAGAGAGAGCCATTGACACTGTTCAGTTTTCCCAATCTCTTCTGGCACCCTGTTTCACTGCTAGGAACCAACCATAGGGGCAGACTGTATTCTTTTGTTAAGCTCTGCTGTCAGAATTCAGACTCAACCCTCCTAAGCAAACTCTGTTCCCAAATGTTAGCCTCATGACCACCTTAGGAGAGAGGCATTATGTGCCCCATTTTATAGACAGGGGACTGGAGGCTCTAGGAGGGGTCGTGGCTTGCTCAATGTCACACTCTGGAAGTGCTGGAACAGGTCTCTGGAGTTCTTCAACAGCCCACGGCAACTGGACAAGGCTCCGGCAACACTTACCTTTTCCCCTTTGGGGCCTGGAAGTCCCTGGAGAAGAAGATGGAGAAAGAAGGTGTGAGGGAGGAGGGCTAGGCTGGTACCCCTTCTGGCTGCCCCATGGCTTTGGGGCAGACAGGCCTGTGAAACTGAGCAGAGCTGTGGGCAGCTGAATGGAAAAACGACACACAAGTCAGTCCTTAGTGAGAACTGCCTTCACCTTGTGGGAGCTCCAGACCTCAGTCCCCAGCATGAGGGAAATGAGGTCACCAGCAAGGGTCCATGGGTATCTTTTTTTATTTTTATTTTGGCTAGTCCTGGGCCTTGGACTCAGGGCCTGAGCACTGTCCCTGGCTTCCTTTTGCTCAAGGCTAGCACTCTGCCACTTGAGCCACAGCGCCACTTCTGGCCGTTTTCTGTATATGTGGTGCTGGGGAATCGAACCCAGGGCCTCATGTATACGAGGCAAGCACTCCTGCCACTAGGCCATATCCCCAGCCCCATCCATGGGTATCTTCTCAGCAGGAAAAGGGGCACGCACACTAGCTACTCCTCTCTTGGGGCACAGATCCTTACTGCTTAGCATCTGCATGGGCCCAGATGCTGGTGATGCCATTATACTGGGGGTGTTTGTCTGAAATCTATAAGGTGGGTTGCAGACAAGAGATTTTTTTCTCTCCAGAAGCATATTATCCCTTGAAATCAGCAGCCTGGCATCCACTCATCCTTTGACTGGTTGGTTAGCCATCCATCCATCCATCCATCCATCCATCCATTTTACCCATCCATGTATCCTACCCATCCATTTATGCAGCCATCCTCCCATCCACCTTCCTTCCTTCCTTCCTTCCCTCCCTCCCTCCCTCCCTCCCTCCCTCCCTCCCTCCCTCCCTGTCTTCATTCCATGTTTGTGTAACTGTGGGGGTGGCCCCTTGCAAACCATGGTGGCTGCAAGGGAAGCATCTCTTTCACTTCTGTCAAGTTTCTAAGGGTTTTATGGAAGGTCAGTTCACAGCATTGTTCATAGAGTTCAGAGTCTCGAGCCTGGGGAAGCCCACTTTGGGACTGATACCCTTGACCAAGGACTGAGGCTACTTACCAGCCTCTATACCTTCCTAAATACAACTGGTTTGCTCATTCATTCATTTAACCTAGGTGGTCAGTTCTTTCCTTTTCTCCTTTAATAATTTGGCTTATGAATAAAATCATTCACGGTCTGCTTAATCACATCTATTTGTTCACCCACTAACACACTCATTCTTCCCTAAATTCATCTGTCTGTATAATTATTAATTACCTCACTAGACAATCCATTCATGCATCTATGTGTCTGTCTGTCAACCCACTGGTTCATCTCTCTGCTCATCAATCCATATCCAGTTGTTCATTTAACTGTGCCGTGTTTCCCTGTGCATCTTGCTCATCTGGCTGGGGATGCACATGGACCATAAGCTCTTGGACCAGGTGTTGAGACTTTGAAGCCTGATGCTCACTCTAGAAACCTTGAGCACATATCAGAGACACTTCGTGCCTGAGGCCAGCTGGGGTGGCCTGCAGACCCCAAATCCCCAAGAGAAGAGTGGACACACCCATCTGACAGATGATGTTTGCAGTCAGCAGGCAATGGACATACATGTCTCCAAGTGGCTTCTCTCTCCCCTGGCCCAAGGCCCCAGGGTTCCCTTCCCTTGGGTGCACCATGGTACTCCCACTCCATCCCGGGATCCCCTGTTCTTACTTACGGGCTTGCCATCCAGACCCAGAGGTCCCTGAAAAATGAGAGAGCAAAGGTCACACATAGGAATGGCATTTTCTCTACATCCTAAGTTCCCCAGTTCCCTATTTAGTGACGAGAAATCAAAGCTTTTCCTGAGCCCAGGAGGATAGGGACAACATTTGCATGTTGTCTGCTACTCACAATTCCCTCCTCTGACCACAGAACCCCAATTGTTCTCTAAAGACACCCCTCTCCCGCCATTGCTTGTGTAGGGCTGCTGGCCAAGGTGGCAGTTGCAGGTAGGAGGCTGAGACCCATCCTGGGCCAGAGTGTCATGGCTGGGACATCCCATGGTGGTTTTAGGGGGGTTGGGGGAGAAGCCTACTCCCCCAGTGGGGTTGAGCCTGGAGCCCCTGGGGCCATTGGACAGCTTGAGAAAGAGTCACAGAGAGGAAGGCAGATCTGAGATGGAAAGACAAGGCTGAGGGCTGGCCGCTGCAAGTACCCTGCCCACTTGTTTGTGCACAACTTTGATTCCCTAAGCCAGCTTGAGCTGGTGGAGTCCTGGGGGGTGTCTCTGAGCATCTGGCATGGCTGTGGATTGTGCATGAGAAAGAAAAGGGCCAGAAGAAGCCAAATAACACCAGGGCAGGTGCTGCATGCCCGGGGATCTCAGGGGCCTCCAGGGCCTCTGTGGTGTCTGTAAAGGGCCAGCCAGCCCAGTACAGTAACCTCTACTGGAGACCCTTCCCCAGCCCACCAGCTCCCGCCCTGTGGAGGGCTGAAGGGGATTCTATCCCATGGGGACACTGTAGATCAGAGCTGTTCGGTCTCTGCCAGATCCTCTTCCCCCTTCCCACCACTGTCCCCTCATCTCTGTAGACCCTGCAGCACAGCCTGGAGTACACGCTGCCTACCTGCTCAGCTTCCTCTTTCCTCCTTTTATACATCTCCAGAGCAGTCACTCCCCCTTCCAGGAAGCCCTCCAAACTTCTCTACTTCCCAGATGGGCCATCGATCCCCATTTCCTAGCATATGTAGTCTGTCGCATATGACATGACATGACGCGACAGTTAACACATGGGCTACCCAGGTGTCCAGTCGAGTCAGGGAGAGGGTCAGCTCATCTCCAGTGCTCAGATAAGGCCTGTGATGGAGCAGGTGCTGGGGATGCATGCCGAGTCAACTGGTTTTAGTAGTGTTTTTTTTTTTAATTTTAATTTTTGTGTGTACATTGGCACTGGGGCTTGAACTCAGGGCCTGGAAGCTGTCCCTTACCTTTTTTTTTTCTTTTTTCTTTTGGTCAAGGGTAGCACTCTACTACTTGAGCCATAGCTCTACTTCTGGATTTTTGGTGGTTAACTGGAAGTAAGGGTCTCAGGGATTTTCCTGCTCGGGCTGGCTTTGAACTGCGATTCTCAGATCTTAGCCTCCTGAGTAGCTAGGATTATAGGTATGAGCCACTAGTGCCCAGCTAGTCCAGCTTTTTTTTTCCTGTTTATTTGGAGATACAATCTCGAGGACTTGTATGCCTAGGCTGGCTGTGATCCTCAGAGCTCAGCCTCCGAACAGCTAGGATGGTGGGTCTGAGCCACCGGTGCCTTCTCAGATTTGGATCGAACAGGTTGGAGTGTGGGAAGAGGGAAGGACAATGCGGGAGGAGAAAAAAAGCCCAGCAAACGCCAGGAATGAGGTCCTTGCAGGGGGCCCAGGGGCCTTGCTGAGAAGAAGCTTGGGCCTTAGTATGTTTTCATTCATTTTTTTTCCTGGGACCAGGTGTGGTGGCACAGGCCTATAATCCCAGCATGGAGCAGCTTGAGGCAGGGAGATCAAGAATTTGTGGCCAGTCTAGGCTACATAACACAATCTTATCTGAAAATACTCAAAACAAAAACCACTCCCAAATAAACGGCAACTAGACAAAAGAGGTGAGAGGTGATCTCTCTCAGGTTCACACGGATCTGTCCCTGATATTTCTCTGGTTCTACTGGGTAAGCTGTGGGTAAACTCTGGCCTGGCATGGAGGTTCTTTGATTCTCATCTGGTCCACTTGTGTCCCTGAGTGTTCTGGCACGTTCCACCTTTAAGTCTCTGCTTGATATGTCTCCCCTCAGCCCCCTTTGCCACCTCAGACGCCCCCCCCCCCCACCTACCCTGAGCTGGGCAGCCTCCATTCTGGCCCCAGGGTAGCTGATCTCCCCTTCTCTGCTGCCTGAGAGCTAGTGACCCTGCCTGCTGGGTCAAAAGCAAGCTGCTGCTTTTCCTGGCTTGACCCCCCTCTCCCCCCAACCCCCCGGTTGCCCTGTGCTGAGGCGGCCAATGCTCCAGACCATGTGCATGGCCAGAGCTTGTGGCGGCAGGAAACCAGGGTAATTCTGAAAATTGGGGTCTAAGTGCTTCCGGCTGCCAGCCTTATGGCTGGTTGGGGTTTTGTATCCCAGAATGGTGGACTAGGGGCACTTAGGGTCTTAAGAGAGCAGAGTGGGGCCATTCCAAGGTCTTAGGGGTCCAGGTCAGAACCGTGCCGCCATCACCTAGGTCACCAGATGCTGCCCTGACTTTTCCGGCTCCTGGCTGTCATGACCCTGACTTCCTGTCCTCGGCAGGATTGTGGTTGGAAGCCATCCTCTGTCCCCTCTCCCAGGCAGCCTCGGGGCTGCGACCTGATGATACCTCACCCCAGGCCCAGCCTTTTTGGCCACCATGGGCCACACAGGGCCCTTAGAACTCCTGCATAACTTCAAGAAGAAAAGAGGTCACGGGCTTCTCACTAGCAGCTCATCTAGGAAGGGCAGGGAGCTGGATGTTGCCCAGCCTGGGTTCAAATCCCTTCTCCGAGCCAGAGCACTGAGCCGATTGGTGTTCCATGCCTGCTAGGCCCGCCCCTGGCTGTTCAAAGCTTTGGAAACCACCGGTGGTTTTCATCGCCTCTGCCCTCCATGAACCCCCCACAGCTGCTTACAAGCCTGAGCTCTGCTTTAAGTCACTCTTTCCCCGAGATCAGCTGGGCTCCAGGATGTCTCTAGATGTTCAAGAAGCAAACAAAACACAGGCTGCACATGGGCAAAACCCAATAAAGTCCTCAGTGCTGGCCCAGCCCCTGGCCTCTCTCAGGGACAGGCATGTCGGACAGCTTCAGGGGCCTCTTCTGAAAAGTAAAGGCTGTGATGTCCTTCCTTCCTTCCTTCCTTCCTTCCTTCCTTCCTTCCCTCCCTCCCTCCCTCCCTCTCTCCTTCCTGTCTTTCTTCCTTCCTTCCTCCTTCTCTTCCTTCCTTCTTTTTTCTCCCTCTCCTCCCCTTTTCCCTTTCTCTCCTTCCTTCTTTGTGTGCTAGTACTGGGGCTAGAACTCAAGGCCTGGACACTATCCTTGAGCTTTTGTGCTCAAGGCTAGTGCCCTATACTTGAGCCACATTCAAGTGTCTGGCTTTGTGCTGGTTAATTGGCGTAAGAATCTCAGGCTTTTCTGCCTGGTCTGGTTTTGAACCATGGTCCTTAGGTCTCAGTTTCCTGAGTGGCTAGGATGATAGGTGTAAGGTACCAGTGCTTGGCTCATTCTTTCAAATGACAAGATCAAGTCAAGTCCTAGGTCAGTGTCCCTTCTTTCCTCCTCTCCCAGCCCAAAGCTAGATATGTGGCCCTGTAAGCAACCAACACAGAACTGGGGTCTACACAGCCTTGACACAGGCAGCAAGGATGACCTGCAGGAGTCCTCTGGGTGGCCATCAGCAGGACACTGTGCTATTTCAACCTAATCAGGCTTTCACAGAGCCATCTTTTGAGAAATGTGATCAAGAGCGGCAAAAGGGGCTCTTTTAGAGCCCCTCTTTAGATTAACATTAAAATTTACATTACATTTATTAAGATTAGGGGTAAATTTTAAGTTGAACTAAAATTCTTGGTTTTCGGTGAAGTAAGTTTAGGGTATGGAGTCAAGTGATTCCATTCCTGGGGCTTCAAGGGATTCATTAAGTCAGGCGCCAGTGGCTCACGCCTGTAATCCTAACTACTCAGGAGGCTGAGACCTGATGACTGTGGTTGAAAGCCTGCTTCGGCATGAAAGTCCATGAGAGTCTTACTTCCAATTAATTGCCCCCAAAGCCACAAGTAGAGTTGTGGCTCAAGTGGTAGAGTATAGCCTTGAGTAAAAGAGCTCAGGGACAGCACCCAGGCCCTGAATTCAAGGTGCTTCCTGCTAGCTCCATCTAGGCAGGAATGAAGCCAAGGGTGGGAGTGGGGACAGGCAAGGAATGGGCCCTTCTGATTGTGGCTCAACCCTTTCTGAGCTCAGCCAGAGCATCTCTGGAACTGAACAGCGTCAATGGGCTCTGTTTAGATGCAGACAAGGGTAACTGTTCCCACAGGCCAGAGCTGGGTGACTGTGTGGCTTTCTGGTTGTAATTAATGCTGACAGCTCCTCATCCCGTCAGGGGGTAGAGTGGGGGAGGAGGGGAGCGTGGAGTCCTCAAAATGCACTGGGATGAGAGGACTTACCAGGATTATCAGTCCAGGGCCTAGTAATTATGCCCCAGATGTTGACAATTCATCAAATTACAAGGTTGTTGGGGTCTGAGGTCCCAGCCTGGGAAGCCAACATTCCTGTGTGAAGGTTCCATGGTCCTCCTCCCAGCCTCCACCGGGGCAGGCCATGGGTGAGGGGTGGGGAATGGCCCCCTCTGGGCAGGTCAGCACAGTATGGTTCTGATTTCTCAGGCCAGGCTGTTCATACACACATGGATGGCAGGAAGACAGTCTGGGGCTTAGCATTTTCCCAAACTTGAATTCCCCGCCCCAGGGCAAGGGAAGAAAGGCCCTCTGTGCCTAGGTCTAGCTAAGGCTCGTGCTCTTCCCAGAGATCCTTGGATGTGGGTGCTTTGCAGGGTGGACCCTGCATGTCTGCCATGCATGAATTTACAGCACCCCAACTCATGGTGAGCCGCAGAGGCTTGATAGGCTGGGGTGCTAATCTGGTATGAGCGTCAGGGACTTGCTCTCTCCTTTACTCTTGGGCCTTGCCTGCCATTGCCTCCTTCTAGGCTCCTGGTCTGGTCTGCAGAATGAAGGGCTGGCCTTGATGTTGCCTTTCCTAGAACTAGATTTTTTTTTTTTGACTCTGGTTCTAAGGCTTGAACTCAGGGCCTGGATGGTGTCCCTCACTTTTTTCACTCACAGCTAGTACTCTAGTGCTTGAATTATAGCTTCACTTCAGGTTTTTGGTGGTTAGTTGGAGGTAAGAGTCTCATGGACTTTCCTGCCTGGGCTGGTTTCGATCCTCAGATCTCAGCCTCCGGAATAGTTAGGATTATAGGTGTGCGCCATCAGAGCCCATCTTGAGTGAAGAATTTTCTTTTTTTTTTGGCCAGTCCTGGGGCTTGGACTCAGGGCCTGAGCACTGTCCCTGGCTTCTTTTTTGCTCAAGGCTAGCACTCTGCCACTTGAGCCACAGCGCCGCTTCTGGCTGTTTTCTGTATATATGGTGCCAGGGAATTGAACCCAGGGCCTCATGTATACGAGGCAAGCACTCTTGCCACTAGGCCATATCCCCAGCCCCGAGTGAAAAATTTTCTTTAAAGGTAGGACAATCTCACTGTCCCAGCACCTCGCTCCTACCTGGCCATACCTGAAGTGTTGAGTGTCTTCTCAGCTGATCATTTACCCCAGGGGCCATGAAATGGCTGTCCCAGTGAGGTGACACACCAGCTCTGTAGACAGGGCATGCATTTGTAACCGTGGACATGGAAGATTTCTTAGGTTCCTTTAGCTATTCAATTCTCAGAGTCTAAGAAACCAGCTGGCCTCTATTTTTGGGGAAAGGGTATGCTTAGTGAAAGGCAGAATGTTCTGGAAACAATTTCACCTCTGTCCACATTACACATGAGGTGGTGTTTATGGCACTAAAGCCTTTGAACCTGTCCCAAATACCAGCTTAGATTACACCTTCAGCCATTACTGATATTTGGTGGGAAGAAACATGACTATTCTGTCAGGTATCAGGAAAAATTGCCCCTGCTTGGGATGGAGGGGGAAAAGGGCCTTGCCTTCCACTGGGTGTGGGAGTATGGGGGGATGGGAACCAGAAGCCTGTCTGTGTCCACTCACGATGCTTCTGGCCAGGTGTCACCTAGCAGCATGGAGCAGTCCAAGAGGGTGGCTCAAAGTCACAATGTTCATGACAGAACAAGGGACAGGGTGAAGACAGCTGGCAGAGATGGAGGCTAGAGGCTCTCTACTTCATTCGTGTGTGCGCACGCGCGTACGTGTGCACGTGAGCACCAGTACCAGGCTTAAACTCAGTGCTTGGGTGCTGTCCCTTAGAGGTTTTTCTTCTTCTCAAGGCTAATGTCTCACCATTTGAGCCACACACCTCTACTTCTGGATTTTGGTAGTTAATTGGAAACGAGAGCCTCATTGACTTCTCACCTGGGCTGGACTCAAACTGATCCTTGGATCTCAGCCTCCAGAATAACTAGGATTACAGGTGTGAGCTGCCGGCACCTGGCTAATTCATGAGTTTTGAGTCTCTCTCTGGCTCTGAGGGGGTAAGGACCCTGGTTGTATTTCTTGGCACTAAGCCCCAAATGCCAAGGTGCCTCCAGCCCGGTGAGAACAAGAAATACATGTTGAATGAACTGTCTAAGGAATGAATGAAACATCGTTTCCCACAGGCACAGGTGAAGGGTCTAGGAACACTAGAGGGCACTCTTGAACTGCTGTTGGTGGCTCTGTTGGGAAGGTCAGTGAGGACAGGATGCTGGGCCTTGATGCTGCCCCATGCCTGGCTCCTTTAGCCTCAAGGCCGCCCATTTCCCCCTGCCGGGCTCAGAGTTTTTATGCTCTGTCCTGGGGCTCTCATGGCTCTTCTTACCTGGCTCTCCCAATGGCTTAAGAGACCAAGGTTAGAGAGGGTTGGAATATAGCAGGACCACCCTCAGTGGGCTGTCCCATGTGGGGCCAGTCCCTGATTTAGGGTGAAGCTGCAGGGGAGTAGGAGCAGTTTTATACAGACTTGATTGTTTTCTATGAGATCTTTTTCCTTGGCAACTCGAGCTTGGCTCAGTGACCCATGCAGGTTCAAGCTCTCTCTTTTCATACTGCAGGCAGAGGGGAGTAGAAAAGGATGCCAGCTAGCAACCGGCCTGAAAGGTACCTCTACAAAGATATCATCCCAGGCAAAGTAACAAAGCATAGACCTCTGTCTGTGTGTCTTGCAACCCCCCCCGACCCCCCCCCCCCCGCCCTTGGCCCATGCAGTCCTGGCTAAATGGTCTCTCAGAGCCTGGACAGAAAGCCTCTGGTTAGGTGTTCATGCCTGTAATCCTAGCTACTCAGGAGACTGAGATTTGAGGATTATGCCTCAAAACCAGCCAAGGCAGACAAATCTTTGAGGTTCTGATCTCCAGCTAACTAGCAAAAAGCTAGAATCGGAGGTGTGGCTCAAGTGGTAGCATGCCAACCTTGAATGAAAAAGCAAAGCGAAGGGCTGGGGATATGGTCTAGTGGCAACAGTGCTTGCCTCGTATACATGAGGCCCTGGGTTCAATTCCCCAGCACTGCATATGCAGAACACAGCCAGAAGTGGCGCTGTGGCTCAAGTGGCAGAGTGCTAGCCTTGAGCAAAAAGAAGCCAGGGACAGTGCTCAGGCCCTGAGTCCAAGCCCCAGGACTGGCCAAAAAAAAACAAAAAACAAAAAAACAAAAGGAAAAAGCAAAGCGAGAGTGCTAGGCTCTTGAGTTCAAGGTGCAGTACCTGCACCAAAAGGAGGAGAAAAAACTTCTGGGTCCCTGGCAGGAAGCTACGAACACCAGAGATAAGGGCAATGCCTCTGGAACCTGAGGGTAGAGCTACTTCCAGTCCCTTGGCTTGTATACATAAGGCACAGGATGAAGTAGTAGACCAAAACAATGGGACACACTCAAGGAGTACCTGCTCCTGTTGTGGTTTGGGGAGAGGGGGTTCTGAGGGAAAAGACCGGCATGGTGGCCCTTCTGTGCAGGCCCAATTTAGTCTCTCTGGGCCTCCAATCTGGGGGTCATTATAAGGGGCTCAGGAAGTCTGCTTTCATCCCTGTCCTTGCTCTGCCAAGAATCTGGGGGTGGGGGTGGGGGGTGGGAAGCAGCCTTGTAGGGGTCAGATGAGACTGAGCTGGGGGCTGTTGAAATCGAAAAAAAAAAAAAAAAAACCCCAGATGAATTTGGGGGTATTAGGATGAATCATTTAACTAATTACATTTTTACAATCAAAGCTGTTTTTGAACTAGAGAGTGCAAGAAAGCATATGAATGTGTGGTTCTTTTTTTTTGTTTGTTTAATTTCAAACAGTCCAACCCAGTTATTCATTTCAAAATTGGTCCCAGGCTCGGGCCCTGTCTCACAGATCACATCCAGTCCTGAGCTTACGTTGTCCCCCGTGGGCCTCAGCTGTCGATGCACTATGATTGATGCTGGGGGACAATGTGCAGCCCCTGCTCCCGGGGGTCCCATGAGCTTAGCCAGATGGGTCCTGTCCACGGCACTCAGGCCTGGGAGATGCCGGTATTTGGAGCTCTGATTCTGCTCAGAGCTGGCCTGAAAGTCTCAACTCACATTTCTTTTTCTTTTTTTTGCCAGTCCTGGGGTTTTGGGACTCAGGACCTGAGCACTGACCCTGGCTTCTTTTTGCTAGCACTCTACCACTTGGGCCACAGCGCCACTTCTGGCTTTTTCTATATATGTGGTGCTGGGGAATCGAACCCAGGGCTTCATGTATAGGAGGCAAGCACTCTACCACTAGGCCATACTCCCAGCCCTCAACTCTCATTTCTTACTTTTTTTTCCTTCTGGTTCCAGGGCTTAAATTCAGGAGCTTGTACTCTTGCTTGGCTGGTACACTACTACTTGAGCCATGCCTCTATCCCTGCTTTTTGCTCGCCTCCCCGCCCGCCCCCCCGCCCCAGCCCCAGTCTAGCTATAGGTAAATAAATGGTGATGCTGTAGATTTTAGCCTTTTGAGTAGCTAAGATTGTAGGCATGAGCTACTGGAGCTTGACTAGAATTCTTTATTCAAGTTAGACTTTTTTTTTTAAAGCAGGAACAGGTTATCAATGAGACAATAGCTCCAGGGCTGGATACACAGTGGAATGAACAGGAAATGTCTGCTTCTATGGAAGATGACAATGCTTCTGGCTACATGAAGGCAGCTCTGGAAACGTCTCCCTCTCTTAGTCTTGCTGTGCCCACTCCTGACGGGTGGGCTGGCTGGTGTCATGGGATGGGATCCTGTAGCTTAGATGCTAATTTAGGCTTTGGTATGTATGTGGACTCTATGCCAGCTAAGTTCTCATCACCCTCATAGCTTGGGTTCCTCATCTGTCACTCAAAGCTAAGGCCCAGCCCCCAATCTTTGCTTTTGCTTCTGGGGCACCTTGAAATCCTTGTGGGGATGACAGCTGGCAGTTCTTCCCTCTCTTTCCTCAAATGAGGCTTTCCGAGGGGAGACTTCGGACCCTTGGCTGCTGTGTCTGGGGCAAGTGGTTTCTACAGATAACAGAGCCAAGTTCCATTGTGTCCCCAACTTCTCCCCCCACCCTCATCCTGGCCCAGTAGCCTCTCCCTGTGTCCTGTGTGGTTCTACTCCTCCATCGAGCTCTGGCTGCCACTATCCCTTCGTCGTCTGCTACTTCTTTGTCACTTGCCCACTCGCTTTCGCCACCCTGGCTGTGAATGCATCCTAGAGGCACACATCTTGCTTCAACTACATGAGCTGTATCCTTCCTTGCCATTTCTCCTGCTGGGACACTTTCTCCCCTACAGCCCGCACTTACATCTCAGCTCTCATACCACCTCCAGCCTCAGGATGATTTATTCCAGATCATACCTGTGCGTCTGCCCAGCCAGCATGCTCTCCACACGGTCCCTCACTCTACTGTCTTTAAGAAATGATTATGCTAATTTCCACAGGTGTCAAACAAAGCAGAGAGCTCAACCTTAAGGGTCTAGAACCTCCACATATTGAAGACTAGAAAGCAAGGCTTCTGATGTAATGAAGAGAAGAAGATCAGAAAGTCTAGTTTTCTGTGCAAAACTCCAGTGGCAGCTGGGTGCTGGTGGCTCACACCTGTAATCTGAGAAGGCTGAGATCTAAGGGTGGCGGTTCAACGCTAGCCCAGGGAAGAACGGCCCCTGAGAGACTCTTACCTCCAATTAGTCACAGAAAAACTGGAAGTGGTGCTGTAGATTGGTGGTAGAGTACTAGCCTTGAGCAAAAGAGCTCAGAGACACTGCCCAGGTCCAGAGTTCAAGTCCCATGACGGATAAAATAAACAAAACCCCCAAAACCTCAAGGTGGAGGTAAGGCTAAGCCCTCCAGACACACAGAAGGTGAGTCTTTTTACTTAATTAGAGAGGACAAGAGGGGCTGGGGATATGGCCTAGTGGCAAGAGTGCTTGCCTCGTATACATGAGGCCCTGGGTTCAATTCCCCAGCACCACATACACAGAAAATGGCCAGAAGCGGCGCTGTGGCTCAAGTGGCAGAGTGCTAGCCTTGAGCAAAAGGAAGCCAGGGACAGTGCTCAGGCCCTGAGTCCAGGCCCCAAGACTGGCAAAAAAAAAAAAAAAGGAGAGGACAAGAAGGTTGTGATAAATCAGAGAACTTCTGGAAGTCACATTCCGTCCCTTGTCATTCCGTCCTTCTCATCTGTGGGAAATCGTATTGTCCTCTCCCACACAGCTCTCTGGGGGACTGAGACAGGGCCTAATCCAGGATGTGACACCATCTAGATTTGTTGAACAGAGCCAAGTCTCTGATTTAAGAGATGGCACATGGGCACAGATGGCTTATGCCTATAATCCTGGCTACTCAGGAGGCATAGATACCTGAGGATCATGGTTCATGGGCAGGAAAGTCTGTGACACTGTTATCTACATTAACCACCTAAAAGCCAGAAGTGGAGTTGTGTCTCGATGGGTAATAGCCACCTTTCAGTGAAAACACTAAGGGACCGTGCTCAGGTTCTAAGTTCAGTCTCTCGTATCAGTGGGCATGCACTCGTGCACACACCCTCCCCCTCAAGAGATGACAACATGATTTTAATTATTCTTGTCCTCAAAATGCAAGAATGCCATTCCAGGGCTCTACAGAAGGCCTCCCTTTTGACTCACAATGTTCTGAGCTCACAATTCCTGACTCCAAGATTATTTGCTGTCCTTGGATCAAAATTGCCTAATAAAGATGGATGATTTCAAATGCTATACCTGCAATTCCAGCCTCCACCACCAAGTGGCAGGACAACAAAACCTTATTAAATAAACCTGCGACTACGGTAATGAAAATACACCCTAAATTAAAACAAGACACCGAAACATATATATATATATATATAAAAACTTATCATATTTAAAGAAATTAGAAATATAATAATACCCACAATAGGCCAGAGTTTGGAGAAACATGCGCCGTTGGTGGGAATGTAAATTAGTACAGCCTCCGGGAGGGAAATTGGCAGTACACATCAAAAGCCTAAAACATATGCTATCCCTTTGGTGCAGCAACTCCACTTCTAGACGTTTATTCTATGGAGATAATCATGGAAATAAGCCTGCATTGATTTTCAGGATGGGTATGGATGAAAAATTGTCAGTCCAAATAATATAACTTGGAGTTATATGCAGATGATTGTATGTCTATGTAAGTCAGTACATACATGGAGTCGCGACGTGGGCCTGTCTTGTGATAAATCGTGTGAAAGTGCGGAGCTGCTAAACCACCATGGGAGCGGTGATGGGGAACTCTACCTGTGGGCAGCAGGAGTAGGGCTGTTATTTTTCTCTATTTTCACAATGTTTTACAGTTGACATGTATTTATTGTAACCAGAAGAGGGCTGCTAAGAT
Source organism: Perognathus longimembris pacificus (assembly GCF_023159225.1). Classification (NCBI taxonomy): domain Eukaryota; kingdom Metazoa; phylum Chordata; class Mammalia; order Rodentia; family Heteromyidae; genus Perognathus; species Perognathus longimembris. The sequence goes on from NC_063185.1 coordinate 15,741,783, forward strand.
GCTTGTGGTTGACGGGTGAGTCCAGAAAACACAGCATTCAGGGTTCCCCTGGCTCTTCTCTCTACTCTGTTCTTTTTCTTCCTTCCCTTTTGGGAAGTGGCCAAAATCCTCCTGAGGTTGTTGCTGAAATCAACTATGCCACAAACCAAACCACAAACTCCCAAACTAAAACCTGACAACAAAAGGTTTTCCTAAAATTGACCATTCTCAAAGTCGTTTTTCTTTCCCCAAAACTATAAATATATACTGAGTAGATTACAATTTCTTTCTTCTTTTTTTTTTTTTTGCCAGTCTTGGGGCTTGAACTCAGAGCCTGAGCACTGTCCTTGGCTTCTTTTTGCTTAAGGTTAGTGCTCTACCACTTGAGCCACAGTACCATTTCTGGCTTTTTCTATATGTGTGGTGCTGAGGAATCAAACCCAGGGCTTCATGTATGCAAGGCAAGCACTCTACCACTAGGCCACATTCCCAGCCCTACAATTTCTTATTCTTTCCTGATTTCCAGGTGTTTTTTTTTTTTTGTTTTGTTTTGTTTTGTTTTTGTGCCTGCCCTGAGGCTTAAACTCAGGGCCTGGGCACTGTCTCTGAATATTTGTGCTCAAAGCTAGTGCTTTACCACTCGAGCCAGAACTCTACTTCTGTCCTTTTGCTGGTTGATTGGACATAAAGAGTTTTGCAGACTTTCTTGCCCAGGCTGGCTTTGAATCGTGATTCTCAGATCTCTGCCTTCTGAGTAGCTAGAATTACAAGTGTACCAGCGCCAAGAAAGTTCTCTCTCTCTCTCTCTGCCAGTCCTGGGGCTTGAACTCAGGGCCTAAACACTGTCCCTGGCTTCCTTTTTGCTCAAGGCTAGCACCCTACCACTTGAGCCACAGCGCTACTTCCAGGGTTTTTTCTTTTGTTGTTGTTTGTTTATGTGGCACTGAGGAATTGAACCCAGGGCTTCATGCATGCTAGGCAAACACTCTACCAGTAAGCCATATTCACAGCCGCAAGTTCTCTTTTTTAAAAACATTATTTTGGGATGAGCTCAAGTGGCTGGGTTGGCTCTGAACTTCGATCCTCAGATCTCAGCCTTCTGAATTGCTAGGATTACAGAACCAGGCATTTCTGGTCTGAGACACAGGCTGCTTGTGGCTGGTGGGGCTGCTTTGACCACCGGGAACCCTACCCTCTTCTCTGGGTTTAATGCAGGGTTGCCCTGGGAAGGAGATACATGGACAGTGGTGCGTCCTTCCACTTGGAAGGCTGGGTTTGTGTGACCCACCTTATGTTTCAGCTCTCTCCCCCTGTCTCTTTTAGTCCCAGTTCCAATGCTGTGCTGGAGGCCTTCACTACCTCATCAGTACACTGGGGCTCAGAGAGGGTGAGCCAGCCAGCTACGAGGTTGCAGGATCGACCTACCCCTCGTGTGATGGTCCTGCCATGCTCTCTTCCACGGGCCTCACCACTGCTCCGGACCTCTAGAGGGTACTGTGGTGGTCCTTAACGTCAACTCTGCAGGCCTCAGTGATGGCAGGGCCCCCTCCTTTCTTGCCTCCAATATGACTGACACTCAATGGCCTGAGCAAGGACACAGAAGCTGACTTCTGGAGACATAGTAAAAGACCTTCAAGGGGCAAGAAACACGGAGAGGGTCACAGTGGAACCAGCCAGGTTCCAGGTACTGGATGGTGAGATGACACAGCGGGTGGGGTGGGAAAGAGATCAATAGGCCAATAGCCAGGGGCTAATTCACTAGGCTGGAAGGAGAGAGACACTTTCTAGAAGCTTCTTTGCTTTGCCTACACAGCAGCCTTGGGCATCTAGAGGATGAATGGAGCTCATGCTATTTCTTTTCAAAGAGAGATGAGCTACATCTGATGAGAGAAGGAGGAGGTAGAGGAGGAAAAGGAAGGCACGGATGGGTAGTTCAGTTCAGGAGGCTCAGAGGCAAAGAATATCAGTTTAAGAGGGAGAGGACAAAATAGAGCAAAAGTAAAATTTAAAAAAAAATGACAAATTACCGGGTAGCCATCTCGTCCTGATTGCCCCTGTGGTAATTAATATGTTATTAATAATCAAGCCTTCAATAGAAAACCATCTGGCAACACTTAGAACTCAGTTGCGGCTTGCACCCCTGCACCCCTGCACCGCCCCCCCCTCCCCCTCCCCCCGCATGGTGTGTGATAGACCCGGGGCTGTGGGCCTTTGTCAGGGCTGCCAGGTCACACACTGTGGGTCACCAGAAGGCCTCTGGGAGCATATGGCAGGAAGTAAAAATGTTGCTTAAAAATGGAGGTGCTGGAGAAGGCACTGGGTCCCCCCTGGCTCCCCTGGGTTGGGGAGACCTGGGAGCCAGAGGGGTGAGGATATCCACTGTTCCCAGCGGCTTGTCTATCTCCCAGCCTGGGTCAGGCCTGCTCGGAGCAGTGATGGCCCCCACCGGCATCCTACACGTGAGGTTGACCTCCCCCTTCATGTTCTTGTTATTGCAACCAGGGAGGTTCTAAACTGATTTAATCGATTTATTATTATTATTTTGTGCTAGCACTGGAGCTTGAACTCAGGGCCTGGGCCCTATCCCTGAGCTTTTTCACTCAAGGCTAGCCCTCTACCACTTGAGCCATACCTCCACTTCTAGCTTTTTGGTGGTTAATTGGAGATAAGAGTCTCACAGCCTTTCCTATCTGGGCTAGATTTGAACTACAATCTTCAGATCCCAACCTCCTCAATAACTAAAATTACAGATATGAGCCACAGGTGCCTGGCTCTATTTAATATTTAAACAACTAAATTAGGACAAAAAAAAGAGAAAGAAATCATTGCTCAGCTCTCTGAGCTATCCTTGCTGGGCAGGATGGCCAGGAACGACTCTGTCAAGAAATACTGCTATGGTGATACATGTCCCTGTTTCAACTGGCTTGCTTTTTTTTGGCTCAAAGTCATGCTACATGCGTGGAGAAGCCCAGAATCTAAAGAGTGTTGATCGGGAAATGAATCATGGTGAATGGAATGGATGGAAGTCAGAAAACAAAAAAGCCAGCTCATCTGCAAAGAATGCCTTTGGAAGGTGCCTTTTGGCGCAAGTTGAGTTGTCAATGTATTTCTTGAATGGATTCACTGGGATTTATCGGGCTCTGAAAAACTGCCAAGAAGAATCAAAGGCAGGACAGACACATCCTGTGCCCTGGAGAACAGATTCCCCAGGCCCTGGGATCTCCTGCATTCGAAGCTGCCCATGGCTAGACAGGGACTCCTCTTCCCCTCCCGCCTTTTTTTTGGTCAGTTGTGGGGCTTGAACTCAGGGCCTGGCCACTGTTCCTGAGCTTTTTCCAATCAAGGATAGCACTCTACCACTTTGAGCCACAGCACCACTTCTGGTTTCCTGGTGATTAATTGAGGGTAAGAGTCTCATGGACGTTTGTGGACTGGTTTTGAACCATGATCCTCAGATCTCAGGCTCCTTAATAGCCAGGATTACAGGTGTGAGCCACCAGTACCCAGCTTCTAACTCTCTTCTGAATGCAGGTGGCATCTGAACAACTCTGCCAGCCAAGTAGGTTCAAGAGGCCCCAGCTAGAAGTAAAATATCTTGACAGAGAAGGGAATTGAACTTCTGGACCAAGAGCTCAAGTCTAACTCACTCTGGGAACCCCCTGCCTGACTCTTTTCTGCCAAAGCCTGTAAGAGGGAAAAAAAGAATTAAAAAATATCAATGGCTACAGAGAATTTCCAAAATATGGGCTGATGCTGACATGTCTAGGGAGTCTCAGTTGAGCCAAAGATTTGAAGAGAAATGCAGTCAGGCTTGCGCCAGCTCTCTTGAAAGGAAATCCGTCCAGAATGTTCCAGAGAGCAAGTCAAGCCGGGGGAAATTCTATGCTCGCATTCATTCACCAATTAAAAAAAGAATACAGTCAGGGGTGTTTTATTTTTTGGTGCCAGTACTGGGGCTTGAACTCAGGGGCTTAGGTTCTTACTTAGCTTATTTTTGCTCAAGGCTGGTGCTCTACCACTTGAGCCACACTCTCACTTCTGGCTTTTTTGCTGGTTACTAAAAGAGCCTCAAACACTTTTCTGCCCTGGCTGGCTTCAAATTGTGCTTCTCAGATGTCAGCCTCCTGAGTAGCTCAGATTACAAGTGTGAGGCACTAGCACCCAGCATGAGTTATTATTTTTTTTTATTTAAAAGGCCCACCCATCAAAACTTATTTTCATGGGGAGTATTACGGAAGAAAAAAGGCAAGTAAAAGTCTTATCTTTCAGGAACAAGATACCAAGTTCAGGATACTTACAGGAGGACCTGCAAAACACAAGCAGAGAAGCCACCATCAGCATGGAAGACAGAGAGAATTGCCGGTCTATCTTCAGCACAGCCCCTGGCCACCCCCTCACAGGAGATCACAGCTGTTTTCAGAAAATGGCCCCACCCACAAGTGTGAGCTCCAAAGCCTGGTGGCAGAGCAGAAGGGGGCACCTTAGCTCCTGGAGGGGCCTGGGTGGCCATGTGGGGGCAGATGACTGTCCCCGAGTGTATTGCTCCATGCTCTTATTCCCCCAGTGCAGATAGTCGGTCCTCACTCTTGCTGGTTCCTGGTGGCCTGAGCAAAGAAATCAGACCTTGTACTTGCTTGAACAATAAGTTGTGGCACTCCCTACGGCATGGGTCAGATCAGTTCTACTAGGAAGAGACATAGGGGAACTCTCTTGGTTTTGAAACTCCATCCTCAGATCTCAGTTTCCCCGAGAGCTGGGATTATAGTTGTGAGCTACTGTGACCAACTATCACCTTTACAATGTATTCGGTATTCTAAGTCATCGAAAGATGAGTGAACATATCCAGGAGGCACTGCGCAGGTCTCATGTAAACAGGACACCATTTTATGTTAGAGTCTCGAGCATCTGTGGGTTTGGTGTTCACAAGGAGAACAGGGCCCCGTGGATGCTGCAGGATGGCATTCTCCATGAAGGCGTGCATGTGCCAAACCACATAACTCATCTGGAGCTCCTTTCCACAGGAAAGGAGTCTTTGTGGGTAACCAGCCATGAGCCCGGAGGGGAGCATTGAGGGGTGAGAAGTGGGGACTCAGTAGTGAGTCTGAGAGGGAAGAGAGAGGTGCTTAGAGAAACCATAGCTGGGGGGAAGCCCGGAAAGCCCTAGGCACAGAACAAGGGGCCCAGGCTGAGTCCTGAGGGGGAGAGAATGAATGGCCAAGGGAGGGGACGGAGGAGGAGGAGGAGGAGGAGGAGGAGGAGGAGGAGGAGGAGGAGGAGGAGGAGGAGGAGGAGGAGGAGGAGGAGGAGGGGCTACTGGCGGCTTCTGCATGGTGGAGGGGCCCCGAGGGGGAGTCAGAGTGGACTGGAGACGGCCTGCAGGTGTCCTGTGCAAATGCTGACAGTGGTGACTGTGGGCGATGATGGGAAGAGACCCCTCGTCAGAGAGGGAAGATGGCTTCTGACTGAGTGGTGGGTGGACGGTTGACAGGAAGGAGAGAGATGTCTGACTTGAAAAGCTAATGTGCTGATATCCAAGGATGGTGATGTGGGGGGGCTGCCTTTCCCCTGAGTGTACACTAGGGGTCAGATGGGGTGTGGGCAGTGTGGACACCCTGTGGACGCTGTTTTACAAGGAAAGCAAAAGCCAGACACGCTATCGCCTGTCATCTGGTTGAGGCCTCAAGAGTTGAGACAGGCATAATGGCTCACGCCTGTAATCCTAGCTACTCACGAGGCTGAGATCTGAGGATGGCAGTTTGAAGTGAGCCTGGGAAGAAACATCTGTGAGACTCTTATCTCTACCAGCAAAAATCCAGAAGTGAACTATGGTTCAAGTGGTAAAGCATTAGCGTTGAGCAAAAAGCCAAGCCAGAGCTCAAGGCCCTGAGTTCAAGTCCAAGAGCTGGTACACATGCCAAACAGTAGGATGTGAGGCCTATGAGCCGTAAGCCGTGACGGAGGAGGCGGGTGGGCCGGTGCGTGGTGAGTGGCAGGTTTGTTTTCTTTTGGGGGGGGTGGATATGTGGTGGATTGGCTCAGTCAGGGTGGAGCGTGGCTGAATGAGATCGAAGGGTGACAGGAGTATTAGGTGAGGCAATGCGTTTTCCAGCTGGAGGGGGTGAGGGGTGAGGTGGTGGGGGTCTGAGGATTTGGACCTGTAGGGCCACTCCCATTTCATCGAATGGGGCCCAGAACTGCTGAGCCCCCCCATGTCCTCAGACGGTTCCACTTATCTCCCCAGTCATCTGGCTCATACTTAATGGCTCCCACATTCCAGCCTTGGGACACGTGTTTGAAAGATGTGGGCATAAGGGCTAGGTGCAAAACACACTCATGGGGAGAACGCCATGTGGCTTACTGGGGACCCTGAGCAGCCTCATTTTCTAAGCAGGAACCCGGGGATGGCCTGAATTGTACCCCCTCCCACTTCCAAACTGGGAGCTGTGCCCACTGGTGCTTCAGGGAAAGGAGATGGAGGTGGAGCTGCGCGCTCATCGCTCGCCAGTGTGCAGGGCAGGTGGGCACATCTGAGAGGCCGCGCCCATGCCCAGCCCCAGGGTTGCCCAAAGGAAGTCAGATGGGAAGAGTGGGTCCCACAGCTTGGCCTCGTGGCCAGCTCACAGCCCCACATCTGGGCCTCTCTGGCCTCAGTCCTGGACCTGCTTGTCACCCCCGTGCCTTCCCCCCTCACCCAACCCCCCCCATGGATGGGACAGGCCCTCTGCCCCTCCCACTCAGCCTGGGCTCCACCCTCCAACTCATCCCCAGCACTGGAACCCTCTGTTATATTTCTCAGGGCAGACTGGACCAGAGGCTTTGAATCCAAGCTTGCAGGTTGAGCATGACTGTACCCCACTGTTTTCTGGGCTCCACTGCTGGGGATGGGGGAGTCATTGACAACTCTCTCAAGGTCCCTTGCAGTCCCCTGTTGCTTTCTCTTTGACTCTCAGCATGTTACTAAGAATTATCTTTGTATTTATCCTATATGAAGCTTCTTGGATATCATTATTATTATTATTTGTGTGTGTACCATCCTGGGGCTTGAACTCAGGGCCTGGGTACTATCCCTGAGCTTTATCATTCAAGGCTAGCAATTTACCACCTGAGCCACAGGCTCCACTTCGGGATCATGGATCGAAGGCTGAGCGCAGCATGATTATGGCAGTACCACACAGGTCATCTCCATACTCTGAGCAACCCATTCCTAAACAGTGAGTATGCATTCTTCATATTATTCCAAGCACCAAAATGAATTTAAAAAAGAATTTGAATGAAATGGGTTTCATTTTTTTTTTAAAATCAAAAACCAAAAAATAGGCTGGGAATGTGGCTTAACAGTAGAGTACTTGCCTAGCATGCATGAACCCCTGGGTTCGGTTCCTCAGCACCAGATAAGCAGAAAAAGCCAGAAGTGGAGCTGTGGCTCACGTGGTTGATCACTAGTCTTGAGCAAAAAGAAGCCAGAGACGGTGCTCAGGCCCCAAGTCCAAGCCAGACTTAGCTTGTTGATTGAAGTGGGGTCTTGATAACTTTTTGCCTGGGACTCTTATAGTAAACCACCTGCCTCATCCTCTCAAGTTTTGGAATTAAAAGCATGCACCACCATGCTTGCCTCCTGGCTTTTTAATTTTATATTTTGTGTTTGTCCTGGGGCTTGAACTCAGGGCCTAAGCACTTGTCCCTGAGCTTTTTTGTTCAAAGCTAGTGCTCTACCACTTTAGCCATACCTCCATTTCTGGTTTTTTGGTGGTTAACTGGAGATAAGAATTTCACAGACATACCTTCCCAGGCTGGCTTTGAACTGTGATCCTCAGATCACAACCTCTTGAGTAGCTAGGATTACAGGTGTGAGCCACTAGCACCTGGCTTCCTGTCCTTTTTTTTTTGGGGTCAGTCGTGAGGCTTGAACTCTGGGCCTTGGCTGTCCCTGAGCTCTTCAGCTCAAGGCTAGCGCTCTACCACTTGAGTCAAGCACCACTTCTGGTTTTCTGGTGGTTCATTGGGAATCAAGAGTCTCATGGACTTTCTGCCCTGGCTGGCTTTGAACCATGATCCTCAGATCTCAGCCTCCTGAGTAGCTAGGGTTACAGGCATGAGCCACTGGCGCCCGGTTCTGTCTTTTTTTCTTTTTTTTTTTTTTTAATATGTCTATTTAGACCTATTGCTCCTTTTGTAGTGAGTTTTCCAGTGGCCGATTTATATCATACTTTGTCTTTAAAACAGTGAGTATGCATTCCTCATCTCATTCCAAAAAAGATGTCAGCAAGCATACAGTAAAAGGCAATAAAATCTTTTACGAGGGTAGAGAATGAGAATTGACTGATGACCCGGCTATTTGGAGGGGTGTGGGGCAGGGTGGTCACACATGAATCCAGACTAAAGGGAGCTCTAGCAGCTCAGCCAACAGCCTTCAGCTTCTGGAAGTCCAGACGGCAGGAGGAAAGTGCAGCGTGCCGACGGCCAGACTGCCGCAAAGCCTGGGTAGTTGCTCAGAGGGCTGCGGAGCGAGGAACACACCTTGCACTGCACAAGGAGCCAGCAGCCGGCCTCCAGGGAGGAGAATCTGAGGCCTCAGGAGAACCAAGAACTCGCCCCATTTTTCTTGGGCGCAGTTGGCCCCTGGGGGCCTCTTGGTACCGGGTCCCTCTGGCCACACACTGGCTCTCCTGAGAGGGTGCCTCTGGGCTGGACATTCAGGAGCTGACTCACTACCCCACGCTACATGCTGGGTGATGGAAACTGGAGGGAAGAAAGAGGGAGGGAAAGAGAGAGGGAGGGAGGGAGGGAAGAAATTAGGAAGGGAAGGAGGAAGGAAAGAAGGGAGGGAAGAAGGAAGAGAGGAAGGAGGGGGAAGAAAGGAGGGAAGGGAGGAAGGAAGGGAGGAAGGAGGAAAAGGAAGGAAGAAAGGAAGGAAAGAAAGAAAGGAGGGAGGAAGGAATGGAGGGAGAGAGGGAGGGAGGGAGGGAAGGAGGAAGAGAGCCAGGCTCTGCCTTGGGGAGGCTGTTGAGAGGGAGGGGCATGGAGGTTTCCGAGGTGATCAGAACTGCAGATGTCAAGAAGCCAAGGACAGGGCTGGGAATATGGCCTAGTGGCAAGAGTGTTTGCCTCCAACAAATGAAACTCTTGGTTCGATTCCCCAGCACCACATATATGGAAAACGGCCAGAAGGGGCGCTGTGGCTCAAGTGGCAGAGTGCTAGCCTTGAGCGGGAAGAAGCCAGGGATGGTGCTCAGGCCCTGAGTCCAAGGCCCAGGACTGGCCAAAAAAAAAAAGAAAAAGAAGCCAAGGACAGGAAGACTGGGCACTGGCAAATTGGAGACCTGACTGGGACCCGGGGCCCCCATGTCCGGCACCTCCAGGCCCACGGCCGGCTTCCTAGTCTAGCTTAGGAACTCAGTAAACCTGGGACTCACCAGGATCGCCTCTTCTTCCAGGCTTGCCACGCCGTCCAGGGACACCTACACGGGAAAACAAGGTGGACTAGTTGAGAAGAGGACTAGAGACTTGGGCACAGCCTACCCACGGGTACCCGCCTGCCCGAGACTGCCCCCTGCTGGCAGAGGGGAGAGAAGGACCCCAGATTTTGCAGGTCTCCTTCCTGCATTCTTCACCCCTTTCTCCCTTATTTGTGTTACTGAGCCCTATGTTTGCATATTCATCCCCAAACCTCCCCCCCCTCATAAAAAATTTACTCCTAGGATACATTATTTTTTGCTGGGATTTGAATTCAGGGCCTGGCTAAGCAATGACTCTACTTCTTGATTTTTTTTTTTTTTTTTTTTTTTTGGCCAGTCCTGGGGCTTGGACTCAGGGCCTGAGCACTGTCCCTGGCTTCTTCTTGCTCAAGGCTAGCACTCTGCCACTTGAGCCACAGCGCCACTTCTGGCCATTTTCTGTATATGTGGTGCTGGGGAATCGAACCCAGGGCCTCATGTATACGAGGCAAGCACTCTTGCCACTAGGCCATATCCCCAGCCCCGTGACTCTACTTCTTGATCCTTGCCTCCAGCCCTTTGGGCTTTAGTTTGGTTTTTGACATAAGGTCTCTCTTTTGCTTGGGCTGGGCTTGCACTGTGATCTTCCTATTTCCACCTCCCGAGTAGCTGGGATTACAGGCATGTGCCATTATGCTTGGCTTACTACAGGGACATTCTTGACTCAAGAGTTTGGAGCAGAGAAAGTTACAGACTTAGGAGCAAATTGAGGTTGAGAGTGGGAGTTTTACAGCAAAGTCGGATACAAACACTATGGTGTCTTAAATGCTTATGACTGGGCAACAACTACCATGCCATCCATCTACCATCCTCCACTGCTAACTGGAACCATCAGCTGTGTCTCCCTGCCCTGGGCTCTGCCTCCCTGCTCATCACTCTTTGCCTAACTGCCTCTTGTTCTCTCTGCTCTCCTAGCTGTACATCATTACCAGCTTGAATTTTGTGACATTTTCTACCTATCAACCTTTCCCACCACAGCATGCTAGGTTCTGATCTGGGCCTAGAGGTGCAGATGAACAGCTAGTGATTGCCTTTCCTGCCAAAGTCAGCCTCAAAGCCCCTCAGGATCCCCAAAACAATCACAGAGGGAAGGTAGGAAATTGACTATGAATGAGGGTGGGCAGGGTGGGCCATGGGAAAGCTGGTGGGTCTTTCCCTTCCTTCTCCTCCCTGTTCTTTCCTTCCTTCCTCCCTGTTCTTTCCTTCCTTCTTTCCTTCCTTCCTTCCTTCCTTCCTTCCTTCCTTCCTTCCTTCCTTCCTTCCTTCCTTCCTTCCTCCTCCTTCCCTCCCTCCCTTCCTTCCTTCCCTCCCTTCCTCCCTCGCTTCTTTACTTCATTCCTTCTCTCTCTCTGTTGCTCTCTTTTTCTTTTGTACTGGTACTGGGGCTAGAACTCAGGGCCTGGGTGCTGTCCCTTAGCTTTTTGCTCAAGGCTCAATCACTTGAGCCACAGCTCCACTTCTGTCTTTTTGCTGGTTAATTGAAGATAAGAGTCTCATGGACTTTCCTTTTCCAGGCTGGCTTTGAACACAATCCTCAGATCTCAGCCTCATGAGTAGCAAGGATTAGAGGCATGAGCCAATGGTGCCCAGATTTCTTTCTGTTTTTAAGTGAGAGGCCAGGCCCACTGGACTCTCAGTCTCTAGGTAGCCCTGAATCTGAGGGGCTTCTTGATGCAAACATCAAGATGTGCCCTGGGAAAGGAGGAGGTGGGTATGGAAACAGGAGCCCCACCAACATCATGCTAACCTCCATTCCCACCTCACCCCCAGTCCCCTGTAATAGCTAGTCTGCTTTCTATGAATTTGTTCTTTCTGACTGACTTATTTCCCTGACTGACTTATTTCCCTGAATATAGTGTCTTCAAGGTTCATCTCTGTTGTAGCAGGCATCAGAGGTTCATTCCTTTTCCATGACTGAACAATATTCTGATGCATGGATGTGCCACCTTATGGCTACCATTTGTCTGGTGGCACAGACCACACGGTGCAGCTTAGAGGTGGTTGGGGATGGGCTGACAGCTGGGTGAGCTGTGCCACCAGTGGGACACATGACCAGGACCTCCAGAGGACACTGCAAAAGCCTTTGCCATGCCACCTGCTCTGTCTGCAAGATCCTAGAAGCTGGCCTTTTCCAGTGGGAGGTGACTGGACAGGGATTGCAGGATGGATACACAGGGTGGAGGATGTGAGATGGGGGACCTAGGGCAGCTGGGAGTGGGGTATGAAACCAGGGGTGTGGCTTATCTAGAGTTCTGGAGGCCAGCGCCCTTCCAGGGCCCGTCTGGGGCTTGTTCACTGGTGGATGGTCAGAGAACCCCCATGGTCCTGAGCTTTTGTCCTGACTTGTCCTGCTCTGATACTCAGCCTACATTGCTCCTGCTCCAGGGAAATGCTGGGGCCAGCTCCCAAGCTCCCATTGACTCAGAGCCCAGGGAGACACAAGCAGATCCCCTTCCCTTCCCTCCCTAGGTTCTGTGCCACTCCGGCTGGGCTAAACCAAGGGGGCTCTGCCAGGTGAGCCCACTTACTGGTGTCTGGTTCTGCATATGGTGTAGGCTCAGGCTTCTGCAATAGGGAGGGTCTCTGATGCTTCAGGGTTTCACCCCAGGACTATCTGAAGACCCTCAGAGGGGGTGCTGGGACTCTACTGGTAGCCAGGAGTGTGGCTGTGTGATGGCCCTGTCCTGTGCTATGCACTGCACTGGGGCTTTTCTGTTGTTTAGACCTCTAATCTGTTCAGTGTCCAGTCAGAGAGGTCACAGGAACCTTGTCACAGGGGAGAGCCCAGTCCCAAGGAACACAGCTGGCAGGTGGCAGGGCTGGGATTCAAACCCTTCTCTTCTCCCTCCCTCCCTGCCTTCTTCCTTTTTCAAATACGGTTTTCTTCCTTACAAACTACTCGGAGCTCATGACTTCACCGTGCCACATTGCCTTTTGTGTGCTTAGGGAGGCTGGAGTCTGGGCGGTGCATTTACAAATCCCAGGGACACCAGCTCCTGGTTCTTGGTGGTGCTGGGGTCTGAACACAGGAACGCATGTTTCCTAAGCAGAAACTCTACAACTCCAACCGCTGTATTTATTTTTAAGAATCTCACTATCGCGCCCAGGCTGGCTTGGTATTTGTTATGGAGCCCATGCTGGCCTTGACTCACAATCCTCCTGCTTTAGCCTCCTGAGTGCTGTGATGACAGGCGTGGCAACCATCCTTGGCACACTCTCATTTCTTGCCAAGAAAACTCCTCATCCTTCAAGACCCAGAGAAGGCATGGAGTTATGCCCTAGCCTTTCCAGCTGCTTTCTCGGGAGCTATGGATATTTATTTACTCTAAGTACTTAGGGTGCTGGGGTGGAGTTGGCATCCCAGAGTCCTACAAGGCAGGGACCATGATGGATATGCCTTGGGTCTCTATATGCATGGCCCCGGTGGATGGTCACGGAGGGGTATGCAAAGAGGTTCTGGGTCCCAGTGTGTCCATCTGCAGCTTGTGACCAGGCTTGACTTTGCTGGGCCCTGGCAGAGGACTGACCTCTGCTTCTTGCTCTTGTTTGGCACCTGTGTCTGGCCCCCTTTGCCCACTGGTGGGGGATTACTAATTTATGGTGCAGGGCAAGCTGCCAGGGTCTTTCTAGTATTAGAAACCACTTGAGTGGACCTTGCTCCAGTAAACGGCTCTTAATCAGTCTCTGGGGAGAGCCCTGGGACCCAGATAATTAGCTGCATGTGTGCGGAGATGGGCCTGCTTTCTTTTCCCCAAGGATTTATGAGCCGGGGGACTTTCTCATTGACCCCAGTTTCAGGGCCAGGCCTCTTTCTGTAACTCTGGCCGCCGAATGCTCCATCGACAGTAAAGTGCATAAGCTTGCAGGAAGCCATAGTCGCCACCATATGTTTCTCATCTCACGCGCATTTTTGCACTGGCTCTGGGGAAGGCATGGATTTCTAAAAGTCCCCAAACACAGCTCTGAGGGAAGCACTTATAATTCAACCTTCATGAAAGCTGCCACTGCTCTATCCAAATGTACTTGGAAGCAGATTCAAAGTTTATTTAGAAAGAGCTTAAAAAATATATAGACTGAGAGACAGAGCTGTGGATTCTTTCTCCCAGTCCTGGCTCATTGGGGCCTTGCGAGTAATTCTAGCTTGCGGACACGACACACTAAGAAGAAACCACGGATGTGTGAACATCAGGCTATCTGTCCACTGCAGCACCACTGCAATTCATCACCTCCCTTCCATCATTTGCTTTGTTTTCTGCAGTGTTGGGGCTGAACCCAGAACCTCCCCTGTACCACTATGTCCCTGGCCCTCATCTCCTTCCCATTTGTTTATCTGATAAGCTGTGTCCTCCACCTCCCTCTGGCCTTGACTTCTCTATGCCATTCCTCCTCCCTCACTTTGTCATTACTGGTGCATCCACTTATCCTGCCACAGAAAACCACTCAATATTGACTCTGGGATGAACGAATGACTATTCATTCAGGCAATCATATATCCATCTTCTCACTGGTTCATTCATCCACCCACCCACTCATCCAAACAAGTAATAGATTTTTGTTTATTCATTCTTTGATTGTCTGTCCATTTAACACCCATCATCCATCCAACCACCAACCATTCATCCATCCACTGAATTATTAACCTATGCTCATTCAACCTTTTGACCATCCATTCATCCATCCACCCATCCAGCATTCATGCAACCACCTACCACGCATCCATCCACTGAACTATTAATCTATGTTCATTCAACCTTTGACCATATATCCATCCACTAGTCCATTCATCAATCAAATTAGCAAACTTGGTTTATTCAAGATTTGGATCACCTGCCTATCTGCCCATTTATCCATCCACCAACCTATGAATCCATGAAGAAGTGCTTTATTAGGAACTGGGGAGACTCCAATGAGGGTATCAGTTCTTGTCCTTGTGACCCACTCCTGTCGCTCTACTTTTTTATGCTAAAGATGGGACTCAGGGCCTGATGCATGCTAGACAAGTACTCTCCCACTGAGACATACCTCTACCTCTTCTCTTCCAGAAGCCCCTGAGGCCTGTACTAGCATCTACATTCTGCAGAGGAAGGAACCAGGATCAGGAAGTAGAGGGCTGGAAGACAGGAGGTAGGACTGGCACTCACTCTGTATAGCTGCTGGTCAGTCTGTGCAGCCCTATTAACCTCTGTCTAGAGGTTTGTTCAGGACAGCACCAGTCTCTGGCCTCTGAGCCCCATCTGAAGGTTTCCTGGGTGCTTAGGCACTATTGTTTGGAGGTTAGGGTTCTCCCTGTACCTCATATAGTCTGGAACTGTGTCCCTGGCACAAAGCTGCACTTTGGGGAGAAGCCGAGTGCTCAAATAATAGAACATGCTGAAGCTAAAATGCTTACTATCTAATCCTTGATCTGGACAGTCACTTTCTCCAGGCTAGGCAGAGCCTGGGCACTCACTCTCTGGAGAGAGGAAAATCAAGTTTCTAGTGTGCAAGATCCCAGGGACAGAGGTGGGCTGAGCACAATGAAGTAAAAGTTTACACAGATCTCTCCTCCTTTCCCATGGCTCCTAGGGCATAGGCAGCCAGGCCTTTCCTCCCAGGCAGAGGATAAACACGTTCTTCTCAGGGCTTCTGATGAAGCCAAGAGAAAAGACCCAGTCAGACTGCGCTCTCATGAGCCCACACTGAGAAGTCCCATCCAGGAACACAGGGCCGCCACTCTCTTTTTGGGCTTGAAAATGAGCTAAAGGTGTTGGATATTTGAAAAAGCCTCAAGGTGGGAGGAGGGAGGGAGGGAGAGAAAGGGGAGGGGAGTAACTCAGAAGAGACAGGATTTTTGTTGTTGTTGTTCGTCTTGGGGCTTGAACTCAGGGCCTAGGTGTTGTCCTTACTCAAGGGTAGTGCTCTACCACTTTGAGCCACACTTGCACTTCTGACTTTTTCTGTGATTAACTGGAGATAAGAGTCTCATGGGGACTTTTCTGGCTGGCTGGCTTTGAACCATGGCCCTCAAATCTCAGTTATGAGTACATGGCTAGAGACAGGGCTATTTTTTTGTTTTTTTAAAGAAGAGATCTTGCAAATAAAAAAAGTAAGAAATAATGCTGGATATTATGTGCGGGGAAGTAGCTCAGTGGCAAAGTGCTTGCCTAGCAAGTGCAACATCCTGGAGTTCGATCCCCAGTACAAAAAAAAAAAAAAAAAAGACAAGACAGTGGCTGGGAATATGGCCTAGTGGCAAGAGTGCTTGCCTCGTGTATATGAAGCCCTGGGTTGGATTCCCCAGTACCACATATATAGAAAACGGCCAGAAGTGGCGCTGTGGCTCAAGTGGCAGAGTGCTAGACTTGAGCAAAGAGAAGCCAGGGACAGTGCTCAAGCCCTGAGTCCAAGGCCCAGGACTGGCAAAAAGAAAAAGACAAGACAAAAAAAAATACAGTTAAAAAAAAGAAATAATGCTGGATATTATATCCATGCAACAAGATCAGGTTGCTATTAAAAATGAATGTCTACTCAGAGAGACAAATGCACATGTTTTCTCTTGTGTACAGAAGCTAGATCTAAAATACACCAGGACATGATAAACTCCAGGCATTTACACACAGTGAGACTAAAGGGGACACTCTTAGGAGAGGAACACAAAGGTGCAATGCCCATGGGCATCTGATCATACAGAATAATATTTATCAAAATGAACTCTAGGAAATGGAAACAAGAGTTTTTTTCTTGGTTACTGTTTTTGCTTTCATTTTTGTCTTGTTTGTTCATTTATTTGTCTTTGGGAGAGTAAGGGGAGGCACAGAAATGGAGGGACAAAGGGTAAACAAATTAATCAGTGGTACTCATTAAACACTCTGTTGAAAATGAACTATACAACCTGTGTGTGAAGATGGGAGAGAAAAACTGGGAGAGAGTGAAGGAAGGGGTGACATTGTCCAAAAAGAAACGCACTCATTACCTGACTTAGGTAACTATAACCCCTCTGTACACTACCTTTCTAGCAACAATGAAGAACAAATAAATGAAAAAGGAATGTCTAGGGACATTGGCTCAGAATCTCTTGAAAATTAAACACATAATGGCAAGTACCAGAGCAGTAGAGATGTGAGAGTTTGGAGGAGAGTCTCATAAAGCAGAATAAAACACAGTCACATTTCCTTTAGGGCATACCTCTAGAGGCCTAACTTTCCATCACTTCCCATTAGGGCTGAGGACCAAGCCTTTAACTCATAGGCCTTTGGGGGACACTTAAGATCCAAACCATAACACCATTTGAAGGTTTGGAAGGGCCAGGTAGATCCGAAAGGTGGGCTAGACCAGGCTGAAGATGGCCTGAGGACAATGGAACTGAGGGCATGAAGGAACACACATAGCCCCGTGGTTCTAGCCTTGGCGCGTCTGGGATCAAACTTTAGTCTGTCCAGTCAACCAGTAGTCAGTTGTGGTAGCTCAAAGCCTATTTATCAGGCAGAAAGTTTTTCTGAGAAGTGGCTGCATGTCTGGCCCACCTCCCACCTCAACCCATCTGAAAATTTACTGCCAAATCATCTATTTCCAACTTTCACGAAATGAGTTTATTCTCAGGTGAAAACTACTGTATCTAATTCCTTCTGCAGAGGACCAAGCCAAGATGGAAAACTGCTGGAGCTGACTTTCTAACCCACCAGAGTCAGCTTCTGTTTCTAAGACAACTGGAGGAAGTCCTGATCCCCACCGAGTCTCCCAGATAAAGCAGGCCAGCCTCCAAGCCAGTGGAGCCAGTCTCAGCACAGACTCTGTAACCCAGGACCCAGGTTTCCCTGCCAGCAAGATGGGAGCCAGTCCACAGCCTCCTCCAAGACAGAGCCACTAATCTCTGACTAGGACAGGAGGCAACAGATGTGCCAAAAGGTTCCACCATGGATGTCTTGACCTGGAGTTACACCTCCTTTGTGACCTTCTCAGGGCTATTCCAGTCCACCCACTTTTGGACACAGGATGACAAGAGTATAGTGTACGCACGCATGTATGGAAATAGTACAAGAACCCTCTCGTTGCATAATTAATATATGTTAATAAAATGTAAATAAAAGGACAAAGCTATTGATACCTTGCTAGTAACCACAGGGACCTTGGTCTGGGTGACAAAGGAACCATTAGAAGAATGTTCTAGGAAGCCAAGTTCCAGGATGGAGGGTGGTTAGATGAAAGAGATGTTGCTCACATGCTTACATGCTGTGCATCTCTATGGCAACAGGCAGTCACTCATTCATGAAGGCCATTCCCACACATGCCCAGTGGTTCTTTGGCTTTGACCACCCTCAGTCCTCTCAGCAACTCGAGACTGGCTCATCCCCTCCCCTCTGCACTCAGGGGAATATCCAGTGCTCTCCTCTTGGCCTGTCTGAGCCTGTCTGCCCTCCTCACTGGCTACACCTCCTTTAAGTCCTCCTATGGTGATAGACCACATGGACCTTCTTTCTGTTCTAATGTCATCCTTCGACTCCCTGATTTTCGCTTTCTCTCTGGTCACCCCTCTGGTCACTCAGGTCTCAGCTCAAATGTCACCTGCCAGGTGTGCTAACAGACCTACCTGTTTCTGTGTTGCCTGTTTGTTGGACTCCTTCAACCTGTGAGAGTGGAAACATCCTAACAGGATGGATCTGGTCTACCTTAGTTCCCAGTGCCTTGCATATCGTAGATCAACTGCTACTGACTAAATAACTGCTGAATAAATTAAATGAGAGCAGGAGGCCTGATGGAAGAGCAATGATCCACTGGAAGTACAAGCTAGTAGAGGCCTGTCAGACCAGGTCACTGCTCAAGGCAGCTTGAAGGTGGCTCTGAATCAAAGGAACCTTCTGGAAGGTAGAAATGTTACCTCTGGGTTTATGCTGCAAAGAAAGTCTGCAAACCAGATAGGAAAGCACAGTAACTGGAAATAACAGGTGTTGAAGCCTGACTGACCTGGGCTGACTCAGCCATGCCCTTGCCGTATGGCCCCAGAAGAGTCAAATCATGTCCCTGGGGCTCAGTTTCCCCATCTGTAAACTGGGTACTATAAAAATGAAAGTAGAAATGGCCACTCTGTCTGCCAGAGCCTGAGCTGAGGCTTACTGTCTGGCTCTAGGTCCTTACTGGATGAGGATTCCTGACCGCGAGCCCTGTAAATGGCTCCCCTCAAAAACAAGAATCAGCAGTCCTCAGGGCAGTGAGGAACCCCAATGAGCAGGACCTCAGGGGGCAGGACTCTGAGAATAAGAAAAGTCACAGTCAGAGGACGGAATGGGCACCAGTGTCCCAGGGCACCAGAGTTAGCATGTGGCTTCTTGATTTCAGGCAGGGCATCTGTATAGTCGTTTTTTTTTTTTTTTTTTAATCTTTTAATCTCAGGTGCCATCAGCTGCTGGGAAATTGCTGAACCCAACCTCCAAGCTGGCAGAGGCTTCTTCTGAATTCCACTGGGAGAACAAAGCATTCCACAATTGTGACACAGCTGCCCTGACTGGCAGCCTGGGCAGACCGTTGGTAGAGCCATGCTGGGAGGAAAGCGTGCAAAAGGCAAGCAAAGTCACTTGGCAGGAGAGGCAGCAGCTGCTAGGCAATGGCTGACCAGAGACCACTCTGGGAGCTGGGGCTAGCATCTTCTCTCTGGGAACTTGGGAGCCTCTGGGTGTTGTAGAGTTCATTCCTGAGCTTCCTAGAGCACAAGGTGGGGGGCTTGGTGAGCTGTCCTCTGATGACCTAGACTGAAGGGTGGTGGCGCCCTACCCCAGGGCTTGTAGTGGTCAATGGTCACTGGCAGCCACACCCAACTTTGGTTCATGTCTCCACATTTTCAAACCTTATGATGCGAAAAGAACTGAGATTTCTCTGTTTCCTTTTCTTCTTCTTCTTCTTTGTGCCAGTAGTGAGACTTGAACTCAGGACCTAGCTGCTGTCCCTTAGCGTTTTCTGTTCAAGGTTGGTGCTCTACCACTTAAGCCACACCTCTACTTCTTCTTGCTTTTCTGCTGGTTAATTGGAGATGAAAAGAATGTCATGGACTTTCCTGCTCAGGCTGGAGATCATGATCCTCAGATCTCAGGCTCCTGAGTAGCTAGGATTATAGGTGTGAGCCACTGATATCTGGCAATTTCCTCACTTTCTTGCTACTAGGATATCTCCCCGATGAGACCTTCACACCTGAGTGAGATTTTGGTGTAGAGCTGTGTTGGGTGGGGCTCGAAGCATCCACTCTCACTGGGAGAGCCAGCGTGATTCTAAGCCAGCTGCCTCAAGGGAGCTTCCTGGCCTGGCAGGGGTGTTTGTTGGCATAGCTGGTTAAGGGTGTGGTGTGGGGAGCTGGTTTCGGAAGCACCATCCTCTGGGCTCCGGAACCTTTAATAACCCTCTCCCACTTTGGCTTAGATTGCTGGAGTGGATCCTATTATCTGCAGTTATGAATCCTGACAAACTGCTTGAGTTCCTGGCAGGACTTCAGACTCTAATGCCTGCAGGGATAAGCAGGTCACCCAGATAAAAGGAACAGGCTCATTTGGCCAAAAATTACAAGGCGGCCCTGTTGGCCTATCTTTGATGTGTGTGTGTGTGTGTGTGTGTGTGTGTGTGTGTGTGTGTGTGTTGTACTAGGATTTTAAACTCAGGGCCTTGAGCTGGCCAGACAGGTGCTCTACCACTTGAGCTATGCTCCAGTCCTTTTGCTCTCACTAGTTTTTTATTTTTGTTTGTTTGCCAGTCCTGGGTTTGAACTCAGGGCCTAGGCAGTATCCCTGAACCTCTTTGTGCTCAACGCTAGCGCTCTACCACTTGAGCCATAGCACTCCTTCCAGCTTTTTCTGAGTAGTTTATTGGAGATAAGGGGGTCTCAGATTTTTCTGCCTGGGGTGGCATCAGGCCATGATCCTCAGATCTCAGCCTCCAGAGTAGCTAGGATTACAGGCATGAGCCACTGGCACCCAGCCTCACTCTTTTTTTTGTCTTAGGATCTTGCTTGTTGCCCAAGATGACCTAGACCTTGATCCTCCTATCTATGCTTCCTGTTGTAGTTGGAACAACAGGATAATAATACCAATGGAGGCAAAGGTTAAACCCATTGTGGTATGCATCCATATAATAAACAATGAACTACAAATACATGCTAACATATGGATGAATCTCCAAAACAGAATGTTAAAGTAAAACAAACCAGAAACAAAAGACTGGGTTTGTATGATTCCACCTACACAGGATGTGCTGAGTAGAAATGGAACACTGACTGGTGGCTGCCCAGGCAAAGGGGGAAATGGGAGGGACACCTAATTAATGGGTACGGGTGTTAACTTAAGGTGTGGCAAATGTTTTGAAATTAGATGGGCTGATAGTTGCACAAAGCCATGAATGCCAACTATCATAGAACTGTCCAGCTAAACTGTTAATTTTATGTGACATGCTTTTCAATTTAATAATTTAAGAAAGAGTCCAGTTAATAGTTCATCTGGTTTGGGGCAGAGCAGTGTTTCATCTTTGACTTAATGGTGTTTTAAAAAATAAACTAGAATTAAAGTGGAGGAAATCTCTAACACAACCGAGTGAGGGGTGGGGAGTAGCGGCTTTGGTCCAGCTGCTCTTCCAAGCCTTCAGCTTAAGCTTGGATGGTTTGTACTTGGAGAGAATAAAAATAGTTCTTATGTAAAGCAGGCATCAGGAATCACGCACACACATTCGCGCACGCACGTGCACGCACGCGCACGCACGCACGTGCACGCACACACACACACACACACACACACACACACACGGCTCTCCCTTCTGTTCCTGGTTTGAAGTTTGACTTCCCACGGGGTGGGGTGGGGAGAGATCTTGGAGGCCACCAGAGAACGGAATGGGTGGCCTGGAGGGAGCTGCAGCTGCAGGTGCCCATGTGATGCAGGGAGGGGCCACGGCATTTCTCAGACCGTGTGAAGGTGTGACACGTGTCTGCCAGTGCCTGTGTGCACTAGGTGGGTGGACAGCAGCATTTAAGTCCCAGTGATACAAGTCACGAAGGAGTTAGGGATCCATTGGAGCACAGCTGTCCTGGGCACCCAAGACTGGAGTCCAGAGACATTGTTTTTTTTTTTTTTTTTTTGTTTTTTTCACAGATCCCCAATCCTCTGGGCACGGGGCACATTCAGTGATCGCTGCTGATTTGGGGGTTGGAAACAGATTTACGAAGAACTCAAAATGACTATACCTGAGTGGCGGCGGCTCATGGCCACAAGCCTAGCTACTCAGGAGATCGAGATCTGAGGATCACAGTTTGAAGGCAGCCTGGGGAGAAAAGTCTGTGAGACTCTCCAATGAACTACTGAAAAGTCAGAAATGAGATTATGGAGCAAGCGGTAGGGTACCAGCCTTGAGTAGAAAAAGCTAAGGGATAAAGCTAAGGGATAGCCCCAGGCCCTGAGTTCAGTACTGGCTCCAAAATAATTACTAATAACTTAACTAATAATCACATTATGTCTTATGATATTATAATAAGTGTTTAAAAATAAACAGAATGGTAATACCTGGCATTTTTTGAGCATGTGTGAGGCTCAGTCCCATGGCCCCCATCCCCATCACAACCTGGCCCTGCTGCCTTCTGATCCTGGGTCCTGTGTTCTCATGTCCATGTGAAGTGTGTGGCCTGTGTCCTGCACTGGGGCAGGCCAGGGAGGCCCTGACACCACTGAATGACAGACACAGACACAGACGCAGATGCACAGGGACAGCACGGCTGCTGCTGTTCACCGTGTGCCAAGTACCATCCCAGCCCTTCATGATTTGGCCAGTGGGCCAAGCTCCCTGCCCAATATTCTGCCTTGAAAGGGGAAGGAGGGAGGATCTCATGGCCCCTTCCAGGACTGGCCTCTCCCATGGGACCCTGGGAACCCTTACCTGTCAAAGCCTGACCTGGGGAGGGACTTCTGAGGGGCCCAGGTACTACTTCAAATGCAGCCCCTCTACAACTCTTCCCATCATAGATCCTATCTAATGGTTCACATGGATGATAGGAGGGAGAGGGCCAGCTTCTCCCTCACTACCACTGTACCCCAGGACAGGCCTACCCCCAACCCCATAACATCCAAACAGGAACAGATGAATTTTCCAACTTCCCAGAAGGTGGCATTGTTTGGGAGAGCCTTACCTAATTCTCAGCACAGCAAGGACTCCAGTGACTGACAGAGAAAAACATTTCCTCTGCCCCTCATCTGGTTTGCATTAGGAGATTTCCATGCTGCCCCCCCCCTACCCAAGTTAAAAGCTGTCAAGGCCTTGGGGCCAGAGAAACAAGGAGACAGGGACAGCTGGGTGGGGGCTGGGGGTACCTGATTGAAAGCTCTGACCACAGTGGGGCGGAAGCCCCTGGCCCTGTAGGCCCAGTGGGTGGGGGCCTGAGTGATAAACTGTGATGATAAGGGTGTCACCACTGTGACTGGATTCCTTTCTTCCAGTATTAAAGTCACAATGGATTTGGCAGCAGACAAAGGCAGCCAGTTTGTCTCTCCAGGCCCGGCCTCTACACGTCCACCCTCCTTCCTCTCCTTCTTTCTCTAAGACACTGGTCATTGGATATGACCAGCCTTGTTTGTCTCCTGTCTCCATGTTTAGCACAAAAATGCCAAGACCAAGGATCAGCTCCTTATGGTTGTTGGCCATGAGAGTAGTCAGAGTGATGGATGCTCAGGTTTTACTCCTCCCTTTCCCTGCCTCCACCTGGATCCCAGGTTCTTCTTCACACCCAGGTGTGGAGTGCTATGGCTTTAGCTCCTAAAGAGTGTGGTCTAGGGGAGGTAGCCCCTCTGCTCTGCCCCCTGATGGGGGGGACTTCCAGCAGGAGTTGGAGAATGTCTGAGACTACATTTAATCACCTAAATGGCACGACAGTAGCTATCGTGTGGTTACAGCACGAGGCCAGAGTTCTCCCCTTCAAGCAGGGAGGACTTCCTCACTCACACTTAGACCAAGCTTAGCTGGGGTGGCCCCTGGGTTCCCAGGAGATTCTGCCATCCTCAGAGGAACAGTAGCTCCAGGACACTTCGTTAGAAAGATGCCCAGCTGACAACTCAGCACAGAATTGACCTCTGGACACACAGAGACTCAGCAATGGCCTCAAAGTATGTGTGTGAATTAGCAGATGGCCATGTGGCCAACACTGGAAAAAAAAAAAAGCAAGGACGACTCTGGCTCTAGAAGAAGAAATAGGGGAGGAAACTGGGTGTGGTGGCACACACCTGCAATCTCAGCTACTTGGGAGGCAGAGGCAGGAGGATGGAGAATTAGAGGTCAGCAAGCAAAGTTAGGGAGATCCTATCTCAACAAACAAAATACAAACCAAATGGCTAGAGGCCTGGCTCAAGTGGTAGAGTGCTTGCCTAGCAAGTATGTGTGTGGTGGTGGGGGGGGTGTCATGGGTTCAATACTTAGTAGTGGAAAGGAGGGAAGAAAGAATGGAAGGAAGGAAGAAGTTGGGGAGGAGAAACAAAGCAAAATAGGCCTAAGTGAGTGGAGGAGGGCCAATAGTGATCAGCTAGTAAGTAGACGGTGCCCTCTGGTCATAGGCAGGAGCCCTGCCTGCAGTGTAAATTCTGGATTAATAGAAGGGTCACCATGGGGGCAGGGGTGAAGGTCAGTGTGGCCCTGTGGTGAAGCTCTGACCCTCTGCTGTTCACCAAGGAGGGACCAGAGCTCGCTCTGTCCACCATGGGAGAGAATAGGAGGAGGTGGTTGGCCTTGAGCCGGGAAGGAGGCTACCCCACACCTCGTCACACTCCATCTGGGACCTCCAGAACTCTAAGGATCTGCCTAGCTAGAGAAGGGGATCTACTCAGGAGAGAATGAGCAAGGAGAGAATGAGAGGAAAACCTTGATGATCTTAGGAAGTTGGAAGGATGGCTCCTAAATCCTTAAGAAGGGCTGTAAGTCACTATAACAAGGGACACAATTTCTAGGCAAAATGACCGGCACACAGGCCTTCTCTGACTCCTGCCCTGTTGAACATACTGAGGATAACTAGAAAGTCAGGCCTGGCCAGGAGACAAGGGTCTTGATCTCTTGTGGCCAGACTGAAGACAGCTACTACGAAAAGCTTTAAAAGAGGGAATTGTAGTTTTCCTAAGGCCCCTGTCAGCCCAGTGGCCTAGCCTTTCACAAGCAATTAATTAACATAAGATAAAGCATCATTAATTGCTGGCCAGGGCTGCTGAGATCCACTCCATGCAGGACACTTGTGCACAAATAGATGGGGTGTATCCGTCCGTCTGTCCTCCACACCTGGAATACTTTGAGAAGACAATAAAGAAGATGTTTTCTGGTGGGAAAAGGAGAGCAGGGGAAGCTGTGGGCCAGCCTCTGCCGTCTGGCACAGAAGGGAAATGGAGGTCATGTCTTTGAAAGCTATCTGGTGACAGGCTCCTTGATCTACACTGTGCACGGGTGCTTTGATCTAGCGATTCGACTTTTGGGCGCTGGTCCGCGATGCACACTCACGTGTGATGGAAGCGTGACGGGTGATGGGGTTCACGGAGCAACACACTTAGCACAAAAATCCTGGAAGTCTGCAAATGCCAAGTAATGGGAGTTTGGTGAAGTAAATTATGACATGTGTGTCCTCCTGTAAACCAATCCAGGCAGAGCCTCTAAAAGGAATGGAGCAAAATGGAGTCATAAAAGCACTAGATAAGGAACTATAAACTTCTTTTATGATCTCTAATTTGAGAAGTCCCTTTTCTACATGACACAAACCTCAGAAGCTATAGTGTAAAAGACTGAGAAATGGGAACAAAAATAAAGCCCACCAAAACAACAACAAAACCCCCTAAAGTAGTAAAGAGTATGGAATGGGATGGGAACTTTTAAATGATAGGAAAAATTTCTTGAAGCAGTTCTACAGTTAGGGTATAAACAAACAACAGAAAGGACAAATCAGGGTCATGTCCAGTGGCTCTTGCCTGTGATCCCATCTCCTTAGGAAAATGGAAGCATTGTAATTCCAGGTCAATCTGGGCAAGAAGTTAGTGAGCCTCTCATCTCAACCAACACGAGAGGATTGCAACTTGTCTGGATTCTGTGTCACCTCTTAATGAAATAGGAAACCATATTCACATACTGTGTGAAGGGATTCTGGTCAGTGACACGGCAGGGCCCCCCTTGGTCCTGTAGGATGATGGTAAACCCCAATAATCACTATCATACTTGCTGGTACTTTACTGTACCTTGTCTATATGTGGATACACAAATCCTTCCCTCAGAGTTACAGAGTCACAATGTCAAGCCTGGTAACGCAGTGTGCCCTGCAGGCCTGTAGCTGTGATGGATTGTGCCATGTTGGCAGGGTGCATGGTAGGCTGTGCATGTGCCCTCTGTGACATCTGTATAGCCTCCTTGTTAAGTGATACATGACTGGTTGTACTTGCAGTGCAATAGTAACACACTGCTTTCTTAGTGAGCTGAGAGGAGGAGAGCAGGGAGGAGGGAAGGGACTGGGATAGTAATTAGTATCATTTCTAAATGCTTTGACCCTGCAAGTCCATTCTCAGTTCTCAGATGTCACTCACATGTCATTGAATATGGCCAGAGAAGCAAGGAACTGGTGGCTCATGCCTGTAATCCTAGCTACTCAGGGGGCTGAGGTCTGAGGATTGTGGTTCAAAGCCAGCCCAGGCAGGAAAACCTGTGAGACTCAATTAACCAGCAAAAAGCTACAAGTGGAGCTGTAGCTCAAATGGGGCTCAGACATGGGTGGGAAAGCTCAGGGATGGCACCCAGGTTCTGAGTTCAAGACCCAGGACTGGCACAAGAAAAAAAAAAGTACAAGGGAGCTCTAATAAGACACAAAGATATCCCAGTCTGTAATGTAGGATCAAGATGCAAAACTGTTTCTGCCATGATGTTCTGCCTCACTGTAGCCCAGCTGACTATGGACTGAACCCTTAGAAACAATGAACCAA
This sequence comes from Perognathus longimembris pacificus, assembly GCF_023159225.1. Taxonomy (NCBI): domain Eukaryota; kingdom Metazoa; phylum Chordata; class Mammalia; order Rodentia; family Heteromyidae; genus Perognathus; species Perognathus longimembris. The sequence continues at coordinate 15,768,181 of NC_063185.1, forward strand.
AATAACTCTTTTCTCCCCTTAAATTGTCCCTTAGAAAATTTGTCACAGCCACAGAAAACTGATTAACACAGTATCTTAGTGCTCTCTCCACCAAACTGGCCCCAGTCCGCAGAAATGACTATGTACAGCAGAGATACTAGCATCTGCTAAACAAATATTACCATTCTCCCTTCATCTTCCAGCTTCTGTACTCAGCAATGGCAGCTAACAATTTTTAGCTTATTACATGCTAGCCATTTGGCATCATTGCCCTACTCAATCTGCAGTTAGTTTACCTACAAACACCCACAACAGATTGTGAATACCTGCAGTCATTCATTCATCCATCTATCCATCTACTCACCATCTATCCACTTATAATCCACCATCTATCCATCATCTGTCCGTTGATCCGTTCATCATCCAACTATCTACCCATCTATCATCTACCCATTGATGTGTTTGTCATCTCTCCATTCACCATTTAGCCATTTATAATCTACTCATTCATCCATCCATTTACCTATCATCTATCCACTGATCTGCTCATCATCCATCCATCCATTCACTATCCTTGTACTTATAATCCACCCACCCATCCATCCATCATCTAGCCATTGATCTATTTATCATCCAAACATCCATCCACCCATCTACCCATCAATCTACCCGCTGATCTATTCACACACCTATCCTTCATCCATCCACCTATCCATCATTCATTCATCTAGCCATCTATGTATTCCTTCCTCCCTCCCTCCCTCCCTCCACTCACTTATCCACCCATCTACCCACAAATCTACCCACTGACCAATTTATCCACCTATCCATAATCCATCCATCCATCCACCTATCCATCATTCATTCATATATCCATTTATGCATTCCTCTATCCATCCATCCACCTGCCTGCCTACTCATCCATCCATTGTCAATTCATCCATCATCTGCCCATCCATCTAATTAACCTCCCCTTACCCAGCCAGCACAAGTAGGAAGATCGCAATTCAGACCAGTCTGGAGACAAAGCAAGAACTCTACCTTGAAAATAGCTAATGGGAAAGGGACTGGGAGGTGTGACTCCACTTGGAGAGTGTCCATGCAGGGAGCCTGAGGCCCTGAGTTCAATTCCCAGAACTACTCCCCACCAAAGTCAGATAGATCAATTTGCTTTTGGTTCTAATTCCTTCAAAGATCACCTCTTCTCCCTCTTGGGAGACAGAACTGACACAGATCATGAGTTCAGTGTACTGTGTGCACGTGTGACTTGGACCTTTGTGCTAAAGCACAGGGCTTGCCTTGAGGGTTGCTGCCATTTGGATCTGCCTACTTAGCTTTTCCACCTAAGGATTTTCCTGCCCATTCATTGAGATAACTCAAGATACCTGTGTAAAAATGTTTTGGCAGCCCCGTGTGGTAGTATAGACCTATAATTCCAGAACTCAGGAAGCAGATGTAGGAGGACCAGGAATTGGAATCTAGCCTGGGTTACTTAGTGAATGCAAAGCCACCTTTCATCACAGCAATACTCTATATCACCAAAACTAATGGCCAGGGAGGTAGCTCAATGTTAGTGCACTTAGTAGGCAGAAACAAAGTTCAGCGACTGGAGTTAGTACCCCCTAAAGCTTCAAGCCCATGCATCCTCTCTTGTTCCCTAGACAACCCACACAGCAGGCCCTATGCTTTAGCATCAAGGTCCAGGTCACATGTGCAGGTCATGGTTCAAAGCCAGACCAGGCTTTGAAAGTCTGTGAGACCAGGAAAGTCTGTGAGACTCTATTTTTTATTTTTTATTTTTGCTAGTCCTGGGCTTGGACTCAGGGCCTGAGCACTGTCCCTGGCTTCTTTTTGCTCAAGGCTAGCACTCTGCCACTTGAGCCACAGCACCACTTCTGGCTGTTTTCTGTATATGTGGTGCTTGGGAATTGAACCCAGCGCCTCATGTATACGAGGCAAGCACTCTTGCCACTAGGCCATATTCCCAGCCCTTTTTTTTTTGGCCAGTCCTGGGGCTTGGACTCAGGGCCTGGGCACTGTCCCTGGCTTCTTTTTGCTCAAGGCTAGCACTCTGCCACTTGAGCCACAGTGCCACTTCTGGCTGTTTTCTGTATATGTGGTGCTTGGGAATTGAACCCAGCGCCTCATGTATACGAGGCAAGCACTCTTGCCACTAGGCCATATCCCCAGCCCCATGTGAGACTCTTATCTCCAATCAACTACTTAGAAAAGGCCAGAAGTGACACTGTGGCTCAAGTGGTAGAGCACTAACCTTGAGCCAAAGAAGCACAGGGATAGCACCCAGGCCCTAAATTCAATCCCTAGGATAGGCAAAAAAAAAAAATGTTGGGTTTTCAAAAGAAGCCCTTTGAGTCCGCTGAGAAAGCATTGAGTTTTGCAGCTAGCAGGACAACAAATCATGAACTAAGCTGAAGTCTGAATATCTTTCCCCAGTGCTGTTTCATTGTTCCCCTTGACGTGCAGTCGTTAATTGCATCAAGCTCGGGTCTCCTCCCCGGTGGCCCTCAGCTTCCCAGCAGGAAGTGACCTTGAGCCCCCTGCCCAGTGACCTGCAATGATGCCTTCCTTCAGAGGGCGACCTTCCCTCCTCACAGGCTTCCGGGCCTGTCCAGCTGGCTCCAGGAGAACGCTTTCTCTACATTCAGAAAAGAACAACCACTTATAGGCTGGTGCAGCCTTGCCCCCAGGGCCCCGCCGAGTTGGTGAGCCTCTTCCTTAGAACTAAGCGAGGTTAGGCAGGGTCAGGCCCTCTGAGAAACGTGGGGTCTCGCTGGGAGCCACACACACTGGGACCTCAAGCCTTTGAGGTCTTGACTATTCTCTGGGGGAACTCTACAGTGAGTTCCTTGAAGGGAAATATATTTGGAATTTGGTCTGAATGATCCCAGGAGAACTCCAGGCCTCCAGAAGCTGAGCTATGTTAATGACAAATACCCCCTCAACCTCAAAGGGTTTCCCTAAATAGAAAGGGACTTATCTGTCAGCTGAAATTAATATCATGTATCGCATTACAAATATATATACGTGTGTATATGGGTACATAAAACATGAAATACCCATGTGTAATTTAATATATGTGTGTACATATAAGCTGCCCCACGTAAAGTATTTACATATGGGATAAACATATGTACATACATTCATGGATGTTTCTTTTTCTTCTTGTCAGTACTGGGGCTTGAACTTAGGGCCTTGCATTTACTCAGCTGGTGCTTTACCATCTGAGCTATGCTTTTACTCCAGTTTTTTTTTTTCTTCTGATTAATAGGAGGTAAGAGTCTTACAGACTTTTCTGCCCAGCCTCACTTTGAACCATGATTCTCTAAATCTCACTCTCTTCAGTAGCAGGGATTGCAAGTGTGAGCTACTGGTGCCTGGCTCTGTTTCTTTATAAAAGCTTCATTAGAAAAATAAACAAAGGAAGAATAATGATTTGGGATTTCATTATCTTTACATGACTACAGTTACAGATTCAGGCATTTTTGTATGAAAATAGCATGACAAAACCCATTTAAAATTGTTTTTAAAAGAGGGGGGTGGAATAAGAAGGAATAATAGTGAGGGTGAATTTGATCAATGACATATGCATGTGTAGAAATATCACAGTGAACCTCTTTGTACAATTAATTCATACTAAGAAAAAAAAAGAGAAGCCAGTGCAGGTGGTTCATGCCTATAATTCTAACTACTCAGGAGGCTGAGATCTAAGGATCAGTTCCAAGGCAGTCCAAGCAGACATCCATGAGACTGGAAGTAGAGCTGTGGCTCAAGTGGTAGAGCCTTGAGTGAAAAAGCTAAGGGACAGAACCCAGGCCCTGAGTTTAAGCCTGAGGGGGGGGGAGAGAGAGACAGACAGACAGAGAGAGAGAGACAGAGAGAGACAGAGACATAGAGACACAGAGAGATGGAGAAAAACAGACCGAGAGGTCATACCTTTTGTGTGTGATGTCACATGTCTGTAGAGTACAAGTCTTCTGTCTTGGGATGGGAGAAGGAAGGAGTCTTAGAGAGACAGAGCGGGGGATGAAGGGTGATGGGAGGTAGGGGAAGTGGGAAGAGGGGGTTAGCGAGGAGAGGCTTTGTACCACTTAGGCAAATAGCTGAGAAACCCCATTGTTGTGTGCAGAGGCGGGCTGAAGGTAACCCAGAGATTCTGTGTCTTAGGTGAAAGGAGGTCAGAGGAGACATCGGAGACCCAGATGGAGTCTTGGTTCCAGAATCAGTGCTTGGCCAAGGGAGAATCGGGAGAGGAGAAAGGGTGGGGCTGCAGAGGGAGGGGTCCTAGAGCAGGTATGGTTGGGAGGGTAAGTAGGTCTGACCATATAGAAACAGAAAAGCTGTCCCTGAGGCCAGAGGCTTTAGTAAGACATGTACCCACCACATGCCTCAGGCCTGTGGGGACCGCCCCAATTCCATAATTCTTTTCTGTGGTCCCTACTAACTGCACAATGTCCTAGGATGCCAGCTGTCACACATGCAAATGATGTCTCTCACAGACGGTCTCTCCTGCCAGAAATGGCCTCAAATTCTTTGCCAGACCAAGAATGAGTGTTTCTGGTTGGGAAAAAAGTAGTCACTAAATTTCACGGAAGGTAGAACAAGAATAGAAACTATTAAGTTCTTTATCAGATGACAAACTTTATCCCCCTGGGAGATGGAGTCAATTTAACACAGTGGCAGCTTTAAAGGGTGACACATACTTCCTGGGAGAAGCTGCCAAGGGAAGCCATGATGCCCAGGAAAGCCAGGCTAGGCCTGGGGAGGCAGGAGGGCAGAGGAGAGATGGGAAGGGGGTCCTGCAGGCAAGCTAACTCTGCTCCTCATAGGACAGTCACTGCTAAGCAGACTGTGAGATCAGGGGTTCAAATCCCTCACAGGGAAAGCAAGGCATGGCACACGGCACACTGAGCCTCAGTCTCCCCACCTCGAAAATGAGCATTAAATTGGTATCAGTGGCTCACAACTGTAACCCTAGCTACTCAGGAGGCTGAGACCTGAGGATCAAGATGAAAAAGTCAGCCTAGGCAGGAACGTCTTATTTCCAAGATTCTTATTTCCAATTAACCAGCAAAAAAAAAAAAAAATCTGGAAGTAGAGCTGCGGTTTAAGTGGTAGAGTATACGGGCCTTGAGTGTGAAAGCTAAGGGACAGCACCTAGGCCCTGAGTTCAAGGACCTGCACAGCCTTGGGCAGTGATCCTGTTACCTATGTTTTCCACATAGCTGGGATTATAGATGTGTATCACTATACCCAGCTTGTTCTCCCCCAACACACACTTTGGCAGTACTGGGGTTTGAACTTAGGGCCTTGTGCTTACCTAGAGCAGGTGATCTATCCCTTGAGTCTACTCTCAGGACCTTTGCTTTTGTTATTTTTCAAATAGTCTTGCTTTATGCTGGACTAGATGCCTAGACCACGATCCTCTTATTTATGCTTCCTGAGTAGCTGAGATGACAGAACCACGCTACCACATTCACCTTTTCTATTGATTGAGATGAAGAGCTCTTCAACTTTTTGCCCAGGATGGTCTCCATTGGGCCATCCTCCTGACCTCTGCCTCCCCAGTAGCTGGGATCTTATCTGCATCAATTAAACAAAATTGTTTTCTGACTGAAATAAAATAGCACTTAAAAATGCAATGTATACTGCCACCATGAGAGGAAAGCCAGGTCCCATGTCATGGGATGTTGACTTTCAGAACCACACGCGATGAAATCATACACCAGACACAGTGATGCCGCAATAACACCCTGACCTGGAAGCCCTCCATCTACTGTCTGTTAGCTTGGTAGAAATGGAGATGAACCAGTCATAAAGGGGGCATGGAAGGCATTCTAGGTCGAACCTAGATGATTTTTCCCCCTGGTAGTCATGAGGCATGAACTCAGGGCCTGGGCACTGTCCCTGAGCTTCTGTGCTCAAGGCTAGCGCTCTACCACTTATAGTCACAGCTCCACATCCATTTGTCTGGTAGCTCATTGGAGATAAGAGTCTCACAGACTTTCCTGCCCAGGCTGGCTTCAAACCACAATCCTCAGATCTCAGCCTCCTAAGTAGCTGAGATTACAGGTGTGAACCACCCAGCACCTGGCAATTTCTTGAACCAATGGAGAGATGGAAGATACTGCTGGCTCAGTGTCTTCTGATACTGAACTAAAGCTCCTCTGCTCTCACTGTGGGGATCTGTCCTGGTGTAAATGGGGGTACATGTGTCCCTGAGGAAGCGTAAGCCTATGCTCAAGCCCCACTCAAGTCTGTCTCCTCTATCTTCCTCCTGCAGGCCTTTTCTCCCCACCTCTTCATGTCCTTGTCCCCTTCACACATCTGCCTGCAGAACTCATATCTTCCTATGGCTCCTTCCACTGGTTATTTCTGCCTGCTCCATTTGGGGACCCTTGTCCCCTTAAGAACCATGGTCACCTCAGGACAAGTGACAGGCGTGGTCATACTGTGCACTGTGACTATCATCCCAGGGAGGAATTAAGGGATTAAGGCTAGGCTGGCCTGCCACTCCCCACCAGGCATCTTCCCACTCCATCTGCAGACTACAAGCTGAAATAACATGGGGAGCCCCAGGCACTGCCCAGGAAATGCTGGGTGGGATATAAAGGACCTTTGATATTTGCACAAAGGGCACAGGGTCTCCTTTTCTGCAAATACAGGGGCCATTATTATGAGCCACAGAGGGAATTCCTAGTTCCAGTCTCCTGGCTGGCATCATGGCAGGGTGGCGGGGACATTAGGTGGGGAATATATATCGGGGTGCTTCTTTCTCCAACTGGCGGGGCCAGTGTCCTGCCCCAGCCTGGACCCCAGTCCCATTTCTGCCCAGAGCCCCATGGAACAGAGGGAGCCCAAGTCTGGAGCCACAAGGATGTGAGTTGGAATCACAGTGTGACCATGTACAGCTTGAGGACTGAGAAGGGGAAAGCTAGGAGTCTCTGTGATGTTTGCTGGCTCCTGGCCTGGAGGGACCCCATGGCAGCAGTGGGGATCACCCCACTAACTGCCAGGCCAGCTATGTTTCCGAGTGTGACCCATACACCATAACCTAGCCACCATAACTCAGCGTTCACCTTGAGGCTGACTCTGAATCTAGACTAAGCCATCCCTAATCTCATCTGAAGGTGTCTACCTGTCACCTTGTTTGCCTAGCCACACAGATTTTCCCTTGGAGAATTCCCCTCTCCCCATCCGTGTGTGTGTGTGTGTGTGTGTGTGTGTGTGTGTGTGTGTGTGTGTGTTTAAGATCAAAATCCCTCCTGATGATCCCAGCTGATGACAGGTGACTCTGCCTGGCCATCAGCATTCTCTGGTGCTCTCTGGTACAGCAACAGGCCCAGAGGTGACCATGTCACCCTCCACCCCCAGGGGTTTCTGTTGGAATCATAAGTTAAAAGAGGCTCCCACTCACGGACTTGCAAGAAAAGGTTGAGGCTCAAGCTTTGAGGCCTTCGCTTCTGAAGATAAGCATGGCATGATTCAAGGCAGGTTCCCTGCAGAGTGATGAGCCCCGAAGCCACTAGATGAACACCCATGTCATCCACTCAAGGCCAGTCCACTCTACACCTCATGTGAGCTTTTCTGTCCTGGGGGTTTGTATTTGTAATGTTTGCAGGTACATGTGCACATGCAGGTGGGTATGTGTGTCTGCATGCATACGTGTCTGCATGCGTTTGTGTGTATATGTGTTAGATGAAAAGTGTCTCAATTGATTTGAAAGAGCATTTTGGAGGAGCCATGTGACATAATCACCTTACACACCTTACACAGCCAGTTCCCTGTAGTTTATCCATGTTTATTGCATTTCAATTGTTTTCTGATATAGCTATTATCTCTCCTATTCTTGCTGCCTACAAATTTGATCCCTGCATACAGGATAGGCCTAGGAAGAGAATCTATGACCCATGTCCATCCATCCATCCACCTACTAGCCACTCATCTTCATGCATGTATGGATGCATCCATCCATCCATCTACCCATGCATGCATCCACCTACCCATCCATCCGTCTGTCCATGAATCCATGAATCCATGTATACATCCATTTACCCATCCAGCCAGCCAGCCATCCATCCACCCACCCATTCATCATCCATCCAGTTTACTCATTTCTATTAAGGGTTCTTCCCACACCTTGGACACATATCTTCTGCATTTAGAGACTCAAGTTCACTCACAAAATGCTCCAGTCCTATGTGGTGAGGGACTCAGAACTTCCCACACACTTTACTCTCCATCAGCTCCCTGCACTGAAGCAGAAAGTGCTGACACCAGGCGGGAGCCATCTTCTGTCCTCCCTGCAGCCTGCCCACCTCATGACTCGCCTCCCCAACCATGTGTCTGTCTCTTTGTTCTTGTGATAAAGAGACTTAGAAGAGCCAAGTGAACTCTTCTTCGAGTTCCACACCTGGCCACCACAAAGGCCTACCCATCCCCCAGCACCTTGGGCAAAGCTCCCTTCTCCTGTCTTCCAACATCCTAACATCTGTTTCTCTGATAGCTAGGATATGAATCTTTCCATGCCCAGAATGGCAGTTCTAGGTCCCTAGGAAGGGAATTGGAGGGTGGAGAAGAGCCACAGGTGGCATCTGTCCCGGCTGTTCCCTGCAGGTATAGGCCTGTTTCCCTGGGTAGAGCCAGGGGTCACATCTTCCTAACCCCACTTCTCCCACCTCCAGTGTCCAGAGACACCCAGTGGGAGTTCTAGAAGGGGGAGGGTCCTGGGGACTGCTCGGGTCCAGCGGCGACACTTTTTCATTAGCAAAATTATCCTGTATATGTTTTTGGTACACTGTGTATTGTATACATGTCTACCTGATCTAGGGAAGGGAAAGAAAAACTGGGTATAAGATATCACAGGAAATGTACACACTGCCCTATTATGTAACTGTACCCCTTTTGTACAACACCTTGTCAAAAAATTTAATTAATAAATAAATTTTAAAAAAGATAAACACTATGTACTGTGTTTATCTGTAATGCTGCTGTTAGTAACTTCACCTCAGAAGACCTGCACACTTGTAGGATTACATACACTGTGAGAAAATCTAAAGACACAGCACTTAATTTGGGATCTGTGCTGTTCTTTCAATCCAAAAAAAAAAAAAAGAATTATCCAACAGCTTTTCCTATGGCTATTCCAAAGAAGGAGTCATGAGGTTTTGGGGGTACCATCTCAGACATCTGGATCTCTAACGAGCACCCCATCTCTACGACTCTGCTGTTGGGTCTGACAGGGAACCTCTTCACTATGGGGAGGCTATATTTATGGGGTACAGAGCCTTCTGAGGGCCCAGGCTGCTTTGACCACAGCCAGGGATTCCTATAATCTCTTGCTGGCCATCAGCTTGAACCCCAGCTCAAAAGCTGCTTTATCTTCACAGTGCTCATAAATACAGTCTGGACTGATGACGAAGTCCCATCAGGCCAATAAAGAGACACACAGAGAAGTCAATGAAGAAATAAATTGTTAGGGAGAATAATCTTTTTACCGTTGCTCTTTGTGGGATGGAATGTTGCTTTGGATGTGTGCTTCTTTTTTTCTAAATAAGCAAAATTGTTTTCTTGGGATTCCATCCAAGAACATTAGATAAATAACCACAATCCAGCCCCCGCTGTTCACAGGAAACCTTGCTCAAGCAGACAGTGTGGGAGAAACACTGGGCTTTGATGCATAGGGTAGGGGGGAGCTTGTGGGGGCACCAAGAGCTTTTTGAACATCCCAGGATCTGTCATTTCTGAATAAGGTGTTGGATAGGTCAAGGCTGAGCCTTAACTTTCAACTGGCCCCTCCTAGGCTTGCAGACGCTAGATCTAGATGGAAATCCCCCCATTCCCCTGACCCTGTGTTTTCTTAGCGCTTAAGAAATCTGAGTGACCCCTCCCCAGATATGATACTCCCTTTCCCTCCCCTCTCAGCATGTTCTCTGTTCTCTCTTCTTCTTTTCCTCCCTCCTCCTTTCCTTCTGGTCTTCCTTCCTTTCCTCCCTCCTTCTCTCCCTCCCTCCTTCCCTCCCTCCCTCCCTCCCTCCCTCTCTCCTTCCCTACCTTCCTCCCTCCCTTCCTCTTTTCACATCCTACTCATGGTTGATGCTCTACCACTTGAGTCATGCCTCAGTCTAGTTTTACTTCGCAGCCTCTGAGTAGCTAGGACGATAAGTGTGAGCCATGGGTGCCTGGCTCTGTTGGTCCTACAGACTGTTGTACAAAGAACAGGTTCTCTTGGGCTAGGGATATGGCCTAGTGGCAAGAGTGCTCGCCTCGTATACAGGAGGTCCTAGGTTCAATTCCCCAGCACCACATATACAGAAAATGGCCAGAAGTGGCGCTGTGACTCAAGTGGCAGAGTGCTAGCCTTGAGCAAAAAGAAACCAGGGACAGTGCTCAGGCCCTGAGTCCAAAGCCCAGGACTGGCCAAAAAAAAAAAAAAAAAGAACAGGTTCTCTTCCTAGAAAGCCACATGTCATTCTCCAAGCCCAGATTCAACGACACCTGCCCTGCAGCCAGAATACCTCTCCAACCCAAAGTGGGCCTCTGTGGAGCCTGAATGATCTACTCTCAGCCTTCAGTACAACCTGACCATGGTCTCCGGCCACATTGGGCCTCTTTCTAGGGCAGTGCCCAGGTGCTTAGAGATGGGTATGCAGCTCTAGTCCAAGAAGAAGCACGAAGTTCAAGGGCACTAAAAGGCAGAGTGTGTGTGTGTGTGTATGTATGTGTGCGCGCGCGCATGGGTGTGCTAGTATTGGGGCTTGAATTCAGGGCCTAAGCTCTGTCCTTGAGTTTTTTCATTCAAGACTGGTGTTCTGCCATTTAAGCCATTCCTCTACTTCCACCTTTTTGCTGGTCAATTGGAGCTAAGAGTCTTACAGACTTTCCTGCCAGGGCTGACTTCAAACTGTGACCCTCAGATCTCAGCCTCCTGAGTAGCTAGGATTACAGGTGTGAGCCACCAGTATCTGGTAATCCCAAAAGCTTTGCAGCAGAGAGAGTGTGCAGCTCTGCTGGATGAAGGGGCTGTTGCAGCTCAGCTTGGCTGTCTGGTTGCAGAGGGGGTGCCCTTCCAGTGAGGTGCCTCTTCTCCATCCTCTCCTTCACCCTCAGGGCACTGAGCTGCCGCTCCTTTGGCTTTGTCTATGGGTGCTCCAGTCTTCTTACTCCTTCCTCTCCTCATCTGTCAGGGGTTATAGCCAGCATCTTCCACAGGCATCTTCATCATTTTTTTTTTATAGCTGCCTCTGCACAGGTGCTTCCCCCCTCAGCCCTCAATCTGATGCTTCTAGACTTTTCCCACCCTGCCCCTGGGAGAGTGATTTCAGACTACCCCTTCAAAACAAAACAACAACAACAAAACAAACCCCATTGCTACAACTAGAACAAGTCCTTGTGTCTTCTATGTGACTCTTCCCCTCTCCCCTCAGTCCCTGAGCCTGACTCCCAGCTTCCTCTAGAACCAAAAATAGCCTCCTGCTCCAGACTCAGTTGATGCAGCCATCCTGGGCTACTCAAGAGGTGCCTGTCCCTCCCTTCCCCATGCTTGTCAAATCATAGCCATCACTGGGTCTCAGGGGTGTCACCTCTTCCAGGATAACTTCCCTGATTCCCTCCTTCTCTGGGGAGTGATGTCTTATCCTCCACTGTCACCACCAGTGCCCCCCACCCTGTGTCAGTGGCCGGTTTGCCATCCTGCTCAGCCATACCAGCTGGCTCATGCCTTCCCCACGTCAGCATTCCAGGCATCTCATATACAGGCCTGGAAGGAGGTAGGCACTTGGTGAGTGTTTGTTGACAGTGGATTTCGCATTCTTGTCTAAATAAGAGTTTGGGGCTGATTGTTAAGCAGACTGCTTGCTATCAAGACAAAATCTGGGCGATGGTCAGCTTAAAAATTTCCTCATGGCCAAGCCATTATCTGGGGTTCTCGTTGGAATCTATATCGGCTTGAGCAGGATCAGCTGGAAAATGACCCATGCTGTTTGTGCCAAGTCATCTGATGGCATCCAGATGTGGACTGCTGGGCTGAACTGTGTGTGCCGTAATTAAGCTGACAAAAGCTCCAAGGCAGATGATGGGGGTGACTGACTGGCCTTGAGCAGGTCACCCCTCCTGTGAGCTCTGTTTCTCCTCTGGAGAGCATAGTTAGTTTATGAGCAAGTTCCCACAGAGGTAGAATGGGCCTCTGGTTTGGTGTGTGTGTGTGTGTGTGTGTGTTTGGTGATGCAGAAATCAAGTATGTCATCTGGATGCTAGAGGCTACTCAGAAGGCTGAGATCTGGAGAACTTCAGTTTGAAGCCATCACAGGCAGAAAACTCCGCAGGATTCCAACTCCAAAATAACCAACATAAAGCAGGGCTGGAAGAGTGGCTCAAAGGGTGGAGGGCCAGCTGAGCAAGCAGGCTGAGCAAGTACGAGACACTGAGTTCAAATCCTGGTACTGCCAACACACACACACACACACACACACACACACACACACTCACACTTTCATACACACCAGTACCTTGGAAAACTATAGCTAGTCCTAGAACTAGGACCAGACCAAAGGGATGTCAAGTGTTCCTAGAGGAGGCTCTCATTGTCCCTGCTCCTGGAAGGAACATCTCTTATGTATGGCCTTTGTGAAAGGGTGCCCTAAGCTTTGGGCTTGCCAATGGTACATGGAACACGCTGGTCTGAGTGTGCAGAGCCTGCCTGCTGGCCTGCAGACCCTGCATTGCCCTTTTACTCTTGTGTTGAACAAAATCAAAGGAGTAAGAAAATGCACTATAGACAGATGGTCCCCTACTTAGGACACTTTGATTTACAATCTTTTGACTTTACGATGGTATAAAAATGTACCCACACAGCCATTCTGCTTTGTATTTTTATTATTATTATTTTTTGACTTTCAGCACATTTTTCAATATATGGCATGAGCTATTCCATACTCGATTTTGCCCAGCTGTAGGGAAGAGAAGTGTTTTGGGCATGTATAAAGAAGGCTGGGCTAAGTTAGGATGATCAGTAGGTGAGCTGCATTTTCATCTTAAGGTGTCTTCAACTTATAATGAATGTGGCACGATATAACCCCATCGTAAGTTGGGGCATATATGAGCATGCTGTGGGATCCCAGGCAGCCTCACCAAAGAAGGAAACCCTGAAAGTTATAATACCATGGGATGAGCCAGCCGTGGGGGGGGGGGTGGGGGGGGGACATTCTGCTGAGTGAGATCAACCACATGACCTCACTAACAGGAATTTGAATCCCAAAAGTCAGACTCATAGAAAGAAAGCAGAAAGCTGTGGTTACCAGGGCTTGAGAGGAGAGGAGAATGGGGTGGGGGGGGGATATTGGTCAAGGGGCATACAATTTCAGTTCCACACGAGGAATAAGTTCAAGAAATCTATTAAACAGTCAGATAACTACAGTTAATAGCATGTATAGCTGAAAAATGCTCCAATTTTAAGTGTTCTCACCACAACATCATGAAATATCTGTGAGCTAGTAAATATGTTAATGAGCTCAGTTTAGCCACTCCTCAATGCATATGTAAACCTAAATTTACATCATGTGGTACACCACAAATGGTATGCAATCTATATCCGTTCAATTATAAATAAGAACTATCAATCAATCACAAAGGAAGCATCCTCCAAATAGCTTGAGCCAGTGGCTCCAGGTAGCATCTCCAAACCAAGACAGATGCTTGTATTTGCTGCTGACCAGCTTTGGGAATGAAATGATGTGCTCATGTTTAGATAATGGAGGCGTGGCACTCTAAAACCTTTCTATACAGTGAGGACAGGGACAGAAAACCAGCTGGGGCCTTTTGTGCCAACTGCATGGGAGGGGATCAGATGGTTCTCTCATGATGTGGTTCCCTTGGCTGTCCTAATCCGCCTTGGGCTCAACCCTGGGTTCTTGGAGTCCATAACCCAGCCTCCTCTGGGCTGAGGACCCCTTTGGCTTCCAGTTGCCCCACCTCACACAATGTGCCTGAATCCAGAATGTTCAATCCTGGATTGTGCATGGAAGGAACTGTTCCACAGAGGGAGAGCCCCAGTTCCACTGCTCCTTCTGGATGGGGGGGGGGCAGGGGGCTTCCTACTATGTGCCTTCCCCTTTTATAACATCAAGTCCTTTACCTCCTGGGCACTGAACTTATCTGCTACTGTCCCTACACAGGGACACCAGTGCACCCCACTTAGTCCCTGAGAATCTGAGGATATGTTTCCAAGTATTTATTTCATAGTTACTAGAGTTCAGGCTGCACTGTAAGGCTCTGAAATCTAACACATGGGAGAAAAAGGATTTCAGAAAGAAAAAAACAAGAGGAAGTGCTGGGGCTTGAACTCAAGGCATGGACACTGTCCCTTACTTTTTTTTTTTTTTTGTGAGTCCTGGGGCTTGAACTCAGGGCCTGAGCACTGACCCTGGCTTTCTTTTGCTCAAGGATAGCACTCTACCACTTGAGCCACAGCACCACTGCCAACTTTTTCTGTTTATTTGGTGCTGAGGAATCAAACCCAGGGCTTCATGTATGCTAGTTAAGCACTCTACTGCTAAGCCCTTACCTTTTTGGCTCAAGACTGATGTTCTACCATTTGCACCACAGCTCTACTTCTGGCTTTTTGTTGGTTAATTGGAGATGAGAATCTCATGGACTTTCCTGCCTGGACTGGCTTTGAACCTTGATGGTCAGATCTCAGTGTCCTGAGTAGCTAGGATTATAGGTATGAGCCAATGGTGCCTGGCTCCAGTGTCATTTTCAGATGGGAAGCTGTGCAGTATGAATGAGCTGTGGGCCATGCTGGGCACAGACATGTTTTGTCTGACCTGTAGTACATTTTACAAACGTGTGAACTGAATGCCAAGAGTTAAAACTCAGGCGATTTTATACATAACTCCAGATTCCTTGGTTTCTCTTTTAAAAAATGAGGTAACTGGGCTGGGAATATGGCCTAGTGGCAAGAGTGCTTGCCTTGTATACATGAAGCCCTGGGTTCGATTCCCCAGCACCACATATATAGAAAATGGCCAGAAGTGGCACTGTGGTTCAAGTGGTAGAGTGCTAGCCTTGAGCAAGAAGAAGCCAGGGACAGTGCTCAGGCCCTGAGTCCAAGCCCCAGGACTGGCCAAAAATAAATAAATAAAATAAAAAATGAGGTAAATGGGCAGTAGAGTAGCTGCTGAGGATGGAAACTGGTTCAGGTGGTGAAAGGGTTCTGATGGGAGATGCTGAAGGAGAATGGGGGCTGGGGTGTGTGTGCTGGGGGCACAGCAGACCTCAAGCCGGCATCACCTATATACTAAGCAGGAAAGCCATTTCCACTAGGTTTTCTGTTTTGCATTAGAGCTTTGGTGGTGGTGGGGGGGCGTTAAGCTGTGGATTCTCAGGCTGGTGTGAGCTCTGGCCTTTTTAAACAGAAGTACAGCCAAGAGGAAATGAAGAAGGAAGGACAAAGTGGGGTTTGGGGATGGAAGGCCCAGGCTGCATCCATGGGAGGAAAATAAGGGTGTGTGAAGCGAGGAACTACAATTCCTGTCAAGGGAGTGAGGGAAGACAGGGGAGCCTGGCTTTAGGTTATCTTAAGAGAAATTAAGACAGTGGATTCCACACCTGTGGAACCTTATGGTGAATCAAAACCATTTGGGAAGCCAGGCACTGGTGGCTCATGCCTATAATCCTAGGTACTCAGGAAGCTGAGATCTGAGGATCACACTTCGAAGCCAGCCCAGGTAAGAAAGTCTGTGAGAATCTTATCTCCAATTAGCTGCCAGAAAACTGGAAGTCGAGCTGTAGTTCAAATTGGTAGAGTGCTAGCCTTGAACAAAAAATCTCAAGGACAATGCTCAGGCCCTGAATTCTAGCCCCATGACCAAGAAAAAAAAAAAAAACCAACTAGGACTTGAACATGTGACACTTTCGCTCATTGGCTGTTGTTTTACCAACTGAGCTATGCCTCCAACCCCATGTAAGGCCACTTTTAATTTGCAGTTACCCACAAGTTAGGTCATTAATTCCTGGCTAATAGAAAAGGAACCTGTCTGGGGCCACACAGCTAGTGGGTGACAGAACGAAGTGCTTATTTGTACACAGAGAACCTTCTCAAATCTGCGCCCTGGGGCCCATGTGGAAATGCTGTCCTGTTTACTTCAGTAAGACAAACACTGTGGAAGCAAGTACTCAGGAAGTGAAGTGATCTGTTTCCAGGACTGAGTGTGCAAGGGAGCAGTCACAGGCTGTCTCCTGGGGTGTCATCAAAGCCGACACTTGGCCAACACTACTGTCCCCAAGAGATCAGAGGAAGAAGGTGTCACTCAAGCGTTGCTTAAAGGGCCATGCGGCACACCAGAAGCCACAGCGACTTGACTATCTAGAATCACCCCTAGGATGGGGCCACTTGGAGGACCTGTCCAGGCACATGTGACCCCAGTCTATTTCATGGGATCTGACCGGAAGCTGGCTGCCTGGGGACTGAAAAGTAATACAGGCTGTGTTCCCAGAGAAGCGTCTGAGTCAGTGACTAGCAGTCCAGGATGACCACGGATCAGCTGAGCAAGACCACCATTAGCGCAATTCCAACACACAGCACCCCACAACGGGCAGATGTTTCACATCTGTCAGACACAAACCAGCCTCCGCTCTGCCCTGCAGAATGCCTTTCCTTTCTGAGCTCTACAAAGAGTGGGGGAGGTCTCCTCCTTGCTTTTGGAGAGGGGAGGCCCTCTCAACACTACATGTTGTTGAAGAAGTAAAACTTTGGTCCCTCCATCCGGGGGGCGGGGGGCTGTTACCCCTTGGCTGCCAGAGAATGAGCCAGTTCTGACATGAGTTTAACCAAACTTGTGGAATGAAGATCATAGAATGCCCCAAACAGTATCCCAAAGACCCTTGCTTTTTTTCTTTTTCTTTTTTTTTTTTTAACATCCTGAAATCTATCATCTGGTCTGAAAACTCTTCCATCTAACATCACTGGGTGCATTTCCTCACCCCGACTCCAGCTCCACAGTGGTCTTTTCAGCCCCTGGGGGCCAGGCCAGTGGCTTGATCCCATCCTTTGAATAAAGGATAAAGTGAAATAATCTGTGTAAATCCACTTCACGTTCAATAAACTCAACAGCTATTACTTTAAAAATAAAGCAAGGAGAAAAACTCATATATAAGTACTTACAGTGGCACACTCAAAATATTCCCTAAGTAGAAACAACCCAAATGTCCATTCGCTGATGAATGGACAAAGACGGTGTGATCTAGCTAACAGTGAAATATTATTCCACCACAAAAAGGAATAAAGTGAGCCAGTGCTACTGGCTCACACCTGTAATCCTAGCTACTGATGAGGCTGAGATCTGACGATCATGGTTCAAAGCCACCCCAGGTAGGAAAGTTTATGAGACTCTTTTCTACAATTAACCACCAGAAAACTGCAAGTGGCACTGTGGCTCAAAGTAGCAGAGTGCTAGCCTTGAGAAAAAGAGGTGAGGGACAGCACCCAGGCCCTGAGTTCAAGTCCCACAATTGACAATAAAAGGAATAAAGTACTAGAAAGCTACAATATGGGTGAACCTTGAGAATGTTACGTGATGTGAAAGAAGCCAGTCACAAAAGGCCTCATACTGTATGATTCAACTTTTATGAATAGTTCAGAATAGGTAAATTCAGAGACAGATAAATTAGTGGGGGAATCAGAGGAAAGTGACTTCTTAATGGAGAGGAGGTTTCCATTTGGGGTGATGAGAAGATTCTGGAACTAGATTCCAGATTTCACAATGCTATTTATGCGCCAGATGTCACTGAATTATATAATTCTTCAAAATGGTAAATTGTACGTTATGCATATTTTGCCCTAATTACCAAAACAAAACAAAAATTGCAGTGGTACCGTTTTGCTCAAGAATTACATTTTATAAAGGGATTTTCCTTGGGCTTCCTGGGGTAAGATTTGGGGAGGAGACAACCTTAAATGGTCTATTAGAGCCTCTAGGAAAACCGAGGGGATGGGTCCCGGTATCTGTATTGCTTGGCTCCCATTACTGACAAAACACTAGAGATAATCCACCTGAGGGAGGAAAGGCTTGCTTTGACTCCTGGTTTCAGGGGTTTCAGTCTGTGGTTAGTCATTGCTTTGGACCTGTGAGAGAAATATACTGGGAGGCTATAAGTGGTACGCTATGTACGCTCTGGAAATCAGCAAGTGAAGGGGGGGAAGGGTCAGTCTCCCAGAATCCCCTTCAAGGGTATGCCCCCCAGTGATCGAACACTTTCCTGTTAAGCCCCACCTCTTAAAACTTCCACTACTTCCAAACATGAAGATGAAGCCACTGAACATATATGCCTTTGAGGGACACTCCAGACCCAAACTATAGCACTCTATTGAGGCCCCTCCCTTTGCCCTCTCAAAGCAAACTTAAGGGAAATATTACTTTTTTTTTTTTAAAGGCAGACACAGCTGGGTGTTGTGGCTCATGCCTCTAATCCTAGCTACTCAGAAGGCTGAGATCTGAGCATCATGGTTGAGAGCCAATCTGGGCAGGAAAGCCAACAGGACTTTTATCTCCAATTAATCACCAGAACACTGGAAGTGGCACTGTGGCTCAAGTGGTAGAGTACTAGCCTTGAACTGAAGAGCTCAGGAACAGGGCCCAGGCCCAGAGTTCAAGCCCCATGACTGACCAAAAAAAAATGCAGACACAAAAAGGACATCATAAATAGATGGTAATGGAGATGATTAAGATACAAAATTGACTGGCAGGGTAAGTAAGACTGGAGAGACCACATTTTGACACAGGAGTTAGGACCTTATTAAATGACGTCTGTGCGGACTTCAGCTGTACTCCTAACCATAGACCGTCTCACACAGTTCTTTGTACCTCTCTGAAGAGATCCCCTCATCTCTTGAAGAGAAGTGATTTGTAAGATGGGGCTAACTAGAGGGAGGACCCAGAAGCTGATCCCGGGGAAGGCACTTTGAGAAAGAAGTTGCTCTGAATAATGACTTCAGTGTCTTCCAGAAACAACAAACTCTGAGCTGGTGTGTGCATGCATGCAGAGTTAACCAACTACAGCCTTGCACACCCAGACTTGGTGATGGAAACCTGGCTGTGCGATCCCAGCTTCCACCTGGACTGGTGCTTTCTCATAAACCTGTTTTCACGAGGTGTTGGCTCCTCAGTCTTGACATGAAGTGAAGCCTGAGGAAATCCCGGGGATGTCCTCCCAGCTTGTAAACAAGGCCCCAGCTTTTCAAAGACAGGCTTCTCCTTGCTCCTTGGAGCTCCTGGCATTCTGGAGACCACATGGATGGCTTTGAAAGAAATCCTTCCAAAGGTGTTGAGTGACCCCAGGCCAGAGAAGTAAGTTTCGACAGCAGCAGTCCATGCGCTAGGCACCAAGCTGAGCTAGGATGCTTTTGCCTCCTTCCTAAGCTGATCCTGTGCTCAACTCTAGGGCCAGGATTTAAAGGCTGAGAGGAGCAGGGCTGCGATTCAGACCCAGATACATCCAACTTCAGAGCTAGGAGTCCACTGAGTTGGGCAGAGTAAGTGCTCACAGGGGTGAACAGTGAGGCACACTCAACAGTGATCTGACAGCTCTCCAGACACAAGCACCTGAGAACAGCTTAGGGTATGCAGTCCCCAAGAGAAACATCTGCACCCTGACCTAGAGTATAAAAAGGATTTCCCAGCAGAGAACTTTGTAAATGTATTAGCTCGCCATCACTATAATGAAATATCTGAGGCTTTGGACTTTACAAAGTGAAGTGGGTTTTTTTCCCCTCATAGTTTTGGAAGCTGACAGTTTAAACAGTTTGACACTGGTTCTGGTGAGGGTCTTGCTAGCTGCATGAACACATGGTAAATGAAATGAGTAACTAGAATGAGTGTGAGAGGGAGAAACCACATAGTGAGACAGAAAGCCAGAGAGAGATGGGTCACTATAGAACTGCATTAGTCCTTTCTAAGGACAGACCACAATGATCTAGATACTTAGGCTAGGCACCCATTGCTTCAAGGTTTTACTGCTTAACAAGGGCACAATGGGCACCAAGCTTCAATATAAATTCCAAATCACAGCAGGAAGACCAAGAGGCATCTGTTTCTTTGATCCATCTAACCTTCTCTGGCCCACCCCCATTGGGCTGCC